>NC_133141.1:4179127-4837127 GCF_048418815.1 Hemitrygon akajei | reverse complement strand
CAATTTAATCAGAAAAGACTGAATGGAGTGCTAATCATTCATTTCTACCAGTTCAAAATGACGTTCTTCTAGTGTTGTGTAATGTCTGTTCATTTTGAGCTGCTGGGTAGGTGCCACAAGTGACTAATGCTCCCTTGGTTTTAAATATCTGGTTCCAATCTAAAATTCAGTGGGAGAGAGAGCTCCATATACAACTGCCTTTAGCATGAAACCAGTTATTCGCTACTTCAAAAGATTTGGATTGAAAATGTGGGCCAATTTACAAGCTCCAAGCCATTCACCTCAGGACTGTATTACTCATGAGGTAGTTAATTCAGTTGCATTGGGGAATAGTAAATGATCCATTTTAGGCACCCAGTGAACGTGAGCATAAAATACAGGTCAGACATCTAGATTTACAAGCGTGCCTTCAGAGATGGTTAAACGCAAAGAGGGTAAGCACAAACTTTAAATAAGTTTAATCTTCCAAGAAAGATGAAGTATTTAAAAATGTAATGTGAACTGTTTCGAAGAACACAAGGTTTATCATGTACACAACTTTTGACTTCATACTTCCAAGATAGGACCATGAGATACTGTATAGGGAAAGAAGCAGGCCATTCGGCTTATTGAGTCTGCTCCACCATTCAATCATGGGCTGATCCAAGTCTTCCAGTCATCCCCACTCCTCTGCCTTCTCCCCATACCCTTTGATGCCCTGGCTAATCAAGAACCTAACTATCTCTGCCTTAAATGCACTCATTGACTTGGCCTCCACAGCCGCTCATAGCAACAAATTTCACAGATTTAACACCCTCTGACTAAAGTCATTCCTCCACCTCTCTGTTCTAAATGGACGTCCTTCAATCCTGAAGTTGTGCCCTTAAAACAAAACAAATTCAAAACAAAATCTGGTACATCGCATCATCTTTATACATTTCCAAGCTTTAAGCTCCTTTCCAAAATAAAAGACAATACCAAAGGTTTTTCTCAGATTATATAGGACGTAAAAGAGATGAGAGTGGATATCAGACTACTGGAAAATGACACTGGAGAGGTAGTAATGGGGGACAAAGAAATGGTGGACAAACTGAATAAGTATTTTGCATCAGTCTTCACTGTGGGAGACACTAGCAGTATGCTAAAAATTCCAGAATGTCAGGAGGCAGAAGAAAGTGCAGTTGTTCTTACTAAGGAAACTTAGTGCAAAGGAAACTGAAAGGTCTGAAGGTAGATAAATCAACTGGACCAGATGAACTACATCCCAGGGTTCTGAAAGATGTAGCTAAAGAGATTGTGGAGGCATTGGTAATGATCTTTCAAGAAATTCTGGAATGGTTCCAGAGGACTGGGAAATTGCAACTGTCACTGCATTCTCCATGAAGGGAGAGAAGCAGAAGAAAGAAAACTATAGGCCAGTTGCTCTGATTTCAGTGTTTGGGATGATGTTGGAGTCAATTGTTAAGGAATAGGTCTCGGGGTACTTGGAGGCACATGATAAAATCAGCAAAATCAGCATTGTTTTCTTAAGGTGAAATTTGGCCTAAGAAATCGTAGGAATTCTTTGAGAACATAACAGACAGGATGGACAAAGGAGTGTAGTGGATTTTGTCTACTTGGCTTTTCAGAAGACTTTTGACAAGGTGGCATGCATGAGGCTGCTTAACAAGATAAGAGCCCATGTTATTACAGGAAAGGTACAAACATGGATAGAAGATTGGCTGGAGGCAAAGAGTAAGAATAAATGGGCTCTTTCTGGTTGACTGCTGGTGACTAGTAGTGTTCTACAGGGGTCAGTGTCAGGACTGCTTCTTTTCACATTATATGTCAATGATTTGGATGACGGAATTGTTGTCTTTGTGGCCAAGTTTGCGGGCGATACAAAGATAGGTGAAGGGGCAGTCTGTGTTGAGAAAGCAGCAAGTTTGCAAAACCACTTGGATTAGGAGAATGGGCAAAGAAGTGGCTGATGGAATAGTGTCAGGAATTGTACGTTCATGTACTTTGGTAGAAGGAATAAAGGTGTAGACTATTTTCTAAATTGAGAGAAAATTCAAAAATCAGAGGTGCAAAAGGACTTGGGAGTCTTTGTTCATGATTCCCAAAAGGTTAATTTGCAGGTTGAATCATTGGTAAGTATGACAAATATAATGTTAGCATTCATTTCAAGAGAACTAGAACATAAGAGCAAAGATGTAATGCTGAGACCTTAGAAGGCATTGGTCAGACTGCACTTGGAGTATAGTGATGTGCTCTTTTGGGCCCCTTATTTGGGAAAAGTTGTGCTGGCTTTGGAAGAGGGTGGAGAAGATGTTCTTGAGAATGATACCAGGAATGAAATGGTTAACGTATGAGGAGGGTTTGATGAGTTTGCCTGTACTCGCTGGAGTTTAAAAAGAATGGGGGGGGGGGAAGAAACCTTATTGAAACCTTTCAAAATTTGAAAGACCTAGATAGAGTGGATGTGGAGGGGTTGTTTCCTATAGTGGTGTTGTCTAGGACCAGACAGCACAGCATCAAAATAGAGGGATTCCATTTAGAATGGAGATGATGAGGAATTTCTTTAGCCAGAGGGTGATGAATCTGTAGAATTTATTGCCACAGACAGCTGTTGAGGTTAATTTATTGGGTATATTTAAGGCAGAGATTGATAGGTCCTTGATTAGTCAGGATGTCAAAGTTTATGGGGAGAAGGCAGGAGAATGGGGTTAAGAGGGATAATAAATCAGCTATGATGGAATGGCTGAGCAGACATGATGCGCCGTGTGGTCTGATTCGGCTTTTATCTTTTATGGTCTTATATCCATGCACGGTAACCTAAACAGAGTTCCAATGACAGAATTGTGGTTAATGGTTCTATCCCCTCAGATGATTAACATTGGTAGGGTGTCACCTGCACTTTAATTCATTTTTTTCTGCTCTTTTGCCTTCTAACTTGTCTTAGTTGGCACAGCCATTATGGGCCAAAGGGCCTGTTCCTATGTTGTACTTTTCTGTGTTTTATGTTAAGCAATCAGCCATCATCAAATATCAATGAGGTGTGGTCTTGCTCCCATTGCTCAAACATAATCGGTAGAGGCTCACTCAGGTATTACTGTTGGGAAAAAATAAATACATTGGCTTCTCTGCTATCCTTTAGGTTGTCCCGAAGAGAGATATATTTAGTTATCAGCACCAAACAGTTCAGAGTATTGTCCTATTGCTGTACTCTCCTCCTCACTGTCTAGTTCCATTGACTTCAGCACAATCCAATGTACAGAACTGAATACAGCTAAGTGCCAATAATCTTGCATGATTTGCAGTAAGAGCAATGGACACTATTCTTCCCAGTCTCCTAACATGTTTGTGGATTTGATGTATAAATCACCCTCTAACTTACCCCAGACTAGGTTCTGATTTTCACTAGTGATTACTGGATTACAGAGAAGACATGAAAACCACAGTTTATTTTGCACTCCAAAACAGTCCACACAGACTCTCAAGTTTGTGTCAGTACAATCTGTAAGGAATCTAGAGAAAATATATATAGAAGATATCATTCCAAAAAAAAAAGAAAAATTTCCATAATCAGATTTTAGACTGCAAAACTCATTGCTATCAAGGGTGGTCAAGATGACCATAAGAGGAAGCTGGATAAATATTGACTGGAGAATGTAAAGGAAAGATCTGCTGATGGGATAAATTGGGGTGTGGATGGGCAAAGGTTCTGTGGAGCATGGATACATGAGTAGACTGCTTCACACTCACAGGTATTTGTCCCTGATAGCTCGTGATGAAGCCAATGGAAGCGCATTTTGGAAGCAGGGCATGGATCACATTCATGGCAATGCTCCTGCTTAATATGTTTGTGGCTGAGGATGTGTTTCTGCCCAATTAACTCCCTTCCAGCCAAACTCTGATGGTAATCTTCTTTGGTAGCTACACACCACAGGTGGCAGGTCACAAAGAAAGGACAGTCTCCTGGTACAACAGCAGTGGCACCCAGCTTCCTAAGGTGGGGCTGCTGAACACTCGAGTCTCTGTGGGATCTCTGTGCAGCTCCTTCCTGGAGAAGATCAGTGACAGTGAGCAGAAAGTGTAGGTGCTGAGGCTTGCTTTGCATTTTACTTGAATTAATGACCTTCAGCTAAAGATATTAATCTGCAGCCTTTCTGCCTTGTTTGATTGTGTTCCCAATACCATAGTTTGGTCAGCCTCAGGGTCTTTCAGTACATCTTCACAATGTAATGATCATGACTGTGTGTTTACCTACTGTACTGAATTGCTGAGGCTAACCGATTCCTGAGCGTGGTCATCTGTTAACTAAATTCTAATATCTAAAACAACTTTTGAAGTCAGTTTTTCTAACAAAGAAGAAATCTGGAGCCAGGAGTGTGGTGATGCATGAAAGACTGTCAGTCAAGAACAGGTGTATATGAGTCACATTATGTCCTGTTGACATATCGGTCATAAGATGAAGCATAGCTAACGAGACATCATGCTACAGATGTGCATGGTGCTGCTGAGACCGTGCCTGGAATAATGTATTATAGGAAGGTTGTGTGTGGAAGTAGAGAGGACACAGAAAAGATTCATAAGGATGCTTCCTGGCCTGGAAGGCTTGAGCTATGGGGAGAGACTTGTAAAGCTGTACCTGTTATCCATGGAGCGAAGAAGGATGAGGGGTGAACTTACAAAAGTTTATAACATTATGAGGGGCATATATAAGGTGGATGCTCACAATCTTTTCTCAGATTGAGAGCTAAAAGATTTAAGGTGAGAGAGAAAATTTTTAAAGTGGGCCTGAGAGGCAGATATATGGAAGGAGCTGCCAGAGAATTGGTAGGGGTTGGTACAATTATAACATTTAAAAGACAATTGGATACTTGGAGGGGTGTGAGCCAACATTTCCCAATGGGACTAGCTCAGGTCAGCACCTTGGTTGGTGTGGATAAGTTTGTGTTTCCCTACAGACCATCACAGTAAATGATGGTCCACATGGTAGCAATGGGAACCTAATGTGGCTAACTGCATAAAGAAGACCACAGACAGACACTCTCACTCGCACAGAGTTTACATGCAAGCTTTAACAGTTTGTGTGGCTGGGTGTTGTTTTCTTGATTGTGATGTGACAAGTATCAGACGGTAAAAATGCAAATTTTTTTTGTGTTTGCTGGAATGATGACTCAGTGTGAAAAGGTTCCCTACTCATTAGGAGTGATATATTTGCTTTGTTGCTGAAGTGGAGCCAGGGCTGAGGTAGTGTTATTGTACTTACACCACTGATCAGTCAGAGATTTTTATTGGACCACAAAAATAACAAAGAACATAAAATGCCCCACAATATTGTGCTGACCTTGTAACCTTCTCTACGATCAATGTAATCCTTCCCTCCCACATAGCCCTCCATTTTTCTATCATCCATGTGCCCGGCTGAGCATTTCTTAAGTGCCCCTATTGCATCTACCTCTACTACCACGCTGGTAATGCGTTCTACACATTCACCACTCTGTTTTTTTTTAAAAAATACTACCTCTCACATCCCCCTTATACTTTCCTCAAATCACCATAAAATTGTGACCCCTGGCAGTAGCTATTCCCCCTCCTTTGGTAAAAGTTTCTGACTGTCCACCTGATACTTGCCTCTCATCCTCCTTCGCTCCAAAGGGTAAGGCCCTATCTTGCCCAACCTATCCTCATAAGACATGTTTCCTAAACCAGACAGTATCCTATAAAACCACTCTGCACCCTCTCGAAGCTTCTACATCCTTCCTATGAGGTGACCAGAACTGAACACAATATTCCAACCAGGGTTTTGTAGAACTGTAACAAAGCTGCAGCTCTTGAACTCAATCTCCGGACTAATGAAGGCCAACACATAATATGCCTTCTTAACAATCCTATCAACCTGCATGGCAAATTTGAGGGATCAATGAACGTGGACCACAAGATCTCTCTGTTCCTATGCTCTGCTAAGAATCATGCCACTGACCTTTCAAACTGAATCACTTCAACCTTTTCAGGTATGAACTCCATCTGTGACTTCTCAGCCCAGCTCTGCATCCTGTTACTGTCCAATTGCAATATCCCTTGTAGCCTTTGCCAACCTTCTGTACTATTCATAACTCCACCAAACTTTGTATTATCTCCAAATTTACTAGTCCACCCTTCACTTGCTCATCCAAGTGATTTATAAAAATCACATACCCTCTCTTCTTCACTTCACGGATAACCCGTCCTAACTCCTCAGCCTCTCCTCACAGCTCAAGCCCTCCAGTCCTGGAAACATCCTTGTGAATATTTTCTGTATTACTCAGGGATCCAGAACAGATCTCTGGTCATCAACATCCAGGCAGAATATGCTCCATTTAATCCACCTTCTGCCTTCTATGCGCAAACCAATTCTGAATCCACACAGCCAAGTTTCCCTGGATCCCCTACCTCCTGATTTCTGGATGAGCCCACCATGAGGAAATTTATCAAATGTCTTACTGAAATCCATATACACCACACCCACTGCTCTCCCTTCATCAATATGCTTTGTCGCAACCTCAAAAAATTCAATCAGGCTCACAAGGCATGACCAGATTATGCTTCTCTAATTGCTTGTAAATCCTGTCTCTAAGAATTTTCTGCAGTTATCTGCCCAACACTGAAGATTCACTGGTCTATAATTCCCAGGGTTATCCCTACTCTCTTTCTTGAACAAAGGAATTATATTTGCAAACATCCAATCATCTGGTACTACACCTGAGGCCAGTGAGGACACAAAGGCACATGAATGTCTTCCCTCACTTTCCATAGTAATTTGGGATATATCCCATCTGACCCTGGTGACTTATCTATCCTAATATTTTTCAAGAATTCAAGCACATTCTCTTTCATAACATTGACATGTTTCGGCATATCAGCCTGTTCTACATTGTTCTCACAAACATAAAGGTCCCTCTCACTGAATACTGGACCAAATTATTCATTAATGATCTCCCCTACCTCCACTGACACCAGGCACATGTTTCCTCTTCATTCCCTAATTGGTCCTACCCTCACTCTAGTTATCCTCCTGCTCTTCACATACGTGTACAATACCTTTGGGTGTTCCTTAATTCTACTCACCAAGACTTTCTCATGTCCACTTCTAGCTCTCCTAGGTCCATTCTTCAGCTCCTTCCTGGCTAGCTTGTAACTCTCTAGAGCCCTTGCCTGATTCTTGCTTTCTAAACTTTAAGTAAGCTTTACTAGATGTTCCAGATCTCTTGTCAACCATGGTTCCTTCATCTTACCATCCTTTCCCTGACTGAATGGGGGCAAACCTATCCAGAATACCATGCAAGTACTACAGCCTTCACTTTTCCATTCTCCATTTCCCTGAGTTTCCAAGTTTATGCTCCCAAGTTCCTGCCTAATAGCATCATAATCCCATCTCCCCCAACTAAATACTTTCCCATGCCATCTGCTCCTATCTCTGTCCAAGACTATGTCAAGGTCTGGGAGTTATGGTCACTGACTCCAAAATTGTCACCCGTTGAAGGAACTGACACCTGACCTGGTTCATTGCCTAGAACCAGGTCCAGTATGACCTCTTCTCCAGTCAGCCTGTCAGAAATCCTTCCGGAACATACCTAACATATTCTGCCCCATCTAAACTTTTTGCACTAAGGAGGTGCCAATCAATATTAGAGAACTTGAAGTCACCCATGACAACAACCCTGTATCTTTCCAAAGTCTGCCTCCCAATTTGCAGCTCAGTGTCTGGGGGATCGACAGAAAACTGTCAAAAGAGTGACTGCTCCCTTGCTGTTTCTGACTTCCATCAACACTGACTCAGTTGACAATCCCTCAAGGATGCCCTGTTGTACCATTCCTGATTAGCAATGCCACTCCCCAACCTCTTTTACTTCCCTTCCTGTCCCTTTTGAAATATCTAAACACCAGAAAATCCACCAGTCTTTCCTGCTCTTGTGATAGGCAAGTCTCCATAGTGGCCAAAACAACATAGTTCAATGTACTGTCCCATGTTCTAAGTTCATCACCCTTGTTCCTGATGCAACTTGCATTAAACTAGACACACCTCAACCCATCCCACTGACTGCAATTTTACCCGATCAACTGTCTCTCCTTCCTCACAGTCTCTGCACACTGTATCTACTTGTATACCATCTACCCCATCCTCTGTCCTGTCACTCTGGTTCCCAGACCCCTGCCAAACTAGGTAAACCCTTCCTAACAAAACACACAAAATGCTGGAGGAACTCAGTAGGCCAGGCAGCATCTATGGGAAAAGGTACAGTCGATGTTTAGGGCCAAGACCCTTCCGAACAGCTCTAGCAAACTTTCTCACAAAGAAAATAGGCCCCCTCGGGTTCAGGTGTAACCTGTTCCTTTTGTACAGATCATACCTTCCCCAGAAGAGTTCCCAATGATCCAGAAATCTGAAACCAATTCTGCAGCCACACATTCATCTGCCAAGTCACCCTATTCTTATCCCTGCTGGTGAATGGCACAGACATTAATCCAGCCATTACTATCCTTGAGACCCTGTTTTTCTGCTTTAGTCCTAGCTCCTTGTATTATTCAGGATTAAGTCAATTTTCCAGTCATTGGTACCAATATGTTCCACACCTTGTGGCTGCTCACCTTCCTTATTTAGAATGTTGTTAGCCCAATCTGAGACGTCCCTGACCCTGGCACGTGATCTTAAGCCCTTTGAATGTTTCAATTGGCCTCACTCACGTTTTCAAAACTTGCGCTTAGTATCCACAAGCCTATGGCTCCGCCTGATGTTATGACTGGCCCCGCTGGCTTTTTTCAAAACTCGTGCTAGCGATTAGAAGAATGCTGAATGTCATGACTGGGCGAGCTCACATTTTCAAAACTCCAGCTCAACATCCACAGACCAATATTTCTGCAAAGCGCAAGAGCGCCGAATGTCATGACTGGCCCTGTTCGCATTTTCAAAACTTGCACTCAACCTGCACAGTCCAACAGCTCCGCTGATCACAAGAGCACTGAATGTCACGAATGGCCGTGCGCGTGTTTTCAAAACTCCAGCTCAAAATCCGCAGTCCAGTGGCTCTGCCGAGTGCAAGAGCGCTGAACATCAGAACTGGTTGTGCTCACGTTTTGCGCTCAAAATGCACAAACCAATGGTTCTGCCGATTACAAGAGTGTTGAATGTCGTGACTGGCTATGCTTGAGTTTCCAAGATTTGCACTCAAAATCCAAAAGCCAATGGCTCTGCTGAGTGCGAGAGCGCCAAATGTCACGATTGCACCCGCTCTCTCTTTCAAAACTCACATTCAAAATACACAAGCCAACGACTCTGCCAATCACAAGAGCGCAGAAAGTCACGATTAGCGTCTCTCGCATTTTCAAATCTCCAGCTCAAAATCCACAAGCCAACGGCTCTGCCAATTGTAAGAACGCAGAATGTAACGACTGGTAGCTCTCAAGTTTTCCAAACTTGCGCTCAAAGTCCACAAGCCAACGGCTCTGCTGATCGCAAGAGTGCCAAATGTCACGACTGGCCGTGCTCACCTTTTCAAATCTCACGCTCAGAATCCACAAGCCGATGGCTCTGCAGAGTGCCGCGCTCATGTTTTCCAGGGCCACGCTTAAAATGCACAAACCAGCAGTCCCGCTGATCGCAAGAGCACAAAGTTGTGACTGGCTGCGTTTGCCTTTCCAAAATTTGCTCTCAAAATCTATAAGCCAATGGACTGCAAGAATGTCACAACTATTTGCGCCCGCTTGTTCAAAAATTGCGCTCAAAAGCAACAAGAAACGGCTCTGCCAATCGCAGATGTACTGAATGTCACAACTTGCGTTTTCAGAGGTTGCGCTCAAAAATCCACAAGAGTGCTGAACTTCATGAAGGACTGAGCTCACGTTTTCAAAACTCGCACTCAAAATCCACAAACTAATGGCTTGGTCGATTTCAAGAGCCCCATATTCCTCATAGCTTTGAAATTACAAGCATTCTATTATGTGCAGTTACTAAAACCACTAAACAGGAGGATCTTAACAGTATGACTCCTTGCTAAACACCCACTATATTCCCCTTGCAGCAGAGCCTGCTGAAACTGGCTCAGTGTCCACCACCACAGCGAATTGCTGGTACCCTGAGATTTGACCCCCAAAATTGATGGTCTACCCCCTCCATATTCCTAACTATGGATCCAACTGCTGTGGGCTGGAGCAGAGGTTATCCTCCTCTGGTCAGTGGAGTGAGCCTGTAACTGGGACAGACAATGCTAATGGAGGGAACTCGTATTTTTAAAAGAGAGTGAGAAGGAAATGGAAAGGGGGAGATGATGCCAAATGGTCCAGTCAGACTGTCTACATGGAGAATCTTTACTATTACTTCTGCACAGTTCCCTCGCACCCCTTGATTATCAGTTTTGCCACAGTGGTTATGACACACTTGGAATATTATGAACAGAAGAGATTCTGTAGATGTTGGGAATCCAGAGCAGCGTCAACACTTAGCAATTCCGTCTATGGAATGGAATAGCCAGTCAATGTTTTGGGCTGAGATGCTTCATCAATTCTGGATTGTGTGCAGTTCTGGTCATCACACTACAGAAATGATGTGGAAGCACTCGAAAAAGTATGAAAGTGATTGACCAAAATATTGCCTGAACTAGAAGGCTTTAGTGACAAGCAGAGATTGAAGAGGCTTGGATTGTTCTTACTCGAGGACAGGAGTCAGAGGGTGACCATATAGAAGTTTATAAGGTTATAAGGAGCACAGATAGGGTCACTGTTGTCATTATGTTCCATGTTGTATGACGTGAGTGATCATGGTCTTTCCATGACCATGATAGTTCTTGGGCAAACTTTTCTGCAGAAATGGCTTGTCATTGCTTTCTTCTGGGCAGTGTCTTTACCAGATGGGTGACCCCCAGCCATTATCAACAGTCTTCAGAGATTCAGTGCCTGGAGTCAGTGATCACCTAACCAGGACTTGTGATAAGCACCAGCTGCTCATATGACTATCCACCACCTGCTCCCATGGCTTCACATGACCCTGATCGGGGGCTAAGCCGATACTACACCTTGTCCAAAGGTGACCTGCATGCTGGCGGAGGGAAGGAGCACTCTGGTAGAGACCTATCTCCACCACTACACCCATAAATAGAGTAGGCAATTAAAATAATTTTCCTGTGATAGCGAGTCTCAATCCCAGTATAAAAGTAGAGGGTATAAATTTAAAGTGATAGGGTAAGTATTTGAAAGAGATCTGAAGGGCAGGTTTTTCACACAAAGGGTGATGGGTACCTTGAACAAGTTAACAGCATGTGTTGGTAGAGCAGATGCAATCTCAGCATTTAAAATGCACTTGAACAGGTACACGGATAGCAAAGGAATTGAGGGATTGGGCCCAATCCAGGAAAATGGGATTATTGTCAGATAAGCATGTTAATGGGCATGGATGAATGGGGTCAAAAAGACAATATGCATGTTGTATGACTCTGAGTCTATTTATACCTGGATAAGGGATAATAAATCAGCCATGGCAGATGGCAGAGCAGACTCAATGGGCCATATAGCTTAATTCTACTCCTATGTCTTACGGTTTTGTAATCTAAATTCTCAGTAATATAGAAATGCCTATTTGCTCCTGTTGCCTCTTTGCTGCTTGTTAGACTCAGTACCTGCTAAGGTCTCCTCCCTCCTCCATTGTCCTCCTGTCTGAATATCCTCTTTCATTTGATATCCCCTCCTGTTTTTTTTTGCTTTGGTCTTGGTGCGTTCTGCTTGACAGTAACTGGGAAATAACAATGCAGGTTGTTACAAGTGAAAGCCTTAGAAAAATCCACTTGGGATTTGAGCGTCAAAAGAGGGAGCCCTCTAGAAACAAGCGTCAGCTTCCAGGGAAATGCAAGCTCTCCTGAGTAATGTGGAAAGGAAGTTACATTTAAATATATAAGCAATGGTGTGATGACAGTTTGGAAATTGAGGACACATTAGGTGCTGCCTTCAGCTACAACTGAGTAAGAATCTGTCTGGGAGTTTGAGATGGAAAGAGAAATCAACCAAGAGAAAGCAACAGAGAAGTAAAGAGTTGACTGAGCCCATGGGGCTTCGGTAACATTGCTTGCGGTGCAACAACCTGAGTTTAAATTACAGTGAAATGGCAGAACGGAATGACGGTGAGACTTCAACTCAATGTGCCCCTTTGTTGCTACTTTGCTGCGGTGAACAGTCCTGGCTAGTTTTATACAATGCGATCGATTGTTTCCATTTAGAGTCTGGCTCTGTAAACGATTCATGGCCAGAGTTCAGTGTTTTGGAAATGTAAATGCTGGATTCTTTTCAACTACCTGATACCTTCAGCACACACACTGAACCAGGGTCTTTCCCTCCTCAATTAATATCAGAATCCGGCTTATTATCACTAACATGTGTTGCGAAGTTTGTGGTTTTGTAGCAGCAGCACGATGCAACACATACAAAATACAAAAAGCTATAATAATCTATAAAAATAATTACATAATGCAAAGGATTATTCAAATATCTGATGGTGGTGGGAAAGAAGCTAAAACGTTGGGTGTGTGTCTTTAGGCTCCTATGCTTCCTGCCTGGTAGTATTAATAAGAAGAGGGCATATCTCGAATGGTGAGGGTCTTTAATGATGGATGACATCTTGAGGCACTAAATTTTGAAGATTCCCTCGATAGTGGGGAGGCTTCTACCTGTGATGGAGATGGTTGAGTCTACAACTCTTTGCACTCTCTTTTGATCCTGTTCACACATGGGTTAAACCTCTCACTGCTCCTTTCTTCTGCCTTTCTCCATTCTCACATTGCAATCTTCTTCCCCTCCAACTCCATTCTGTCTGTTTGCTCTCCTGTCTTTTCTCTCTTTCTCCTGAACTAGTGGTGACAGTGCTCATGGCACAGCCAGCACAGGTCTGGCAACAGCATGCGGCTGGGAGATGCGCCGGAGGCCCAGGCGCTACATTAACCCCGGGGTGAACCGCAAAACATCCGATCGCTTCAGGACTCAGCCCCTGACGGTGGCCGAACGGTAAGACACGGTGTGGATGGGATGTGCATGAACACTTGCTTTCAGTTAAGAGAAAGGTTAGATGCCAGCTACATGACTTTGAAATTTAGTAAAAATGCAAGTACTGGAATACAGAAATCAAACCAGAAACAGCAGGTCAGGCAGCATGTGTGAATAGAGAAACTGAGTTAATCTTTCAGGCTGCAGAATCTGATGAAGGATTATTCACCAGAAATGTTGATTCTTTCTCATTCCACAGGTGCTGCCTAACTTGCTGATGTATTTCTTCCCCCAATAAATAATTGCATCAGGAGTGAGTTTTGTCCAGAAAGCACACAAAATGGAGCCTTCATTTGTGCTTGATCCCATTTCCTCCACACTCCTCAACTTAGCTCACTTGTTAAGGGCTCTCACTTCTGCTGGACTCACAGGTCGTGTGGAACCCATATAGAGCTAGTTGGCAGTCTGCTCAACTGATGAGGCATCACAGCTATTCTAACCTAGTTTACATGTAGTGATCCAGTGTAGAATTCTAGCTAAATGTGCTCCCCCATCTGAAATCCAGTTCTAGGATCTCATTCATGCCTTAGGTAGTGTTAGTGATCCTAAAACTGCGCAGAGTTCTATTTTGCTATCTGCATGGTAGATACAATTAAGTGCTTAGAGAAGCATTGTATGCAGGCAGACTAACTTTCCTAGCACCAGTGAGAATCCAAGGTTATTTAACAATGCAGTTGTGAATGTAAGCTTTTGTGATATCTTACTGAACAGACACCATTGTGATTGATGGTACTGGAACAATGGGGCAACATTTACACAGAGCTCTTTATGATCTCAGTTCATTCTCCTAGCTTGGAAACCTAATGGACCACTCAAATACTGATCTGACTTCATTGTCCTTTTTCTAAAAAGATTGATTTTTTTTAGTTCAGAAAAAATTCAATTTGTTATTGTGCAGTACAATGTACAGAATCTTAAAAGCAGAACAGAACTATTAGGAGTGAAATGAAAGGTCTGGTTTCACAAGAGGACCAATGAAATTTGAAACTGTCCCCCCATCCCCCCAAACTGTAAATGCTAGTAGATAGTGATTCTCAATGCCAGTGTTTACTCAGAGTTAGACCATAGTGGTGTGAAAGGCAGGTAAGGTGGAGCAAAAGTCAGATGTAATTTGCTTGAATGGAAAGGTAGAGTAAATCTACACCTTACTCTGTTTTAATGAGCTTCCAGTATCAGTAAAGAACATAATCTGACCTCCGGTCTCCTTCGCATGCATTTGCTCCCAGTTAACTTTGACTCACTTAAAACCACAAGGACAAGGTGAGCCTGCTTACCTTGCTTCATTTTCTGCCTAAATTGTCCATGTTTGTGAGTGAAGTTTGTTGCAATAGGCACGTATGTCATATATATTAAAGGGCAAAAGGTGGGTTATATCATCAATGGAAGTCGTTCTGAATTTCAGGATTATAAAGCAGTGGCAATTTATAAGTTATTTAAGTTTTGGAGTTCTAAAGTTTACAAGATACGTTGGGAAAAATGTGAGTTTAATTTTGTTCAACAACTTTCTCTACAGGTTGTCAGTGACTAATGTTCAGTTTCTCTCACTCCTTTAATCTTACAGAACTTGTGTGTTGAATGTAAGCAAAGACAACACCGAGGGTAAGTACCACGCCAACACAGCCACCATGAATCAATCCAAAAGATTATTGATGCGGAATCCTTACAATAAAGGAATCGGGTTCGTTAGTGCACATTTCTACCACATTTTATCCGTCAGGGTGGAATTCTAAACCTACATTTGGCCTGAACTTACCACATACTGTATACTTATCTCTTATTTCTATTCCATTTCTTATAATTTCCATTTCACCAATGACAAATATACTGTGAATATCAGCTTTCTATACCTATCATCCACCTATGTCCATTCTTCCCCATCCCATACCTGGCTTCATCTGCTCAACATCCTTCATCTCTCCTTGGTCTACTAATCACCTACTGGTCCCTAATTACTACTCACCCTCTTGTTAAACGGGCTATCTTCCCTCGTCACAATCCTGATGCAGGATTTGACCTGAAGCATTTCCCACCTCAGATGCTCCTCCAGCAGACTCAACCTCTGAACCACAAGTAGAAATCTCAGTCTTGAATATTTTGGGGAGGGGACACAGCACAGCATTTCTTCATGCTTGGGGGCACTGTGCAGGATTGAAATAAGCTGTAGAAAGTTCTAAACTCAGACAGCTCTATCATGGGCAATACCCTTTCCAGCACCCAGGACATGCCCTCTTCTCATTGCTACCATCAGGGAGGCGGTACAGGAACCTGAAGACACACACACAGTGATTCAGGAACAGTTTCTTCCCCTCTGCCATCCCATTTCTGAATAGACATTGAACACTACCTCACTATTTTTTCTAGCACTACTTATTTAATATATAGGAATATATATATAGAAATATTTTTGATGTGAAGTGACTGCTGCAATAAAATAATTATAACGACCAGGTTTTTTTTTTGCACTGCAAGTTCACACAGGCATCAGGAATATAAATGAAAGTGTTGTACAGATGTTGCTTGAGGGACAAATATCACTCTGAGTTCAGAGCCACCATGTTCCGGTAAGAGTGAGAGGCAATGATAAGATTAGAAAATATTGGATGACAAAGGTTATTAAAGGTTTGATCAGAGGGGAAAAAAAGGAAGCGTTTCACAGGGATAGCCAGCTGGGATTGAGGGAGTCTCTTGAGGAATATTGAATATATAGGAGAGAATTACAAAAAAATAGTTAAGGCAACAAAGGGCTATGAAATCTTCAAAATTAAAGGTAGTTCCAAGATTATCTATAGTATAGATAGATAGATAGATACTTTATTCATCCCCATGGGGAAATTCAACTTTTTTTCCAATGTCCCATACACTTGTTGTAGCAAAACTAATTACATACAATACTTAACTCAGTAAAAAAAATATGATATGCATCTAAATCACCATCTCAAAAAGCATTAATAATAGCTTTAAAAAGTTCTTAAGTCCTGGCGGTAGAATTGTAAAGCCTAATGGCATTGGGGAGTATTGACCTCTTCATCCTGTCTGAGGAGCATTGCATCGATAGTAACCTGTCGCTGAAACTGCTTCTCTGTCTCTGGATGGTGCTATGTAGAGGATGTTCAGAGTTATCCATAATTGACCGTAGCCTACTCAGCGCCCTTCGCTCAGCTACCAATGTTAAACTCTCCAGTACTTTGCCCACGACAGAGCCCGCCTTCCTTACCAGCTTATTAAGACGTGAGTCGTCCCTCTTCTTAATGCTTCCTCCCCAACACGCCACCACAAAGAAGAGGGCGCTCTCCACAACTGACCTATAGAACATCTTCAGCATCTCACTACAGACATTGAATGACGCCAACCTTCTTAGGAAGTTCAGGAGCAAGAAGGTACTCAGGGGATGAGGGGATGAAATAAAGGACTAAATAATGTGTGAAGCCAAGGGATGTAGGCAAGGTCTGAAAGGAATACATCTCATCTGTATTCCCCAAAGAGAAGAACGTGGAGGATAATGAGTTCAAGTCGGGGTACATTATTAGTCTGGTTAATCAGTATTAGGAAGAAGGAAATGTTAAAAGTTGCGGGACCTATACAGAACTGTGCAAAAGTCTTAGGCACATATACTGTATGTAGGTTAGGTGCCTAAGACTTTTGCACAGTTCTGTAGTAATTTAAGTATGGCACTGTACTGCTGCAAAAAAACCACATTTGATGACTTGTGTGAGTGATGATAAAGCTGATTCTGATATGGTTATCTATTGTGAACTGAGAGTGGGAAAGGGCAGGAAGAAGGGCAGTCATGGTTGGGAAAAGGGGAAGGGAGAGGAGAGGGAGTAGGAAGCATCAGAGACATTCTGTAATGATCAATAAACCAAATGTCTGGAATCAAGTGACCTTGTTTGCTTTCTCAGGGCTGGTTGTGTCTGCACCACATCTTTTGCTCCCATCAGATTTACAAACTCACTCTCTGTTCCACCTCAACAAATACAGTACTGTGCAAAATTCTTAGCCAACCTAGTTATAAGACTATGTGCCTAAGAGTTTATTTACTGTACTTTAAGGGTGGATAAGTCCTCAGATGAAATTCATCTCAGGATGCTATGGGAAGCAAGGGAGGAGATAGCTGAGACACTGATGGTAATTTTTACATCTTCATTGCAAACAGGAAATGTACCAGAAGACTAGAGAATAGCTAATCAACACACAAAATGCTGGAGGATCTGTGGAGCAAAATGAACAGATGATGTTTCAGTCCAAGACCCTTCATCATCGTCCTGATGAAGACTCTTCCCCAAAATGTCGACTCTTCATTTTCCTCCACAGATGCTGTTCAGAATTCTCTGTGTGTGTTGATCCAGATTTCCAGTATCTGCAGAATCTCTTGTGTCTCTGGAGAATATCTGGTGTTATTTCTTTACTTAAGAAGGCAGCAGGGATAAGTCAGATACACATTCAAAGGCCAATGAATCTTATGTTAATATGAGGAAAATTATTAGAGATAATTCTAATGGTTAGAATTTGTATACATTCCGAAAGGTAGGAACCATTAAGGGATAACCAACAAGACTTTCTGTGGGGGAAATTCTACCTCAGTAATTTGATTGAGGAGGTGACTAAGCAGATTAATGAAGACTGGGGAGAGATTGGTTAGGTTGTGCTTATTTTCCCTGGAGTGAAGGAGGCTCGGTGTGATCTGATAGGTACAGTATACTTGAAATTCTGAGCATTATGGACAGGATAGATAGAAACATTTTCTCTTGACAGGTATCAAGAAGAGGGCATAGATTTTAGGTGAGTGGAAGGAAGTTTAAAAGGGATTTGAAAGGAAAGTATGTTGCATAGGGAGTTGTTTATATCTGGAACTTGCTCCCACAGGAGCTGGTGGAATCAGATACAACCATTATGTTCCAGAAACATATAGTCAGGTACTTGAATCAGCAAAGTATAGATGGATATGGACATAATGTGGGCAAATGGGATGGTGTAGGTCAGGGGTTCCCAACTTGGAGAACACGGACACCTCAGTTAATAGTAAGGCTGCATGGCATAAAAAAAATAGAGGACTCCTGATGTAGATGGTCGCAAAGTTTGACATGGATGCAGTGGGCTGAAGGGTCTCCTTCTGTGCTATTCCACACTTTGAAAGCCCTCATCTCTTTTTCCCCAAATGATATCTTGTGCTCAGATATCCCAAACAGCCATCACAGCATTCAGACTTGGGTAGGAGGCTACTGCTGAATCACAGCCTGACACTGAGTAAGAATCCAAGCCTCCATGCTGTGAGTCATTTAGTTTACAGGGTGCTGCAAAGAAACAGGTCACTGGTGTCGGTAAAATTAGATGGGTGGAGCTGGTAGGGATTAAGATATCTGTTCAGCTGCTGTGCTCTTGAGTTGATCTCCGTTTTGATAAGCATGGGATATTCCTTTGTGTGTTAAGAATTAGCCATCAAGAAATTCAACTGCTTAAACTTGCCTGTTTCAGTGTTACGGAACTGTTACTTGGAGCAAAACACAATAATGACCATTTGCTTTTATTTCACACTTCTCACAAATATATGTCCAGGCACTTCTTGGAGTAACAAGTAAATGCCAGTGGAGTAACGGGCATTTGGTGATGATGACTTCCTGGAATGTGTTGTGCTTGTGCGACTGTCCATTATAAATTAAATGATGTGATTAGTAGTGTAATGTCATTTTCCAGTGTTGCCAGATGGAGTCCAGAGACAATTGCCCTTAAGCTCATTTGTCATCGGTCACTTGTAAGCCAACCAGTTTTTTGCACAATATCACCTGCTCTGGAGCTGGGTGAGTTTAAAGAATCACTCACACTCTCATACTCTGCTGCACCACCATCTGGACCTACCTGCTCAACCTGGAAACACTCCTCATCACCACTGATGCCAAAATTCACCTCCACAATCATTTCAACTCCTTGCAATGAAAGCTTTCGTGGAGATCCTGTTGGTTTTGCTGGAAGACTTGGGGATTGGCACATACCCACCAGAGGAGCTGTGGCAGAGGGTGTAAACCCTAGGTGATGAGAATTACACTACCAAAGAACATAAAGCCTCTACTCCTCAGACAGGTTAAAGAAAAGAAGAGGGAAGTGATACAGAGACCAAAGCTAGTGTTAATAAAGAAAAAAGTAAAGAGTAGAGTGCACAAAAGTAAAAAGCAAAAATCGCATCAGTCACTAGATTCTAAAAGGACAAGGAGAATAAGGGCACTTTATCTAAATGCCCGTAGTATTAGAAACAAGGTTGGTGAACTTGTGGCACAGATCAGTACCAAGCCATATGATTCAGTGGCCATTACAGAAACCTGATTACAAGGTGGAGATGACTGGGAATTAAATATCAGGTAATACGGAAAGATAGGCAGGAAGGCAGAGGAGGTGTGTTGGAGCTCTTGATTAGGGATGAGATCAGGGCGATTGTGAGAGACGATATAAGATCTATGGAGCAGAATGTTGAGTCCATCTGGGTAGAGATTAAGAATAGTAAAGGGAAAAAAATCACTGGTGGGTGTTATCTATAGGCCACCTAATAAAAATATTGCAGTGGCAGAGGCGATTAACCAAGAAATTACTGAGGCTTGTAAGAAAGGAACGGCAGTTGTCATGGAGGATTTTAACTTCCACATAGATTGGGTGAGTCAGGTTGGTCAAGGAAGTCTTGAGGAGGACTTCATAGAATGCATCCGTGATGGCTTTCTTGAGCAGCATGTTAGTGAACCTACAAGGGAAAACACTATCTTAGATCTAGTCCTGTGCAATGAGACAGGTAAGATTAACGATCTTGTGGTCAGGGATCCTCTTGGAAAGAGTGATCATAGTATGACTGAATTACGCAATCAGATGGATGATGAAATTGTTAGATCTAAAACTAGTGTATTACGCTTGAACAAAAGAGACTACAACAGGATGAGGGAGGAGTTGCCTAATGTGGATTGGGAGCACAGGCTATTGGTAGGACAGTTGAGGAACAGTGGAAGACTTTCAAAGAGATTTTTCACAGTGCTCAACAAAAGTATATTCCAGTTAAAAGTAAGGACAGTAAGTGTGGGGAGAGCCAGCCTTGGATAACTAAGGAAATAAAAGATAGTATCAAATTAAAAGCTCATGTGTACAAAGTCACAAAGAGTAGTGGGAGACTGGAGGATTGGGAAAACTTCAAAAAGCAACAGAGAACAACTAAACAAGAAATAAGGAAAGGGAAGATAGAGTATGAAAGTAAATTAGCACAAAATATAAAAACAGATAGCAAAAGTTTTTATAAATATATAAAGCGGAATAGGATGGCTAAGGTCAACGTTGGTCCCTTGGAAGACGAGAAGGGGAAATTGATATTGGTTGATAAGGAAATGGCTGAGGCATTGAATGACTATTTTGTGTCGGTCTTCACGGTGGAGGACACGTCTAATATGCCAAAGAAGGATGTTATGGATGAAATGGGAGGTAAGGACCTTGATAAAATCACTGTCACTAAAGCGATAGTGATGAGCAAACTAGGGGCCTGAAGGTAGATAAGTCCCCTGGTCCTGATGGGATGCATCCCAGAGTGCTGAGGGAATTGGTGGAGGTTATAGTAGACATGTTGGTGATCATTTATCAAAACTCTCTAGACTTGGGCAGGTGCCAGCGGATTAGAAGACAGCAAATGTCATGCTACTTTTTTAAAAAAGGATGTAGGCAAAAGACAGGCAACTATAGGCCATACTTGAGGAAGGATATACTGGCTTTGGAGTCAGTGCAGAGGAGGTTCACCAGCTTGATTCCAGGGATGAAGGGGTTAACCTATGAGGAGAGATTGAGTCGCCTGGGACTATACTCTCTGGAATTCAGGAGAATGAAAGGGGATCTTATATAAACATACAAAATTTTGAAAGGGATAGATAAGATAGAAGTAGGAAAGTTGTTTTCATTGGTAGGTGAGAGTAGAACTAGGGGACATTGCCTCAGGATTCAGGGGAGGAGATTTAGGACGGAGATGAGGAGAAACTGTTTTTCCCAGAGAGTGGTGAATCTGTGGAATTCTCTGCCCAGGGAAGCAGTTGAGGCTTCTTCACTGAATATATTAAGATACAGTTGGATAGATTTTTACATAGTAGGGGAACTAAGGGTTATGGGGAAAAGGCAGGTAGATGGAGTTGAGTTTACGGACAGATCAGCTATGATCTTATTGAATGGCGGGGCAGGCTCGATGGGCTGGATGGCCTACTCCTGTTCCTACTTCTTATGTTCTTATGTAATTTATAAGTGCATAAAATTAGCTGATGTGATACCAAACTGAGGAGACTTCACTTGCTTCCAAAATGCACATTTTAATTCCCGTTCCAATACAGTGATGCATTGACTGCTATTGGTGCCCAGATATGTAATCTGCTCAAAAGGGACAGAGAACTATCCATAAATGCAAGATATTTTCTCCAAAGCAACAGGAATAAAGAAACTAGTGCAACAAGACATAACCTGCAAATCACAGCAATTCTCATAAGTTCTGAAGTGGTGACCAGAACTATGTTCTGCTCTTCCAGTACAATCATTTTCCAGTAGATCCTGATAAAGTACCACACACTTGCCGTATGACAGAAGCTGGTGCCTATGGAGGGTGAAAGCAGGAAACTTGATGGATAGCCTTACTTAGAAAATAAAAGAAAGCGTAGGAATGAAGACTTTTGCCAAGAGATGAAGTGCACTATTCAATCAGGATCAGTGCCATGTGGCTGTTGTGTTTTACTATTTATTGTTATGTTTATTATTTAGTGTTGCGTTTGTTATGTTATGATTGCACTGCTCCTGGAAAGCACTGTCTCATTCTGCCCTGCAGAGCTGATGTACGGTTAGAATGACAATAAAGTTTTTGAATCTTGAATCTTGATGGAGCCACAGCTATTCAGAATTTAGATAATGTTTTACATCAGTATACAGTGGATTCTGTCTAATTGGAACACATCGGGGCCAATACATTTTGGCTCAATTAAGTGGTTGCCCCCAATTAGCTGAAGTTTTATGGAGCTAATTAAAAAAAGTATAAAAATACAAACTGGGTAACAAATTATTTATTTCAATAAAATTCAGAATAAATTTGAACACAACCAATATTACTACAGTACTCTAAAACTGTGTATTAGTTCCTAACAGTTATCAATGGAGGAATTCATCCAGTGTACACAATGAACAACATCAGCACAGACACCTGGTGCAGATAGTGGACTTCCTTCATACAATGCTTTTGATACCTGCATCCTCCAGGTCTTCATTTTCATTGTAACATTCAAGATGATTATCAATACCATCAAATTCTCTGTAGATCTTAACTTGTTGAAATAGTGAAATGGTTTCATTTTCACTCCTGACCTGAATGCTTGAAACCGCAGTGAGCAAAACAGTTCGGAATTGTCTTACTTACCGGTACTTCTTTCCAATTATCAGTGACAAAAATCAATGCTTTTGAACACAAACATACAAAACTGATGCTACTTAAAAACTATTCACTTGAAGCTTGGTGTAGTGTCTACCGGTTACAATGGTGGGCACAACTGATGCTAGCTAGAACCTATTTGGGAACAGTGTCCTGCCCCAATTGAGCAGCATTGTGTCCCAAATAAACAAACGGAATCCTGGCAATTTTCTCCATTAGTTTTTGTTCTTTAAGATTTGTCCTAAATAAGGGGCTACCCTGATTAACTGATGGCCCAATTCACCAGAATATACTGCATTTGGAATTAAAAAACTAGGAGCTGTAACACTGAGCATGAAATTACTGATTGTTTAGGAAAATTCATCTGATTCTCTAATGCCCAGCCAATGTAATTGAACTGATTCTTAACTCCACACTGAAATAGCCGAACTGAACACTGAGTCAAAACAGTCAAGGTTGATCAATAAATATTGACATTGACATTGCCAGGGGCACCTACTTCACATAACAAATAAAAATCTTGGAAACAAAGTGTGCAGTTTTCAAATTTGCAGCTGATGTCAGACTGGACTTTGAGCTTACTCTGACAAATAGTCATCAGCTTGCATCAGTGACATGTGATACTTGTCTTAATTTGTTCAGTCTCTTCCTACGTTCCCACAAGAGAGAATCACCTCACACTGACATCGCATAAATTTCCTTTAACTGCCACCTCGATATTTCCTTAATCTTTTGTGTTATTGTACCATTCTTTTCAGAGTAAGCTCTAAGTCCAGTCTGATATCATCTGCAAATTTGAAAACTGCACACTTAGTTCCCAAAATTTTTATTTGTTCATGTGAAGTAGGTGTCCCTGGCAGACTGAATCATGGGGGGGCTATTGAGTGGAGTGGGAATCGTGCTGGGGAGAGAATGGTACAGAGCAGGAGTTCCCAACCTGGGTATTGGTATTGGCATGAAAGGGTTGGGAACCCCAGAGATTCAACAACCTTTTGTCAGAATGAAGTAAATGTCACCTGTTCCGATTAGCAATTGGATGTCCTCAGTTAGTCTACACGGGCAGGGCTGATTTATTTACATATTAAACTGCCATGTCCCAAAGTATTTTAAGTATTGATGCAAGAAGATTTTTCCATGGTGCAGTAAGCATGTTCAAGTAGTCTTCATTAGCCAGTTACAAAATTCCATTTAAAAGGTATAAAGCGTTGTCCTTTATAATTAGAAAGATCAGGCATGTGGAACTTCACTGTTCAAAAAACAACTTTGCGTTTGGCATCATTACACTCTGGAATTGTTCTTCTAGCACAGGTGTGAGTGCAAGATGGTGAGGACGTGCAGTCAACAGCTCTGCAAAATCATCTGTGTGTGGATTTGTGGGCTCATATGCATTCACTGCATAATGTTAAGGATATGTGTCTGTCCTCTCCGGAAACTGATACAATTAAGTTCCTGCAATCATCCTTGTAATAATGGAAGATCCTGTGCTGCATAGTGCAAACTTATTTTGTGTAAGAAGAAAGTATGTTTGCTGTGGCTGTAGCTTCAGACCTCATAGAGACCCAGCCCACTGTGGAGACATGAATGATAAATTGAAGTTCATGGTGCATTAGTAAAAAGACCAGGTACCAGAGAGGATGATTTTCTACATCATAGAGTCAGAATCAAGTTTAATATCACTGGCATATGTCATGAAATTTGTTATTTTGTAGCAGCAGTACTGTGCAAGACATAATAAAAACTATAAATTACAATAAGTATGTATTAAAAAAATTAAATTAAATAATAAACAAAAGAGATTCGGCAGATGCTGGAAATCCAGAGCAACATGCACAAAATGCTGAAGGACTCCGCAGGTCAGGCAGCATCAATGATAAAGAATAGACAGTTGACGTGTATTCACTTCATTAGATGCTGCCTGACTTGCTGAGTTAAATAAGTAGTGCAAATACAGAGGAAAATACTGAGGTAATGTTCACAGGTTCACTGTCCATTCATAAATCTGATGGTAGAGGGGAAGATGCTGTTCTTGAAGCATTAAGTGTGTGTCTTCAGGCTCCTGTACCTCCTCCCTGATTATATCAATGAGAAAAGGGCATGTCCTGAGCGAACAAGAGTCCTCAGTGATGGATGCCATCTTTTTGAAGCATTGGTTTTTGAAGGTTCTCTGGATGCTGGGGAAGGCTAGTGCTCATGATAATAGTGTCCCAGTTGGCTCCTGCTTGTGAGATAATCTGGTGCAAAAACAGAAGCAGGGCCCATTAATGTCAATTGTTCAAGATGGTGATGCCCAGTGGCCACTGGTGTGCTTCATTACTGAAGATAAAATCAGGAGCATGTCTACTTAGTCCCTCAAGTCTGCTCAGTGACCGTGGTGTGTCTAAACTCAGGGTGGCACAGTGACACAGTTTGTGGATTTACTGTCTCACAGCTCCAGCAGCCGAGGTTCTGATTTCCAGTAATGTCTGTGTGGAGTGTGTACCTTCGCCTTGTGTGGCCTTCCTCCACGTACTCCAGTTTCTTCCCACATCCCAACAACACACAGGGTGGTATGTGATTTGCCCACTGTCAATTGCCTCTCAAGGTGCATGGCAGGAGTATCTGTGTAGGGTTGTGGTGCTGTGGGAGAGCATAGGCTGCAAGTAAATACACAAGTGTGGAAATGGAACGCTCTGAGAGGCAGCCATAATTAAAAATAAGAATATGAGATGCAGTGGTTCATATTAAAATAGTTACTAAATTTAAATCTGGTTAAAATTAGTTGATATTTTAATCCTTAAAGTTAAGAGATGTAGGACAAAGACAAGTTTATAAATTCATAGGATCAAAAAGTCCCTCCAGCCCACAAGTCAGCACTCACAGTCATGTACCCATTCACATTCAGTTATCCGGGACGTGCCCCCTTCTCATTACTACTAGCAGGGAGAAGATACAGCAGCCTGAAGATACACACTCAATGTTTTAGGAACTGCTTCTTTCCCTCCACCATCAGATTTCTGGATGGTGCATAAACCTATGAACACTACCTTACTATCACTCTTTTACACTATTTTTAAAAATTTCTTATTGTAACTTGTAGTTTTTTGTCTTGCACTGTACTGCTGCCACAAAGCAATAAATATCATGATACATGTCCGTGATGAGGAACCTGATTCTGATTCTGACACAAATCCACCAGGAAACCTATTTTGTTCTGCTTACTGCCTGCTAGGGGCAAACTTACCATGGCCAATTAACCCACCAACCTGTATGCTGTGGGATGCAGGGAGAATGTGCAAACTTCACTCAGACAGCACCAGAAGTTAGGATGAAACCATGGTCTTGAGCACTGAGGTGTTGGCTGCACTAGCTATGCCTCTCTGCCGTTCATAACATTTATTACAGCATTCAGTAGAACTTAACTGGAAAACTGATTACTAAGAACAAACTGTTCCTTGCCACGTGATTCCAAATTACCTCCTGGTTCTTCGTGTCGAGCGGATGGTAATACACAGGAGTACTAGAGTTGAGCAGTGTAGTAAGATATGCAACGCGCGTTAGGTAGCTCATCTATAAAGTGCTTCTGCTCATGCATGTCTGCAGACATGTTGTAAATTGGGTTTTGCAGCAAGTTCAGGGCCTTCTTCCGTCAGCCTCAGAGTGGACAGATTCCGGTGCTTGGAACAATTAGGATCAATTCTCTCTGAAGAAGTTCGTATCTATCCCTTTCAGAGCACCTCGCTTGGGATGCCTACCACTGCAGCTGATTATAAAGCATCTCTTCTTTTTGTCTTAAGCTCTCCCTCCTGGCTGATCCCCCTCTCCCTTCCAACCCTGAGTCACCCCCAGCATGAGCTCTCCACCCTCCCATCATAACCGACTGCCTAACTAGGTTTCTCTGCTTGCTCTGCACTGACAGATCAGCCAATAGAATGGTTAGATATAGAAGTGATCTCAATGAATGTTCTCTGCTTAACATTTTCTCCTCCCGGTTTACAGTGTGGACGTGGATGACCCATTGCCTCTGTGAGCTCTCTATAAATTGCGTGCTAGTGCACAGAGGTATAATCTGTACTGCAAGTAGAACTCATCTTCGTCCTTTCACTAAGCCTGTTTATCTCCTGTATTTTTTCTACAGAGGATGAAAAGATGGATGCAAGGTCAAAGATGAGTGTTGCTGCAAAGATGTCACTGTTTAAAGTAAGTGCTGCATTGTGGCGTATTCAAATCCATTTAAGTCTAATTTACATCCAGTGAAGTGAGGGATTACTTGAAAAATGGTATGAAGCCAAATGTTGGGAGAAATAAGGAACATTAGTTTATACAAGAGAAAGCTCGAGCTTGGGTTCCCAACCTGCAGTCCATATACCTTGCTTAATGGTATTGATCCACGGCAGAAAAAAGGTTGGGAACCCCGCTCCAGTGGTGACAGAAGCCTCTGAGGGAAAGGATCACAGTTAAATAATTTCAACATCTACAAAGTAGATCAAGTGCTATAAGCATAATTGGGCAATGGATTAGCTTACAACGTCAGACGATGACACCCTCAGTAAAGGCATTAAGGCAGCCACTTTCTTTCCAGAACTGGCCTACTGAGTCATCAATAATCAAGTAATACCAAAGTTTAAAAGTTTCCCATCTTATGTGGACTACAGATGCCCACCTGTTGCACTTTAGTACCTTGTTTCTATCATAGCTTTTGGCATAAAAGGTAGCGTCATGGAGGTTAAGACCACAATGCAGCAGGTACATGTTGCTAGCACTCCAACAGAATATTTAACAAAGTCTTTTTTTATCAAAGCTAGTTTTCATGTTTCAGTGGCTGGGGATTTGTTGGGGGTTGAGGCAATTAATTTCATTAATGATCAGCAAGAGAAATAGCTGGTTTTGATTTCTTGTATTCAGAAGTAACATAAGGTTTGAAGAAGAACCACTAGCACATTAGAGCGACACAGTGCACAGCTGATAGAGCCACCCACTCACTGTGCGAGTGGCCCAGCTTCCATTCTGACCTCTGATGCTATGTGTGTGGAGTTTACCTGTCCCCCCTGTTTGTGTGTGTGGAGTTTACCTGTCCCTCCTGTTTGTATGTGTGAAGTTTACCTGTCCTCCCTGTTTGTGTGCGGGGAGTTTACCTGTCCTCCCTGTTTGTGTGGGGAGTTTACCTGTCCTACCTGTTTGTGTGCGTGGAGTTTACCTGTCCCTCCTGTTTGTGTGTGTGGAGTTTACCTGTCCTCCCTGTTTGTGTGTGTGTGGAGTTTACCTGTCCCTCCTGTTTGTGTGTGTGGAGTTTACCTTTCCTACCTGTTTGTGTGCGTGGAGTTTACCTGTCCCTCCTGTTTGTGTGTGTAGAGTTTACCTGTCCTCCCTGTTTGTGTGTGTGGAGTTTACCTGTCCCTCCTGTTTGTGTGTGTGTGTGTGTGTGTGTGGAGTTTACCTGTCCTACTTGTTTGTGTGCGGGGAGTTTACCTGTCCTGTCTCTTTGTGTGTGTGGAGTTTACCTGTCCCTCCTGTTTGTGTGTGTGTGTGTGTGGAGTTTACCTGTCCTACTTGTTTGTGTGCGGGGAGTTTACCTGTCCTGTCTCTTTGTGTGTGTGGAGTTTACCTGTCCCTCCTGTTTGTGTGTTTGTGTGTGTGGAGTTTACCTTTCCTACCTGTTTGTGTGTGTGTGTGGAGTTTACCTGTCCTATCTCTTTGTGTGTGGATTTTACCTGTCCTCCCTGTTACTGTGAGGGTTCACCCTTGGGATTTAGTTTCGTTCCACATGCTAAAGACATGTATCCTAAAGAGAGGGTGTTGGGGTGGAGATACGTCTCTACCAAAGGAGGTGTAAGACACTCCTTCACTCTGCTAGCCTACAGATCACCCTCGGGCAAGGTGTAGCACCTGTTTAGCCCCCCAATCAGGGTCACTTGTAGCCATGGGAGCAGGTGCTGGATGGTCGTATGAGCAGCTGGTGCACATCACAATTCCTGGTTATGCGACCACTGACACTGGGCAGACAATCTCTGAAGAGTATTGATAATGGCTGGGGTCACCCGTCTTGTAAAGACACTACCCAGAAGAAGGCAATGGCAAACCAGTTCTGTAGAAAAAAATTGCCAAGAACAACCATGGTCATGAGACCATAATCCCCCACGTCATATGACATGGCACATAATGATATTGATGATGAAAGACATGCAAGTTGATGGGTTAATTAGCTGTTGAAAAATCCGCTAGTGTGTTGATGAGTGGTTGAATCTGTGGGTACTTTGTAGGAATGTAAAAAGTATAAATTGGTGTAAATGGGTGCTAGATGCCATGAGCTGAAGTGCCCATTTCTGTGCAGTATGTGTCTACGAGCCAATGCTTCAGACAGGCCCGAAATTGTTCAGAGCAAGGTGATGATGAAATGAGAGTTGGTGAACGATCTCCACAAATAGGAAAAGTGAATGTTTAACAAACCATTGACCTTGAGCCTATAATGGTTGTGCTAGCCCAGGTTTTGAGAATGATCTTGTCTCTCTACGTTCTTGCCATTTGTATTTCATTAGGAACTAGAGAAGGCCTCCCCTGCAGAGTCTCCCTCCTCACCGCGACCTCATAGCACTAATGCAGCCATGGAACGCAGACTACACCGCTCTCATGATCGGTGTCGGACACAGCCGATAACTACAGAAGAGATCGTGGTGGCAAATAGGTATGTGGCATACATGTCAAATTGGGGCTTGTGTTTCAGAAGCAATCTACTAAACCCACAGAAGTGGGAAACTCACTTCCTGATGGTATTTGAAGGCAAACACAATGTCTCTATATCCTCAATAAAGAAAGCATTTATTGGCTGTTTTTCTTAAACAGTTGATTATGGGGTCTTTTTGTGTATAAGTTGGCTGTACTATTTCCTAATGTAATATAAGTGATGGTAGGCAAGCAGCTTCAAGTGTTTGTGAGAGACATGCTACTTTACTTTTACCTGATAATGCCGTTTTTGTGTCTCCGACATGACCCAGTTTCAGGGATAATAAAAAAGTTAAGGATCTACAAATAGATGTGGAAATGCACAGATGTCATCAAAATGGCTTCATGACCCATCCCATCCACCATTCTGACATACGTAATCTCAGTTCTCCTCCCCACCAACCCCTCAAACACTAGCCACCAATGCTCTCCCATGATACATTGGAGCCTGTCTCTGACTGACAATCGCAAATCATGCCAAACCGTTGCTTCATTAAACCGCTCCCCCCCCCCCCCCCCCATCTTCAACCCTCCCTCACATTACTGTGACCTCTCAGGCCTGGTCCTACTGTGCAGTCTGCATGAGCTCACCCTGTAGAGGACCTGTCGAATGAACACAGCCACCAATAGCTTGCCATGTCCAGCACAGTGCAGCTGCTTGACTTGTCTGAGGAGAAACTGTGCTTGTGTGTATGCAAATATAAACATTCTGACTCCAACGTTGTACCTATGCTGCCAAGTACCCCAGTACTGTTTTAAACTGAGAAATTTGTGCCTTGAGCCAACCTTTTAAGTAACGCTTCAGTTTCATCCAACATTTTAAAATTCTATCCACTCAAAGTACCTTTGAGAATCTGTATCTTTTCCAGAAATGTTTTGCTGACTGTGCATAAACTCTGCATTCCTGCATTGTAACACTGACTGATCTCTGGTTACCTTAAGGCTATTTGAAAACTGCTTTTCTCTTCAAATTTAAAATCATTTAAATTCTTCTTGAAACCTTGTGATGTGCTGCACCTGTTTTCTGAAAGAGCCGGATGTCAACACTGTTGATCTTTGAGAAATGTCTGAGTCCGTGAGCTTGGGAGAGCTGGGGCGAATTATTGAGACTGTCCCATTGAATTCTTCAGTTCAACAGACTAGCTTCCACTGGTGTAGCATTTCTTCAGGCATATTCTTTCTAGTTGATGTTAACTGGCAAAAGCAAGTCCTCCAGTATGATGAATTACTAGTTTGAAGTGAACACAAGCACATTACGAATCAGAATTCTAAAATATTTACTGACCCATTACTGAATATTTACTGTATAAGGCTTGAAATAATAAAGATGAGAACCCCAGGTTCTTCAGCTGCTGTTGTCTAGGCATGTAGAAAGTAAACTGTTTTACAATTATGTAAAATGAGTAAGAGTAAATTAACCACTTTTAATATTCGTCATAATTTTGATTCTGGTTAATTTCAATGGAAGTTAATAGGGAGAGATGTAAATCAGGCAAATAATATCTACTCGGAATTGATCATATGGAATCACAATCCACCTGATGTTTCTTGTTTTCAAAGCATTCAAGGGATTGTCTAAAGCGATTTCCTGCTCCAGTAACTATTGCCTTACTCTCACTTTTTACATGTGCAATTGAGCAACATACTTTCTGTTCCATTATTTTTTCCAATTCTTCTATGCTATGACACCTTTTAAAGTGCATCCTACTCAACAATTCACCTTCATTATATCACTCAATAGCATCCATTTCCAATTAATTCACTCTATTTATATTACACAATAATCAGCCCCTGATTTCAGTTATACCACACCTTACAGTCAGTGACTCCATTTGTGTTTCACAGTATCGAATCACAGCTCTTGAAGTCAATGCACACTGCACTCACTCACTGACACAATGGCAAATTGTTGGTTCCACTTTTAATCCATAAGCAAAACATTCTGGAAGTTGAGATGAAAACAGAAAATACTAGAAATATTCAGCAAGTCAGGTAACATTGATCTGAAACTTCCCTGTTTCTCCCTCCTCGCAGGTTGCCTGACTTGCCGAGTATTTCCAGCACCTTCTACCTTAGCATTATGCAACAGCTCCGAATGGTATCACTTCTTTGTTAAGTAGTCCTTTAGGGTTGAGGATGACCTGCTTACCCTCCATTTCAATGGGATGTGAAGTGGTTGATGTGGAACTTGTGGTGCTTGCCATTGGAGGTACTTTTCTGGGGAGGGAGGGCTGATATGGTGCATTCCTTCTGTATTTATGTCTGTTCTCTTTGCATTCCCAAAGCACGGACATAATGTTCTCAATGTCTTCCAAATGTTCTTCTCCATTTTGTGTAGTCTTGGGCCAGAGATTCCTGGGAATTGGCGAGAATTCTTTATAAAGGTTCAGAGAACGTCCTTGAATCATTTCCACTGTCCACCTGGTAGTCTTCTAGGGCTCAGAATACAGTGTCTGGCTTTGGAGTCTGGTGTCAGACATGTGAACATCAAGACCTGGCCTTCAGAGTTAATGAAGCATAACCTTGCCTCAATGCTCCCAGTGTTAACCATGAAAGGACATTAACATTGATTCACTCATCCTTCCAGTGGACTTGGAGGAGGTTGTGGAGCCAGTGTTAGTAGCTTCCCTCCAGCACTTTGAAAAACCTTGGTAGTCCATGACTCAGTTGTATACAGAAGAGGAGGGTACAGTTAATGTGCAGTATCAATGATGACTTGAATCTGGCCTCAGAACGTGTGTCATCTGCATACCGCACCATGGAGACTGAAACTGGAGTAATCTTCGTTTTGGAGCAGAGATTACATGAGAGTTTCCCATTTTCCCTGCAGATTACCTGTATCCCTGCAGGCTACCTGTATCCCAACAGAAAGTGGAGATAAGGTACAATATTGCAGTAAGCCAGCAATGATCAGAGCATTGGGAGGGGTGATCAAAAGATCAGAGTCTTAGATGACTGGAGGATCTGGATGGATTTTTGGAGTGTTGGGTGGTATTTGGAGGATAAGGATTATGATTGGAGGCTCAGAGTTTGGGGTAAACAGAGGACTGGAGTTTCATGTGTGGATTGTGATCAGAATTGGGGTCTTGAGTGATCAAAGGGTCTGGATAGTTCATCAAATAATTGGGATGGAGGGTCAAAGATGTGATCAGAAGTTTGGCTAATTGGGAGGAGGGATCAGAAGTTTGAGGTCTCAGGTAACGAAAATTGTAGCCTTGGGTGATAGTGGGGAAAGAGTGGTTACGGCCTCAGGCAGTGAAAGATTGTGGATGTCTGGGGGCTGATACAGTATATTGATAGGGTGAGCTGGAGGTGTCACAACCATGATGGTCTGACTTGTAAAGAATTGAAATGTGCCCCATACTTGGTGGGATTCCAGCCCACCAAAGTGCACTTTGAAGCTTGTGGTTGCAGAAGTGCCTCAGTAACAGGTTCAAATGTATCATGTCTGCATATAAGTAGTAAATAGTAAATAAATTTTGCAGAGTGAATTTCCAGAAAGGAGCAAAATGATGCAATATCGGTTATTATCACATTATATTGTAGGAAAAGGGCATTTTCAAATGAAATAAATAGTTTAATTTCTGGACTGGCTTTGACAGAGCAGCACACCACACCCTGTGCATGGTGATTAGGGTAGAAGCAGATATCAAAATCATTGCAGGGCAGAAAGAGCCCATGCATTTAAAGTACCATCATCAACATCTTATTACCACTATTAATTTCAACATCAAACATCAGAATAAATTGCTTTTTGCTCCCACTAAAATAGTGCATCACAGTGAAGAACACAATCATATGAAATGGAATGAGTATATTTAAGTTCAAGTTTAATTGTCATGCAACCATACATGAATACAGCCAAATGAGACAGTGTTACTCCGGGGCCAAGATGCAAAGCGCAATATCAACAGTCACACACAGCACAAAGCATATATAGCACATACAAGATATCAGTAAAATACAGTCACACAAAAAATGTAGTCCAAGACCCTGAGTCCATGAATGTTGCATCAGTCTACAGTTGACCACAATATAGCTTGTCTTCTGTTGAGCACGAGGGCAGCACCAACTGCAGCTTGGACACTGTGCCATGCTGCCTCCAGTGAATCACACCAAATCTGACGCCTCTCCCCGGGCAGCCCTAAATAGGCCTTGAGACCTAGTCCTCCCTACGACCGAGGCCACTCAGCTCCTCTGCCACCTGCCAATAAATCAGTGAATCGGACCTGCAGCATCCCACATTAACAGTATCCAACAAGGTGTTGCGATCACAGGAAAAGCGACTGAGACAGTCACTCACTGTTAGACTGCTCACTGCCTTCAATCACTGACTCCTCCGATGCCTCTCTGGCACAGACAGCAGCATGATCTGAACCAAGTCCAGCTTCTTCAGTCTCTTCACCAACGAGCCACTCGCTGATGGACTAGACCTGCAGTTTTAATGTCCAGCAGGGTCTCGCAATCGTAAAAAATATGTTTAAAAAGGACAATAACACCTTTGACTGGCTCGTAGAAGCTGCTGCAATCAAAAATGTTGCCATCTTACCAAAGGATATAGCTCCTAATCAGCAACCTGAAGAACTTACAAATACATCATGAAAGATTATGGAATCCCATATTTAGGTTATTTGCTGGGTTTTGAAAGAATGTTTTAAAGACATTTAAGATCCCTTTAGTGGAAAGACAAATGTGTTTGTATTTCACTTAGCAGGGAAAGAGGATTCAAATCCAATTATTTATCTGTCAAAGAAAGTTCTGTGGCTGAGAGCTTTCAGCCCCTCAACACAATATTAAATCAAACAGAAGAGGAATTCTCAGTTTTGCTTGCTGTCATTTGCTATTGTTGTCTAGGTGTGTAACTTCAGCGGATACACCGATCTGGCTGGCTTGCCGTCCATGAAGCAATGTAGTGACACCTGGTGGAAAATGCAGGTTTAATGCTGTCTTGTGAGAAGAGGATGTACAACGAGATGGTCCCCTGCATCTAGAGGATCCCCGTAACGGAGCATGTTTGCCATTCACTTGCCTGCAGTTTGGCACTGTGAGATTAAGGGCATGTTGCCCTAAGAGTGCCCAGTGACAGTGAAGGTCACTGACAGAGAATGGTGAAAAAACAGTGCTCTCATTTGTTATTTCTGCCATATCCACTGCATCTGTTCCTAGGACGTTTTTTTCTGTTCCAGGACATCAGACATGTCCTCCTCCTTTAAAGAATGGGGTTTCCTTCCCTCTACTATTGATACTGCCCTCATCCACTTTACTCTGTCCAAGACCATCACTATACGCGCTAACCAGAAGCCATGGATGACCGCGGAGGTGCGCGCACTGCTGAGGACCCGTGACTCCGCCTTCAGAGCGGGCGACAAGGCAGCCCTAACAACAGCGAGGGCCAAACTGTCCCGGGCCATCAGAGGGGCAAAGCGTGCACACGCCCAGCGAATCCACAGCCACTTCCAGGACAGTGGCGACATGCGGCGCATGTGGAAGGGCATCCGGGACATCACCAATTACAGGACAACATCACCTGACTGTGCAGGTGATGCCTCCCTCCCAAATGCGCTGAATAACTTCTACGCCCGTTTTGAGGCAGAAAATGACGTGGCGGTGAGGAGGTTCACCCCTCCTACGAATGACCAGGTGCTGTGTCTCTCCGTGGCCAATGTGAGAAGAACCCTGTGCAGGGTCAACCCACAGAAGGCTGCTGGACCAGACAACGTCCCTGGTAGAGTGCTCAGAGGATGTGCAGACCAGCTAGCAGATGTTCTCACTGACATCTTAAACATCTCCCTGAGCAGCGCCACCATTCCAACGTGCTTCAAGGCCGCCACCATCGTCCCCGTACCGAAGAAATCTTCAGTGTCCTGCCTCAATGACTACCGTCCCATTGCACTCACATCCATCATCATGAAGTGTTTCGAGAAGCTCGTCATGAGGCACATCAAGACCCTGCTGCCCCCCTCACTGGACCCCCTGCAGTTTGCGTACCATCCCAACCGCTCAATAGACGATGCCATTGCCACCACCCTCCACCTGGCCCTAACCCAACTGGACAAAAAAGACACGTACGTTCGAATGCCATTCACAGACTTCAGTTCAGCATTCAACACAATCATCCCTCAGAAACTGATTGGAAAGGTGAGCCTATTGGGCCTGAACACCTCCCTCTGCAACTGGATCCTAGACTTCCTGACTGGGAGACCTCAGTCAGTCCGGATCGGGAGCAACATCTCCAACACCATCACACTGAGCACGGGGGCCCCCCAGGGCTGTGTGCTCAGTCCACTGCTGTTCACCCTGCTGACCCACAACTGTGCTGCAACACACAGCTCGAACCACATCATCAAGTTCGCCGATGATACGACCGTGGTGGATCTCATCAGCAAGAACGATGAGTCAGCTTACAGAGAGGAGGTGCAGTGGCTAACAGACTGGTGCAGAGCCAACAACCTGTCTCTTAATGTAAACAAAACAAAAGAGATGGTTGTTGACTTCAGGAGGGCACGGAGCGACCACTCCCCGCTGAACATCAATAGCTCCTCGGTAAAGATCGTAAAGAGCACCAAATTTCTTGGTGTTCAGCTGGCGGAGAATCTCACCTGGTCCCTCAACACCAGCTCCATAGCCAAAAAAGCCCAGCAGCGTCTCTACTTTCTGCGAAAGCTGAGGAAAGTCCATCTCCCACCCCCCCATCCTCCTCACATTCTACGGAGGTTGTATTGGGAGCATTCTGAGCAGCTGCACCACTGCCTAGTTTGGAAATTGCACCATCTGGGATCGCAATACACTGCAGTGGATAGTTAGGTCAGCTGAGAAGATCATTGGGGTCTCTCTTCCCGCCATTACAGACATTTACACTACACGCTGCATTCGCAAAGCAAACAGTATTATGAAGGACCCCATGCACCCCTCATACAATCTCTTCTCCCTCCTGCCATCTGGGAAATGCACCGAAGCATTCAGGCTCTCACAACCAGACTATGTAACAGAACAGTTTCTTCCCCCAAGCTATCAGACTCCTCCATACCCAGAGTCTGGACTGACACCAACTTACTGCCCTCTACTGTGCCTATTGTCCTGTTTATTATTTATTGTAATGCCTGCACTGTTTTGTGCACTTTATGCAGTCCTGGGTAGGTCTGTAGTCTAGTGTAGTTTTCTCTGTTTTGTTTTTACGTAGTTCAGTGTAGTTTTTCTATTGTTTCATGTAGCACCGTGGTCCTGAAAAACATCTCGTTTTTACTGTGTACTGTACCCGCAGTTATGGTCAAAATGACAACTAAAAAGTGACTTGACTTGATTTCCTCCATTTCCTGTATATTCATGCTCTCACCCCATCTTCTCGCCATCATAATGGTGATAGAGTCCCCCTTGTCCCTACCTATGATGCCATCAGCCTCTACGTCTAACACATTGTCCTCCGCAACTTCTGCATCTCCACAGGCATCACTACCACTAAATGTCTCATCACCTCCACCACCCCCTCCCCTTTCCACAGGGATTGCCTCCTCCATGATTCCCTTGTCCATTTGTCCCTGCCCACTAATCAACCTCCAGGCACTTATCCCCCTGCAAGTGGCCTAAGTGTGACACCAGCCCATACACCTCCTCCTTCACTTCCGTTCAGGGCACCAGGCAGTCCTTCCAGGTGAGGCAGCACTTCACCTGCAAATCTGTTGGGGTTAACTATTGTGTCCGGTGCTCCCGATGCAGCCTCCTCTACATTGATGGAACTCATTGTAAATTGAGGGGCCACTTTGTCAAGCATCTCCGTACCATGCGCCACAGGCAGGACTTCCCAGTGTCCAAACATTTTAATTCCCATTTGCATCCTGACGTGTCGATCCATGGTCTCCTCTTGTGCCAAGATGAGGCTGCCCTCAGGGTGGAGGTGCAGCACCTTATGTTCTGTCTGGGTAGCCTCCAACCTGATGGCATGAATATCGATTTTTCCTTCTAATAAGCAATTTCATCCCCCCCCCCCCACCTATTCCTCACTCTGATCTTTTACTTTTTACCTGCCTATCACTTCCTCCTGAGATCTTCCCCACCCCACTTCCCTTTCCCCCCCGGTCCACTCTCCTTTCCTATCAGATTCCTTCTCCTCCAGCCCTTTACCTTTCCCACCCACCTGGCTTCACCTATCATCTTCTAGCTATCCACTTTCCCTTCCCCCACATTTTAATTCTGATATCCTCCCCCTTCCTTTCCAGTCTTGATGAAAGGTCTTGGCCTGAAATGTCAACTGTTTTTTCATTTCCATAGGTGCTGCCTGACCTCCTGAGTTCCTTCAGTATTTTGTATGTTGTTTTGGATTTCCAGCATCTGCAGATTTTTTCATGATTATGATCAAATAGTGTTCCCAGGCTTAATATCTGCTCCAGTCCTCTGACAGAGCCCCAGGAAACCAAATGGGAATAGAAGATTGAGAGATGTTGAAAGTTGTTGCTCGTTAACATAATTTGATATGACCATCCTCTAGCTGATGATGACAAGGGGTTATATTATCTTGCTGGTTAATGGTGGCGCTGTAACCTGAAATGTTAACTATCTCTCCCTCCATAGATGCTGCCTGACCTTCAGTATCTTCGGCATTTTGTGCTTATTTTTGATATACAGCATGTACAGTATTTTATACTGTATGTTACTGGTCAGGTCATTTTCTACCTTCTAAGAACCTCCATATGATCACATAGTGGAACACAAACCTAGTGAACGCAACCTGTTTCAAATCAGTAGGCAACTTGGCCCCTCAAGCCTGCCCTGTCATTCAATACGATCATGGCTAATCTGTAGCAGAACTTCACTCCTCTTCTGTGACAGCTCTCGCTATCTTTCAAAGTGTCATCTAATTCCTCTTGGAGTACCTCCAGTGTTCCAGCTCCCACAACCTAGTGGAACAGAGACTTCTAGAGGTGCACCACTCTTAGCACAAAGATTGAAACTGATAGATTTATAATCTGCAAAAAGTGATAGAACTGGGTGAAAAGAGTTAAGATACTGAGCAGACCCAACAAGGCTGACAGGTGGAGCAGTGGCCTGGGCCTGTTGTTTATTTTCTTTGAAACAACTTGGTTTTCTGACTGATGTAAATTCTTAGTCTCCCCAGGGTACAGTCACGAAGGGAGCCAGATGTGAGTGGACCAGACAGCTGTACAGCTCAGCAGGATGCAGAGGAGAGAGGGGATGAGAATTCAAAGCTGAGTCTGAGCCAGAAGATGGCTCTATTCAACAGCTTGTGCCACCCCTTGCCAAAGAAGGTGTCTCCACCGGAAGGCGGAAAAGAGCGCAGACAAAAAGGAGTTCGCTATCGCACCCAACCCGTCACCATGAGTGAAGTCCAACTGGTAGGCATTACTTCACTGTTGCCGTGGTAGTGGAGCAATAACTTGTCCTTATGTATTGTTCTGTAATGTTAAAAGGATTTGGTTAGACTGAGAGTCCATGCACAATTATCTGCTGCTTAAAGTTGCTAAGTGATGGCATACTTTATTTAAGAGCATTTAATGTTGTATTTTCAGCTCTTTTTAAGTCTTGCTTGTAAGAAACAACATGCTAGTATAATTGTTTGTAATACTGGTCAGAATGTTGAGTACAGAAGTTCAGATGTCATGAATTCTACAACATGTTGTTAAGGTCTCATTTGGACTATTGCATTCTGGTCGCCCTCCTAAAGGATGAGAGTCTTTAAACAGGAAGGGGTACAAAATATGAGGGGGGGGAATGAAGATTTTGGGTTATTTGTATAGGCTGTGACTTCTTTTCCTGGAGGGTAGGAGAATGAGGGATGACAATATAGTGTTTTATAAATTCATGAGGAGCAGTTATAAGGTGTATAGCCAAAATCTTTTTGCCAAGATAGCAGAGTCCAAAACTAGAAAGCATAGGTTTAAAGTGAGAGAGGAAAGATTTAAAAAAGACCTGAGTCATAACTTTTTCACACAGAGAGTGGTGGGTATATGGAACAAATGCCAGTGGAAGTGGTAGAGGTGGGTACAGTAATAACATTTAAAAGACATTTGAAAAGTTGTATTGATAAGAAAGATTTAGACCAGTATTTCCCAACTTGGGGTCCATGGACACTTGCATAATAGTATTGGTCCATGACAAAATAATAAAGGTTGGGAACCCTGGTTTAGAGGGATATGGGTCAATCACAGGCAATTAGGACTAGAGTAGTTAGGCAGCTTGGCTGGCATGGACATGTTGGGCTGAAGGGCCTGGTTCCACACTGTACAGCTCTAACAGGTTTAGCAAAGTCATCTGCTCAGAGCAGTTTGTCCATGCTCAGTCTCTGATGAAGATGGACCACTGAGACCAAGGGTTCCCAACCTTTTTTATGCCATGGACCCCAGGTTGGGAATCCCCTGGTCTAAATTGTCCTTATCAGAGCATAGAAGGTGCCTACTGTAGGCAATTCCTCCTTTTCTCACTTGCCCTGCTGGAAAATGAGTAGACTTGCAAGTAGAATGGGTCTCTACTATGATGCCCACAACTATACCATACACTTATGCATAGAATGCATGAGAGATCCATCAATGAATTAGGGAAGGGAGAAACATAATTATATGAAATGGGTTGGAAATATTACACAAATTTAACTGTTCTAACAGACTGATTAGCTTTTGAGCAACCATTATCCCTATTATCTTCACGCAGTGCTAGGAAGGGAAAAATGGCAGTTGCTGTGACTATGGTAAGATTAGGAGCAGCGCACTCCGGGGCATATTCCATTGCCAGCTCATGTTTACTAAAATGTAGCAAGCAATAGCTGGCATAAGGCAGGAAATAAACACAATACCGTTCTGCCTTCCTCAGTAGGCCAAAAATTCTGGTCTTCAATTGTGATGTGTATTTTATAAATGTCAACAAGCAAGCAATTAAAAATGTATCCTTTTGTTGAGAAAGTACAGTTGGTGATAACTAACTCAACAGGGTGTAGATTCAAAACCTTTTTGTAAGTTTTAGCTCATATTCTAGCCTGACCCATAAAATGCAAACACGAATTTCCTGGAAGGGATTTCGTATTGTGACTTGAAGAAGAGGAAGGGACTTGCCAGTGTGTGGAATAGGGAAAAGACGTCCCAAATGGAGCAGGATTGGTGGCAATGGCATTGATATGGAATTCCAGATTTGGATTAAGAAGACAATGGGGGAGGGAAGTAATATTGGATTGAGAAGAATGTAGAAATGATGGTGGAATGGGTATTTTTGCCACTAGAACACTGAGAATTAGTACTAGGCAACAGAATGAGATTCGGCATGTGACAGGAGACAGATTTAGTACAGGAGAAGGGAGCAAGCTTAGTTTGAAATGGGTAGGTGGGATAGGAGAACCTAATGAAGGGTCTTGGGCTGAAACGCCAATTGCTCATTCCACTCCATAGCTTTTTTCCTCTTGGTTAGGACATTGTTCCCTGGAGCATAAGAGAATGAGGGGAGACTTGATAGAGGTATACAAAGTTAGGAGGGGTATAGATAGAATAAATGCAAGCTGGCTTTTTGCACAGAGGTTGGATGAGACTAGAACTAGAGGTCATAGGTTTTGGGTGAGAGGTAAAATATTCAAGGGAAACTTAAGGGGGAACTTTGTCACTCTGAGGGTGGTGAGAATGTGGAACAAGCTGCCAGTGGAAGTGGTGTTTGTGGGTTCAATTGCAACATTTAAGAAAATTTTGGATCAGCACATGAATGGAAAGTGTATGGATTGTTAAGGTCGAGGTGTGGGCCAATGGTACTAGGCAGAATAACAGTTCAGCATGGAATAAATGGGCCTAAGGGCCTGTTTCTGCACTGTAGTGCTCTATGACTCTAGAGAGTAAATTTAAAACAGAGGATAGATTTAGCATGAGAAAAAGGATCCACGTTTAGTATAGGATAGGAGAAAGTTTAGGACATAAAAGGAGATCTGGGGTTAATAAGGAACTTTGGTGCTATGTCAATGTTCCCTGTTTGCTGCACTCACGTGGAACAGGTATATAGGCTGATTTCAGCATTTTCCAATGTGAGAGTAAGAGCCTTCACTGGAGACCAGGACCCTACTGGAGACTGTTCCTATAAACCCAAGCAATCAAAGCTCGACAAGCAGCAAAATCCATGGCCCTTCAGTCTTTCTTTTATGGTAATTTGGGTAATTATTTTTTAAAATACTAGTATTCAGCTGAATATTTTTGAATTAATGCTCCAACTTTATTAGTTTTCAGATAACTCTGATGGGCATTGAAGTTGTAGCAATGAATTAGAAGAAATTGAAATCATTGATACAATGGCCACCATGGTAACATCGAGTAGTTTGGATAGGTACATGGTTGGCAGGGGTATGGAGGGCTATGGTCCTGGTGCAGGTCGATGGGAGTAGGCAGTTCAAATGGTTTGGCCTGGAGTGGATGGGCTGAAGGGCCTGTTTTTGTGCTGTATTTTTCTGTGACTCTGTTACTCTAAGTAGTGGCATATGTCACTCAATAAGTCCCAGACATACAGGATGTCCACCAAATGCAAACATTACTTGCATAGTTTGGTCTGTTTGTGCAAAATATTCGGTAAAGGTTCTTTCTGTCTGAGCAAGTGTTAACTTCTGATGCATCATTTCACTGAAAGGAGCTGGATTTCCTGCCCATTCATGTATGCTCACTAGGTAGAAAATCAGATTCTTACGTGTTCAGGTGTAAGCTCAGGAAAGGCAAAGCAGCTTAGATCAGGGAGTGGCAAGTGGGCTATAAAGATTGAGTTTATAGAGATAATTCAGTGGACTGAAAAAAATAAAGGTATGTGGAGATTGGTACCACAATTGTAACTTCAAGTCTTAAGAACTTTTGAAAAGAATTGCAGGAAATCCTTTCAGGTAAGGAGCTTTGTTTATCTGCTTCAGTTTGTAATGATATAGCTGGCTTTTAAAATTTTGTTTGTTCAAGTTGTGGTAAACTGTACAACTAATGAAAATTATAAGAAGCCAGTCTTCTCTAGGGTGTACAAATGATCAAACTAAAGCTGCAGTTGATGCAAACTTAGCCAGAGGAAGCAAGCACTAGCTTTAGGGAATCAGAAAATTCCTGCAGCTCCTCACTGACTTCCTACATACAGGTTTCCTTGTATCACTGGAAACCCCATTGACTGGAATCTGGAGCAAAATTCTGGAAACTAAAGAAAAAAAAAACCTGTTTCAGGTCAAAACCCTTCATTTGAGCTTCTTCCCCTGTGGTTTTTGCTTGTCACTGTCAGCTTTGAATTATAAATAATTTGCAGACCTATGTCATAGGTCATCAGGAAAACAATCTTGGAGCCAATTCTGGATGTTCCCTTTTTTCTGTTTCCTGATACTATGTGTTCTGGATCATGAAGTGTTTGCTTGAGCTCTTGATCTTGCAAACCAGTGGGAGGTCAATAGAGCAGTGGCTATTTACTGGGTTCCAGTTGTTGCTAAGGGAATTGGCCGATAGGCCAGAAACAGCATTCTTTCCATGGCTGCTGACCGATTATAGGAAATTAAGCACGCAATGAGTTTGAGCTGGTTGCAATCAGCTGCTGTATCTGAGATCTGTGGCTGATTGACATATTAACCTGTCAGCTTCTGTTGCCTTTCAGGTTAATATTACTCAACTGGAATGCCAGGTGAACGACTATATTTACAGTTGTGCTCTTTTACAGGGAGGGGGAAAGTGGGCACTTTAGCAGCTAGAAAATTCCAAATATACTTTCTGTAGCCAATTGCAGAAGTGTATATCATGACATTTGTGACCTCCCCTGAATTTCCCACTGGCTAATTTGGGGCAGAGGACAGAGAAACCTGAAGAAGCTAGAAATTTAATGAAAAATATTGCACAGGAATCTGGATGAGGTCTGTAGGTTTGCCAAAGTTATTTTGACTGCTGATTGTTCAGGCATGTTTCCTAGAAGTAACAACAAAAGCAACCTTTGTTGGAGATATAGTAAAAAATGTGTGACTTCTCTCTGATATCAGATCCATACTCATTCAAGGAGAACCATGGAGATTTTTTGATGGGGTTTGCAGGCCAGGATTCAGTTTGGCTGCAGGTTCCTGATGAATTCTTAATCTGGACTAAGTCATGATAAGTGCTAAACCTGATAGATTACTCTGGCATTCTTACACGGAAACGTTGTTGTCCGTGATATCAAACGATTCAAAGACCACTGATGTTCAGGGCAAGCAAAGATTCTTATTGCCGTTGGACATTTGAAAATTAAACATGAGCACCATTTTAATAGGACTGATGGTTTCTGGCAGACAGAAAGCAAAATCAAGGCTATTGAAAATCTATTGAACTTTCCAAACACTTGCCTCTCTATTGGCATTTCTCATGGCATACATTTGGCACAGTGGCTTTTACCCATTGGACATCGCAGCCTTAACCAGATGGGTTGTATGCACAAGGTTGAGATGGTGACACCTTTAAGCAAAAAGCTAAAAAAAAACTACAGATGCTGGAAATCTGAAATAAAAACCAGATAAAGCCAAGGCTACGTTGGGCAGACAGTCTTCATCCAGGAGGCAGGCTGCCAATTTAAACATATTACTGAGCCTGGCAAGCTGTGGATTAACCTTTTCTGCAAGTCTTGCAGAGGCCAGCTGGAATTCCCTGAATATGCTAGACATGGTGACCAAAGGAAGGTGAGACTGTGACAAGAGTCTGCTCCTTTAAAGCATTGCTTGTGGGCTTGGAGGTGCAATTGTCCTTCCATCTGTCACAAAATGTCCCATAGGAACAGACCATTCTCCAAGGACAGAGCTGGATATTGACTTATTCCCTGGAATCAGATCCTCCAGGTTGGAGTTTGGAGCTAGTTGCTGTGCCTGACTGGATGTTGAACCTCTTACTGAGACCTACCTCGGCAGAGACTCATCTTTGATCATCTTCAACAATGCATCTCACCTGCCTCAATATCCTCTCTCTGCTAGTACCACCACGACCTGCAGTCACCGAGACACAGCAAAGGCTACAGCTGCTCAAAAGGAGCAGCTCACAAAACTCTGGAGGAACTCAGCAGATCAGGCAGCATCTATGGAAGGAACCGAATAGTTGACGTTTTGGGCCAAGACCCTTCATTAGGACTGGAAAGGAAGAGGCCAGAAGCCAAAATAAATGGGTGGGGTGCCTTCTATCCTTTCCTGTCAGATTCCATTCTTTACAGTACCTTGTGTTTTCCACCTATCGCCTTTCAAATTCACATAATTCTCAATTCTGCCCCTTCCCCTACCTACCATCTTCTTCTCTATCCTGAATTCACATATCACCTGCCAGCTCATGCTTCACCCTCTCCTGTTCCATACAACCCTTCTATTCTGTCTTCTGCTCTCTTGCCTTTTAGTCCTGATGAAGGATCTCAGGCCAAAACATCGACTGTCCATTTGCCTCCATAGGTGCTGCCTTATCTGTTGAATTCCTCCAGAGTGTGTGTGTGTGTCTGCGTGTGTGTGCGTGTGGTCCTTCCTCCTCCTTTTCCACCACGGACATTCCCTTCATTCTCTCACCCCTTCTCTTTCTCTGCAATGTAAAATGTACTTGTTTCCTAACTTTTCTGATGAAAGGTACTCACCTTGAAACATTACTCTCTCTACAGATGCTACATGTCCTGCTGAGTATTAACAGTATTTCCGTTTCAGTCCAGTATCCAGTCAGGCAGTGCAGGTGGCTCCAATTCCAATCCTGGGGGGGGAGGGAGGGATGTCCGATTCCTTATCCTGGAATACTCAGTAACAGAAGGAAGAAGAACACATATATCTTCTGATCCAAAATGGATTCACAAATCCATTCCCACCTCCTTGAGGTCTAGAAATCCCAGATTTACTCTTTAAAATGTACAAGGCAGACTAGCCTGGTCTGCCAGTCTCAAAAGAACTGTTCAATCATTGCTCTGCCTCCTGAAGCAAGTTCTCTTTTCACCTCAACCAGATTTCTGCAGTGGTCAGGTTGAAGACCAATGTTTTACTTGTAAAATTTAGCCCAAAGCTTGATCTGAATTCAGGTTTCAATTCGAATTGTCCTCTTTACAGCCACTTGGACTCTTGCTACGTATCTCCTCCTCAGATTTGGAATTAGAATTAGTGTTGATTTATTATTGTTACATGTACTGAGATACAGTGAAAAGCTTATCTGGTATACTGATTTCACAGATCAAAATCATTACACAGTGCATGAGGGAGAACAAGGTAAAAACAATAAAGTGTAACAGCTGCAGAGAAAGTGTAGTGCAGGTTGACAATAAGGAGTAAAATCATAATGTGGTAGACTGTGAGGTCAAGAGTCCAAATTATCAGACTAGGGAACAACTCAATAGTCTGATAACAGTGAATAGAAGCTGTCCTTGAGCCTGGTTGTATGTTTTTTCAAGCTTTTGTATCTTCTTCTCCATGGGAGGGAGGAGAGGAGAAACTGTTCAGGGTCGGTGGGGTCTTTGATTATGCACAATGCTCTACTGTGTAGACAGAATCCATGGAGGAGAGGCTAATCTCCATGATGTACTGAGCTATGTCCACAACCCCCTGCAGTTTCTTGCAGACACATGCAGAGTAGTTGTGCATCCGGATAGGATGCATTGATAAAAATGAGTAAGGGTTGACAGGGACATACAAAATTTCTTTAGCCTCCTGAGGAAGTATAGGCGTTGGTGAGCTCTCTTGGCTGTGATGTCTACGTGAGCTGTAACACAAGCTCTGTAGTCTTAGACTGCAGCTAGCAAATCTTTCAATGCCTTCTCTATCAGTTGTGCATTTATTAATGGAAGTTGTTGTATTTTCAGCTCCAGAAGCAACCACAGTATCCCCAATTGCTGCTCCGTTCACAAGCACCACGCACAACAGTCGAGACGGAGTCACGTGTCATAAATCACCTTGCAGCCCAGGCAGAGAATTTGGAGGCTGAAGCCATGTCATCTGTGCCAATCACCAGCCCCAAGAGTGGTTGGAAAGGAGTTGACGAGGCGAGTGGACAGACAAGCAAGGAAATTCAAGGAACATTGAAAAGAGAAATTGTTGAAGTGCAGAGAGATGCAAGTCCGGAGCGTCACCGTCCGCCAGAGCAGCCTGAGAAATGTGAGGAGAGTGTGCCAGCAGAGAGCAGCTCTGCCTCAAGTGCTGTGTGTGAGATGAACAGACAACAACATCATGCAGGTGTGACAGGCGTAGCCAAGGAGCCGGAGGGAGTGGGAGGTAACGTGAGGCCAACTGAGACAGATTTTTCAGAGGAACAAAATTCCAGTGAAGTACAAGCACACAATGAGAGAGAAGCAGTGGGCAAGTATAATGTTTAATTAAATAATTCCTTGCTTGTTTCTTTACTATTCTGATAGTGATAGATACAGGCAGAAACAGGTCCTTTAGCCCATTGAGTCAATTCTGACCCTCAATCACCCATTTGCATGAATCCTACATTAATTTTGTTATGCCAATTAACTTGAATTGGTTTCAAAAGTTTTGTAATCACTTCTCTCACCCATTCATTTACCACCCCAGTAAAATTGGTTCAACATGCAATCTTCCTCATTAAGATCTTGCACCTTATTGCCTACCTGTACTGCACGTTCTCTGTAGCTGATACACTTTATTCTGTATTGTTGTTGTTTTACCTTGTTCTACCTCAATGCACTGTGCAATGACTTGATCTGCATGAACAGTTACAAGACAAGCTTTTTGCTGCATTTCAGTACATGTGACAACAAGAAACCAATCCCAATTCCTCAATAACTTCTCTTGACCATGTGATGGTAAACTTCTTTTACCTGCTGCAGCTTTCTGATAACACAGCACAGAAGGAGGTTACCTGGGCCATCAAGTCTAAACCAGGTCTTAGAGCTGGCCCATTTCCCTACATAATTCCCTGAAACCTATTCTCTCGCATATGGACATTAAACTGCCACCTATACTAGGGTCAATTAACCTAGCAGCAAGCATGCCTTTGGGAGGAAAGAAGAGACCCTTGGGTAAAACCCATGCAGTATGAGGAGAAAGGACTTACTCCACACAAAGAGCATCTGAGCCCAGGCCTGACCTTGATCCCTGGAGTTGGAGTGGGGATGGTGCTGCTGCACACTTAGTAGTACAGGTGAAGGAGGTATAGGACTCTAAATGAATGTGTGACACTATATTCAAGAGCAACAGAATGTGATGGGGCCCTGCTATAATACCTAGCAATATCAAAGTTAGGAAAGTTAGTTTATGCCTAGAATTCCAATAATAATTCAAATCACCTGAACTATGTGAGGGAATAATTGAGGAGGATTTGAAAGCTATGATATTAAATTGTAGAAATGAAGCCGGAGATTGCCCAGAGAAACAGCCCATTGTTCAAAGAGAGCACATTAGAGCCCTGGTTCAGGATCTCACGGAGCACAGCTTTGAGTTTTGCCTTGTGTCTGTCATTAGAGCAATCTATGCCTTTGGAAGCTGGGCACCAGAAGGAGCAGGTTGTCATGGATTACTATTTTAAAAATAGCTAATAAAATGAAAGAAGTTTTATTAATGAGCTGTTAATTAACCATGAAAATTAAATATATTTTGATGTTTATTTGGTGTAACTGATGGAATTTCTTTGATAGTGTGTGAGGGAGGATAGGCAGGTGATAGAGAAGGGGAGCGCTCAGACCGAAGATGTAGGGGAGAAGGAAGAAAAAGATAATAAAGTTGTTTGCACCGTTAGGGATAAACAGCGAGGAAGAGGGGGAGAGTTTCTTAAATGCATCTATTTTAATGCGAGGAACATTGTAAGAAAGGTGGATGAGCTTAGAGCATGGATTGATACCTGGAAATATGATGTTGTAGCTATTAGTGAAACATGGTTGCAGGAGGGGTGTGATTGGCAACTAAATATTCCTGGATTTCATTGCTTCAGGTGTGATAGAATCGGAGGGGCAAGAGGGGGAGGTGTTGCATTGCTTGTCAGAGAAAATATTACAGCGGTGCTTTGGCGGGATAGATTAGAGGGCTCATCTAGGGAGACTATTTGGGTGGAATTGAGGAATAGGAAAGGTGTAGTAACACTTATAGGAGTGTATTATAGACAACCTAATGGGGAGCGAGAATTGGAGGAGCAAATTTGTAAGGAGATAGCAGATATTTGTAGTAAGCACAGGGTTGTGATTCTGAGAGATTTTAATTTTCCACACGTAGACTGGGAAGCCCATTCTGTAATAGGGCTGGATGGAGTTTGTAAAATGTGTGCAGGATAGTTTTTTGCAGCAATACATAGAGGTACCAACTAGAGAAGGGGCAGTGTTGGATCTCCTGTTAGGGAATGAGATAGGTCAGATGACAGAGGTATGTGTTGGGGAGCACTTTGGGTCCAGTGATCACAATACCATTAGTTTCAATATAATTAAGGAGAAGGATAGGACTGGACCCAAGGTTGAGATTTTTGATTGGAGAAAGGCTAATTTTGAGGAGATGCGAAAGAATTTAGAAGGAGTGAATTGGGACAATTTTTTTATGGGAAGGATGTAATAGAGAAATGGAGGTCATTTAGAAGTGAAATTTTGAGGGTACAGGATCTTTATGTTCCTGTTAGGTTGAAAGGAAAGGCTAAAAATTTGACAGAGCCATGGTTTTCAAGGGATATTGGAAACTTGATTCAGAAAAAGAGAGAGATCTACAATTAATATAGACAGCATGGAGTAAGTGAGGTGCTCGAGGAATATAAAGAATGTCAAAAGAATCTTAAGAAAGAAATTAGAAAAGCTAAAAGAAGATATGAGGTTGCTTTGGCAAGTAAGGTGAAAATAAATCCAACGGGTTTCTACAGTTATATTAATAGCAAAAGGATAGTGAGGGATAAAATTGGTCTCTTAGAGAATCAGAGTGGACAGCTATGTGTGGAGCCAAAAGAGATGGGGGAGATTTTGAACAATTTCTTTTCTTCAGTATTCACTAAGGAGAAGGATATTGAATTGTGTAAGGTAAGGGAAACAAGTAGGGGAGTTATGGAAACTATGATGATTAAAGAAGAGGAAGTACTGGCGCATTTAAAGAATATAAAAGTGGATAAGTCTCCAGGTCCTGACAAGATATTCCCTAGGACCTTGAGGGAAGTTAGTGTAGAAATAGCGGGGACTCTGACAGAAATATTTCAAATGTCATTAGAAACGGGGATGGTGCCGAAGGATTGGCATATTGCTCATGTGGTTCCATTGTTTAAAAAAGGTTCTAAGAGTAAACCTAGCAATTATTAGCCTGTAAGTTTGATGTCATGGTGAGTAAATTAATGGAAAGTATAATTATCTGGATAGACAGGGTCTGATTAGAAACAGTCAACATGGATTTGTGTGTGGAAGGTCATGTTTGATAAATCTTATTGAATTTTTTGAAGAGGTTATTAGGAAAGTTGACGAGGGTAAAGCAGTGGATGTTGTCTATATGGACTTCAGTAGGACTTTGACAAGGTTCCACACAGAAGTTTAGTTAGGAAGGTTTAATCATTAGGTATTAATATTGAAGTAGTGAAATAGATTCAACAGTGGCTGGATGGGAGATGCCAGAGAGTAGTGGTGGATAACTGTTTGTCAGGTTGGAGGCCGGTGACTAGTGGTGTGCCTCAGGGATCTGTACTGGGTCCACTCTTGTTTGTCATATATATTAATGATCTGGATGATGGGGTGGTAAATCGGATTATTAAGTATGCAGATGATACTAAGTTAGGTGACATTGTGGATAATGAAGTAGGTTTTCAAAGCTTGCAGAGAGAATTAGGCCAGTTCGAAGAGTGGGCTGAAAGATGACAGATAGAGTTTAATGCTGATAATTGTGAGGTGCTACATTTTGGTAGGAATAATTCAAATAGGACATACATGGTAAATGGTAGGGCATTGAGGAATGCAGTAGAACAGAGTGATCTAGGAATAATGATGCATAGTTCCCAGAAGGTGGAATCTCATGTGGATAGGGTGGTGAAGAAAGCTTTTGGTATGCTGGCCTTTATAAATCAGAGCATTGAGTATAGGAGATGGGATGTAATATTAAAATTGTACAAGGCATTGGTGAGGCCAAATTTGGAGTATTGTGTACAGTTCTGGTCACCAAGTTATAGGAAAGATGTCAACAAAATAGAGAGAGTACAGAGGAGATTTACTAGAATGTTACCTGGATTTCAGCACCTAAGTTACAGAGAAAGGTAGAACAAGTTAGGTCTTTATTCTTTGGAGCGTAGAAGGTTGAGGGGGGACTTGATATAGGTATTTAAAATTATGAGAGGGATAGATAGAGTTGACATGGATAGGCTTTTTCCATTGAGAGTAGGGGAGATTCAAACAAGAGGACATGAGTTGAGAGTTAAGGGGAAAAAGTTTAGGGGTAACACGAGGGGGAACTTCTTTACTCAGAGAGTGGTAGCTGTGTGGAATGAGCTTCCAGTAGAAGTGGTAGAGGCAGGTTTGGTATTGTCATTTAAAGTAAAATTGGATAGGTATATGGACAGGAAAGGAACGGAGGGTTATGGGCTGAGAGCGGGTCAGTGGGACTAGGTGAGAGTAAGCGTTCAGCACAGACTAGAAGGGCAAAGATGGCCTGTTTCCATGCTGTAATTGTTACATGGTTATTTAAAAAAAACAATTCTTTCGGTGGGTGGTCTTTGAAGTAAAGTGGGATAATGGCACAGCTAGTAGAGCTCTCCCTCATCGTGTGTCGAGTTTGAATGTTCTTCCTGTGACTGTGTGGATTTTCCTAAGATGCTCCTGTTTCTTTTCACATCCCAAAGAGGTGCAGGTCAGTAGGTTAATTAGCCATCATACATTGTTCATGGTGTGTGGTACAATCAGGACAGAGTTGATGCGAATGTGGGGAGAATAAAGAGAAATCATGTTGATGTAGGATTAGTGTGAATGTGTGTTTGATGGTTGGTGCAGAGAAAGGGCCAGTTCCCATGCTATCTCTCTCTGTGACTCTATATCCACTCTTTTCCTTCTAGATCTTCTATGCACAGGACACCATACAGCCTGTAAACCACTGACAACATGTGGCTGAATGTTACATCTATATATATTAGTGGGGCTAGAGTGTGCCTGGGAATGGTGCGGGGTGCTGGTCTCAAAGCCTGACTTCCTTATTAGGGTGCCACAATAGCGTAGCGGTTAGCGTGATGCTATTATAGATTAGGGCATTGGAGTTCAGAGTTCGATCCCAGTGTTCTCTGTAAAGAGTCTGTACAATTCTCTCCATGGAATGTGTGGGTTTTCTCCGGGTAATCCGGTTTCCTCCCACAGCCCAAAGATGTACCAGCTTGGTTAATTGGTTGTTGTAAATTGTCCTCTGATTAGGTTGGGGTTAAATTGGGGGTTGTCAGGGACCCCATCAACCCAAACATGCACTCTCCTCACTGCTACCAAAAGGAAGAAGGTACAGGAGCCTCAGAACCCACATCACCAGGCTCAGGAACAGTTATTACCCTTCAAATATCAGGGTCTTGAACCAGAGGAGATAACTTCATTTGCCCATCACTGAACTGTTCACACAACCTATGGACTCTTTCCAGGACTCTACCACTCATTTTCTCAATATTTATTGCTTATTTATCTATGTTATTATTATTTCTTTGTTTTCTTCAATATTTGCAGTTTGTTGTCTTTTACACATTGGCTGTTTGTCCATCCTGTTGAGTGGACTCTCTCATTGACTCTATGTTTCTTGGACTTACTGTGAATGCCCACAAGAAAATTAATCTCAGGGTTGAACCTGATGACATGTGTACTTGCTAATAAATTCGCTTTGAGCTTAATTTTGAACCATGTTAGTGGGTCTGTAGTTACATATAAACCAGAGTGAGTGAGGACACTGGATTTCAGTGCAGTTGAACCAGATATGTTTTACAACAATCTAGTGGTTTTGTGCTGACACCATATTATTCAAATCATTTCAGATTGATAACTAAATTTAAATTGCACAGATTTGAATTCAAATCCCTTGTACCACTGCCAGTTTTGTTGGAGCAAAATTGAAAGCTAGAATATTGGAAAGAAAAATAAATGATATACTCAGTGAATGGTGAAAGTGAGAAGCAGTGAAGCTGAAAGAGTCTGGGAAGTCTTGGTGAACTCAGCACACATGATCCAATTAAAGCAATACATTTATACATAAATGACCTGGATGAAAATGGAAATGGATGGGTTAGTAAGTGTGCAGATGATACAAGGACTGAAAGCATTTTGGATAGCATAAAAGACTGCTAAAGGATACAGTGGGGATGAACATCAGCTGCAGATAGGAGTTGAGAAATACCAGACAGAATTTAACCTGATGAATTGCACTTTGGGAGATAAAATGTAAAGGGACAGTACGAGACCATAGACCATAAGACATAGGAGCAGAATTAGGCTATTTGGCCCATTGAGTCTGCTCCACCATTCAATCATGGCTGATCCTTTTTTTCCCCTTCTCAACTCCATTCCCCAGCCTTCTCCCCGTAACATTTGATGTTGAGTCCAATCAAGAACCTATCAAGCTCTGCTTTAATATACCCAGCGACCTCGCCTCCACAGCTGCCTGTGGTATTAAATTCCACAAATTCACTACCCTCTAGCTAAAGAAATTTCCCCACATCTCTGTTTTAAATGGATGCCCCTCTATCCTGAGGCTGTGCCCTCTTGCTCTAGACTCCCCCACCATGGGAAACATCCTTTCCATATCTACCCTGGGCCTTTCAATGTTCGAGAGGTTTCAATGAGATCCCCCATCATCCTTCTGAATTCCAGTGAATACAGACCCAGAGCTACCAAACGTTCCTTGTATGATAACCCTTTCATTCCCAGAATCATCCTTGTGAACCTCCTCTGGACCCCCTCCAGTGCCAGCACATCTTTTCTAAGATGAGGGGACCAAAACTGTTCACAATACTCAAGGTGAGGCCTCACCAGTGCCCTATAAAGCCTCAGCATCATGTCCTTGCTCTCCGATTTTAGGATTTTCTCCCTATTTAGAAAATAATTTGCACATTTATTTCTACTAGCAAAGTTCATGGCCATGCATTTTCCAACATTGTATTTCATTTGCCACTCTCTTGCCCATTATTCTAATCTGCCTAAATCCTTCTGCAGTCCATCTGTTTCCACAACATTCCCTGCCCCAACACCAATCTTCGTATCATCTGCATAGTTGGCAACAAAGCCACCTATTTCATCATCTATATCATTGATGTACAGCATAAACAGAAGTGGTCCCAACACCAACCCATGCAGAACACCACTAGTCACTGGCAGCCAACCAGAAAAGGATCCTTTTATTCCCACACGCTGCCTCCTCCCAATCAGCCAATGCTCTAACCACATTAGTAACTTTCCTGTAATACCATGGGCTCTTAACTAGGTAAGCAGGCTCATGTGTGACAACTTGTCAAAGGCCTTCTGAAAATTCAAATATGCAACATCTATGGCATTCCCTTTATCTATCCTACTTGTAATCTCCTCAAGGAATTCCAACAGATTCGTCAGGCAAGATTTTCCCTTAAGGAATCCATGCTGACTTTGTCCTATCTTGTCCTGTGTCACCAAGTATTCCATAACATCATCCTTAACAATTGACCCTAATATCTTCCCAACCACTGAGGTTAGGCTAACTGGTCTATAATTTCCTTGCTGCTGCCTTCCTCCTTTCTTAACAAGTGGAGTGACATTTGCAATTTTCCAGTCCTCTGGCACTATGTCAGAGTCCCATGATTTTAGAAAGATCATTATTAATACCTCCACAATCTCTACTGCTACCTCTTTCAGAACCCTAGCGTGCAGTTCATCTGGCCCAGGTTACTTATGTACCCTTTGGTCTTTCAGCTTTTTAAGCACCTTCTCCCTTGTAATAGTAACTGCACCCACTTCTCTTCCCTCACACACTGGCAGTTCAACATCTGGCACACTGCTTGTGTTTTCTGCAGTGAAGACTGATGCAATATGCTCACTTAGCTCATCTGCCATCTCTTTGTCCATCGTTATTATTTCTCTGGTCTCTCCTGTAGCAGGCAAGACCCTTAACAGTTTTGATGAGCAGAGAGGGATCTTGGAGTTCAAGGTCATAGCTTCCTGAAAGTAGCTACACAGTTTGATAGGATGGTTAGGAAGGTATATGGCACACTTGCCTTTGTTATTTGAGGAAATGTGTTCAAATGTCATGCCAAGTTACACTACAACTTTATAAAACTCAAGCTAGATCACTCAGGACTATTGCCTTCAGTTCTGATCATCCCATTATAGGAAGGATGTCAAAGCTTTGGAGAGGGTGTAGAGGAGGTTTACCACGATGTTGCCTAGATTAGAAGGCATGTGCTACAGGTATAAGGAGAGATTGGACAAACATAGATAGTTTTCTCTCAAGTGGTGGAGGCAGAGGGAACTTCATAGATATGGTAGATAGTCAGTATCTTGTTTTCCAGGTTTGAAATGTCTGATTTCCAGAATCTTACCTTTTGACACAGAGAATAACCCAATCTTTGAAATAAACTTGCAGATGGCAAAGGAGAAATTCTTGGTATCATTTAAGGAACACATTTCAAAGTTCAAGGTAAAGTTTATTATCAAAGTACATACAGTATATGTCACCATATACAATCTTGAGATTCATTCTCTTGTGGGCATACTCAACAGATCTATAGAGTAGTAACTATAACAGAATCAATGAAAGATCACCAACTAGAGCATTCAACCACTGCAGAAGACAACAAACTGCAAATGCAAATATAAGCAAATAACAGGAACATGGAAGTGAATCCATAGGTAGTTGGAACATTTCAATAATGGGGCAAGAGAAATTGAGTGCAGTTATCCCCACTGGTTCAAGAGCCAAGTGGTTGAGGGGTAATAATTGCTCCTGAACCTGGAGGTGTGTGTCCTGAAGCTCCTGTACCACTTTCTTCCTAATGGCAGCAGCAAGAATAGAGCATGGCCTGGGAGATGGGGATCCCTGATGATGGACACTGCTTTCCTACGACAGTGTTTCATGTAGATGTGCTCAATGGTTGGGAGGGCTTCACCGGTGACGGACTTGGCCGAATCTGCTACCTTTTGTAGGATTTTCCATTTAATGACTCTTCAATGGGCAGTGCAACAGAATGGATGAATTAAGATGGATTGAAACTCCATCTTTTCAGTGATCCAACCTTTGGAACCCTCCTGGGTTACTAAATGATAGTGGCATTGGATTAGGACTGAACCCAGATCAGTCCAAAATGGCCTGACAACATTAGTTTTGTCTGTTAAACGCTATGGAGAGGTGGGAAGAAAACCTAGTAAGATAAATTAAATATGAAAAGATCAGTCAGGAGAGAAGAAATGTCATTATATATTTGTTCAAATAATCAGCTATTTAACTGCTGATTTTTTTTATTCTGTTAATCTAAGCAATTTTCTGTTCCATTATCACAGATACTGAAAAATTAGAGCTGCCAGCACAAGATGATTCTGCAGCACCACCATCTTCTCCACTGTGGCAACAGGCAGAAAACAAGCTTTCATCATGGCAATGGGCAACCGGGCAATCCTCACCTCCGTGTCAGCAGGCCGATGACAAACACTTGCCACCATGGCAACCCTCAGAGAGCTTTTCCTCATCGTCATGGCAAAAGGTTGATGTGCCACAGGATCAAAACCAAATAAAAGAGAAGAGCTACCTGGCTCAATTACCTGAAGAAGACAATGGAGCTGAAACTCTGACTCCAATTAAAGTTGGAGCAACTGTTAAAGATAGGTACAAAGTTCAAGAGATTTGAATAAACTTTTTTACCCTTTCTGATTTTTCTCATTTTCTTAGACCATAAGATATAGGTGCAGAAATAGACCATTTGGCCCATCAATTCTGCTCCGCCATTCAATCATGGGCTGATCCAACTCTTCCAGTCATCCCCACTCCCCTGCCTTCACCCCATACTCTTTGATGCCCTGGCTAATCAAGAACCTATCTATCTCTGCCTTAAATACACCCAGTGACTTGGTCTCCACAGCTGCTCATGGCAACAAATTCCACAGATTTAACACCCTCTGACTAAAGTAGTTTCTCTGCATCTCTGTTCTAAATGGACGTCCTTCAATTCTGAAGTTGTCCCTCTTGTCCTAGACTCCCCTACCATGGGAAATAACTTTGCCATATCTAATCTGTTCAGGCTTTCTGACATTCAGAATGTTTCTAAGAGATCCCCACTCATTCTCCTGAACTCCAGGGAACACAGCCCAAGAGCTGCCAGATGTTCCTCATATGGTAACCCTTTCTTTCCTGGAATCATTCTCGTGAATCTTCTCTGAACTCTTTCCAATGACATTATATCCTTTCTAAAATAAGGAGCCCAAAACTGCACACAATACTCCAAGTGTGGTCTCCCGAGTGCCTTATAGAGCCTCAACATCACATCCCTGCTCTTATATTCTATACCTTTAAAAATGAATGCCAGCATTGCATTCGCCTTCTTCACCACTGACTCAACCTGCAGGTTAACCTTTAGGGTATCTTGCACAAGGGCTCCCAAGCCCCTTTGCGTCTCTGTATTTTGAATTCTCTCCCCATCTAAATAATGATTTGCCCATTTATTTCTTCCAGCAAAGTGCATAACCATACACTTTCCAATATTGCATTTCATTTGCTACTTCTTTGCCCATTCCCCTAAACTATTTAAGTCTCTCTGCAGGCTCTCTGTTTCCTCAACACTGCTCGCTCCTCCATCTATCTTTGTATCATTGGCAAATTTAGCCACAAATCCATTAATCCCATAGTCCAAATCATTGACATACATCGTAAAAAGCAGCGGTCCCAACACTGACCCCTGTGGAACTCCACTGGTAACCAGCAGCCAGCCAGAATAGGATCCCTTTGTTACCACTCTCTGTTTTCTGTCGACCAGTCAATGTTCCACCCACGCTAGTAACTTCCTTGTAATTCCATGGGCTCTTATCTTGCTAAGCAGCCTCATGTGTGGCACCCTGTCAAAGGCCTTCTGAAAGTCCAAGTACATGACATCTACTGCATCTCCTTTGTCTACCCTGCTTGTAATTTCCTCAAAAAATTGCAGTAGGTTAGTTAGGCAGGATCTTCCTTTCAGGAAACCATGCTGGATGTGGCCTATCTTGTCATGTGCCTCCAGGTACTCCGTCATCTCATCCCTAACAATTGATTCCAACAACTTCCCAACCACTGATGTCAGGCTAACAGGTCTATAGTTTCCTTTCTACTGCCTCCCACCCTTCTTAAATAGTGGAGTAACATTTACAATATTCCAGTCATCCGGTACAATGCCAGAATCTATCGATTCTTGAAAGATCATTGCTAATGCCTCCGTAATCTCTCCAGCTACTTCCTTCAGAACCCAAGGGTGCATTCCATTAGTTCCAGGAGATTTATCCACCCTTAGACCATTAAGCTTCCTGAGCACCTTCTCAGTCATAATTTTCACTGCACAAACTTCACTTCCTTGACACTCTTGAATATCCAGTATACTGCAGATGTCTTCCACTGTGAAGCCTGATGTAAAATACGCATTAGGTTCCTCTGCCATCTCTGCATCTCTTACAGTATCTCCAACGTGATTTTCTATTGGCTGTATATCTACCCTCAACTCTTACTCTTTATATACTAAAAGCTTTTAGTATCTTCTTTGATATTAGTCACCAGCTTCCTTTCATAATTCATCTTTTCCTTCCTAATGAGCTTCTTAGTTTCCTTCTGCAGGTTTTTAAAAGCTCCCCAATCCTCCATCTTCCCACTAGCTTTGATTTCCTTGTATGCCCTTTTGTTTGCTTTTACTTTGGCTCTGACTTCACTTGTCAGCCACGTTAGTGTCCTTCTTCTTCCATTCGAAAATTTCTTCTTATTTGGAATATATCTGTCTTGCAGTTCCCTCATTTTTCGCAAAAATTCCAACCATTACTGCTCTGCTGTCCTTCCTGCTAGTGTCCCTTTCCAGTCAACTTCAGCCAGTTCTCCTCTCATGCCATTGTAATTTCATTTATTCCACTGAAATACTGACACATTGGAATTTAGTTTCTCCTTCTCAAACTTCAAAGTGAACTTGATCATATTGTGATCACTGTTCCTGAAGGGTTCCTTAACCTTAAGCTCTCTTATCACCTCTGGATCATTGCACAACACCCAATCCAGCACAGCCGATCCCTTAGTGGGCTCAACAGCAAACTGTTCTAAAAAGCCATCCCTTAGACATTCCACAAGTTCTCTCTCGAGGTCCAGTATTGGCCTGGTTTTACCAATCCACTTTCATGTTAAAATCCCCAACAATTATCATGATATTGACCTTCTGACATTCCTTTTCTATCTCCTGTTGTAATCCACATCCCGCCTGCTGTTTGGAGGCCTGTATACAATTGCCATTAGGGTCCTTTTACTCTTGTCATTTCTTAACTCAACCCATAGAGACTCTACACATTCCGATCCAATGTCATCCCTTTCTATTGATTTAATATTATTTCTTATACGCAGGGCCACACCACCCCCTCTGCCTACTAACCTACCTTTCCAATGTACTGTATATCCTTGGACATTCAGCTATCAATGGCAGCCATCCTTTAGCCAAGTTTCAGAGATGGCCACAACGTCATACTTGCTAATCTGTAGCTGAATTTCAAGATTGTCTATTTTATTTCTTATGCTGTGTGCATTCAAATTCAACACTTTCAGTCCAGTACGTGTTTCTCTCTGTTTTAACTGCACCACACCTCTATTGCCCTGTAACTCATCCCAATGGCTGTGATTATGCCTCATCTCCTGCCTGTTGTTGCATGCTATCTTCGATTTATTTCTGTTTTCCCCTTCCTCAGCCCTATCACTCCAGTTCCCATCCCCCTGCTAAATTAGTTTAAACCCTCCCTATTAAACCTGCCTGCTAGGATATTGGACCCCTTTGGGTTCAGGTGTAACGTCCTTTTTGTACAGCAATTTTGTCCTTTTTTGTTCTTCTAAAGAATGTAAGCAATAGGATGTGTTTGAACTGAAAACCAAGGATGAATTCCAAGGCACATGTTCCAGCCAGACTCAAACACTGTTACAGATAAGGGTTAGACCATTTAGGAGTGAAGTGAGAAATTATTCAAAGCTAGTGAAACATTGGAATTTGCGTCCCCAGATATGCAGTATGTAGACATTTAGTCATTGTTTGCACCTCCAACAAGCATCGATAGATTGCTCAACAAGCCAGAACCACTGCCCTCTCAAGACTGCTCCACCAATCAATAAGATCATGGTTGATCCCCTAACTGAAAACCATTTTCCTGCATTAACCACTGATCCACTAATATCCAGAAATTTCACATTTTATCATTTGAACAGTCAATGATTAAACCTCTACAGCAAATTCCAAAGATTTGTACCTTTGAGAAAAGAAATTTTACTTTTAAATAATCTGCCATTATTTTGTGATGTGACCCTTGGTTCTAGTTTTGCTTGGAAACTCATTCAAGTCTGTGGTGCTGAACAAATTTGATGGTGGCAGTTGTGTGTTGACTTTAGATCCTAAGGTCATTCCAGTGATTTGTTCCTTGACCCTAAAGTCATTCCTGTATGTTGTCCTTTGACCCTAAGGTCTGTCCAGTTACCCCTCTGGAGTGAGTCCCTGAGGCATTGTACCAATGCTAGTGCCATTGACCAAAGGCAAATAATGTGGGGATCTAGACTCAAGTCCCACTAAGTAGCTATGGAATTTAAATTCTTGGAATTAAAAACTAGATATTAATAGTGATGAGTTGTTGTAGAAGTCCATCTAGTTCACTGAGTGCTTTTCTGTTCCTACACTTGTCTGGTCTATATTTGACTCTATGCCCTTTCAAATGACCTGGCAAGCAAGTTATGTCAAGAACAAGTAAAGATGGGCAATAAATTCTGGTCTTAGCAGCCTCAGAGTCCCCCCAAAATGGAAATAAATGAACAGCCTTAAGTCACTCTATTGCAGACTGCCCTGCAGTCAACATGTACGAACATGATTGTTGAAAGTAATTGCTTCAACTCAGAGTCAGAAAATAGACAGAACATGGCCTGCTAGCTACTAACAACATGTACAGACTATTCCTCTCAGTAACATAATTTCCAGGTAGCACTGTTCAACAATCTTCATGTCATCCAAGTCAGTTATAATAAATCTGATTCTGACCTTTGAATAGAATGTAAGCTATCTCTTTTGCCTGGCAAAGTTACTTGTGATGGATATCTCAGAGAGTAGTGTGAGTTGATTTCTCAGCGGTGCAGGGGGTGGGGTGTCATTTATACGACTGTGTGTCTGTAATACTGAGTGTGCCCTACACCAGGTTACACAAGCTGAAAGGAGGAGAGGAACAGCGGAGAAGTAAAACCCATAAGACCCAGAGAGCTGTCCATGTCCCTCTGGCTGAACGGTACAGCCAGCTCCAGCGGGCTGAAGATACCTGGAAGAAGAAGGTAAGACAGTCCCAAAGGCATGTGAGTGTGACCCTATAGCTAGAGGAGTGTAATATGTTGGCTGATCACTGCCACTGACAAATGTTTCAATGAAAGTATATTGCAGTTCTGGAATTTGAGGCTATTGGCACATTACTAGTGACCAAAACTTTGAGGTCTGTAAATCAGGTGCTTTGCAATTGACTCATTGGTAACAAGAGATATACAAGTTGGTCTAAGAATACCTCAAAGCCCAGTTGGTGAGAGAAGTATGTTGATGTTCCAGTAACAGATGCGCATCAAATGTCATCAGTCTCCATTTCATGGAGATTAGTTCAAATTATCAAGTGATTTCCAATTTCCTGTGTTCCCTAGAAAACTGGGTTATAATAACACCAATCTGCATGTACTATAGATAAGTTTGCCACTTACTTTCTCTGCTTCAGGACCCCTTTGCATCACATAAACCCACAACCCTCCCCACCAGTGGTATCACCATGTGCCCCATGTTCCCTGTATTACCCCCATCGATCCAGTCTCCAATCACAGACACCCTCAATCTCTCCAAGTCTTATTCCCTTGACTCCCCACTTTTCCCATCAGCTAACAGGTACTGATCTCTGTCCCCCTTGAGCTCAATTTTGGGCCTTCGTCCAGTGAATCTACTTCTGTATTTACTCAGGAGAAGGACACAGAGTCTATAGAAGTGAGACAGAACAGCAGCGAGGTCATGGACTGTCATGAAACTTGTTAACTTGGCAGCAGCAGTACAATGCAATACATGATACTATAGAAAACATAAATAAGTAAATCAATTACGGTAAGTATATATGCATACTAAATAGTTAGATTAAAAATAGTGCAAAACAGAAATGATATATAAAAAGACACCTCCTGGATGCCTTGAAGGCAACCACATTGCAGCACATCTAGTTATTTGAAATGTCCTTATCAATGGTGAGGTTCCAGAGCATTGGAGGATAGTTAATGTTGTTCCATTTAAGAATAAAGCAGGAAATTGTATGCTGGTGACCCTGACATCAGATGTGGGAAAGTTATTGGAAGGTTATCTAAAGGAATGGATATATAATTATTTGGGTAGACAGGGACTGGTAGGGATAGTCATGGTAGGTCATGTCTAACCAATATTTATTTTGAGGAAGTTACCAGCATAGTGGTTGAAATCAAGGCAATGGATGTTGTCTATATGGACTTTAGCAGGGCCTATGGCAAGGTCCCACATGGGAAGTTGGTCAAAAAGTTTAGTTGCCTGGCATTTGAGATGAGGTAATAAATGGGAATACACATTGGCTTTGTGGGAGAAGCCAGAGAGTGGTAGTAGATGGTTGCCTCTCTGTCTGGAGGCCTGTGACTAGTGGAGTGCTGCAGGGATCGGTGCTGTTGTTTGCCAACTATATCAATGATTTGGATGATAATGTGGTAAATTGGATCAGCAAATTTGTGGATGACACTAAGATTGGGGAGTGTAGTGGACCATGAGGAAGGCTTTCAAAGCTTGCAGTGGGATCTAGACCAGCTGGAAAAATGGGCTGAAAAATGGTAGATGGAATTTAATGCAGACAAGTGTGAGATGTTGCAAGTTGGAAGGACAAACCAGAGTAGGACTTCTATGGTGAGTAGTAGAGCACTGACGAGTGCGGTAGAACAGAGGGATCTAAAAGTACAGTTCCATAACTCCTTGAATGTGGCATCGCAGATAGATAGGGTCGCAAAGAAAGCTTTAGGCACATTGGCCTTTATAAATTAAAGTACTGAGTACAGGAGATGGGATGTTATGTTAAATTTGCAAAAGATATTGGTGAGACCTAATTTGGAGTACTGTGTGCAGTTCTGGTCACTCACCTACAGAAAAGATATAAGCAAGGTTGAAAGAGTACAGAGAAAATTTACGAGGATGTTGCCAGGACTTGAGGACCTGAGAATGGGAGAGATTGAGTTTATTCCCTGAAGCATAAGAGAATGAGGGAAGATTTAATAGAAATATACAAAATTATGAAAGGTATAGATAGGGTAAAAGCAAGCAGGCTTTTTCCACTGAGGTTGGGTGAGACTAGAACTAGATGTCACAGAGGAAAGGTAAAGTGTTTAAGGGGAACGTGAGGGTAAACTTCTTCACCTAGAGGGTGGTGAGAGTGTGGAACGAGCTGCCAGTGCAAGTGGTGGGTGTGGGTTCTATTTCAACATTTGAGAGAAGTTTGGGTAGGCATTTGGATGGGTGGGGCAAGATCCGGGTGAAGGTCAATGAGATTAGGGAGAATAATAGTTCGGCACGGACTAGATGGGTCAAAGGTCCCGCTTCTGTGCTGTACTTTTATGACTCAATGCCCTTATCTCTTATCAGCTTTGCCCAAGGTGGCATACTTCCCTCCACACGCTCCCAGAACCAGAATCTAAAATGAGTGTTGCCTCACTTTGCAATAATCCTGCTCGGATACATAACAATATGAAAGTCATTATTCACAAACTATAAGATTTTTTTTAAAAATGCTGTCTGTCTCAGTGTATCTATGTACACACATGTTTGCTTTGAGTATCTGCCAAGTGTGTGTCTCCATGTAACTGTGTGCCTGCCTTTGTGTGTGATTCTCTGTGTAGCTGTGTGTGTGTTCAGTTAAGCCATTCATTTTCTCATGATATCGTGTGTCACTTTCAATCTGTGATGTGCCAGTGATGTGTTGTACCCAGGGTTAATCGATGCCATAGTCTTTAGAGCAGTAGGTCACTGGATCCAATGGGGTCTCAAGTCCTCAGCCAGACTGCTGTCTCACTGATGTCATTGAGTGGAGATGTTACAATTTGTCATTAGTAACTCTGCACTTGGAAGGAAAAAAAGTGATCTGGGATTCATCTTTCAAAGTATACAGGGTAAAATAATACTTTGACTGCTTTAATGAAGTCCATCCAGATTTTGATTGAATCAGCATCTTGCATACACCCACATGACATCAATGGGGAAACTGCAGCCACTGATGAAGTCATTGGACTTAAACCAGACTCTACGTTCCTTTAATGGATAATGCTGATTTCACCTTTTGTTGGGATATCAGATGGAAACAAATATTTCAATAAAGAATGTTATCAAGGTTGACAAACTGGCAGCCAATACTGTTAATGGGTGCAGGGGAGAGCAGGTTCAAGCTATGTGAACTAGAAATAAAGTCCATGTAAATGATGAAGAACACTGAGTGTTGCTATGGATATTTTGTGGGGATGTTGCAGCCATTAGGTCCCCTCAAGAATCACTTTTATGATCTGAAGGTCTTCCTGCAGTGTGTCTTCCTGCAATGGTTCATTTATGATCAAAGTATGTATGCAATATACAACTCTGAGATTCTTCTTTCCAAAGTTGCATATTGCATATAGTGGGTCTTCCTGCAGTGGTTTTGCTGCACTGGGCTATCATTGAATTTGGGAATAGCCAGCTAGAGGTCTGATTGAAATCATATGGCAGAAAAATTCATTTTCTCATTCCTTTTCCTTAACTTCCATCCAAAATGTCCTTCCCGATTCCTTTTGTTTCATTGACCTCAAGCAGCATGCTTTGCAAATCCATTGTGTGTTTTCATCCTATCTGCCAATAAGCTCTTTCCTCTACACTGTTGTCTCTCTGACCTTTTCTCCGTCACTGTAGGAAGAAGAGGAGATCATGAATTATGCAGAGCAGGCACAATACTGGGTAAGAACATGGATCCAGTAGCCTCTATGTCAAAGGAACAGTTGAAAGACAGGGTTGACTTGTTATGGGTGAGATTGAAGGAAACTGGTTAGGTCCATCATCAGTCCTGAATATATTCTCAACACAGGGACTCCTCCCCGCCCCCCCAAAAGAAACCACACATCTGATGAATAGCTTTTCATTTCTCCAACCTTCAGATATACAAAACCTTAAAATAAAACCTGCAGATGTTACAAATCTGAAATGAAGACAGAAATGCTGGACATGCTCTACAGGTCAGGCAACATTTGTGGAAAGCGAAGCAGTCGATATTTCAGTTTGAAGACACTCTATCTATACTGATGAAGGGTCTTCCATCTGAAACAGCTCTGTTTCTATTTCCACGGAAGGTATCAGACCTTTTTAGTGTTTCCAACATTTTGTGTTTTTATTGCAGAAATAAGGTGACAGCTGGATTGGCTACTTTTTTTTTGTCAAAGAGAAGATATTGGTTTACTTAACCTATTTGAGGACAAAACAGCTCTGAGATCCTCAGAAAGCAGACATAAACTGCTGCAAATCTGCACCCAGCCATGAGACTGTGAGCTTGCAGTCCCTCAGTACAAGTGCTCTCATTAGCTCTGGAATCCCACCTTCTAGTCAGTCTGCTGAAGACCAATAATCTTTAGTGTCAGTAGATAATAAAACCAAACTGCTGGAGAAACTCAGTGGGTTTAGCAACGTCCATGAAGGCAAATGGATGTTTAATATTCTAACTCAACAACTTTGACCATCCCTTTGCCTTGATGCTTGAGCTGCTGAATTCCTTCAACAGTTTGTGTTTGACTCCTGAATCCTGCAACTACAGTGTCTTGTGTCTCTTTTTGTTGCTGAATAGCTCTCTGAATGCCCTTAGATGCTCAACATTATACAATCCTTGCTCCTTTAACTTCACATCAAATCCTTAGTTTCAGATATACTCCAGAGCTGACTCCCACACTTCTATTTCAGATGGGAGGTGACTGAATGGTAGCTGGATTTCTTTCCATGTGTTTCATTTGTGCTAGACCACTCCAGCTCAAATCCTCTGTCCCTATTTCATTGACTAGCCCCATTCCTTCCCACCTGCCCTATCACCCCAGCCAGCAAACGAAGGACGAAATGTTTGAAGTTGGGGGCTATATTTTAGGGTGGAGAGGATGGTGGTGAAGAAGCAGGATTGCTTGTGTTTTTTCCTGTGACTGTGATGTTACTCAGTGGAGCTGGGAAAAGAATGGCTGCTGGGGAAAAAGTGAGAAGGAGCTGAAACACACATTAGGAGTTATTTCGTTATTGTCTGCTTAACCCTTTCATCTGTAAGATAATTATCCTGCAAGAATTTATGCCTCCAGGAGGGATAGGGAGAAAACTATGGATTCATTGGGGTGGATTTGATGGTGAGGATGGACAAGGGTTGCCAACACTACATTCCAACAATAAGGGATGAGTTGTTGGGTGAGGTGGCTCCTTGTGGGTGAAGCCGCAATAAGTCCCATTGTATAATATGAGGTCCATAGAAGGTAAATATTGTTTGCAAGAAAGCCAGCTGTTCTCACTGAGTGATCAATGCAACTCTCCAAATTCAGGAAGCCGGACACACAACATTTGATTCACCCTGACCAAACATTGAAGCTCAGTGTACCAGCTTAATTTCACACCAATAAGCCTGACTCCAACAAGGGTAGAACCTGGGAGGAATGGTAATGTAAAGAAACACATAGTCTGTTGAATCTGTATTTGTACCAGCTCTTTAAAAGAGCTCTCTTAAATTTCATTAAGTGCCAATGGCAGACTTCCCCATAAGTACTGTTCCCTAGAGTTATACAATGACAGACCCATCTCCACCAGTATTGTATGCTGGTGGCATACAGTAACAGACATCCCCACCAGTCCTATACCCTAGTGTTGCACAGTGACAGACCTGTCTCCACTAGTACTTCATCTCAGTGTTATACTGTGACAGACCAAACCTACCAGTACTGCACCCTAATGGCATACAGTGACAGACTCAACCCCAACAGTACTGCACCCTAGTATTACACAGTGATTGATCCATCACTATCAATACTATTCTCCAGTGTTACACGATAAGAGAATCCACCTCCACCAATGCTGTTCCACAATGTTATACGGGGACAGATCCATCTCTGCCTTAACTGTATGGTGACAGGCATATGCCCACCAGTTCTGAACTAGTGTTCACCTTGTTGCTTAGAAGCAAACTAATGGCACACAGCCTTTCTCTGCTGATGATCAAAAGGGGTATATTGAGAATCAATCATTGTAAAATTAATAAAAGATTACTTGTGTCTATAATTGTTAGGTTAAAATGGTAGTGATTAGTAGTTGGTGTGATCTAAAGTCTAGTGGTGAAGCTCTAGCTAAACCATTATTTTAACTGAAGCAAACCTTACAGTTGCCATGCTGATTGCTGTTCCATACATATTTTTGTCTAATGCTTAAGAGAGGAAAAGGTTCTGTATATTTTGCTGCCAGCGCTTCTCCTGGCCTGACCTTTAACACATTGTTCTAATAATCTTCCTTCATTCTGTCTTTCCTCACACCTGTAGGACCCTGTCTATTCCTCCATCTATTCCCCAGTTGCTAGACAATGCCAGTACCTCATATGTTATGACCAGGTGAGCTCCTTCCCCTATCCATGGCTCATGCCTGTTATTATTAACTAACAAAGTAAATACATGTTGCTTTTAGCCACTGTGACAATCCCACTCCCAATGCTCAAGCTACCTTAGCCTAAGGTTTCCTCTCAGTGTTTCTGTGAAGTTACAAGCTTATGATCTGCTTCATTTTCCACAACTGCCTCTTGCTCTACTTCATAGTTTTTCCTGTCTTTTTGTCTCTGTCTCTCATCCCATAGGATACACTTTCATTCAAGGTCAGAGAAGCGGCATTTAATCAGAGTGGCCCTGATTATCTGTGGAGAAGAAAGGTGACTATTTAATTATTTCCAGTGGTTTAGCTGTAAAAGGGAACAATGGATACCTGGGATTGACCATCACCCACCATTCTACCTTGGTGCTCAAGGTGACATTTGCCTGCACTTTGACAGCTATAATGTGTACAATCTACATGCAAAAATAAACTTCTGTAAGAAGTCAGCAGGTAAAGTGGTATCCGTGGAGGAAAAGGGATGGCCAATGTGTCAGGACTGGAAGTGCAGAGGAAAAAGGTAGTCGGGGGAGATAAGACAGGCACTGATAGTGGTTAGGTGGAATCAAATGAGTTGAGGGGGCAGACAGAGCTAGGTGCAGGGGTGGGGCTGCTGAGATAGAGGCAGAACAGTGTCTAGTAGGTGAGGTGTCTGGACTCTCTTGTGTTCCCACCCTATCTACATGTGCTACAATATTCCATACGTGCAGGGCCCTGAGAATTGACACGTAGCCAGTTTGGTTCATTATCCTCTGCCCTAAAGCACCAACACTGGAACCGGCTCAACATGTTTAGCAAGGCAAGTACCTTTGCTATTATGATTGAAAGGAGCCTCAGAGGTCCGACACAGAATCTCCTGTGATCTTGCCTGCAAGTTTGGTCACATTGATGGAATCTTCACCCCAGTAAAATAGCAAATGGAAAGTAGAGCTGAAGAAGAATGTCCCTTCCCATTGGGAAAGGCTTTCCAGCACAGGTCTGGTTGAAAGATAACCTTACAGTTTTCAACTCACCCCTTGGTATCCAGCCATGAAAATATGCTAGTTATAAGCTTAACTGTCTTTGTGTGTATGGTTGAGATTCAGGAAATTCCTACTAAATGCAAGCCATTGTCTTCTCCCACTCACTAGACAAATGTTTGGCCTGGTTCGACAAAAATGATTGAAAGGTGAAAGGAATTAGATCACAGAAAAGTACATAGAAACTGGTGGAGAATCAAGGATACAGGGACAAAATCCCAAAATTAGAGCCAAGTCCTTTGGGAAGGAACTCAGGAAGCAGTCTATCCACAAAGCAAAATCAATTGTCTGCAAGTGCAGAAGGATAGTCAGAATGTCCCAGGCTGAGATCAGTGGTCTTTGCTGCTTCACTGCATTGAAGGATGTGGTGGAAAGACAGGTAAATGAATATAAACTGCAGTTCAGCTTCAATCTACTTTAATGATGGAGCAAAGGCTTGTTCTGTCCCAGCCTCAGGGAATCTGCATTTCAGCATTGGTCAGCTTGGAATTTTGCATCCTGTCAAGGTGAAGGGGGAGGAATCGGCAATCTCTGTATGCATGTATGAACGCTCCTCTGTGTGTCCATTGTGTGCGTGTGTACATGTGTGAGTGGAGGAGACTTTACATAGATGAACAAAACTGGATTTTGAACTAAGACCATCAGGAGCTGCATAAGTCCAAGGAGATGTAAACACAAATGTATTCAGACTGATAGAACCAAGGTCTTGAAAAAAAAGTATGGTTGGAAAAACAGTTGCTTTGTACTCAAGAACCCATAATGAGGGTATCCATTTTGGGTAATTTTATGAACTAATAATGTCATTAATCATAGCTCTGGAAGCATTGGAAGCCCAGATGGCTCTACATTCCCAGTATAAGAATTTATTGGAGTGCAAATACCTCTACAGCAGTGGTATCTAAGCATGGAGTCCATGGACCCCTTGGTTAATGGTGAGGGTCCATGGCATAAAAAAGGTTGGAAAGCCCTGCTTTAGAGATGTATGTCAAATACTGCTGACACTGATTTGGATTCAGTCATAAATTAGCGATTTCTAAAGTGTTCTTGGCTCATGATCACTGGTGATCAGCGGTGATGTTCAGGTATTTAAAACCTTTCCAAAGGTACTGAATGCAGCTTCAAAAGTTGGTGTTGCGTGGGCCCCAAAAAGGGCATTTTCCCAGTTACCCCTGCAGTGAACGGACTACAGTTTCACTAGTTTTCTATGCTTGCCAGCTTACTTCATTGTCAGAGTATCTGTAAAGACTTGGATGCATCTGTGATCATTGTGCAGTCGAGAATTGCAGAGAGAGTGCACTAATATGATCATTTGTACTTTGTATTTAGTTCAGCTAGTGAACCCTGATCTACTTGGTAAAGCAGGGGTCTCTCATTAAAATTTCCCCTGGGATAGACTTTGGTGTTGGGGTAGTAGACAAATTGTTCCAACACTACAATGTCTCCTTTGGTTGTTGGAAGTGGAAATAGAAACTGCACCAGAGCCTTGCAGACTTGGCTGGTCTGGCTGTCTGCTCAGACAAACCCCCAAGTTACTGATAGTGAACAGCCAGGGCTTTTCTCTAAGGTTTCAGCCTTTATTGAAGCTCATTGTGACTAGGAAAGTTTTTCAGACATAAACAAAATGTTTTCATTTGAGAGCAAGAGGAACTGGTTTACCAGAAAGCAAGCAGAATATGTAGCTCACTCACAGAGGAGGTGGCAAAAGTGATGAGCAGAGGTAGTTTTGAGGAGAAGCAATCTTGAAACAATCTAACCATGTTAGATTGAAGGAGAAGTGGACTTGTTATACTGAAGGTGCTAAGTGCTTTGTTTCTGTGCTGTAGGTAATTTCCCATTCTGTAGAAAATACTGGCATGTGTCAGATCAACCCTGTACCAACATACATGAGAACCGGATCTGGCATGAGGTTTGAACAGAGTCATGGATTCTGGCAACCACATGAACTTCTCCAAGAGACATAAATCCCCAGGGAAATGTACAAGGTTACTAAATAAAGGCTGGGAAGATTTTCTATCTCTCCACACTCCCAATCTATCCAGTTCCAGTCCTCAGACACACCCAACAAAATAATCAAAGCTATCACAACAAACAAAATATTCATAAGGAACTTATTGTATCAGTGCACAATACTTAAATGTAGATGATCTGGTGGAAAGCCTAATTCACTCCATTGATGCAACAGAGTTTGTTGTAAACTGAAATTCCTCCTCATCTCTGTTCTAAATGGATATATTTATATTCTGAGGCTATGTGCTCTAGTGCTAGACTCCCACATTGCAGGAAACATCCTTTCTACATCCACTCTGTCTAGGCCTTTCAATATTTGACAAGTTTCAACAAAATCCCCCTCATTCTTCTAAACTCCAGCAAGTACAGAGCCAGAGACATGAAATGATCTTAATATGTTAACCCTTTCATTCCCAGAATCACCTCGTGAAACTCTCTGGATGCTCTCTAATGCCAGCACATCTTTTCTTTGATAAGGGGTCCAAAACTGCTCGTAATACTTCATGTGCAGTCTGACCAATGCCTTATAAAGTCTCAGCATTACATCCTTGCTTTTATATTCCAGTATTCTCGAAATGAATGCGAACATTGCATTTGCCTTCCTCACCACTGACTCGATCTGCAAGTTAACATTTAGGGAATCCTACACAAGGGCTCCCAAGTCCCTTTGCACCTCTGAATTTTTGAATTTTCTGCCCATTTAGAAAACAGTTTATGTCTGTATTCCTTCTTTCGAAGTGCATGACCATACACTTCATTACACTGTATTCCATCTGTCACTTTTTCGCCCATTCTAGCAATCAGTTCAAGACCTTCTGCAGACTCCCTGCTTCCTCAACACCACTTACCCTTCCACCTATTTTCATATTGTCCACAAACTTGTGTGCAAAATTCCAACATCTAAATTGTTGACATATAAGGTGAGAAGAAGTGGTCCCAATAGCTTCTCCTGGAACACAACTAGTCACCAGCAGCCAACCAGAATAGACCCCTTTTATTCCCACCCTTTTTGCCTCTTGCCAGTCAGCCACACTTTATCCATGCTAGACTCTTTCCTGTACTACCATGGGCTTTTATCTTGTTAAGCAGATTCACGTGTGGCACCTTGTCAAAGGCCTTCTGAAAATCCAGATAAACAACAGCAACTGACTTTTGTTTGTCTATCCTGCTTGTTACTTCCTCAAAGAAGTCCAACAGATTTGTCAGGCAAGATTTCCCCTTAAGGAAACCATGCTGACTTTGGCCTACTTCATCATATGTTCCAAGTACCCAGAAACCTCGTACTTAATAATGGACTCCAACATCTTCCCAACCACTAAGGTCAGGCTTACTAGCCTATCATTTCCTTTCTTCTGCCTCCATCCCTTAAAGAGTGGAGTGACATTTACAATTTTCCAGTCTTCCGGAACCATTCCAAAATCTAGTGATTCTTGAAAGATCATTACTAATGCCTCCACAATTTCTTCAGCTACCTCTTTCAGGACGATGGATGTAGTCCATCTGGTTCAGGTGACTTTGCTACCTTCAAACCTTTTAGTTTCCCAAGCGCCTTTTCCTAAGTAATGGCAACTGCACTTACTTCTGCCCCCTGACATTCTCAAATTTCTGGCACACTGCTAATGTATTCCACAGTGAACACTGACACAAAATACTTATTGAGGTCATCTGCCTTTTTGTTGTCCCCCATTACTGCCTCTCCAGCATCATTTTCCAGCAATCCAATGTCCACTCTCGCCCCTCATTTACTTTTTATACTGTACAACTGAAAAAAACTTTTGGTGTCCTCTTTGATTTTACTGGTGAGCTGACCTTCATATTTCATCTTTTTCTCTCCTTGTGTTTTTTTAGTTGCTCTCTGTTGATTTTTTTAAAATCCCAATCCACTAACTTCCCACTAATTTTTGCTTTTATGTTGGCTTTGACTTTTCTTGTCAGCCATGGTTGCCTTATCCTCCCTTTAGAATACGATTTCATCTTTGGGATGCATCTGTCCTGTGCTTTCTGAATTGCTTCCAGAAATTCCAGCCATTGCTGCTCTGTCATCATCCCTGACAGTGTCCCTTTCCAATCAACTTTGGCCAGCTCCTCTCTCATGCACCTGTAATTTTCTTTACTCCACTATAATACTGATACATCTGACTTTAGCCTCTACCTCTTAAACTACAGGGTGAATTCTATCGTATTATAATCACTGCCTCATAAGTGTTCCTTTACATTAAGCTCCATAATCAAATCTGGTTCATTTGGTTCATTACACAACACCTAATCCAGAACTACCTTTCCCCTGACTACAATTTTTCCCTATCATTTTCCAGTTCATCCTCTAAGACTGGGGGGGGGGGGGGGGGGGGGGAGGCATAGCTAATTTTGGAAGAAATTAGGATTTTCTATTGATGAGAAAGGTATCTTTGCTACTGATTAGATTACTTTACATTCACTGAGAACACGATGGGCAGGATGCTACAATCACAATATACACCTGCAGCTAGGTATCCTGACAGACTCCTGGTGGTAGAAGTGGCTGGATAAGGGCTCTTTCTGATTACCATTGAATTTAACCTTAATTATCCCTGTTGCTACATGGTAGGGACCTGTCAGAGCAGATAAGAGCACATCACTGAGATGATGTCAAGAGGTTTAAAAAACCAATGAAAGTGTAAATAATGTGAGTTGATGCGAGAAATTGTCATGGAAACCGATGGTGCTTATATATATATATATGGACCCATGCAGTACATGGTCAGATGGTCTCCATAAGTGAGCATTTACTTTCTGTTGTGTACTGGGCGGAAGTGGATTTTTGGGGTGCTGTCTGGTCTCAAAGGAATGGCTACTTGTGTGTGTGTGTGTGCGCGCTACATTTTTGTGGGAACAGAATTGGGTCTTTGCTGCGCTCTCTGAGAATTCAGTGAAATCATGGCTGTTCGACCCAAACTCATCCCACTCGTTCTTGAACAGTCACAGCTGCAAAAAATAATGAAAATGTGTTTAAGATTATTAAATGAGCTAGGATCTCCTGCTTCCATAACTTGCATAATGAATTGTTTAGTAACTTTTCTCCCAACTGACTTCATTCTGATATCCTGTCCCATTAGTCTCCCAGTAATAAACTACCCAAGCTATCAGCTTCTTTCAAAATCTCAGCCAAGTCACCTGTAATATTCTGGATTCAAAGAAATTCATACTGAATCACTTTTTTCCATTAAGCTTTCAGCGCTTGGCCTGATTGTAAAGCCTTCGCTTTCAGCATAGAGTGGTACAGTTTGGACACAGGTCTTGGGCCTAATAGATACATCCCAACTATCGAACTCCCACTTCCTTATTCAAAATAAATCACATTTTTTGTCTGCACATTTCTGTCAATCACATTCCCCACAACCATATTCTGCTGCACACTTTAAATACAGTGGAGTATTAATCTAACCTTGGGGCTCAGGAAGTCAGCAATTTTGTTTTCCCCACAGAATCTACTTGACTTGCTGAGTTGCCCCAGAAGACAGTTTGTTGCTCTAACCTGCCAGTCCTCCTTTTTTGTGGATGTGGGAAGAAACTGGAGCACCGGTTAATGGCTCAGCACAGAGTAGATAGGCTGAAGGGCCTGATTCTGTGCTGTAGTCTTCTATCACTCTATGACATCCAGTAGAATCCCATATAGCCACAGGCAGGGCAAACTATCTCCATGTACAGATGGCATTTGGGGTCAGCATCTTTTGACCTTCCTTCTAATTTTTTTTTACAGTTACATGGACCAACCATTGCTCTGAGCAGGAAATTTTTACACAGCCTGAAACTATACAGACTTTAAATGTTCTTTTTTTGTAATATGCATTTTTATGAAAACATAGAATAAAAATTGAGAAATCACATACTTATTTGTTATTTATTAATTGAAGGGTATAATGAAATTCAGGGTGGCAGGGTGGAGCATCTCTCTACCAAAGGAGGTGTAAGTCACTCCTTCCCTCTGCAAGCCTGCAGGTTATCCATAGGCTGATTAGACCCCCCCCCCCAACCCCGTTCAGGATCACTTGAAGCCATGGGAGCAGATGGTGGATGGTCATATGAGCAGCTGATGCATATCACAAGGCCTGGTTATGTGACCACTGACACCGGGTAAACAACCTCTGTAGAGTGCTGATAATGTCTGGGGTCACCTGTATTGTAAAGACACTGCCCAGAAGAAGGCAATGACAAACCACTTCAGTAGGAAAAAAATTGCCAATAATCATGGTCGTGCGGACTATGATCACCCACATCATGTGGCATAGCACATAATGATGATGACGGAACTGAAATATGGTACAACAAAGAAAATCTTTCAAGATTTGTAAACTTTTTCTCGTCTGTCTTTATTCCAGCTGCGCGGCAACAAAGGCTATGTGCACGGGAGCGTTTCAGTCACCGCGCAGCCGCGCACCCGCGCTGCTTACAGGGAGGAGTGTCAGCGTCAAACAGTTGCTGGAGCTGTGAGCTAGCGGCTCTGCTAACTACACTGCTGCGCTCCCTATAGATTAAAGCAGATAGTTACTTCACAGGTGAATTGTTTCCACGCGGTGTTCTGTGTAACCGAACGTTTCCTTGCTTATAAAATTGGTGTTGAAATAGATTTTCTCTGTTAGAGATCAGCAACTGATATCGGGGGACAGATATCATTGGAGCAACGAAAGCAACAGATCTCTGTGAGCGAGGAGCAGTGGAAAGTGAAAGGCAAAGGCGCATTCAACGACTCCACACAGTTCACTGTTGCTGCACGTATGGTGAAGAAAGGTCAGCATACTCTTAGCGTATTTGTTCATTGGCAGAGAGCCTCTAGCCAGCACAAATAGTTGCTGAAATAAGTGCCCTAAATTTATTTTTCAAATCTCTCTCTTCCATTTATGTTTTAACCTCCATCTCAACCCTCTCAGGAGATGACGCATAGGTGAGTCTCTGCTAATATTTCACTGTGGCGGTTGCCTCTAGGGCCCCAAGATAACTGAATCTCCCACTTTTGGATGAAATTTTAAGTCGAGGTCCTGGCAAGCCTCAAGTTTTCTGATATAGCTTTCTGTATTGCTGGTTACAAGTTGTTGAGGGCAGACTGTGTAAACAGCATAAAAAGGAATAGATGTGGCATTATCTGGGGAGGGAGAAATGAGTCATGGGCTTCAGGATGAGTTTGCCTGGAGATAGGATTGAAGGTGATCGTCTATAAGTGGTGGTGGGGTTCAGGCTAAGGTGGTGTGGCGGTACAGTAGATACTGAGACTCGGGACAAAGTGTTGGTGGTTAAAATAAAAGGCAGGCATCAACAGGACAATCAAACCCGATTGTGAAAGTCCAACTATCTCTGAAATGAAGCTTACATTGATTATCAAGGCCATTCTCTGTTTGCTCCATTTTATCAGTCGATCATAATGGCATCCAAACACGTTTAGATGTCACTGTGTATATATATGGGTACCTCTGTGCATTTCACGGGCTCTGAAATCCCCTAAATGACTTTCAGTACTCTGTGAACCTTATAGTAAATGCTGAATCACCCAGCAAGAGACCACACAGACTAGGAGCTAACTGTCTGTCTTCTGTAGAAGACAGGATGAGCTGTCCCTCTACACGAGGAAGGTGGGTAGCTGGGCCAGTGTGTCCTGACATCTTCCCTTCAGATCCCCTCGAGCAGCTTGCAAAGCAGTTCCAAACTTTTCAAGTGTCACTGACATCGGAATCAGGTTTTTTTTGTTGTGAAACTTGTTCTTTTGCTGCAGCAGTACAGTGCAATATGTAAAAATTGCTGTAAGTTACAAACAAGAAATATATAAAAAATAAATAGTGCAAAATAGTTAGATAGGTTCATGGACCGTTGAGAAATCTGATGGCAGGAGGAAGATGTTCCTGAATCTTTTTCAGCAGATTAACATTTAATCATAATTTAAAAGATATTAACAATGAAGAAATAATTAAATAATTGAAATAGAGTAAAGTAAATCAAGCATCTACCTGGACTTGCTCTTCTATCTAGAGGATTAACCTGCACATTCAAGTGAATTGTGGGTGCCATTTGTGGACCAGCTGTCTCTGGGGTAAAGTTGAAGAGCTGGCTCAAAGCTACACCCCACCCTTTCATCAACACATTATCACCATGCCGCTAGATTCAATGATGAGCTTTACCTGGTATACATAAGTAGTGGACTTCTGCCTTTAACCGTGCATACGAGGATGACTGAGTTGCATCTTACTGACACCGGTCACTCAGTACAATTCACAATGATCAAGTTGTTAGTCATTGAGTCATCCATCATGAAAGCGTGCCTTTCGGCCCACCACGTCGGTGTCAACCATCAGACACTCCTCTAGAATGATAAGACCCAACGCAGATTGGGGGACCACTTTGTCGAACACCTTTGCTCCATCTGGTAAAAGTAGGATTTCCCAGTGACAAACCATTTTAACTCCCATTCTGAAAAGTCTGCCCGTGACCTCTTCTTCTGCCATGTTGAGGCCACTCTCAGGTTGGAGGAGCAACATCTCAAATTCTGTCTGGGTAGGCTCCAACCTGATGGCATGAACATCAATTTCTCCTGCTTCCAGTAATTTTTCCACCTCCCCCTACCCTCTTCTTCATTTGGCCACTTTGGCCCCCCCTTACCTCTTCTCCTCACCTGTCTTTCACCTCCCTTGGTGCCCCTCCTCCTACCCTTTTTCCCAGATTCCTTCTTCTCCAGCCATTTACTTTTTCCACCTTTCACCTCCTAGCTACTTTCTTCAGACCCCCTCCCCCATCCACCTGGTTCATCTGTCATCTTCTTGCTCGACTTCATTCCCCTTCCCCTACCTTCCTACTCTGGCATCTTCCCCCTTCCTTCTCAGTCCTGAAGAAGTGTCTTGGCCTGAAACATAGACTGTTCATTCATTTTCATAGATGCTGCCTGGCCTGCTGAGTTCCTCCTGCATTTTATGTGTGTTGCTCTGGATCTGCAGAGTCTTTTGTGTTAATGGATGTTTTCTGTAAAGTTCCTCTACACTTCTAATGAAGGTAGGAGGTGGCTGAAGGAATAGACTTGGCTAATAGAGGGTCATGCAGAATGCCTTCAACCCTTCAGTTTGTGTGTTTATGGCCACAATCTTCAACAGTAACCGATGTACAACACTTAACGAACAATTGGATAGATGCTGCACCTCTTCATCACACAAAAGAAAATGGGCCAACCAGATCTGAGGATCACTGATCAGGACTGGGGACAGAGGCAAGAGTCAACAATCAGGATCTTGAACAGAGGATATGGCTTGGATATGACTTGGGTCCTTGAGGGATTGAGCTTATCAGAGATTGGGTTAAAGAGGATTGAAGGTTTTGGGAACTCAGTGGATTGTGGTACCAGGTGAGTGGGCCATTGGGGACTCAGCTGTTGGGGGTTCTGGCCATTATGGAATTTGGTCGTTAGATTATTGAGTCATCAGGGCCCTAGAGAAATCTGGAAATTTGGTTCAGGACCACCTAGGCCAGAGATAATTGATTGGGACCACAATGGTCAGTCTCAGGTGATGAACTGAAAGAAATATTACCAAGAATGATGAGACCTGATACTAAATATCAAATTTACCACGTATATTTAAATTGACACACAATAACCTGTAAAGTGTTGCATTCTATTTTGTCAAAAGTTTATTTTCAATTACTGAATTAAATAACACTTTGCAATCAAATTTCTTGACCAATGTTTCAAACTGAGAATGTCAATGAGATTATTGTGTGGCTGATGTTCAGTTTTCTTGGAAGATGAAAGTAATTCAGAAGTAGTTAAATGACTTTGGGGCAGTCTGATGGCACAAACACAACAACTTTTTTTTTTGAGATACAGTGTGAATAGGCCCTTCCAGCCTTTAGAGCCATGCCACCTAGCAACCCCTAAATTAAACCTAGCCAAATCAAAGGACAATTTACAATGACCAATACACCTACTAACCAGTACACCTTTGGACTGTGGGAGGAAACCAGAGCACCCAGAGAATATCCATATGCATCCAAGGGGAGAATGTGCAGACTCTTTGCAGATAATGTCAGAATTGAACTCCAAGCTCTGATATCCTAAGCTGTAATAGTGTCATGCTAACTGCTATGCTACCATGGCATCCACTTATATGATCACAAGTTGTTTTAACTCCTAATAAAAATGATCGATGTAGATTATTTTCGGGCAATCTAGGTTGATACATGAGACAATTAACAGTAGGATGGGCTGGTCAGTTGAGCAGAATGGGTGTAGAGCATAATTCCACCATAAAAAGCTCAGGTCAAATAGTCTGCTACAACATGTCTGTTATTGGTGGCTGATTGGCCTCTATAAATTAATGCCTTAATAGGAATAGTCGCAAAATTACATCGCCAGCCATCAGCTTGTCTCTGTATGGCGAAGGTGCTTGTCGATTACTTTTTAATCTTCTGTGCATTTTAAGCTGTTATGAGTTACTTATTTATTTACTGCCTGTTACACTGCTGGCGATCAGGGCAGCAATGAAGGTCCTCCATCTATGTCTGTCTTTGGCCATCTTCTCTGTTGTGCCTCAGGTGTGGTTCAGGGGTTCTCATTTCTGCCTCTACAATACAGCACCAAGTTGTCTTTGGTCTCCTGCGTTTCCTCAATGAAGTGATGTCTTGATGGTGGAGTTGGCCTCTCTTCTCATCATGTGTCCAATCCATCTCCAACATTTCCTCATGACGATTGTGGCCATGTCCTCTTGGTAACACTGAATGAGTAGGGCATGGTTGGAGATCTTCCTTGGCCAAAAAATATAAAGGTTCTTCCAGAGGCTTGTGGTATGGCAGGGTTGCTGTCTGTCATGTGTAATAGCTGTGGTGTAAAGGTGTATAAAGGGAGAAAGGAAGAGACCCTGGGTGGACCAGTGAGAGTAGGAAAGCAATACAAGGAGACTAGGTTACCTGAAAATGGAAAATTCAATGTGCTCAGTGGACAGCATTCAGTGGACCACATTTAAGTCATATCAAAGTAAGCCATGTTAGTTTCTGCATTGTAATCATGGATCTGCATTGTACATACGGCCCACTATTTTCCTCTAGTTCCTCCACGGTGCGGGTCTGGTCTTGCAGAGGAACTGCCAGGAAACCCATGGGCCAAGTAGTAAGTCCTTTATGTTAAATTACAGGCACACTGGAAGAAGAGGCTATGAGATCTAACTTCTGTGCCTGATTGCTTGGGGAAGTGGGGTAAATTATGGGTTAAAACTAAATCCCGAGATCTATGTGTTGAAGTGTGGTTCAAAGCACAGGAGAAAGTTGCTTTAGCACTAAATTTAATCAGAGCAATTGCTGTAAGACAGACTGCCTGCAGGAATGTTGATGACAATGTCAAGATGAGTAAATTAAATTGGCATTTTACTGCAGTGTAAATGAAACCATCTGTAGATGACAATCCTATGTTTGATGTGTGTGAGCAGGGAGATCAGAGTGAAGGGGGGAGGGAAGAAGGGAAGTTTTTTAAATGCAGGATGGACAAGTCTAGACGAAATATGGACAATTCTAGCTAAAAAAAAATCCCAGTCAGTCCTTAACTGTTCATGGGAAATTCAGAACCCAGACCAAGAAAACACGATCATAAGAACATAAGGAATAAGAAATAGAGCAGGAGTTCGAGCCTTCTCCACCATTCAATAAGATCATGACTGATCTGGCCATGGACTCATCTCCACCTACCTGCCTTTTTCCCATCACTCTTAGTTCCCCTACTATGCAAAAAAAATCATAAAAGTTCACAACACAAAAGGAAGTCATTCAACATTTGGTGTCCAACCTGGAAAATTATGACTTTGGCTTCAGCCCAGTTGCTGGTCCAGATCCCTACTGAGCTACTCCAGCTCTTTTTAGATATTGGGAAGCTTTCTGCATCCACTGTCCCCTCAGGATAGTGAAATTCACTTTCGGGAAGAAAAGGGTATAACCTGATATGAATAATGGTGTATAGGGCAGAAGGAGAGAGAAAAATAGAGAGACGACTGGGGATTTCTCATGAATGACTCAACATAGCCTATTTAGGGTAATTGGAAAATACCAAGAGCAGAAACAACAGCTGATTTCTTTCTCTGCTTTTAAGACTTCAACTGTTGCTGAGCTGAGTTACTTGACCAGGGGCTGTGGGCTTTCCTCGGTACAAAGTAAGGAAGGGGCAAATATCAGTTATTTTATAATCTCAGGTTAAAATAGCATTAGCTTTTCTTATTACGTTAATCTGACATGTCTTTAGCATGTTTTTTTTTAAAGATGTGTTTATAATCTTCCTGATTTTTTTTTAATAAACTGCAGGTTTAGTGTCTACCAGTACAGGAAATGATGAGACAGTTATTTCCTTCAGGAAAGCCGCCACAGCAACTGGTACCCCAACTAGACCCTTGGAAGGTGAGTGGAGTTTCAGTTCAATCTAAGCTTCAGGAACACAAGGGAAAAAATTAAAATAGAGCACATCTGAAAGGAACATTATTTTCAAAGCACTCAGTAAGCAGCATCACTAATGCTGAAATAAACAAACTGAGAAGTTGAAATATTTGTAGTAATTCTATTAAATCTGTTAACACGGTGAACACTTCTTGCCTGGCAAGAACCATAGTCATACTGATTGACAATTGATAAGACCAAAATAGTAGGAGGGTGTTTTCACTTCCCATACTAGTAAGATGAAGGATATCTTCCGTCACCCAGTAAACACAATCATAAATACAAAAGATTCTCCAGATGCTGGAAATCCAGAGCAACACACACAAAATACTGGAGGAACTCAGCAGGTCAGGGAACATCCATGGAAATTAATAAACATTGACGTTTTGGGTCGAGACCCTTCTTCAGGATGACAATACAGAATTCAGAGTCTCTGCTCCAGGATGGAGTCCAGAGTGAGATTCTGACCCCAAAGCTCAAGATGTAGAACTTCTGAGGACAAAGGCTCCCTTCAATCTGCATCTCGTGAGTGCAATAAATCCTGTTATTCAATGCTCACTCACAACTATATTGGTCATGAATCATTAACTACTCTGGTCACAGAATATAATTCTAATCCTACATGCTTCAACACTCTGTATTTTCAATTCCCACTGTTTTATCTTAATTTATATATTTCATTAATTTGCAATCCTATTGGTGCGCATGTGGAGTTTTTGCAATAGATCACACAACAATAGACTCTGTTTAAACTTGTTTATTCTGTACCATAACGCCAGTTATTCATACTTGCAGAAACTTGTCCCATTTGAGTCTGTACCCAGTGGGAGTTGGAGGTGGGGTGAGAATTGGCAGGAAGATCTAACGAGCTCTGTCACACTCACCAGGAAACAAACACTGCCTGGGCATGAGAGCTTGTAGGGAATATCAGACCAATCTGGTTACATTACTGTATTTACAAACATTTTGACAGTGTGCTGGGTGTTATTTCTTGCTGGTTATGATTGGTAACACAATATAATTTTTTCATATTGCATTAATTTGGCAGGGGTTTGGGAACCAGAGTGATGGGGCTAGGGATGGGACAATTAGTATACTAGAAGATGTAGGGTGTAGTGAGAGTGCGAGGAAGGAAAGGCAGATGATAGGGGAAACTTGCAGTAGTGAGATGAGGTGAAGTGTAACATGGGGGCAAAATTGAAAAGGATGATGAATACAGGACTGGAGGTGTTATATTTGAATGCACACAGTATACGGAATAATGTAGATGATCTTGTAGAGCAGTCAGAGATTGGGAGGAATGATGTTGTTGGCATCTCTGAGTCATGGGTGAAAGGAAATCATAGTTAAGAGCTTAACATCCTAGAATAGACATTGTATTGGAAGGACAGGCAAGTAGGCTGAGGGTTTGGGTGGCTCTGTTGATCTAAAAAAAAGAAATCAAATCCTTAGAAAGAGGTGACATGGAATCAGAGGATGTAGAATTCTTGTGGGAAGAACTAGGAAACTGCAAGTGTGAAAGACCCTGATGGGAGTTTTATGCAGGCCTCCAAACAATAGCCAGCAGTGAGCTACAAATCACAACGGGAGATAGAAAAGGCATTTAGTAAGGGCAATGTAATGATAGTTACTGGGGATTTAAATATGCAGGTAGTTTTGGAAAATGAGGTGGTTGTTGGATCCCAGGAAAGGGAATTTCCAGAATACCTATGAGATGGCTTTTTCGCACAGCTTGTGGTTGAGCTCACAAGGGAAAAATCAATTCTCAAATGGGTGTTGTATAATGAACCAGATTTCAGCTTTAAGCTAAAGGAGCCATTAGGAGACAGTGATCATAATATAGAATTCACCCTGCAGTTTAAGAGGGAGAAGCGAAAGTCAGATGTATTGGTATTTCAGTGGAGTACAGAGGCATGAGAGAGGAGCTAGCCAAAGTTGATTGGAGGTGGGACACTATCAGAGATGATGGCAGAACAGTGTAACCCCCTGGGTCACCTCAGGCTCGCTCAGCTCGTTCTCGTCTAGGGGGAGCAGCCTTCGGCCCCGCCAAACTGGGTAATCAGCTGGTGTGGATGCTGTGTGATGTCCCCACCTCGCCCAAAAACAGACAGTACAACATATGTGATTAAATGATTACAATTTATAAAGATTACTATAACTGATTAATAACCATATAGCATATGTGAAGGAAAAGAAAATAAAGAAAAGGCGCCAAACTTACCAAAGTCCAAACCACTTCGTGCACAACCGTTGGAGCTCAATTACTGAAGTCTTCTGGCCACCATTCGATCCCCTCCGAACTCCTCGACTCACAGCTCAGGACCACCTGAAGTGGTCACCCAAGCACATCTATCTTCGTCTCCTCTCCTCGGGGTACCTCCTGGCCTTGGACCCCTACTTGGGGTCCGTTCCTCACCCAGCTCACAGCATCGCATCCTCTCTCTCTCACCCCCTCGCGCTGATCTCCCCAAAAGCCCGCCAACAATAGCTTACAGACTCAGAAGAAAGAACAACATTAATCCCAATTGGTTTACAAAAGAATACAATTCTCGTTATCAGTAAATTTTAACCCAAACAAGCTTCCAGCACTCTCGCAACAAAGAAGCATTCCTACTGTTAACAAAACAAAGAAGCCATTTTGATTAACATACACAGTAACAAAGAAAAAGAAGAAACCCCCTTTACAACAGCAATGGCTGGAGATTCTGGGAGCAATTCAGAAGGGGCAGGATAGAACATTAAAAATTTAGAATGTTTTTGACAAGAACAGGCCATTCGGTCCAACAAAGCTTGTCAAATGAACATCCGCATAGTGTCTTGAAATAGCTATCAAGTTTAGATTTAGATAGATACATCCCAAACATGAAGAAGTATTCTAAAAGGAGGATGAGGCAACCATGGCTGTCAAGGGAAGTCAAAGACAGCATAAAAGCAAAAGAGAAGGCATATAATATAGGAAAAATTAATGAGAAGGTAAAGGATTGGGGAGTCTTAAAAAAAGCAACAGACGACAACTAAAAAAGCCATAAAGGGAGAAAAGATGAAATATGGAGGGAAGCTGGCTAATAATATAAAAGAGGATACAAGAAGTTTATTCTAGATATATGAAGAGTAAAATTGAGACGTGAGTGGATATCAGACAGCTGAAAAATGATGCTGCTGAGGTAGTAATGGGGGAACAAAGAAATGGCAAACAAATTGATCAAATATTTTGCATCAGTCTTCATTGTAGAAGACACTAGTAAAATGCCAGAAATGTGAGAGTGTCAGAGGGCAGAAGTGAATGTAATAGCTGTTACTAATGAGAGGTTGCTCAGGAAGCTAAAAAGGTCTGAAGTTAGATAAGTCACATTGACCAGATGGACTACACCACAGGGTTCTGAAAGAGGTGGCTGAGGAGAATATGGAGGCATTAGTAATAATCTTTCAAGAATTACTAGACTCTAGAATGGTTCCAGAAGACTGGAAAATTGCAAATGTCACTCCACTTTTTAAGAAGGGAGGGAGGCAGAAAAAAGGAAATTATAAACCAGTTAACCTAACTTCAGTGGTTGTGAAGATGTTGAAGTCTATTGTTAAGGATAAGGTTTTGGGGGTACTTAGAGGCTTGTGATAAAATAGGCCAAGCTCAGCATGGTTTTCTAAAAGGGGAAATCTTGCCTGACAAATCTGTTGGAATTCTTTTAGGAAACAACAGGCAGGATAGACAAAGGAGAGTCAGTGGATGTTGCTTACTTAGATTTGCAGAAGGCCTTTGACAATATGCCAACTTGAAGCTGCTTAACAAGTAACGAGCCCATGGTATTACAGGAAAGATGTTAGCATGGATAAAACATTGGTTGATTGGCAGGAGGCAAAGAGTGGGAATAAAGGGAGCTTTTCTGGTTGGCTGCCGGTGACTAGCAGTGTTCCACAGGGATTGATATTGGGACCACTTTTTTTCACTTTATATGTTAGTGATTTGGATGATGGAATTGATGTCTTTGCTGCAAAGTTTACAGATGATATGACAATAGGTGGAGGAGCAGGTAGTGTTGAGGAAGTAGGGTGTCTGCAGAAGGGCTTAGACAGATTTGGAGAATGAGCAAATAAGTGGCAGATGGCATATATTAGTGTAGGGAAGTGCATGGTCATGTATGTTGGTAGATAGAATAAATAATAATATTTTCTAAACGGGGAGAAAATTCAAAGATCAAAGGCACAAAGGAACTTGGGAGTCCTTGTGCAGGACTCCCTGAAGGTTAACTTGCAGGTTGAGTTGGTAGTAAGGAAGGCAAATGCAATGTTAGCATTCATTATGAGAGAATAAAATACAAGTGCCAAGATGTAATGCTGAGGCTTTATAAGACATTCATCAGACCGTACATGGAGTATTGAGAGCAGTTTTGGGCCCTTGTCTAAGAAAGGATGTGTAGGCAATGGAGAGAGTCCAGAGGAGATTCACGCGAATGATTCCGGGAACGAATGGATTAATGTACGAGGAGTGCTTGATGACTCTAGGCCTGTACACGTTGGAGTTTAGAAGAAAGAGGATGGATCGCATTGAAATGCACCCCTCATACAAACTCTTCTCCCTCCTGCCATCTGGGAAAAGGCACCAAAGCATTCAGGCTCTCACGACCAGACTATGTAACAGTTTCTTCCCACAAGCTATCAGGCTCCTCAATACCCAGAGTCTGGATTGACACCAACTTACTGCCCTCTCCTGTGCCTATTGTCTTGTTTATTATTTATTGTAATGCCTGCACTGTTTTGTGCACTTTATGCAGTCCTGGGTAGGTCTGTAGTCTAGTGTGGGTTTTGTGTTGTTTTACATAGTTCAGTGTAGTTTTTGACAGACAGACAGACAGACAGACTTTATTGATCCCGAGGGAAATTGGGTTTCGTTACAGTCGCACCAACCAAGAATAGCAAGAATATGTAGAAATATAGCAATATAAAACCAGAAATAATTAAATGATAATAAGTAAATTATTCCAAGTGGAAATAAGTCCAGGACCAGCCTATTGGCTCAGGGTGTCTGACACTCCGAGGGAGGAGTTGTAAAGTTTGATGGCCACAGGCAGGAATGACTTCCTATGACGCTCAGTGTTACATCTCGGTGGAATGAGTCTCTGGCTGAATGTACTCCTGTGCCTAACCAGTACATTATGGAGTGGATGGGAGTCATTGTCCAAGATGGCATGCAACTTGGACAGCATCCTCTTTTCAGACACCACCATCAGAGAGTCCAGTTCCACCCCCACAACATCACTGGCCTTACGAATGAGTTTGTATTGTTTGTATTGTTCATGTAGCACCATGGTCCTGAAAAGCATTGTCTCGTTTTTACTGTGTACTGTACCAGCAGTTATGGTCAAAATGACAATAAAAAGTGACGACTTGAATATTGAAAGGCCTGTATAGAATGAGTGTGTTACAGGATGTTTCCTGTAGTGAGAGAGTCTCGGACCAGAGGTCACAAACTCAGATTAGAGGGATGTCCATTTAGAACAGAGATGAGGAATTTCTTTAGCTAGAGGGCAGCGAATTTGTGGAGTTCTTTGCCACAGATAGCTGAACAGGCTAAGTCATTGGGTATATTTAAGGCAGACATTGATAGGTTCTTGATTAATCAAGGCATCAAAAGTTACGAGATAAAGGCAGGAGAATGGGGTTGAGAGGGATAATAAATCAACCATGATGGAATGGCAGTGTAAACAACTGGCAGAGTCGCCTAATTCTCCTCCAATTTCTTATAGTCTTATTGTCTTTTGTTCTCCTTCGGAGGATCCCCCGCCGACATACAAGGCTTTTCCAATAGCACCTCCCGTAAATGTAGCCATTCCACTAAGAAGGACAAAGGTAACACCACCATCTGCAGGATTTCCTCCAAATTGCCCATCATCCTGATTTGGAAACATCACTTGTGAATATTGCTGCTGCTTTCTAATCAGAATCATGTTTAACATTGCTGGCATATGTCATGAAATTTTCTGTTTTGTGGCAGCAGAACATTGCAATACATAATAATAAAGAAACTATAACTTACAATAAGAAATATGTATTTTTAAAAAAAAAGTTATTGCAAAGGAGAAGAGAAAAAATAGTGATGTTGTTTTTATGGATTCATTGTCCATTCAGAAATCTGATGGTGGGGAAGAAGAAGCTGTTCCTGAATCATTGAGTGTGTGTCTTCAGGCTTCTGTACCTCCTCTTTGATAGTAGCAATGAGAGGAGGCCATGTCCTGGGTGATGGGTGTGCTTAATGATGGCCGCTGCCTTTTTGAGGTCTCACCATTTGAAGATGTTCTTGATGCTGAGGAGGCTAGCGTCCATGATGGGACTGGCTGAGTTTAAAACTTCCTGCAGCTTTTTCTGATCCTCTGTAGTGCCCCCTTCCATACCAGACGGTGATGCAACCAGTTAGAATGCCGATTCTTCTGAAATTCCTAATGAAATGTAGCCATTGTCATGCCTTCTTTGTAATGCACCCAGGAGCATGAAGCAACATTCCAAGCACATGTTGATGAAATGGAAACTTGATTCACCATTATCAGTTTGAATTCTGCCTTTCCACCACTTTACACACAAAGACACTTCTGGATATTAAAATTTGCCCCATTTTTTTAATTTGTTTTACCTGGACAAGTTATACCTCAATATATAAAGAAGGTGGCCAAGGAGTTAACTGAAAAAAATGTAAATGATGTAAGATAAGTTTCAAAAATGACATAAATCAAATTCACAAAAATGTCTATGTGATAATATCTAATTTCTATGTTCTCTTCCAAGGACAGTCAGGTGTCTGGATGTTATACACGTGAACCAAGACATAACTTTCTTTCTTTTCAGGTTTTGCAAGAGTAGTCAAGTTGTGTGTTGCAGTGTTGGTGCACTGATACAATCATATTGTGTTAAAACTTCAATTAAAGTTATATTGCTAAGATGGGTAATGCTATATTGTGATCTCTTGGAGTTGCTTACCTTAAAATCGTGTTTCAGAGATTACAAGTCACCCTGATGTGCCCCTGGAGAGTGATGCTACGCTGGATAACCTGGAGACCTTCCTCAATAAACTTCACTCCAAGAGTAAGACAGATACATTTGAATTTCAATTAGAAGTCATTGCTCTATCTGTGGCCTCTCAAGCCATCGATAGTCAACCACCTGTAAAGGACTTGGGACCCAAATTACCTTCCACTCATAATGTACTCTGATACAGATCAGGAGCAGCTTGAAAAGGGTAACAAGTGTCTTTTTTCTAATATTGGTGCAGCACTATTGTTGACTTGGAACAGTGATTCTATATGATGCAGAAATGTGTTGATGTGCGAAGTAAGGCAGTCATTCGTGGGTCTGAATAGAAATCTTGCAGTCAATTGAAGTGTTTCTGTTGTGGTTTCAAGTTGTGTAAGTTAATATGTAACTCATTCTGCTGTGGATGATGGTTCCATTTTCAAAGCCCCAGCAATAATTGCAGCTCATTTTAACTGTCATAAACTAATAACAGTTGAATGTACGCAAGAACATTGATCCATTTGCTGAATTTATTTATTTGTTTGTTGGTTATTTAGAAATACAGCATGGAATATGCCCTTCAGGCCCTCTGAACTGCACCGCCTAGCGACCCCGATTTAACCCTACTCTAATCACGGGACAATTTACAATCAACCAATTAACCTACTTACCGATATGGCTTTGGACCGTGGGAGGAACCCATGTACTTCTGGACTGTACAAACACCTTACAAATGCTGTCAGAATTGAACTCCAAACTCAGAAGCCCTGAGTTGTAATTGTGTCGCACTAGCTGCTACCTTACCATGACAACCATTGACGAGAATGGGGCCCAGTCTGAAGTAGATTCATATTTCAAAGAATTAAGAAATGTTTTCAGATGGGAAAGAAGATAATGCATATGATGCAAGGGAATCAGAAACCATTTGCTTTACATCTTAGAAAATCACAGTCTAGTCCAATCAATGCTTACATACCTTTAATAGTCATTTAGGTTAAAATAGTTTAATAGAATGCAGAACGTGGAGACAGTTGTTTCTTAATCTTATACAGTAGTTCATACATCGCAACCAGTTTACTGCAGATTCTATCCAATGCGCATGGTTGTTTGTGCTGTCAGACCACTCAGCTAAGGTGAGCCACAGTTATGACTGGGGCTTTGGATGAGGAACCATCACACACAGCAGAGCGGGCTGTAGGGCTGCATGTCCACTGAGACAGTTTCAAAACAAAACAACAGCACGTTGTCTTGTTCTCCCCACTCTCTTGACAACTCCTCCCATTCTGTACATCCCACCTAGAGAATAGAGACAATTTGCAGTGGCAAATTAACCTACAAAGCTGCACGTCTTTGTGATGGGGAAAGAAATCAGAGAAAACTCACTGAGTCACAGGGAGAAGGTGAAAACTCAGCACAGTCAGCACTGCAGGTTATCATTTAACCAGGTCTCTGGCACTGTGAGCCAATGTTTCTACAAACTGCACGACTGCACCTCCTGAAGGTTTAGAAAAGAAAATTCAGGAGCTGATTCTTAAACTTTGGTGATGACTGGTGGAAACTCATGATGCATGATAGGGCAGGAAGTGAGAGGAGCAGATTAAAAGTTGGAGGGCTTTGAACATCAATGGTTAAGCTTTGCTCTAAAACATAGGACGTAGAAAACAGGCCCTTCGGCCCACAATGCTGTGCCAAACATGTACTTACTTTAGAAATTACTTAGGGTTACACATAGCCCTCTATTTTTCTAAGCTCCATGTACCTATCCAGGAGCCTCTTAAAAGACCGTATCGTACCCACCTCTCCCACAGTCGCTGGCAGCCCATTCCACGCACTCAACATCCTCTGCATAAAAAAAAACTTACCCCTGACATCTCCTCTGTACCTACTTCCAAGCACCTTAAACCTGTGTCTTCTCGTGTTAGCCATTTCAGCCCTGGGAAAAAGCCTCTAACTGTCCACACAATCAATACCTCTCATCATCTTCTACACCTCTGTCAGGTCACCTCTCATCCTCTGTCACTCCATGGAGAAAAGGCCAAGTTCAATATTCTCATAAGGCATGCTTGCCAAAGTAGACATCTTCAGTGCAGTAAATATTTTCTATTTAGTGTTTCTTCTGATGACACCAATCCATTAATTTTAAAATGGGCCAACATCAAACTGAAATAATACTGCTAATAATATTTTCATTATTGGAGGTCTGTCTGCATATGTCTCTCTGGGTGTTGTTCCTGAATTTTTGTTTTAATTTATTGTTTTTTCTTGGTCTGGGCATGGCTGGTAATGCCAGCATTTATTGCCTATTCCTCAGCCCTTGAGAAGGTGGTAGTGAACCACATTCAGCTATGGTACAACAGAATGACTTGCTGATCCACCTTGCTGTGGATTTGAAAAGGCATGTAAATCAGACTGGGCAAGAACAGCAGATTGCCTCCTCTGAAAGACATGGCCATTTTACCATTAAGAGACTGCATTTTAATTAACAATCCCAAATAGGTTTATTGCCTTGATTTAAATTCCACAACAGCCATAGTAGGATATAGACTCTCATTGTTGAATTATTAATTTTGGCTGTGGAATATAAATCTTCTAATTTATCCACCAGCCTGAGGAGTGGCAATCCATGACAGCTTTCTCCTGGGTACTATATGACCATTGAGACGCTTAACCTGTCTTCCTGACTTGAATGAACAAACTTTTACACAGACTAGGGACGTAACTAGGACTTTCCTGTTACCATAGATCAGCTATCAAGGATACTTACTTGTGGTATTTACATTTGTCCTACTTCTACAAAATACCTGTGAAGAATGAATATTGATTTTTCCTGTGAATTCTACTTTCTTAGATAGATAGATAGATAGATAGATACTTTATTCATCCCCATGGGGAAATTCAACATTTTTTCCAATGTCCCATACACTTATTGTAGCAAAACTAATTACATACAATACTTAACTCAGTAAAAATATGATATGCATCTAAAATCACCCTCTCAAAAAGCATTAATAATAGCTTTTAAAAAGTTCTTAAGTAGTTTACTTAAATACATTGAGTCCTAACCCCGGCACTTTAACATATCTTACTCCTGGCGGTTGAATTATAAAGCCGAATAGCATTGGGGAGTATTGATCTCTTCATCCTGTCTGAGGAGCATTGCATCGATAGCAACCTGTCGCTGAAACTGCTTCTCTGTCTCTGGATGGTGCTATGTAGAGGATGTTCAGGGTTTTCCATAATTGACCGTAGCCTACTCAGCGCCCTTCGCTCTGCTACCGATGTTATACTCTCCAGTACTTTGCCCACGACAGAGCCCGCCTTCCTTACCAGCTTATTAAGACGTGAGGCGTCCCTCTTCTTAATGCTGCCTCCCCAACACGCCACCACAAAGAAGAGGGCGCTCTCCACAACTGACCTATATAAAGCCCATTTTTAGAGAAAAAAATTGAATTGGAAGTACGCCTGCAAGAAATAAGCTCAAGCTTGCATATGGTGACATTTGATAATAAATTTACTTTGAACTTTCAAGTGGTTTGCGAGTCCTGGAGCCTTATCAGACTTTTTCCCCTGTTGATAGTTAGATAAATTAACTGGGAATGAACTCTGAATTTCCAGATCTTTGTCTGACAAGCCTGACTTGTGCAATCTCTTCCCAGATACTAGTAATGAAGAGATGATGATCACGGTGACAGAACAATCAGTGAAGGAAGTGCTAAAGCCTGACGATGATGACACCTTCAGTAAATTCTATAAGCACACACCAACCCTTATGACATCAACTGTGGTGGAAATTAAAGAGAATTTTGATGACATTTTTGAATCCAGCACACCAAAGTAAGAATTCAGTTGTTTCACTGGAATGATTTTGTTAGAATCTTATAGGAACAGAAGTAGATGTGTTTTGTTTCAAATTAAAAGTAATCAAAGATATAAGTGCATGCTGTAACCTGCTGTCACTTAACTTGAAGCTAATTAGCAAGTATGGCAGGACTAAGACATGATCAAAGATATAGTCTAAAATTGAGAAGGAAAGCAGATGAAGATCATTTGGCATCAAATCAGAAAATTCTGAAAAGACTGAGCAAGTCAGGTAGTATTGCAGAAAGAGAGACTGTTAACATTTCATGTTAAAGTCCCAGCCTTTTCTGATTTATTTCACATTTCCAATGCTTTCAGTGATTTTAATTTTAATTTACAGAATATAATTATGCACCTTGCATGAGTTATAAATGATCAAAGAGTATGATGAGTGTGACTAAGAATCTGACCTGCCGCCTAGAAGTAAATTCGATACTTGGACCAATCAACAGATGGCTTTTGGAAATAGAGTGAGAGAGAAGACTAGATGATTAAATTGCAGTGGGCTGGGTTCGGAGGGTCAGATAGCATTGAAATTCTAAAGTACAGCAAACAAAATTGGTTCTCCTATTAGGACTTTAGCTTTTCATCTGCCCTGGGACCTGGGCTCTTTTAAGACCATAAGATATAGGAGCAGGATTTAGGCCATTTAGCCCATCAAGTCTGCTCCGCCATTTCATCATGGCTGATCCATTTCCCTCTCAGCCCCAATCTCCTGCCTTCTCCCTGTATCCCTTCAAGTCCTAACTAATCAAGAATCTATCAACGTCGACCAATGACTTGGCCTTCACAGCCGCCTGTTCAACGAATTCCAAAGGTTAACCACTCCTGGCTAAAGAGATTCTTTCTCATCTCTGTTCAAAAATGGAATGGACATCCCTCTATTCTAAAGCTGTGTCCCCTGGTCTTAGACTGCCACATCATAGGAAACATCCTAGCAATCCACACAAGATGCTGGGGGAAGAGTATAGTCAGGACTGATGAAGGATCTCAGCCCTAAACGTCGCCTATACTCTTTTCTATAGATGTTGCCTGGCCTGCTGAGTTCCTCCAGCATTTTGTGTGTGCTGCTTGGATTTCCAACATCTGCAGATTTTCTCTTGTTTGTGATAGGAAACATCCTCTCCACATCCACTCTATCAAGGTCTTTTACCATTGGATATATTTCAATGAGGTCATCCCTCATTCTTCTGAATTCTAGCGAGTACAGGCCCAGCACCATCAAATGCTCTTCATGTGACAAGCCTTTCAATCCCAGAATCATTTTTGTGAGCCTCCTTTGAACTCCTTCCAGTGTCAGTTCTGTTTTCCATCCTTTCTTAGACACAGACCCTTTCTTAGGTTGGGTGAGTTTGTGAGAGTGCCTCATCTCCCAATGCTCTAAAGAAGCTTCAGGATAAGAGAGGACTTAGCTTTTAGCAAGTGTCTTTCTTGTTCACTGCCCCGGGGCAGCAATATGAAAGCAAAGCTAGACTCTCATTATAAACCAGTCCTCCAATTGCATCTTAAAGCAGGACTGTAATGAGGATGGGGGAAAAAACAATCACGCTGAAAGAAGTTTAAAATACATTTATTATTAAAGTAGTTGTACATTATACAACCTTGAGATTCATCTCCAAACAGGCAGAAACCCAAAACTAAACCCCATATATATGGAAAAAAAACTGTCTGCACCCAATGTTCAGTGAAATTTTAAAAACACATCATACCCATAAGAAAATAAAAGAATAAAATAGCCCATAAAAAGGACTGTCAAACACCGAATGTGCATTGAAAACAAAGCATGCAGACGGTAGCTGCAAGCAAATAGTGTTTCTGAACTGAAACCCGCAGTTCAGCACAGAGCCCAGTAAACGTTGTGGAGCAGCGATCTTAATTGGCCCGTAGCTCGCCTCAGGCATTGACACCTTGACCTTTTCAACTCTCTGTCTGAACAACGGGAAATCAGTCAATCAAGGAATATCTGTGGAAAGAGAAAGCAGATTACATTTCAGGTCAGACACCCTTCCTGAGAACTGGTGGAAGGGTGTCAGTTTTAAAAGCAGAACTGCGGTTGCTGAAGTGGAAGACAATTGGTTGAACTGGATCAGGATATGGAGAGTGCAGACTGACCATTAGTGAGGGGTTTAATGGAAACCGGATGAACAAGAGACAAGCAGCATAGTGGGAAACAATGAGAGAGCAATTTACATGAAGTTGAAAAATTCACAGTTGACTCTGGATGTTTGCCTTGTGCCCAGGCGGAAGATACTGTGCTGTTCCACTTGTTCATACTTAGCTTTAGTAAGACCGACTGAGGAAAGTGTTCAGTTCAAGGGTGAAGGAGAGGGCAGCTTTTTTACTGAGTTTGTTTGTTTCTCTATCAGTAAAATGCTGAGGCTGTGTCAGACTCGAGGCACAAAATGCAAATGTCCCCTTTGGGTCAGGTCACCTTGCATGGTTAAGGTGGCTTCTCACTGAGAGACATGCTGATCTTTAGCGTTTCTTCCTGTAGACTGATTTCTGAAGTGGCAGAACACAAGCGAGCAGTGAGACCTCTTCGCAGAACACAGTCTTCTCGCAATCCCCTGAGGACGCTGGCCGCCCGAGATGACATCCGTTTGGAGTATACCGAGCAGCGTCTGAATGTGGCCACAGTGGAGGCCAGGAGGATCCGAGCTGAGAAGAGTAAGTCAGAGAGACAACATGTAACAGCAGTATTCTCTGCATAGTTATCCTGCGGGAAGCTTCATCACAGGGGAGATCTCTGTGTCCGTGCCAGATTTTTCATAGTCACAGCTCTCTTCTGCAGACCCATATAGGTTCTCCCTTGTATGCTAACATATCCATTTTGAAAGTTATGATTGACTCTATTTTCACCACCTTTTCAGGTCATGATCTCCAGATTATATTAATTATCTAAATAAAAAATATTTCTTCACATGGCCTCAGTTCTTTGACTACTTTCCTTAAATCCTGTGATTACTAAGATAGTTTTGACTGACTTACTCAATTGAAACCCTTCTAATATTAGAAACCAGTATTAAATCTCCCTTTTGGCCTCCCCCCCCCCCCCCCTTTAAAGAGAACAATTCCGCTTGTCTAAGAGTAGGCTTTTGCAGTACAGGGTCACTGCAAGTAGACCACCTGAGTAAACCAGAGAAAATGACAGCTGGGTATTTTAATTTGTGATAATTAAATAATGGTTGCTCATACGGTGACCATAAACCTAATGGGTAGCACGTTATTATGTTCCAGACTGCACACTCCGTCTTGCCTTTAACACAGTGCAGATGGCGTGTCATCCAATACAGCTTTATTTAACTGTTTCCATAGGAACATGAAGAATTAGAGTAAGGGGTAGACTGTCTGGGCTTCAGAGCTTGCAGGCTCTTGGCTAATCTCCTACCTCAGTGCCACTTTCCCACACTATCCCCATGTCTCCGTATCCCTTCTATGTTGAGAAGAAACTCAGTAGCCGAGCCTCTGCAGCCACTCCAATGATCCACTACCCTATGAGTGAAGAAATTTCTTCTCAACTCAATCTTCTCTGAGGTTACTTTAGGGTCATTTTGTGCCGGTCCAGAAATTTGTTCCTTGCATGCCTGATATAAAATGTAATGTGTCCAGCATGTAAGATATTTATTGTTGTGCCTTAAATTTATTGGTCTTGTGAATTCTTTTGCATACCTCCAGTGGCCAAGCACTCGAACTATGCAGATGTGGCATTGGCAGGGCTATCGAGCATAGAGAACTTCAAAAACGTGAACCTTCGCAACGTGAAGATGACAGAACAGCCATCCAGTAACAGTACACTTCCCTTCAACAAGCGGATGCTGCTGCAAGTTAAGGGTAACTACTGTCCCACTGAGAGCAATGCTTAAAGCTGTGGGAAAGGGTTCAGAGGAGGTTCACGAAAATGATTCTGGGATTGAAAGGCTTATAGAAACATAGAAAACCTACAGCACAATACAGGCCCTTCGGCCCACAAAGATGTGCCGAATATGTCCCTACCTTAGAAATTACTAGGCTTACCTATAGCCCTCTATTTTACTAAGCTCCATGTACCTATCCAAAAGTCTCTTAAAAGACCCTATCATATCCGCCTCCACCACTGTTGCTGGCAGCCCATTCCACGCACTCACCACTCTCTGCGTAAAAAACTTACCCCTGACATCTCCTCTGTACCTACTCCCCAGCACCTGTGTCCTCTTGTGACAATCATTTCAGCCCTGGGGAAAAGCCTCTGACTATCCACACGATCAATGCCTCTCATCACCTTGTACACCTCTATCAGGTCACCTCTCATCCTCCTTCATTCCAAGGAGGAAAGGCCGCGTTCGCTCAACCTATTCTCATAAGGCATGCTCCCCAATCCAGGCAACATCCTTGTAAATCTCCTCTGCACCCTTTCCACATCCTTCCTGTAGTGAGGTAGTGAGCCAACAAGTCAGCTGCAGCGAGGTGACAAAGAGCAGACTTCTCTTAAACTGTACAACGATGATGTGACCTGCCACTTTACACATGACCGCTCTGTCTGATTTACGCCACTGCTGGCAACAAACAACGGTTGTGATTTGGTGCAGGACCATGGTTAACTCTGCCATTTCACAGGTCGCAGACATGTCCAGGTTCGGTTGGTGGAGCCCACAGCTAGCTCACTCAACAGTGGGGACTGTTTCCTCTTGATAACTGCACAACACTGTTTCCTTTGGATCGGGGAATTCGCTAACGTGATTGAGCGCTCCAAGGTATGCCTGCTTAATCTGACTCCTTAATTAGAATTCAATTTAATGCTTGTGCACACTGTTTGGCTCATGTCTGAAGTTTTCCTTGGGCAAGTCTACTGAGGTCCCATGTTCTGTAGATTAGGCACATATTCCTTTTGGATGGAAAGAGCAGGCTTGATGAAATAATTGCTTAAAATGAACAGGCTAGATATAGGAAAACTATTGTACTTGGTGAGGGAGACCAGAACAACCCAACACACACCTCACACTAGAACTATCCACCCCAGGTGAAGTTAGGAAAAAGCTTTCCAGAAAGAAATGGAGATGTGGAATCAAGTTGTAACAAAGCTATGTAGTGGAGTCAATTTCAAATCATGGATCAGCATTCGTGGGAAAAAGGTTTACTGGGTAGTAAGGACAGCAGTGACATTGCTCTGCTGGTACCAAAGGGCCTCATCTGTGTTGTAATCAATAAGAACAGGAGAACAGACCCTAGAGATTTAATTACCTTCTTTTCCATGAGGAGAAATTCACCCTGTCACTCTAAATCTAATGAATGGTCTAAAGGACTACCCAGGATTATGAAGGTAATTAGTACATCATGTAGAACTGTTGACATTCAATTGATTCAAGATTCAATTTTATTTTTCATGTGTACATCAAAACATACAGTGAAATACTTTTGCATTAACAACCAAAGCACCCAAGGGTGTTCTGGGGCAGCCCGCAGGTGTTAACACCATTCCAGTGCCAAATATGACCATGAAGATGCTGGATTTGACAGTTATGGACAGTAGTCATGCCATCTAGCCTCCTGATTCCTGTATTTCTATATCACTCTTTGTGTTTCAGGAATGTGTTAAAGCACTAAAGTCCTTTAAAAACATAAGAAATAGAAGCAACCAGAGCCTCTCAGACCTGTGTCACCAGTTAATAAGGTCATGACTGATTCCTATCTTTACCCGATGTCCTACTAGTGTTCATTTCTGCCATTGACCAACGGCTACTCAGAGTTGACTATACTCGATGACAGAAGACTTTCACAGACATTGCAACCAGCAGATCTCCAGCTGTGGGTTCATGAGGAGTAGGAGGAATATAAAGAGTACATTATGAACAGCAATTGATGGGAAAAATGTTGCAGGTAGTGTGGACTTTGCAGGAGGATTGCATCATACAATAAATTTGCAATGATTGCCTTGGTGTCAGTCACACCTTACACGTCATTATTATCCGGAAATTTCTGTTGACCTTGGTGACAGCCCAACACTTTAGAGTGTATTGCCCAGTGAATATGGTGGTATTGAAACTTTACCATTAACATCCAGAAGCATGTACCAAATACTGAGACTACTGACCAGACCTTTAGATGTAGAGATTCCTATCTACTGTGTCTGTGATTAATTTGATTTGTCAGACAAGTAAACAGAAGTTTGTTGACTTCCTTTAGGCATCGGAGCTGGCCAATTTCATCCAGGCAAAACGAGAACTGGGGTGCCGGGCAGTAAGTGTCACCACTATCGAAGAGAGCATTAACAGTCAAGGCAAAAGGGCCAAGGAGTTCTGGGATCTTCTTGGTGGCCAGATGGAATATCAAGGTAAGAACCTTAAAAATACAGCCAATGTCATTGCTCAGTAGGTCACATACTCTGTCACCAAGAACTTACTCCAATCTCCTTCCTATATGCTGACTCATCACCACCTTTGATTCGGCCAGTGACAGTGCAAACTTAAGTATGGCACTGGAGCTGTGCTTAGACTCAGTCATAAGGATAGAGCAAGTAAAGCACACACAACTTTTGGAATTCTCTATCCCAAAAAGTTGTGGAGACAAAGTCATTGTATCAGTTCAATGTTATGTCTCTTTTGGGCCACGTGGGTGGTCAAATGTTACAGAAAGCTGGCAGCAGAGTGGAGAGAGGCCAGCAAGGCATGGCTTAATCCTTACGTTCTAACGTTCCCATTTCTAATGTTCTCTCCATCTATTCGGTCTCTGACTCATTTCCAAACTTTTGGAGACTTTTTCACTCTATTAGTCATGAAAAGTCTCTCCCATCTCCCTCTCACTCGATGCTTTTCCTAAACTCCCACATTTCCTCACTTTCCTTGGCATTCTCCCTCTCTCTCACTCACAGATGTTAATTAGTAATTCTTTTATTGTTGTCACGTTCATTGAGATGTAGTGAAGAGTGTTCAACTGGGCAGAGATGCCCTGAGCTCTGAGAGTGACTGGTCTCAAACCAGATGGACACATCTTGCCGTCCTTGTACTGTTTTCTCTGCTGTTGTGTCTGCAGGTGCTGGGGGCCCTGAGGAGGATGAGATGTATGAATCTGCCATCACAGAAACAAACCATATATATCGCCTGGTTGAGGAGAAGCTTGTCCCAGTGACTGAATCATGGGGAAAGATGCCTCGCTGCTCCATGCTGAATTCAAAGGAGGTAGAAGTGCAATACATTTGTATTTTTGATATATGAGTCATGTTCCTGATAAGGAGCAAACATGAGGAAATCTGCAGATGCTGGAAATTCAAACAACACACACACAAAATGCTGGTGGAACACAGCAGGCCAGGCAGTATCTATAAGGAGAAGCACTGCCGACGTTTCGGGCCGAGACCCTTCGTCAGGACTAACTGAAAGGAAAGATAGTAAGAGATTTGAAAGTAGTGGGGGGAGGGGGAAATGCGAAATGATAGGAGAAGACCGGAGGGGGTGGGATGAAGCTAAGAGCTGGAAAGGTGATTGGCAAAAGTGATACAGAGCTGGAGAAGGGAAAGGATCATGGGACGGGAGGCCTCAGGAGAAAGAAAGGTGGGGGGGGAGCACCAGAGGGAGATGGAGAACAGGCAAACAACTAAATATGTCAGGGATGGGGTAAGGAGGGGAGGAGGGGCATTAACGGAAGTTAGAGAAGTCAATGTTCATGCCATCAGGTTGGAGGCTACCCAGCCGGTATATAAGGTGTTGTTCCTCCAACCTGAGTGTGGCTTCATCTTGACAGTGGAGGAGGCCATGGATAGACATATCAGAATGGGAATGGGACGTGGAATTAAAATGTGTGGCCACTGGGAGATCCTGCTTTCTCTGGCGGACCGAGCATAGGTGTTCAGCGAAACGGTCTCCCAGTCTGCGTCGGGTCTCACCAATATATAAAAGGCCACACCAGGAGCACCGGACGCAGTATACCACACCAGCCGACTCACAGGTGAAGTGTCGCCTCACCTGGAAGGACTGTCTGGGGCCCCGAATGGTGGTGAGGGAGGAAGTGTAAGGGCAGGTGTAGCACTTGTTCCACTTACAAGGATAAGTGCCAGGAGGGAGATCAGTGGGAAGGGATGGGGGGGGACGAGTGGACAAGCGTAGGGAGCGATCCCTGCGGAAAGCAGAAAGAAGGGGGGAGGGAAAGATGTGCTTGGTAGTGGGATACAAGGATACTTCCTCCCTCACCACCATTCAGGGTCTTCTCCTATCATTTCGCAATTCCCCCTCCCCCCACTACTTTCAAATCTCTTACTATCTTTCCTTTCAGTTCGTCCTGACGAAGGGTCTCGGCCCGAAATGTCGACAGTGCTTCTCCTCACAGATGCTGCCTGGCCTGCTGTGTTCCACCAGCATTTTGTGTGTGTTGTTCCTGATAAGGAGAGGCTTTTCTCTTTGGAGTGATGGAGGACGTGAGGTGATTAGATAGAGGAGTATAAAATGAGAGGCATAGATACAGAGGACTTTTTCCAGAGTGGCAATGGCTAATACCAGAGGGCATTCTTTTTGGTGATTGGAGGAAAGTTTGGGGCGGGGGGAATGTCAGAGGTAGGGTTTTTTACACAGAGTGGTGGGTGCATGGAATACACTGTCAGGGTTGATGATTGAGGCAGATACTGTACATTAGGGAAATCTAAAAGATCCTTAGATAGGTACATGGATGAAAGGAAAATGGTGGGCTCTGTGGGAGGGTGGTATCTGGTAATATGACATATAAAGTACTCACCTGCTATCTCCCTGGGGGGGTCTGGTTCTGATGTGTGTGTGTGTGTGTGTGTGTGTGTGTGTGTGTGTGTGTGTGTGTGTGTGTGTGTGTGTGTGTGTGTGTGTGTGTGTGTGTGTGTGTGTGTGTGTGTGTGTGTGAAAAAGTGACAATTCCAAACCCACTCAGGTTGAATTAAAGTTGCCCACCAGCCATTGTTTTGTGTTTGGATTGAGAGGCAGGGCACTTTGTTGTTGAGCTGTTTTCCCTTCTGTTTCCAGGTGCTGGTTTTTGATTTTGGCAGTGAGCTGTACATTTGGCATGGCAAAGAGGTGACACTGGCACAGCGAAAGACAGCACTCCACTTGGGCAAGCAGCTGTTGAATGGTTCATATGACTACAGTAGCTATGCCATAAACCCTCTGGACCCTGGAGCAACAAAGAACATCAACCAGCAGTGAGTTGAGTTTACACCAGTACCTTTACTCAACTGTGTCAGTAGAGCTGAACACTGAGGGTGCTGGGGCAACCTGACTGCTCTCCATGTGCCTGTCTGGACAGTGAGTGGTCACAATGTCCGACTTAAACACGAGAAAAGCTGCAGATGCCGGAAATCCGCGCATCACACACAAAATGCTAGAGGAGTTCAACAGGCCAGGCAGCATCCAGGAAAAGAGTATAGTTGGTGCCAAAACATCGACTGTACTCTTTTCCTGGATGCTGCCTGGCCTGCTGAGTTCCTCCAGTGTTTTGAGTGTGTTGCTATGATGTCTAACTGTGGAGTTTCTTGAATCTCAGCATCCACACTCATAGTGTTCAAGCTAGGGTCTCTAGGAGGTGCCAACTGATGGTCAGAAAGAAGTAATTTTGCATCTCCAGCATTGTCAACAAACTGACAATCTTCCTCAGGGATATGAAGGATGATGGCCAGAGGAGATGGAAACATAACTCATTCCTTGCACCAGCACCTTTGTTCACCACCTGTTCTCACCAGTCACACTCACAACCTGCATTCATGTCCTGTGCTCGATACTCACACTCACTGCTCACAATCATCTCCTCCATTCACTGTCTGTGCTGGATAGCAAACTTGCAGCCTGCGGTCACTGCCCATGTATGATAGTCACACATTGCTGACAGTCAATGTTCACCATGGCCATCTCCCTTCAGAGTTTGTGCTTGGTACTCTCACTTACCACTCACACTCGTTGCCTGGGTTCACTCTTGCTGCCTGCCCACGTTGATGCATACCTCCAAAACGCCATTGTCCTCACCACACCTACTTGGTGTGGCTTGTGAAAACTGCGTTAAGAAGCTGCCTCTGTCAATCATGATGTGACATCATCTGATGACAAAGCAAATGGCTTGACTTGGTTGAGTGGATTAAAACTCACACACACTACTGCAGGAAGGAAGGAGACAAATAAAAAATCTAAACAAATTTTCAAAAATCAGACACTGCAGATTTGTGAACCTGAAATAAATAGGCAGAAAATGCTAGAGATACTCGGCAGGGCAGGCAGCATCTATGAGAGGAAAAACAATCAAAGTTTAATGTGGATGACATTTCATCAACTCTGTTCTGAAACATGAACTCTTTTTTGCTCTCCACATATCTTGCATATACACTAAGGAATCCTGAGCTTTTTTGAAATTAAATTAAGTTTTTTAAATTTCTTTGTTTGCTGGGATTTGGATATTAGAATTGCAGCTGTTCAATTCTCATTGCCTTTGAGGAAGTGATATTGAGGCCTGGTCATTCTTGTGGTCTTTCTGGTGAAGTTGCTCCCACAGTGCCAGTGAGTGTTCATGGAGCTCATTCTAACTGGTGGCGTCACCGTCTGGTCTGGAGGAGTCACTGCACAGGATCAGAAAAAGCAGCAGAGAGTTGTAAATTCAGCCAGCCCCATCATGGGCACCAGCCTCCCCAGAGTCAAGGTCATCTTCAAAAGGCAATGCCTCAAAAAGACAGTGTTCATCATTAAGGACCCCCATCACCCAGGACATGCCCTCTCTCATTGTTACCATAAAGGAGGAGGTACAGGAGCCTGAAGACGCACACTCCACATTTCAGGAACAGCTTCTTCCCCTCCACCGTCAGATTTCTGAATGGACAATGAACCCATGAACACTAACTCAGTAATTTTCTCTCCTATCTTTTTGCACTACTTAATTAATTCAAATTTATATATATATTTCTTATTGTAATTTATAGTTTTTATTACATATTGCGATGTACTGCTGCAAAACAACATATTTCACGGCATATGCCAGTCATATTAAACATGATTCTGATTCTGATTAGATAGCAGCAGAAATATTCACGTGATGTTTCCAAATAAGGACGATGGGCAATTTGGAGGAAATCCTGTGGATGGTGGTATTGCCTTTGTCCTTCTTAGTGGAATGGCTACATTTATGGGAGGTGCTATTGGAAAAGCCTAAGTGATTATCTGCAGTGCCCTGATAGTAGTGGATTGGAGATAGTACACATTGCAACCATAGTACAGCGGTGGTGGAGGGAATGGAGGGAATCGATGTTTAGGGTAATTGATGGATGTAGCCAGTCATGTGGGCTGATATGTCCTGAAGGCGATGAGCTTCTGAAAGGTTTTGGAGACACACTTATCCACCAAGTATTCTAGCACATTACTATACTCCTTATTTATGCCTTGTCGATGGTGGGGAGGCTTTTGGGTGTTAGGGCATGAGGCAGTCATCATGGCAATTTACTCTTTGTTTTGCCCCTGTCACCACAGTATTTATGTGGCTGTGCCAGTGGAGTTTCTGGTGACCCACAAGACGTTGTTGATAGAGGGTTCAAGGTCAGTAATACCATTGAACATCAAGGGCAGGTAGCTGAACTTTCTATTGTTCAAGGTGATCATTGTCTAGAACCTTTGCAGCATGAACCACTTACCAGCCTCACTGAATTTTGACTAGGTCTTGCTGCATGCAGCCATGGGCTACTTCATTTGTTGAGGAGTTGAATACGGTTTCATCATCAGTGAGCACGCCCAGTTCAGGGCTTATGATAGAAGGAAGCTCATTGATGCAGTTGCTAAGGATGTGACTAGAACACTACCTTAATAGATCTCCTGCCATGATGTCCTCAGGCGGCGATGATGAACTGACAACTGCAACCATCTTCCTTGTGCAAAGTCCAATCCAACCACTGGGGATTTCCCCCTTGATGCCAAGTAGCTTCAACTTTTACTAGAGCTCTACAGTGACCAACTTGTTCAAGTACCACCTTGATCCAAGGGCAGTTATTCTCACCTCAGCTCTTTAGAATATGTTAGAAGCAAGGTCGTGCCAATATTGGGCACTGAATAGTTTGGTGAATCCTAAAATGGGCATCAGTCAGTAGTTTAGTGGTGAGTAAGTGCTGCTTGATAACACTGTTAATGGCATTTCCATCACTCTGCTGATGGCTGAGAGGTGACTTATTATCTGGATTAGTTTTGTCTTGCCTTTTATTATCAGAGCACATCTGGGCAATTTTCCACATTGTCTAATAGAGGTCTAGTTATAACACTCCTGCACCCACTTAGCTGGAGGTGCTGCAAGTTCTAGAGCACAGGTCCATCCAGAAATGTCTTCCACTTCTACCCAGAGGTGACATAGCTCTTCAATATTACACCATTATGATATCCACTCTCATAGCCTTTGCTCTCAGTTGTTTCTTCAGATCATGTGGTCACTTGGCTGAAGATTTCTGTGATGGATCACCTCTTCAGCATGTCTTGCTGAACATGGTTGTGAGTTCTTCAGCACAGTTGCTGGTCTCTGCCATTGCTGAGAACAGGGTTGTACTCAGGACCTCCTTGGCTATTTAACTGACTACTGTAATCCATATTGAAAACTCCCAAACCTGTGCTATTGACTCTGATGTGTCTTAGCTTTCTTAGTCCTGTTGACCGTACCCATGAAGAAAATGAGGAATGGGTTCCTGCCTGGGGCCCAAATAAGATTTAGCAATAGAGTTAAAGGAATTTTTAAAAGAAAGAAAGGTTTGTATCTAATGTCCTTCAAGCCATTAGGATGTTGCAAAAAAGTCTTATAATCAGTAAATCGCCATTTGAGTTGTGGTCATTATATAAAGTGGTGAAAGAGACCTCACAAGCAACAACACAATACAGGCCCTGTTTGGCACATGTAGATTCCCCACCATAAGCCATGGAGAACTGCTGTAGCACTATGCCCCCTCTCTGAACTGGTGAGGAGACCAACTCCAGATGGACAGGGAACTGCTGACACTGCCAGCTGCAGGTCATTGTGAGGTTAGTGCAAAGTGGTTTTGGAGAAAGGCATAAGCTGACGGGAAAAGGTCATCAATATAGTTGGAATTACCACAGTTTCGGTGAGGAGAGTCTAGGAATGGAGACAAAAGAGATTTCAAAAAACAAAGCTCCAGATTCACAATGGGTCAGGCAGCATCTTTAGAGGGAAATGGACACTTGACGGTTCAGATCAAGATCTTTAATCTGGACTGAAATAATAGAGAAGGGATAGCACAGTATAAAGGGATGAGGAGAAGGGATTTAACAAGAGGTCACAAGAGATTGGTGGGTCTAGGTGAGGAGAGGATTGGTGCAGCATTTCTCATTCTGTCACTGAGGTTAGCTCATTGGAGCTACTGAGAAGATTTTGGGTGGGTGGTTATTTGAGGCAGAGGAAGATCCAGGACTCAAGACAGCTTGGTTAGGATTGGATTCCTTCTGTAAAATTATTTAACTACAGGGCCCTATGCTGTACTGAAACACTCAGCGTTTATTGTATTTACAACTTTATAAAAATAATCAATTCCTCTTCCCTAGACAGGGGCGGCCTGAGTGGGTAATCTTCGGTCGCCTATCAGAGCATAATGAAACAATCTTGTTCAAGGAAAAGTTTCTGGACTGGGCAGATTTGAGAAAACAGAACCAGAGGGAAGTGGAGTCCACAGCCGAGTTAAAGGTACAGTTTGAATTGTTCATGACTACAGGGTGGCGCAAGGAATTTGAGAGGCTCTGAAGTGACTTTTGAAAAGTAATGACCGTAGCAAATGCAATGAGTAAAATCCCTAACCTAACCCTAATGTATACAGCCGTGTGATATACACAGATCATAAGTTGTAACACCAGATAATCTGCTCTTTTGTAAATGAGACATGAACGATAAATATTATTCCAGACTCCAAGGAAATTTTCTTTAGTCTTCTGTAAATGTAACTACTTCTCTGACTATTTGAGAAGGCAAATCTCCCTCCCATCCTTCCCCAGACATGATTCACCATTTAGTAACAACATGGTAACCTCATCTGCATATGCTTGTCAACACGTGGAAACCTTTGTGACACTGGTCATTGTGATGTGAAGGGTTAACTTACTTGCCAGTCAAAAGTCACTGCTGCCGTTCTGGTCGTCGTTTGGCCCGTTTGAATGAAGTAGCAGCTCTTTCCCATTGGCTGGCTTTTGCGTCACGACACCAGCTTCCAGTTCTGGGCACCTCAGGAGTAAGAATAGCATAATCAAAGGACTGTCTTTTTCACTAGGAGCTCACTTCATACCAAGGTCACAACCTGTGCTAAAGAACCATTGGGAATGTGTGCTGCCGATAAGGGGCCTCTTGCACACACTTAGATAAGAACTTGTTTGTTGAATATTTAGTTTTGTAGTTGTGTCACTCAGGAAAACTTAATGAAGTACTCGTTGAGTTTGAAGTGTTACTGAATGTTTTAAGTCATAGCTTTTGTACCTGAGAGTGACTTAGTAAGTAGTTGCTTGATTTGGATGCTTGGTAGAATGTTTCACTGGTTGCTTTGTTAATAAATAGTTAAGATGCTCACTCAAAAACAATGTCTTCTGTCCCAATTACCGAATCCATGAATCTGTTTCCCTGTAGCATTCATTGAGAACCTCTCTACCTCCACCTTAAAAATATTCTTAGGCGCTGTTACCACTGCTCTTTGGGGAAGAATGTTCCAGAAATTCAGAATCTTCTGAGAGAAGAAATTATTTGCCTCATCTGTGTCTTTCAGTAAAGGGCAATTATTAATTTTTAAATGATGACCACAATTTCTTAATGTTCTCACTGAAAAAAATATTCACCCTGTCAAACTCCTTAGGGTTATATATGTTTCCATCAAGCTTCCTCTCACTCTTGTAAATTATAGGGTACACCAGCTTAGTCTGTCCATCCTTTCATCCAGGACAGGGTTCCCAGCATTTTTTAAGCCATGAGCCTCTACCATTAACCAGCGGGTTGGTGAACCCCAGATTAGGAACACCTGCTCTAGGGCAACCTGCCTAATCCAGTTATGACTGGTAAATCTTATGTGAACTGCTTGCATTGCATTAACATTCTCCTACAATTCCGATGAGCTCTCACCAACACTGTTATAAAACTGAAGAGTGACCTCCCTAGTTTTGTGTTCAAATTCCCAGCAATAAAATGAAATCCTCTGTTAGCATACCTAAGCACTACAGGGCCAATGTACTAGCCTTTCACTAGTCAGGCACTAGGTCTCCCAGATCCCTCTGCATCTCAGAACTCTATAAAGTCACATCATTTAGATGAAATGTATTTTTATTCCCACATTATACTCCATTTACCTTAATCCTTCTCCATACCCCTTTGAAATCTCCTTGTGTCCTCTTCACAATTTATTTTCCTACTTACGTTAGAGTCACTTGCAAATTTAGCAATTACAACTTCAACCTGTGCTGTATGACTCCATGACTTCATTTTCTGTTTTACTTTCAGACCTGATTGTTGTAGTTCAAAGTACAAATGGGAGTTGAAATCAATGTGTAACGCTACTGTTACGTGCTGTACTAAATGGTCCTTTAATGCCATGTAAATAAGAGCATTGAAGCTTGAAATGTGTGAATTATAAAATACATTTAAAAACATAGTATTTGGAAAAAATTGGCAATGCAAAATTGAATAATAATTGAATTAGGAATCCTAATGTGGCATTTGCTCTTTCCCACTATCTCTGCAATTGTTATTTTTTCTTCTGTTATAACTTTGATTTTGTAAATAGTTTCATAAAATATTTTCATTTATTCAATATGTTTCATAAGCTTAGGATATCCTATAGCATATTAAAGGCAATGAATCTGGTTGAGAGCACTGTCAGAGCATAGTTCTCTCTGGTAAACCAGAATCCTTGAGGTTCACAAGGATGATTCTGGGAATTAAAGGGTTATCAAACAAGGAACATTTGATGGCTCTGGGTCTGTACTCGCTGGAATTTAGAAGGATGAGGGGGGGATCTCATTGAAACCTTTTGAATGTTGAAAGGCCTGGACAGAATAGCTGTGAAAAGGATGTTTCTCGTGGTGGAGGAGTCCAGGACAAGAGGGCACAGCCTCAGGATGGAGGGATGTCCATTTAAAACAGAGATGCGGAGAAATTCCTTTAGCCAGAGGGTGGTGAATTTGTGGAATTTATTACCACAGGCAGCTGTGGAGGCCAGGTTGTTGGGTATATTTAAGGCAGAGCTTGATAGCTTCCTGATTGAACACTGCATCAAAGGTTATGGGGAGAAGGCTGGGGAAGGCAAAAAAAGGATCAGCCATGATTGAATGGTGGAGCAGGCTCGTTGGGCCATATGGTCTAATTCTGCTCCTATGTCTTATGGTCTTCTGGTAAACGAGCGGGTTTACCAGTGTGTGATGCAAATTTGCTGGAACTTCCTCTGCTCTGCTCCAGTGCTGATCTGTTCACTACCCAATGGATGTTACATCCTCCCAGAACTTGTGACTATTTGTATAATTTCCTTTTTTTTTGCTTCGCAGTTGGAGTGCCAGAATGAACTGAAGCCGTACGATGCGAAGCTGCTGATTCCATTCCCGGACGTACCTTGCGGAACAATCCTGGATGGGGTAAATGTGCAGCGTGGATACGGGCTGCTGCAAATGGACGATGAGAGAAGGTCAGAGCTGAAGACCATCGATGTGGTGGTCTGGCATGTTCAGGAGTTTGAACACAGCGAGCTGCCCAGAGAGAGTTATGGCCAGTTCCATGAGGGGGACACTTACGTCATTCAGTGGAAGTACACAGTCAGCAGCCTGGGTAAAGTAATGTTTCTCATTGTACAGATCTGTCCCAGTTAGTGAGCATTCAATAAACGAGTCTTTGGTACAATGGGTTTTATTTGACCTGTCACTTTACAAAGGTTTCATTCACTACAACAGAGGGCAGGGAACACACTTGAAGATATTCAGTGGTCTTCCTGCATTGATTACTGGGAAGGAATCGCAAGTAAACAAGCTACAGGTTCTATAGATGCCCTGACCTATAGACACACCTTCATGTGAACGAGCTCCAATTATCTTATTCAATTCAGAAGTCCAACGTTTATATATATGCTCGTTCATACGTACAACAGAGCTAGTTTCACCTCTCCAATTTTGGTAATTGTTCTTTCTTATCAGTGTTATGTATTTGATGCCATTCATTGCATTGCTGTGGAGAGATGGTTATATTATCCAATGATTCTGCTGTATTTTCAAACTTATGGAGAGAATTGACTTAATGGACATCTGTAAAAATGGAAACTGTTCATGACCTGGGGATGGCCTGTAATTAAAATGCAAACAGAACTTATAGCACCTGTGCTCTTCCACCTGGAAAAAAGGTCCTTTGGATAAATGATCTGTAAACCTCAGCTTGTGAAAGCAACCCAGGTTACTTTAGATTTACTGAGAAATATTAATGAGCCTCTGACTTCCTACCACCCACAGTAACCAGTGAAGTAAGGGTTTAGCTGGAACTCCCTCCTCACAAATATCCATATAGCAAATGGGTCTGTTATCTGGGGGGGGGGGGGGGGGAGCTTGTAATTGTAGACCATGGTAGCACAGTGGTTAGCACAACGCTTTACAGTACCAGTGACCTGAGTTCAATTCCAACCACTGCCTGCATGGGGGTTCCCTGTGACGGTGTGGGTTTCTGCCGGGCGCTCAGGTTTCCTTCCATAGACCAAGGACGTACCAGTTGGTAGGTTAATTGGTCATTGTAAATTGTCCCGTAATAGGGCTAGGGTTGCTGGGTGCCATGGTTCAAAGTGCCGGAAGGGCTATTCTGTGCTGTATCCCAATAACGAAGTAATTAAATCATATTTTAAATGTTGAAGGCAGGTAAATGCAGTGAAATGTGAAAACGCATGTGTGTTCATTCTCACTGTGTTGTGATGTATTCTATTGGGTGCTCCTCTTTCCTGGGGCGCATGTTGAAAAAGTCCTTAATTTCCACATTGATACCATTTGTCCATGTCCGAAATGAATGTACAGATGAATATAAACTACGAGGGAGCTCAAAGCCAGGCACATCCTGTGGCAGAACTTTCAGCTGCATATTTGTGATATCTTCAAAGTCTCACTTGGCTTTAAAAGCTTCAGACAATCTTGAAGCTGGTGACTGAGTGTGTGAATCCAGGATGGTTTTGCGCAGCTTCAAGTTAATGACCAAAACTGGTAGCTGCCGCACCAGTCATTTGCTCGCGTTGCGTCATAGCACCCTCTGCTGGCCGATTGCAGTGCTGCCCTCTGGTGAGCAACAGCTTGGAATTATATAGCACCTTTAAAAACATCCTACAAGGATAATCCACAGAGGATTATCATACAAGACTAGACATGAAGGACAAATGGTCAAAACCTCCTTACAGCAGACAGAATTTAAGAGGATATTCGATGAGAGAAAAATAAAGAAGCATGGGTTTTGCAACTTAAAGAGATGGAAGCTGCCCTGCACCTAAGAAGATAAGTTTGGGCCTTCTACCCTGCACCATTTTCCTGCACTACAGCCCTTGATTCCCTTAAGATCCAAAAGTTTTCCATCTTTATCTTGAATATACTGAGTGTTTAAACACTGAGTAGGGGATTCCAAAGACTCGCCCCTCTCTGCTTGAACCCCCCCCCCCCCCCACATCCCTATGCTGAATGGTCAGCTTTTTTATTTTGAGAATGTGACCCCAGTTCTAGATACCCCAGTCATGGAAAAACATCACCGCCTACCTCTATGCTTTCAAACCAGTAAGGATTTTGAGGATTTCAATGAGATTACCTTTCAGTCTTTTAAACTCTAAAGAGTACAGCCCCACTCTGTTTAATCTCTCCTCCAGGAACCAAGCTGATGAACTTTACTTGAATGCCCTCTGATGCATTATATCCTTGCACAGATGATGTGATCAGACTGGCACACAGTACTCCAGTTGTGGTCCCCATCAGGGCACATTCATTTCAGGAGATGCCGCCATTCTTTTAGGGAGGGAATTTCAGATTTGGAGGATTAGGGAACTGAAGGCACGATTTCTGATGGCGGAACAGATTTCAATCACTGTGTCTGTGGTGGATAGGACAGTGAAGGCAGTCAGGAGCCCAGTAGAGCAACCAAGTCTAAAAAATTTGGTTCAGCTAGGATCGCTTCTTCCTCATAGGTCCAATAACCTACTTTTGGTGCTGCCTGTAGGGTTTGCTCTGTAATGGCATGGATTTCTGTTCTACATCCTACACTCGGTAGGTTAATTGGACCCTGTAATTTGTCACTAGTACATGGATGAGTGGTATAATCTAGGAGAGCTGATAGAAGCATGTGGAGATAATAAAGTGTGATTAATGCAAATAGATGATTGATGCCTGTTGAAAACTCAGCAGGAGAGAAACAGAGTTTCATCAAAACTACCTTATCAACATGTTCTAAGATTTTAAAATAAATTATTGGTAACTCTCAGGTGTGTTGATGACTGATTGGAAGATATGATCTTTGGCCCAAAGCACTTCTTCTCTTTTCCCCATTGCTGCTCACTTTCTGTTTGTATTCGAGCTATTCACAATTATCTTTTAAGGGTTAGTTCTCCTCCTCCTATCTCAGAATGCATCTAGGTACAAGGAGAGTCCCTTTCTCAAGGGGATGATCATGGATACCTTCCTCACACTACAGAGATAGAGCAGTGTCAGAACCTGTCATCAACCGCAGTGGCTATGAGTTTCCCTACCTCTGTGCCCCTATGTGATTATCAGCAATGTATTGTGGTTTACAGCATACACTGCATTTTAAATGTGGTAATGGCTCCAAGGGTGAGGTTGGCAAATTCATCTCCTTCACCATGGCGAGAGAGCAGTAGAAGCTTGACGTCCTGCAGAATGGTGTTGGATCTGAACGATGTGGAATGGGTGCTTGGTTTGATCAGATATTGGGGATTCAAGAGGGTGTTCCGTAAGGAAACTGTGCCTCAGTCTAATGCAGTTAGGATGTCATTGTGTTCCTCTGCAGTGGCAAAGCGTCAGACACCGGATCAGCTGAGCTGTACTGGTTCTGGGAAGGAGCGATCTGCTTACTTCTTCTGGCAGGGCGGCCAATCAAGCATCAGTGGCAAAGGAGCTTCTGCACTGATGACCGTGGAGCTGGGCAAGGACAGAGAAGCACAGGTAGGATCTGACTTTCCTGGATCCGATCTCTCATGATGCGATATGAGGCTGGGGATTCACGTAAGTAGAGATCTGCTGTTCTATACAGAAGCAGGTAGAAAGCCAGGAAAATGGGGTGAGTGAGAGAGACACAGCGGGATGCCTTGCAGGGAAGTTACCCTGTCCAATCAGATCATTCCAGTGACATTTTACCATTGAGTTGGCAAATTGCAGGATTAGGAGCAGCTGTTCATGCCAAATCAGTGTTTTCCTTTCCAAAAGCTGTCAATATTTGCTCTTCACAAGGGAGCCTTGTCAAAGAAAATGAAGAGACTGACAATAGCAAACTGACACGAATTGGATCTTAGTTACAACTAATGTCCTCACATGCATACATTTTTGCAGGAAGAGTCTCTAGATGTTAGAGAGGGTCTACCCATTGATGATATCCTGATCTTCCCCTTTCATCACACCGAATTACCCTTCTCCTTTCTACTTCAAAGCACAGGAAGTGTAACAGTTTCCCTTTTATCTTCGGCCTTCACAACTTTCAGGCCCCATGAGCTGCTAGGGGAAACACTAATTAGTAATTCCTTGAATAGATTGCGTTACCCACTTACTTGGCAAGCATCTATCGATGTGTGGTGGGAAGTGTGCTGACTGGCTGCGTTACGGCCTGGTATGGGAACACCAATATTTTTAATCAGAAAATCCTACAAAAGGTAGTGGATTCAGCCCAGTACATAATGGGTAAAGCCCTCTCAACCATTGAGAACATCTACATGAAATACTGTTATAGGAAAGCAGCATCCATCATCAAAGATCCTCACCACCCAGGCCAGGCTCTTTTCTCACTGCTGCCATCAGGTAGAAGGTACAGGTGTCTCAGGACTCACACCACCAGGTTCAAGAACAGTTACTACCCCTCAACCCTTAGGCTCTTGAACAAAAGGGATAACTACACTCAATCTATTTCTGGTGTTCCCCCACAGCCAATGGTCTCACTTTAAGACTCTCTATCTTGTTATTTCATGTTCTCGTTATTTATTGCTATTTATTTATATTTGCAGTCGCACAGCTTGTTGTCCATTGATCCTGTTTACAGTCACTGTTTAATAGTTTTGCTAAGTATGCCTACAGAAAAAGAATCTCAGGGTTGTATGTGGTGACATATACTCTGATAATAAATTTTACTTTGAACTTGAGTATGTTCAGAGGGGAGATGGTAAATGAAAATGGGATTTTGTCCTTGTAGAATCTCTCTGTCCAGTTCACAAGCACATCTATGTGTTCGTAGCTATTTGCCATGTTAAATCACCTTCTGACTCCCATTCTAACCCCATGAGGCTGACCTCCTGCACTGTTCTAAAGAACCTCACTGTAAGGTCGAGGAACTCACTTTATCTTTTGGTTTAACATTGTAGACTCGACAACCTTCAACAAGTTCAAATCAGAATCAAGTTTATTATCATTGCAAATGTGTGGTTTTGCAGCAGTGGGTACAGTGCAAGACATGAACAATTACTATAAGTTTCAATAAGAAATATTTTTTTAAAACTAATAATGCAAAAGAGGGTAAAGTAGTGAGGTAGTGTCCATGAGGTGCCGGGGAGGTCTCTACCAGAGGAGATGGAGGGCACGCTTTCCCTCCGCTAGCCTGCAAGTCACCCCTGGACAAGGTGTAGCACCTGCTTAGCCCCTGATTAGGGTCAGGTGATGGTGCTGGATGGACATATGAGCAGCTGGTACATATCACAAGTCCTGGTTATGTGACCACTGACGTCAAGCAGACAATCTCTAAAGACTATTGATAATGGCTGGGGTCAACCGTCCTGTAAAGATATGGCGCACGATCAGGGTGGAAATGTCAAATACTTGAGGGTGTAGCTTTCTCATGAGAGACAAAAAGTTTAAAAGAGATTTCCAAGGCAAATATTGTACACTGAGAATGGTAGGTTCTGGAATGTGGAAGTAGTAGAAACTGGTACTTTGAAATGATCTCCTTCTGTGTCAAAAGAAAACAAGGGAAGAACAAGATCAGCAGCTAGCGTTACCTTCTCTGCATTGTTCACTTGTCATTCTGTTTCATAGAAACTGGAGAAGCAATATGGACCACGACAGTATAAAGTTCTGAGTTCTCTCAGCTAATACATTTTTGAACCAAAATCTCTGAGTTAATACAGCACTGCCAAGGAGAGTAAATACTGGTTCTGTTTCCCAGATGCTGGTGTCACAGGGGAAGGAGCCTCCCTGCTTTCTTCAGCTGTTCCAAGGGGGGATGATCATCCACAGTGGCAGGAGGGATAAGACAAATACATCACAAGGTTTGTATTAGGAACTTTTTATTAGGAGTTTGGGAAAGCAAAAGAAATGGATTGCATTTGACAAAAGAATCATTTTATCAATAAAAATGCAATAATTCTGGCAGGTATTTGAGAGAAGGAACCATTTCCCTCTGGATATCTGCATGGCTTTAAAATATCAGAATCAGAATCAGACTTTAATCGCCAAGTACCTATGCACATACAAGGAATTTACTTCCGGCAGATGTTGTCTCTCTGCTCATAACAATAATGATGATAAATATAAATGAAAATATAAATTGTACATACAGGTAGTGCAATCCAAGTAATAGTTAGCTGACAGTTAACCGGCAGTTAACTGTTCAGCAAAGTGACCGCAGTAGGGAAAAAACTTCTCCATTGCCTATTAGTCTTAGTCTGGAGGGATCTGAAGCGCCTACCAGACGGAAGCAGATCAAACAGTCCGTGCGCAGGATGGGAGGAGTCCTTTATGATGTTCCCCGCCCTCTTCTTCAACCTGGAAGAGTACAGGTCCACAATAGAGGGCAGGGAGGCTCCAATAATGCGCTTGGCAGTCCTCACTGTGCGCTGTAGTCTGGTTCTATCCTGCTTGGTGGCGGCTCCAAACCACACAATGATGGAGGTGCACAGGACAGACTCAATGACTGCAGTGTAGAACTGCAGCAGCAATTCCTGAGGCAGACCGTATTTCCTCGAGAGCCGCAGGAAAAACATGAGGGTAATATTGACTTTGTCTGACTTTGTAAAATGGGTTGATAGTGAATGCAATCCCATTAAATACATCTTAAATGTTTTTAATCGCTGGTGATTCCATTTGGCATAAATATTACTCTCCCTATTTTCTGTCATACTTTTACTATATGTTCAATATTACCCAGCCCCCCTCCATCACTCTCTTGCCTCTCTTATTTACATTCCCTCTTTTCTCAATATAATCAGTTTTACTGACATGGGATTTCCTTTTGATCATTTTGCATCCATACTCTGTGAAGACCAGAAGGTGTTTCAATGGAAACATTAAGTAGTGTTTGTGAAGCAACTGGCAGTTTGTCTTGACTGTTTGACTTTCTGTCTGAGTCTGAATGGTGTGAGTTCTATGAGTCTCAAGAAGCCTCTGTGCATAATCCAACCTGGGCAGTGCATGCAGTAATGAGGGAGTGTTGTGCAGTTCTGCTGAATGCCAAAGAAGTTCAAGGTGCTGTTCTAAGAGAGTGTTGTCATTATCCCGGCTAATTCCCATCCTCGACACCATCCAAATGGGCACTGATCTTTCATTTGAAACTGTGCTCTGTGCAAACTCTTTTTGCCCCTATGCCTCACAAAAGCAAATCCATGAGCTCAAAAGTATTTTGGAATGTTGGGGACATAATAAAGAAACATTTTTCTTTTTAGGTCCTTATTTTGATCCTTTAGTACTTTGAGGTAATTTGGAGCCACATCTGATGTACAGCCTTATCGCAATGCCCACAAACTGTGTGGAAATAAATTGCCAGAGCAGCTATTTTACAGATGGTGTTTGAAACAAGTATTATGCCCAGGATATCAAGGCAAACAGTCCTGCTTGTTGGTGCATGTTTTCAGGGACTCCAAGTCATTGTAAACACATTGATTCTGTGTTTCCATTTCTGTCTTCTGCAGGAATCTGGCGACTGTACATAGTGCAGGGGGAATTACCGGTGGAGGGGCGCCTCCTGGAGGTGGAGTGTGATTGTAGCAGCCTTCGCTCAAGAGGTTCCCTTGTCCTGGTGAACACTCAGCAGGCTCTGGTATATCTGTGGCATGGCTGCAGAGCTCAATCCAATGTAAAAGAGGTTGGCAGGAAAGCAGCCAATCATATAAAGGACCGGTAAGAAAGACATTAGTTACAATTCCTGCCGCTGCCTGTAAGGAGTTTGTATGTTCTCCCCGAGACCGCGTGGGTTTCATCCAGGTGCTCCAGTTTCCTCCCACAGTCCAAAGACGTACCAGTTGATAAGTTAATTGGTCATTGTAAATTGTCCTGTGATTAGGCTAGGGTTAAATAGGGGGTTGCTGGGCAGTGTGGCTCAGTGGGACAAAAGAGCCTATTCCACACTGTATTTCAATAAATAAAGAAAGAAATTGGACATATTAAAGCACAGTTCCCTTTGCTTTAACAAATATGTTTCTAACATCACCTTGCTTCTCTGCCAAAGGTAAATAATTACAACAGCATCATCTCCAAGGTGCTTGTGTGCAGTGGTATTTTTATTTTCACACTCTGAAATACTGGCTACATGGGTCCCCACAGGAACTCTGCCAGCTCTGCAGTAATAGGGAGACAAAAGAGAGTCTGCAGGTGCTGGAAACCTGGAGCAACAAACGCAAAATGTTGGAGGAACTCAGCAGGTCAGGCAGCATCTATGAATAGGAATAAACAGCCAATGTTTCAAGCCCAGACCTTTCATCAGGATTGGAAAGGGAGGGGGCAGAAGCCATAATAATCCCCCCACCTTCTTATTTTGGCTTCTGCCCCTTTCCAGTTCTGATGAACGATGGCCTTTGAGGATCATCCTGGTTTGTGCATTTATTTCAAAAGTCAGTGAGGCTAGAAATTCAGTTTGCAATTTTGGATGTGTGACTGTTGTCACCCAAGATTAATCACAATGGAAAGAAACAGGGTCAGAATCAATTCAGTAACAAAATGAACCTGAATTGTAATATATTTAATATTATTTCAATCTCCTTCCAGAATGTTGATCCTCTCTTCTCAAGGAGAACAGTCAATCATATAATCAGGGTATCATAGAATGATACAGCTCAGGAACTCGTTCTTCAGCCAACCGAGTCCACACACCCATCATGCACCTATTTACACTGATCTTTGACCATAAGACATAGGATCAGAATTAAGTCATTCAGCCCATTGAGTCTGTCTGCCATTCCATCATGGCTGATTTATTATCCCTCTCAACGCCATTCTTCTGCCTTCTCCCTGACTAATCATGAACCCATCAACTTCTGCCTTAAATATACTCAATGGCTTCGCCTCCACTGCCGTCTGTGTGAATTTTGCAGGTTCAACACCTTCTGGCTAAAGAAATTCCTCCTAATCTCTGTTCTAAAGGAATGCCCCTCTATTTTAAGGCTGTGCCCTTTGGTCTTAAACTCTCCCACTATAGGAAACATCCTCTCCTCATCCACTCTATCGAGGCCTTTCAATATTCAATAGATTTCAGTGAGATCCCCTGTCATTCTTTTAAACTCCAGTGAGTACAGGCCTAGAGCTATCAAACACTCCTCACCTTTTCATTCTCTGAATCATTCTCATGAACCTCCTCTGAACCTTCTCCGATGCCCGCACATCTTTTCTCAGCTAAGAGCCCCAAATCTGCTCACAATACTCCAAGTGCGGCCTGCCGATGCCTTATAAAGCTTCAGCATCACATCCTTTTAAATTCTGGTCCTGTCAAAATAAACAGTATTGCTGCATTTGTGTTCCTCACCACCGACTCAACCTGCAATATAATCTTTAGGAAATTCCGCATTAGGACTCCCAAAGGCCTCTGATTATTGGATTTTCTCCCCGTTTAGAAAATGAACACAGTAGCTGGGATGAAGGGTGATTTTACTTACCAAAAAACAAGGATGCTGAGGTTAAAAATAGAAACCTAATCATTGCCCTTTGAGTTGAAGCTGATCAGTGACTGGATATGTTTCTGTTTCCTGGCATTCTTTTCAACAGTGTTTACCCACAGAATCCAGCAGAGATCGTTGAATGTCAAGGATTGGCTCCAGTTCATTGAATGGAAATGTATGTAATGTAGCTGCCAGTGCTGTGACAGAGCATGGGAAAAGGGTGGTGATGGAGGGAAGGATAAACCTGTAGCCCCCTCAAAGCTATTCTACATTTGTCTTCAATCGTGTGCCAGTTGTGTGGAATGCTGGGCACTATTGAAAGAGCCAAAAGTTATCTCTGTGTTCTTGTCAATATTTATCTCTTAACTCAGGGGTTCCCAACCTGGGGTCCACAGACCTCTTGCTTAATGGTATTGGTCCATGGCATAAAAAAGGTTGGGAACCCTTGTGTAGATTGTTCAACTACCTGCCATTTACTTGAGTTGATCTGATTAAGTTTTATGGATTTTCCTGGCAAGCATACATCGACACTTTATTACTGTGCTTAGACTTGGTTTTAATGCAAGATCTTTTTTTCCTTAGACCACCTCAGGAACTGGGTCAGTGGAGCAGCATGAAAGTGACAGTGTGTGAGCTGGATGAGGGTTCAGAACCACCAGAGTTCTGGCAAGCAATCGGACAACCAGATCGAAAAGCATATGACTGCATGTTACAAGGTAATGGACAGCACACGGAATTGAGGGGATAGTACATTCATGGTGGCTTTTGTATAGGAGTTTCAAGTGTAGAGTCTCTGGTTTTTGTGTAGAGAAGTTCCACGTCCAGATTCACAGGGCACTGATAATCATTTCTGTTGGTTCCAGGTTGTTTGTTTGCTTTTAGGAAGTCTGGGGATATTACATTCTGTGCTGCCCAGAATTGCTGACATTCTCAGTGGAAATGCACGTGGGCCCATGTCTTTCATCGTGTGGTGTAACTTGTTATTTTTATGTCTCGTAGATCCCGGAAAGTATAACTTCACTGTACGACTCTTCAGGCTGACTGCTTCCTCGGGGGAGTTTACCATGACAGAACAGCTAAGTCCCTCACGCATCTCTAATGGTGTGATGGCCATGCCATTCTTACAGGAGGATCTCTACTCTGTTCCTCAGCCCGGTGTGTACTTGTTATGAGTTTGGTGTACTACCATGCTGAGTGTGAGGAAAGGATAAGGATTCACAATACCAAAATACTTACTACACCCAAACCCTTCACAACCCCTTTTGCAGTACAGGCAGTCCCTGAGTTACAAACGTCCGACTTACGGACAACTCATACTTACGAATGGAGGGAGGAGAACGCTGTCCGCCATTTTAAATTGGATCACGACGCCATCTGCCATTTTAAGTCGTTGCTGTTAACACTGTGTTGAGTGTGTAACTTTGTATTTGGCTTAAATATTTCTTAGCAAGATTCACCCTGATCCCCCTTTTCCAGTCAGCACCGCCCCACTTGTCCCATTAACCTGTCTCGTTCGTAACCCGGGGACTGCCTGTATACTCACTATTCTGATGTGGTTAATGACTTTATAGAAGGAATCTCACACCTCCCACCCCCACCCCCCCACTGCTCCAGACCCTGGATGTGACTGCAGATACAGAAAATGTGGTTGAATATTAAATTTCTTCTGGTATCACCCATCGTCACACCCAGCTGCATTAAGCACCACTACCTCAGAATAAAACAAGAATCATAATGGATGGGACACACAATACTTCATTCCAATGTCTTAAAGGTCACCGTCACCCACCCAGCCTTACTGTCCTCACGATCACCAGCCAGGAACACTGCCCACCCACTTCCAGCAGCTACTGCTTCAATGCCCCTTGTTAGGCATGGTACAATTTCTCAGCTCTCCAGGCTGCTTTGCTTTAACAATGTCATGGCTGATCTCACTGTAGCCTCAACTCCACACTTTTGCCTTGTCAGGGAGCTTTTCAACATTTGCATATCTTCCTCTCCTTACAATTTTTCAAAGATTCTTCTTTCCCACCACATCTCCTGAGGGTTTTCTATTTCACCCTTTCTCATTCTTTTACACTCCACTTGAGACATTTCTTACCCTTTCTCTTGCAGTCTGCTAAGTCTTCCACTGCTCATCTCTTGAGATCCTAACCCCACTTCGAAACTGGTAAGGCTCTGTGCCTGTGGTGTTGTGAATAAGTTGTAATGAACCAGGGCTGTTGTTACCTAGCCCTTCACCTTAATTCCCAAGTTCCTTCCTAGGTAAGCACAAAGCAATCCTTTGTGAGTCCAGAAAATCCTACTAAAAGTCGTGGATACGGCCCAGTCCATCATGAGTAAAGCCCTCCCTACCTCTGAGCACATCTCCATGAAATATCGTCAGAGACCCCCATCACTCAGACCATGACCCCTTCTCCCTGCTGCATCTGAAAGAAGGTATGGGAGCCTAAGGACTGACACCACCAGGTTCAACCATCAGGCTCTTGAACCAAAGGGGATAACTTCAGTCAACTTTACTTGTCCCTTCACTGAAATAATCCCACAACAGATGGACTCACTTTCAAGGACTCCTCACCTCATGTTCTTGATATTTATGCTTAGTTATTTATTTATTATTTATTTATTTTTGTATTTGAACAGTTTTTTGTCTTTTGCACACTGGTTGAAGGATCAAGTTGGTATGGTCCTTCATTGATTCTATATGGTTATTATTCTATAGATTTATTGAGTATGCCCACAGAAAAATGAATCTCAGGGTTGTATATGGTGACTTTGATAATAAATTTACTTTGAACTTTGAGTTACCTCATAACCCTGGCCTGTAGGACATTCATGGCCTTTCCTGTATCAAGGGTCCGCCAAGACCCTATCTGCTCAGTAATAAATTGTCCTTTGGTATCAGACTGCAACTTGCAATTCCCTATATCCTGCCCAGACGTGTGAGTCAGTTTCAGATGGGCAGAAGAGGCAAGCACTTGAGGCTTATATTTAAATGCATCGGACTTAGCTTACTTACATAGTACCCCCTGGTGTTGCCAGTACAATGATATCATTTTTGTCTCTGCTGTGTTCCTCCAGCACTGTTCCTCCTGGACAATTGGTTTGAAGTTTACCTGTGGCAGGGTTGGTGGCCACCAGAAAGCAAAAACACGGGCTCAGCGAAGATTCGCTGGGACATGGAGCGAAGATGTGCCATGGAGACAGCCCTCCACTATTGCACAGGTCAGTGCTGCGGTTACCCACACAAGGCAGAAGCTTGAGCTAAGCCACTGCATTCTTCTGGAGGAGAATAATTTCTTGAAACTGGAATATTTGTTTCATTCAATCAGAAAAGAACACAAGACGGCCTCCCAAAGCGTACTTGGTTCATGCTGGCATCGAGCCATTGACCTTCACCAATATTTTCCCACGGTGGGATTACAACATGGAGAATGCACAACAGGTATTTGCAATTCTCAGTAATGTATAATAATAATAATAAGCATCCGTTAGTCTCATGAGACCTTGGATTTGCACCTTGGAAGGTTTCCAGGGTGCAGGCCTGGGCAGGGTTGTATGGGAGAAGACCGGCAGTTGCCCAAGCTGCAAGTCTCCCCTCTCCACGCCACCGATGTCGTCCAAGGGAAGGGCGCTAGGACCCATGCAGCTTGGCACCGGTGACGTTGCAGAGCAATGTGTGGTTAAGTGCTTTGCTCAAGGACACAACGCGCTGCCTCAGCTGAGGCTTGAACCACTGACCTTCAGATTACTAGACCGATACCTTATCCACTAGGCCACATGCCAACACTTCAGTAATGTAAGGCTCTTACTAAATGGCTTTTATTCTGTCTGCAAGGCCACAGGCACAGTGCCTGCCTCTCCTGCAGAACGCTAGCCTATCTTCCTCTTCTTGGGTAGCCCCTTAGAGTCAAGGATGTCTTGTTTCCACTCAGGTTCTGTTGGTTCTGAGGTGGCTGATGAGACTAAGTTAACAGATTTCACGACACATGCTGGTGATAAAATTATGAAAGGGATAGATAAGATAGAGGCAGGAAAGCTCTTTCCACTGATAGGCGAGACTAGAACAAGGGGACATTGACTCAAAATTCAGGGGAGTAGATTTAGGGTGGAGATAAGGAGGAACTGCTTTTCCCAGAGGGTGGTGAATCTGTGGAATTTTCTGCCTAATGAAGCAGTGGAGGCTACCTCAGTAAATATATTTAAGACAAGGTTGGATAGATTTTTGCATAGTAGGGGAATTAAGGGTGATGGGGGAAAGGCAGGTAGCTGGAGATGAGTCCATGGCCAGATCAGCCATGACCTTATTGAATGGCGTAGCAGACTTGATGGGTCAGATGGCCTACTCTTGCTCCTATTTCTTAAGTTCTCATGTGATAATATACCTGATCCTGACTACAGTTTATTTGGAAGAAATATATACTTTGTAATTGTCAGTGTAGTGAGAGAACCTGGGAAGATGGTCATGGAGAATGGGATTAATGGTGCAAAAGAACTTTACACTCAGAACTGTTCCCTCCTTTAAGATATTTCCAAAATACTATTTACTTCGGGGACTCAGTACCATTTTTAGCCTGATAATGCTTTTTGAGCTGTGTTAAAAGCTGTGTTGAGCTGTGTTAAAAGTGTGTGCTGTTGTACCTAATCCGCACCTCTGGCTTAAGAAGACTGCAGAGACCACACTATCTCAGCAACTTAGTCCCAGTCCCTGCCTGTTGTGTGTAAGTGTTTGATGTAATCTAATTGGATTTTACACTTAGCTTACATTTTAGGTTGTTTAAAAGGGTGTTGGGTGGCAGGGTGGAGATAAATCTCTACCAAAGGAGGTGTAAGGTGCTCCTTCCCTCTGCTAGCCTGCAGGTCACCCTTGGGCAAGGTGTACCACCTGCTTAGCCCCCCAACCCCCGAACAGGGTTACGTGAAACCGTGGGAGCAGGTGGTGGATGGTCATACGAGTAGCTGGTGCAGATCACAATTCCTGCTTATGTGACCAATGAAGCCAGGTAGACAATCTCTGAGGAGTATTGATAATGGCTGGGGTAAAGACACCGCCCAGAAGAAGGCAATGGCAAACCACTTCTGTAGAAAGATTTACCAGGAATAATCTAGGTCATGAGACCATGATCACCCACGGCATATGGTGATGATGATGAAAAGGGTGTAAAATCATCCAGAGCAGTGCCACACAAGAGAACAACATCTTTTACGAGATATTAAACTAAGGCCCATCAACATGACCATAAGACATAAGAGCAGAATTAAGCCATTTGGCCCATTGATTCTGTTATGCCATTCAAATATGGCTGATCATTTTTTCCCCTCCTCAGCCCCACTCCCCAGCCTTCTCTCCATAACCTTTGATGCAGTATCCAGTCAAGAAGCTATCAAGCTCTGCCTTAAATATACCCAATGACCTGACCTCCACAGCTGTCAAAATAAATTCCACAATTTCACCACCCTCTGGCTAAAGAAATTTTACTGTATCTCTTTTTTAAATGGACACCTCTCTATACTGAGGCTGTGTCCTCTTGTCCTAGACACCTCTACATCTGCTCTGTCTAGACCTTTCAACATTCGAAAGGTTTCAATGAGATTCCCGCCTCATCCTTCTAAATTCCAATGAGTACAGACCCAGAGCCATTAATCAGTCCTAGTATAATAACCCTTTCATTCCCAGGATCATCCTTGTGAACCTCCTCTGAACCCTCTCCAATGCCAACACATCTTTTCTAAGATGAGGAGCCCAAAACTGTTCACAATACTCAAGGTGAGGCCTCACCAGTGCCTTACAAAGCCTCAGCATCACATCCCTGCTTTTGTATTCTAGACCTCTTGAAATGAATGCTAACATTGCGTTTGCCTTCCTCACAACTGACTCAACCTGCAAGTTAACGTTTAGGGTGTTCTGCACGAGGACTTCCAAATCTCTTTGTATATCAGATTTTTGGATTTTATCCCCATTTAGAAAATAGTCTGCACATTTATTTCTTCTACCGAAGTGCATGACCATGCATTTCCCAACATTGTATTTCATTTGCCACTTTCTTGCCCATTCTCCTAATCTGTCTAAGTTCTTCGGCATCCTACCTGTTTCCTCAACACTACCTGCCCCTCCACCAATCTTCGTATCATCTGCAAACTTGGCAACAAAGCCACCTATTCTATCACCTTCATCATTGATATACAGCATAAAAAGAAGTGGTCCCAATACAGACCTCTGCCGAACACCACTAGTCATTAGCAGCTAACTAGGAAAAGATGCTTTTATTCCCACTTGCTGCCTCCTACTAATCAGCAATGCTCTAACCATGCCAGTACCTTTCCTATAATACCATGGGCTCTTAACTTGCTAAGCAGCCTCATGTGTGGTACCCTGTCAAAGGCCTTCTGAAAGTCGAAATATACAATATCTACTGAATCCCCTTTATCTATCCTACTTGTAATCTCCTTAAAGAATTCCAACAGTTTCATCAGGCAGGATTTTTCCTTAAGAAAACCATACTGACTTTGTCCTATCTTGTCCTGTGTTACCAAGCACTCCATAACCATAGATCCATAACAGCACGGAAACAGGCCATCTCGACCCTTCTAGTCCATGCCGAACGCTTACTCTCACCTAGTCCCACCGACCTGCACTCAGCCCATAACCCTCCATTCCTTTCCTGTCCATATACCTATCCAATATTTTTTTTAAATGACAAAATCAAACCTGCCTCTACCACTTCTACTGGAAGCTCGTTCCACACAGCTACCACTCTCTGAATAAAGTCCCCCCTCGTGTTATTCCTAAACTTTTTCCCCCTAACTCTCAACTCATGTCCTCTTGTTTGAATCTCCCCTACTCTCAATGGGAAAAGTCTATCCACGTCAACTCTATCTATCCCCCTCAAAATTTTAAATATCTCTATCAAGTCCCCCCTCAACCTTCTACGTTCCAAAGAATAAAGACCTAACTTGTTCAACATTTCTCTGCAACTTAGGTGCTGAAACCCAGGTAACATTCCAGTAAATCTTCTCTGTACTCCCTCTATTTTGTTGACATCTTTCCTATAATTTGGTGACCAGAACTGTACACAATACTCCAAATTTGGCCTCACCAGTGCCTTGTACAATTTTAACATTACATCCCAACTCCTATACTCAATGCTCTGATTTATAAAGGCCAGCATACCAAAAGCTTTCTTCACCACCCTATCCACATGAGATTCCACCTTCAGGGAACTATGCACCATTATTCCTAGATCACTCTGTTCTACTGCATTCCTCAATGCCCTACCATTTACCATGCATGTCCTATTTTGATTAGTCCTTCCAAAATGTAGCACCTCACACTTATCAGCATTAAACTCCATCTGCCATCGCTCAGCCCACTCTTCTAACTGGCCTAAATCTCTCTGCAAGCTTTGAAAACCTACTTCATTATCCACAACGCCACCTACCTTAGTATCATCTGCATACTTACTAATCCAATTTACCACCCCATCATCCAGATCATTAATGTATATGACAAACAACATTGGACCCAGTACAGATCCCTGAGGCACACCACTAGTCACCGGCCTCCAACCTGACAAACAGTTATCCACCACTAATCTCTAGCATCTCCCATCCAGCCACTGTTGAATCCATTTTACTACTTCAATATTATTACCTAACAATTGAACCTTCCTAACTAACCTTCCGTGTGGAACCTTGTCAAAGGCCTTACTGAAGTCCATATAGACAACATCCACTGCTTTACCCTCGTCAACTTTCCTAGTAACCTCTTCAAAAAATTCAATAAGATTTGTCAAACATGAACTTCCACGCACAAATCCATATTGACTATTCCTAATCATACCCTGTCTATCCAGATATTTACACATCAAACTTATAGGCCGATAATTGCTAGGTTTACTCTTAGAACCCTTGTTAAACAATGGAACCACATGAGCAATACGTCAATCCTCCAGCACCATCCCCGTTTCTAATGACATTTGAAATATTTCTGTCAGAGCCCCTGCTATTTCTACACTAACTTCCCTCAAGGTCCTAGGGAATATCCTGTCAGGATCTGGAGACTTATCCACTTTTATATTCTTTAAAAGCGCCAGTACTTTCTCTTCTTTAATCATCATAGTTTCCATAACTACCCTACTTGTTTCCCTTACCTTACACAATTCAATATCCTTCTCCATAATGAATACCGAAGAAAAGAAATTGTTCAAAATCTCCCCATCTCTTTTGGCTCCACACATGGCTGTCCACTCTGATTCTCTAAGGGACCAATTTATCCCTCACTATCCTTTTGCTATTAATATAACTGTAGAAACCCTTTGGATTTATTTTCACCTTACTTGCCAAAGCAACCTCATATCTTCTTTTAGCTTTTCTAATTTCTTTCTTAAGATTCTTTTTACATTCTTTATATTCCTCGAGCACCTCATTTACTCCATGCTGCCTATATTTATTGTAGATATCTCTCTTTTTCTGAACCAAGTTTCCAATATCCCTTGAAAACCATGGCTCTCTCAAACTTTTAACCTTTCCTTTCAACCTAACAGGAACATAAAGATTCTGTACCCTCAAAATTTCACCTTTAAATGATCTCCATTTCTCTATTACATCCTTCCCATAAAACAAATTGTCCCAATCCACTCCTTCTAAATCCTTTCGCGTCTCCTCAAAGTGAACCTTTCTGCAATCCAAAATCTCAACCCTGGGTCCAGACCTATCCTTCTCCATAATTATATTGAAACTAATGGCATTGTGATCACTGGACCCGAAGTGCTCCCCAACACATACCTCCGTCACCTGACCTAACTCATTCCCTAACAGGAGATCCAACACTGCCCCTTCTCTAGTTGGTACCTCTATGTATTGCTGCAAAAAACTATCCTGCACACATTTTACAAACTCCAAACCATCCAGCCCTTTTACAGAATACGATTCCCAGTCTATGTGTGGAGAATTAAAATCTCCCACAATCACAACCTTGTGCTTACTACAAATATCTGCTATCTCCTTACAAATTTGCTCCTCCAATTCTCACTCCCCATTAGGTGATCTATAATACACCCCTATAAGAGTTACTACACCTTTCCCATTCCTCAATTCCACCCAAATAGTCTCCCTAGATGAGCCCTCTAATCTATCCTGCCAAAGCACTGCTGTAATATTTTCTCTGACAAGCAATGCAACACCTCCCCCTCTTGTCCCTCCAATTCTATCACACTCCTCCTGCAATCATGTTTCACTAATAGGTGCAACATCATATTTCCAGGTATCAATCCATGCTCTAAGTTCATCCACCTTTCTTACAATGCTCCTAGCATTAATATAAATGCATTTAAGAAATTCTCCCCCTCTTACTCTCTGTGTATCCCTAACAGTGCAAACAACTTTACTATCTTCTTTTTCTTCCTTCTCCCCTACAACTTCGGTCTGAGCGCTCCCCTTCTCTATCACCTGTCTATCCTCCCTCATACACTGTCTACAAGCTTTCTCTATTTGTGAGCTAACCTCCTCTCTCCTAGTCTCTTCAATTTGATTCCCACCCCCCAACCATTCTAGTTTAAAGTCTCCCCAGTAGCCTTAGCAAATCTCCCCTCCAGGATATTGGTCCCCCTAGGATTCAAGTGCAACCCGTCCTTTTTGTACAGGTCACACCTACCCCAAAAGAGGTCCCAATGATCCAGAAACTTGAATCCCTGCCCCTTGCTCCAATCCCTCAGCCACGCATTTATCCTCCACCTCATTCCATTCCTACTGTCACTGTTGTGTGGCACAGACAGTAATCCCGAGATTACTACTTTTGCGGTCCTTCTTCTCAACTCCCTTCCTAACTCCCTATATTCTCCTTTCAGAACCTCTTCCCTTTTCCTACCTATGTCATTGGTACCTATATGTACCACGACCTCTGGCTCCTCACCCTCCCACTTCAGGATACCTTGAACGCGATCAGAAATATCCCGGACCCTGGCACCAGGGAGGCAAACTACCATCCGGGTCTCCTGATTGCATCCACAGAATCGCCTATCTGACCCCCTAACTATCAAGTCCCCTATTACTACTGACTTCCTCTTCCTTAATTTCCACTTGGCTAACATAACTAGAAATAGATTAATCACTGGTTTGGAATCTGCAAATTGGCTGTCACCTTTTGGAAAGGTGACATCAGGAGCACTTTACAAACTGACTCAGTTTGAGCCAATCTGAGGAGGAATGTGAAAATCGCAATCAATTATTGCTGCACTTCAAACAGAGCAGATTTTTATTTTTGTGCCAATGTAAAGTAGCAGATACCTGAAGAGATAAAAATCGGGGCAGAGGGGGTGAAAAATGAACTGTTGATTCACTCCTGCCATTTCAGACTGTTAAGATCTAGTTTGGAACTATCCAAATATTTCTTCATATTGGCAATGATTCATTTATTCTGTGATTCAGATGGGACAGGATGTCATGAACAGAGTGGTGCTTGTTCAGGATGCTTTACTGTCACTGTGTAAAACCCAGTACTCCTTGGAAGAGATTATGTCCAGACCACTTCCAGAAGGTGTTGACCCTCAGAAGCTGGAAACCTACCTCTCCGATAAAGATTTTCAGGTAACCTTTGTATAATGTAGTGAATAACTCCAGTACGTTGTGGGGAGTACTGAATGTAGCAGGACCGCTCTTGTACCTCAAAGCAAGAGGATGCAAGGAATATTGGGTCTGAATGTCAGAGCAAGCCATTTTTTGAGCAGTTTGTTTGTAGACATCAAGAGTTGGCATTCAAGCCCAATATTTCTCCAATTAGTAGTTCTTAAATGTCCTTTTATTTGTTTTTTCTCTAACTACCCTCATAATTAGTCCACAAAGCAGTTGATTCAGTAACAGCCAGTCACCTCAGCATCCCAGTATCTCCTGCGTTCCCTATTTTTAATCTTCAATGGTGGGATCAGGTATGGCTATAAGAGCTCCAGTCTTAGCTGAGAAACTGCAGTGCATCCATTAATGTACACTGGACTAGTATGGAATTGGAGCGGTGATGCCAAAAATTTGGAGTTTTGGAGCTGCAGAGTTTGGCAGCTGCAAGTGTGCCGCCGGTTCGTGAGATGGGCCTCTAACCAGGCTGTAGGGCACTGGAATCCAACATTTGAGAGGTGGCTGGATTTGGAGCAAAGAGGGTTTAAACTTCAGCTGAGGAATGTCTAGTAAGTGCTTTTGGTTCAAGAAGCATCATGGAGAATGGAGAAGGGATTGTGGGAGCCAGGAACTGACCTTGGTTCATGGGGCTGAGAGATGTGCTGGAGCTCAGGGGAGCTTTGGATATGATTTCAGTGTGAGTAGGATGGGACCAAAAATATAGGCCAAACACACAAAATTGCCTGAGGGACTCAGCAAGTCAAGTAGCATGAACTCAAACTATAACTGAATGTCAAATCTGTCAAGAGTAAGGGAGAAAATCAAAACTTCATTTGATATGTTCCATAGAAATATAGAACATAGAAAACCTACAGCACAATACAGGCCCTTCAGCCCACAATGTTGTGCCACACCTGCACTTAATTTAGAAATTACCTAGGGTTACCCATAACCCTCTATTCTTCTAAGCTCCGTGTACCTGTCCAAGAGTCTCTTAAAAGACACTATCGTACCGGCCTCCACCACCATCGCTGGCAGCCCATTCCATGTACTCATCACTCTCTCCATAAAAGAACTTAACCCTGACATCTTCTCTGTACATACCTTCAAGCACCTTAAAACTGTGCCCTCTCATGCTAGCCATTTCAGCCCTGGGAAAAGCCTCTGACTATCCACACGATCAATGCCTCTCATCATCTTATACACCTCTATCAGGTCACTTCTCATCTTCTGCTGCTCCAAGGAGAAAAGGCCAAGTTCACTCAACCTATTCTCATAAGACATGCTCTCCAATCCAGACAACATCCTTGTAAACCTCCCCTGCTCCCTTTCTATGGTTTCCACATCCTTCCTGTAGTGAGGCGACCAGAACTGAACACAATACTCCAAGTGGAGTCTGACCAGGGTCCTATATAGCTGTAACATTACCTCTCAGCTCTTGAACTCAATCCCATGGTTGATGAAGGCCAATACACTGTATGCCTTCTTAACCACAGAGTCAACCTGTGCAGCTGCTTTGAGTGTGCTATGGACTTGGACCCCAAGATCCCTCTGATCCTCCACACTGCCGAGAGCCTTACCATTAATACTATATTCTGCCATCATATTTGACCTACCAAAATGAACCACCTCCCACTTATCTGGGTTGAACTCCATCTGCCACTTCTCAGCCCAGTTTTGCATCCTATCATTGTATCGCTGTAACCTCTGACAGCCCTCCACACTATCCACAACACTCCCTCATTTAGTAACTTTCTCATCCAGCTCATTTATAAAAATAACAAAGAGAAGGGGACCCAGAACAGATCCCTGAGGCACACCACTGGTCACCAACCTCCATGCAGAATATGGACCATCTACAACCACTCCTTGCCTTCTGTGGGCAAGCTAATTCTGGATTCACAAAGCAGGGACACCTTGGATCCCATGCCTCCTTTCTTTCTCAATAAGCCTTGCATGGGGTACCTTATCAAATGTCTTGCTGAAATCCATATGCACTACATCTACGGCTCTACCTTCATCAATGTGTTTAGTCACATCCTCAGAAAATTCAATCAGGCTCGTAAAGCATGACCTGTCTTTGACAAAGCCATTCTGACTATTCCTAATCATATTTTGCCTCTCCAAATGTTCATAAATCCTGCCTGTCAGGATCTTCTCCATCAACTTACCAACCACTGAAGTAAGACTCACTGGTCTATAATTTCCTGGGCTATCTTTATTGAATAAGGGAACAACATCTGCAACCCTCCAACCCTCCAGAACCTTTCCTGTCCTCATTGATGATGCAGAGATCATTGCCAGAGGCTCATCAATCTCCTCCCTTGCTTCCCAACAGTAGTCTGGGGGATATATCGTCCGGGCCCGGTGACTTATCCAACTTGATGCTTTCCAAAAGCTACAGCACATCCTCTTTCTTAATATCTAAATGCTCAAGCTTTTCAGTCCACTGTAAGTTATCCCTACAATCGCTAAGATCCTTTTCCGTAGTGAATACTGAAGCAAAGTATTCATTAAGTACCTCTGCCCTCTCCTTTGGTCCTATACACACTTTTCCACTGTCACACTTGATTGGCCCTGTTCTTTCATGTCTTATCCTCTTACTCTTCACATGCTTGCAGAATGTCTTGGGGTTTTCCTTAATCCTGTCCACCAAGGCCTTCTCATGGCACCTTCTGGTTCTCCTAATTTCTATCGTAAGCTCCTTTCTGCTAGCCTTATAATCCTCTCGATGTCTATCATTACCTAGCTTTTTGAATCTTTCGTAAGCTCTTCTTTTCTTCTTGACTAGATTTTCAACTGCCTTTGTACACCACAGTTCCTGTGCCCTACCTTCCTTGCCCTGTCTCATTGGAACATACCTATGCAGAACTCCAAGCAAATATCCCCTGAATACTTGCCACATTACTGCCATACATTCCCCTGAGAACATCTGTTCCCAATTTATGCTTCCAAGTTCCTGCCTGATAGCTTCATATTTTCCCTTAATCCAATTAAACATTTTCCTGACTTGTCTGTTCCTATCCCTCTTCAATGCTAAGTTAAAGGAGATAGAATTGTGATCACTATCTCCAAAATGCTCTCCCACTGAGAGATCTGACACCTGACCAGGTTCATTTCCCAATACCAGATCAAGTACAGCCTCTCCTCTTATAGGCTTATCTACATATTGTGTCAAGAAACCTTCCTGAACACACCTAACAAACTCCACCCCATTTCAACCCCTCGCTCTAGAGAGATGCCAATCGATACTGGGGAAATTAAAATCTCCCATCATATTATTACACCATTCCAGAATTTGTCTCGCTATCTGCACTTCGATGTCCCTGTTTATAAAGGGTGGTCTATAAAAACACCCAGTAGAATTATTGACCCCTTCCTGTTTCTAACTTCCACCCACAGAGACTCCATAGACAACCCCTCCATGACTTCCTCCTTTTCTGCAGTTGTGACACTATCTCTGATCAGCAGTGCCACACCCCCCACCTCTTTTGCCTCCCTCCCTGTCCTTTCTGAAACATCTAAAACCTGGCACTTGAAGTGGCCATTCCTGCCCCTGCACCATCCAAGTCTCTGTAATGGCCACAACATCATAGCTCCAAGTACTGATCCATGCTCTAAGCTCATCCACTGTGTTCATGATGCTTCTTGCATTAAAAAATAGACATATCTCAAACCATCAGTCTGAGCGCATCCCTTCTCTATTATCTACCTATCCTCCCTCTCACTCTGTCTCTAAGCTTTCTCTATATGTGAGCCAACCACCTCTTCCTCCGTCTCTTCAGTTCGGTTCCCACCCCCCAGCAAATCTAGTTTAGACTCTGCCCAACAGCCTTAGCAAACCTTCCTGCCAGGATATTGGTTCCCCTGGGATTCAAGTGCAACCCATCCTTTTTGTACAGGTCACACCTGCCCCAGAAGAGGTCCCAATGATCCTGAAATCTGAATCCCTGCCCCAATCCCTCAGCCACCCATTTATCCTCCACCTCATTCTATTCTTATTCTCACTGTCACGTGGCACAGGCAGTAATCCCGAGATTACTACCTTTGAGGTCCTGCTTCTCAACTTCCTTCCTAACTCCCTGTAGTCTGTTTTCAGGATCTCCTCCCTTTTCCTACCTATGTCGTTGGTACCAATATGTACCACAACCTCTGGCTGTTCACCTTCCACTTCAGGATATCGTGTACGCGATCAGAAACATCCCTGACCCTGGTATCTGGGAGACAAACTACAATCCGTGTTTCTTTCCTGCATCCACAGAATCGCCTGTCTGACCCCCTAACTATAGAGTCCCCTATCACTGCTGCCATCCTCTTCCTTTCCCTACCCTTCTGAGCCACAGGGCCAGACTCTGTGCCAGAGGCACGGCCACTGTCGCTTCCCCCAGGTAGGTCCCCCCCCCCAACAGTACTCAAACATGAGTACTTATTGTTAAGGGATACAGACACAGGGATACTCTCGAGAACCTGACTCCTGCCCTTCCCTTCTCCTGACTGTGACACACTTATCTGTCTCCCGAGGCCCCGATGTGAACACCTGCCTGTAACTCCTTTCTATCACCTCCTCGCTCTCCCTGATCAGACGAAGGTCATAGAACTCCATCTCCAGTTCCCTAACCCGGTCCCTAAGGAGCTGCAGCTCCACACACCTGGCGCAGATGTGGCCATCCGGGAGGCTGGGAGTCTCCTGGACTTCAACATCTGACACCCCCCAGTACAGAACACCGGCCTCACACACATACTTCCTATTCCTACTCTTCACAAGTAACTGACCTCGCCTCGATCCGTTATCGCCGAAACCCTGTTGAGCCAAAGCCCCACCTACTCTGACTCCCTCTACACTGTTTCCCGCTCCTCTAACACCCGGTGTCTTCTTTTTAAATTCTTCCCGTCGGTCTAACTCACTGACGTCCACGCGCCTGGGCAGTCGTGCTTCGTTCCCCTGCTGTTCACTAGATGAGTATGGTTTTTTTTAATGCTTTGTTTTTTTTTGATTAATTTCGCATGGGAGAAATTATTAACACTTTAATTCCATGAATAAAGTGACGTTTTATGCAGCATACACAAAATGCTGGTGGAACACAGCAACTCAGGCAGCATGTATAGAGGGGAATAAATGGTTGATGTCTCACCTTTCACAAGCCAGCTTGTTCCCCTCCACCTCTCCCCCAACCTTATTCTGGCTTCTGCCCCCTTCGTTTCCAGACTTGATGAACTGTCCCAGCCTAAAATGCTGACTGTTTATACCCCTTCACAGATGCTGCCTGACTTGCTGCGTTCCTCCAGCATTTTGTGTGTTGCTCGAGATTTCTAGCATCTGTACTTTATGGAGCACGGCATTATAGATTGAGCTGTACCTCCAATTTGTAATGGCACATTCACACTCATAGGCTCCATTTCATTGCTGTATTAATGAGTGTTTATCTGTCCATCAAATGAGATAAGATTGTATTACCCAGCAGTATTGAAGGAGGCCATTTATCCCTGTGAAGCTGCACAGACTCTTTCCTTGAGCCATTCATGAATCTCATTCCCTATTTTACCCACAAACCTCCATGGTTTTCTTTATAATTTATCTCCTGAAAGCTTTGAAACTTATGGCTGAATCTTCTACCACCACAGGCAGTGAATTCAGATTACAAAAGATAATTGTTTAATGAAAACTCTCCACTCTTTTGCTGATTAAATTTTGAAGCGAAGTTTGGCGTTGATTATTTCATGTTATTGATTAAGGAAGAACTCCTTCTTCTGATGTCCTGACTGAAATTTATTCTCAAACAAATCAGGAGACACATTAACTGGTTATAAATCTCATTAACGATGTGCTTTTGGAAGGGACAGTGTGTGATAAATAATTGCATAAATGGATGGTATATTTCATAAAACATTGTACTTGGGTTCAGTGATAGCACAAGCTAATAGTTCTTCATTGAATCTAATGCAGTAGTGAGAAGAATAGATAGAATCAAGACAGTGTTCAGTATATAACATTATTTTTTATGGCTTTTGGAATCTTGCAGTGCACACTATTTTTCACAAGATGCTGCACTAAAAAGTTCAGTGGATTCCGGTTGATTGAAACCAGTTAATTTTGGACAAATTAAGTGGATGCCCTAGTTAGCTGAAGTTTCATGGAAATAGTTAAAAAGCTATAATAAAGACAAGCTGAGTAACAAATTATGTTTTCCAAATGACATACAGAACAAATTGGAACACTACAAACAGTACCACAGTACTATAAAACTGTGTATTAGTTCCTAATAGTTATCAATGGAGGAATTCATCGAGCACAGATATCTGGTGTCGATAATGGACTGCCTTCATACAATGCTATTGATGACTGCATCCACCAAATCTTCATTTTTACTGTAACATTCAAAATGATGGGGGTGCTGTGGATAGTGTCAGAGGCTGTCAGAGGTTACAGCGGGATATTGTTAGGATGCAAAACTGGGCTAAGAAGTGGCAGATGGAGTTCAACCCAGATAAGTGTGAGGTGTTCATTTTGGTAGGTCAAATATGATGGGAGAATATAGTATTAATGGTAAGACTCTTGACAGTGTGGAGGATCAAAGGGATCTTGGGGTCCGAGTCCATAGGACACTCAAAGCTGCTGCGCAGGTTGAATCTGTGGTTAAGAAGGCATACGGTGCATTGGCCTTCATCAATCATGGGATTGAGATTAAGAGCCAAGAGGTAATGTTGCAGCTATATAGGACCCTGGTTAAACCTAACTTGGAATACTGTGCTCAATTCTGGTCGCCTCACTACAGGAAGGATGTGGAAACCATAGAAAGGGTGCAGAAGAGGTTTACAAGGATGTTGCCTGGATTAGGGAGCATGCCTTATGAGAATAGGTTGGGTGAACTCAGGCTTTTTTCCTTGGAGTGATGAAGGATGAAAGGTCACCTGATAGAGATGTTTAAGATCATGAGAAGCATTGATCGTGTGGATAATCAGAGGCATTTTCCCAGGGCTGAAATGGCTAACATGAGAGGGCACAGTTTTAAGGTGCTTGGAAGCAGGTACAGAGGAAGATGTCAGGGGTAAGTTTTTTACACAGAGAGTGGTGAGTGCGATGAATGGGCTGCTGGCGACGGTGGTGGAGGTGGATACAATAGGGTCTTTTAAGAGACTCCTGGATAGGTACATGGAGCTCAGAAAAATAAAGGGCTATGGGTAACCCTAGGTAATTTCTAAGGTAAGGACACATTTGGCACAGCATCATGGGCCAAAGGGCTTGTATTGTGCTGTAGGTTTTCTGTTTCTATGATTGTCGATATCTTCAAACTCTTCATAGTACCTAACTTGTTGAAGTAGTGAAATCATTTCATTTTCATTCCCAACCACTTCCTGCATCTTCAAGCCTGAATGCTTGAAACTGCAGTGAGCAAAACAGTTCTGAATTGTTTTACTGCTTATTCCTCAGCAACTATCTGTGAAAAAAATCATTTTTTAAACACATACACACGCAACTGACACTATTTTAAAAACTGTTCACTCTAAGCATAATGTAGTGTCTAACAGCCACACAAGTGGGCATAGCTACTTAGGAACTGTTTGGCAACAATGTCCTGCCTCAATTAAGCAGCATAGTGTACCAAATAAAGGAGGCAATTCCTGGCCATTTTCTTAATTATTTGTTATTCTTTAATAATTGTCCCAAATAAGCAGCTGCCCCGATTAACCAATGGCCCAATTAACTGGAATTCCCAGTAATTTGTTTAAATTGAAGCACTCGGAGATGTGCCCGAAAGAAATGAAATCTATGCTGATCTTTTCTTGTTTTTTTTTTATTATCAGATAACAATGTTTTCACTGTTTATTTCTTCACTGAAATCTCTTTGTTTTATTTTCTTTCCCAGAAACTGCTGCAAATGCCAAGGGAGGAATTTTACAAGCTTCCCAGTTGGAAGCAAGTAAACTGTAAAAAAGCCAAAGGCCTTTTCTAACCAGATACCAGTGCTCTTGACTTGTCCAGGAATGTTTACAGTTCCACCCTGGCTCACCACATCAAGTTTTCACTTCCTGGATTCAGTTATGAGGTTCATTCATAAATTGTTACGTGTCTGTCTTCCATGTTTTTAAGCTCTGTATGAGTGCACAAGGCAAGATCCTTATGGATTAGTTCATCCTGTTGACCCCTTTAAAAAGCTCCTTCTTTTACAATCAATGCCAGCACTGCCTCCTGTGTGGGACTTGAGGAGCCAGTTCCCCTGGATGCCAAGGAGTTAGAATTACTTTCCACAACCTATGAGTCCAAATCACAAGGGCATATTAAGCAATTATGTGGGTTTTTCCCAATTTGATTTATGAAGTAGTGTTTGGGAGAAGGGAGGGATGGGTTGGGTGACCGGACAGAGAATATTGTGATGGAGCATTCGGAAATGTATCCAACCAATTTTGGACCCTTTCTGTTAGCTTCCATGGGTTTTAATGTTTTCTGAGTTTTTTTTGCCACTAAGGTTTAATGCTTGCTAAGCCAATTCATTGCCAAATGTGCCACCAACAGCCCCTTTCCCCCATTACTACCCCACCTCCACCTGCCTGGGTTCAGCACATTTCCTCCAGCTCCATTGTTTCATATCTGGTATGGTTTATGGCTTTAACATCATCTTATAATCCAAACTGATGGACAATTTCAATTGAGAGGAAGAACAGTTGACCTTTCCAGACCACTGCAGGGCATTGAAAGATCAGAGATGTGCAAGTAAATTACTGTGAGCAGCAAAAACCAGTGCTGGAAGATGCAAACACAAAATACAACAAAGAATTAAAAAAAACTGCTCGAAAACAGACCTGCAAAATCATTTCTTGGCTCAGGCCAATATGAACATGCCTACTTCATGCACAAGGAGATTGAAAAAGGATTGTGGAAACTAAGGGGCTCCACAGGTGATAGCACATGTACTGTTTAGGAAGGGTTGTGTAATTTCAATAATTTACTTGCATTTTTTACTATACGCTTTACTGCACCCGCTCGATCTCTCCTGCAGCTGATGCACGTATTCATATTAACAATGTATTATCATGTAAAGTTAATGCCACTGCTTAAAACTTCATTGTCTTTTTTAATTGTTGGGAATCTGTATCACAAATGCAGCAGAATTTGAGAGGAATCTGCCCAGCCATCTGTTTGAAATGTCAAGTGGTTGTAATGGTTCAGAACTGTGCCTGGATGTGGCCTCCACTCATCTAATGGTGAGCTAATAAAGCCTTCAAGGACTGATCACCCCCCCTACAGTGTGGCCAACCTGCAAGGGTATTCAGGGCCAATAGTTTGATCATATTTGGGATGAGAGCCTTGTTCTTGTTCCCCTCTGCCATTTCAAAAAGCATATTAGTCTATTTCAATAAGTAGGCTATCAACACAATGAGCATACTGCAAACAGGAATTGTCTATGCCGTGTGTTTTTCATATGCTCTCTGTTGCTTCCAGGTTTCATCCCCAAATTGAAAATATCAGATATTTTATGATTTGTTATTCTGGCTGTTAAGAGGTTTCCAGAAGTAGTAAATAATATTTAATGAAGATGATCTTGGTCCTAGTTCCACACAAGGCACACTTATTGTACAGTACACCACACTGTAGAATTAATGTAACTGTACCTTGCAGTGAGTCATTCCTATAATTACTTCCAAAGGACTTGTGTTGATTACAGAGGAAGCTCCATTTTGAAAATGACTTTTTTTTCTTCATTCTCCTTTCTTCTCTGTTACCACAGGGAACTGCTAGAATTCTCTGTCCTCCTTTGTCCACCTCCACCCCTCCTTCACCATGGGCTATCTTTAGAGATCTCCTTCAGCCTTCTGTTACCACTGATGATTGCTGAAGTTCTTCACTTCCACTTTCCAACTGTTTTCTGCAGGAGCTCATTTCTGGAAGTCCTAATCATGACTTCTGATAAAAGTGATTGACCTTAAAGTTGATTACTTTCCTGATTTAAAACAAGTGTATCTTTTTTCTATGCAGAGAAGCAAACACTGCCTCAGTTCATGAGTCAACTCAGAATAGCCTAAGTTGGTGGCATTAACTTGCCTTGAAACAGTTCTGGAAGCAACCCCTAATGTATATTATACTTATGCAGCTTTTAAAACTTAGACTTTTTATACAGTTTATACACCTCCAGAGATAGTATTTTATTGAAAGTATTTTAATTCTCTGAGTCTGATTTTTTCTATTCTGCGTAAGTTTGATGCTCAGAGAACAAGGTAAAAAAGAACTAAACCAGAACTCTGGAATTCCTTCATTCTATCCTTGTTTTTCACAAAGTAATATTTTGAAAATGCTTTTTTTTCTTTGAAATATTGGATTTTGCAACTATGATATCTAGATAATTTGTATGTACAGTTTTAAATCTGCTTTTCAGAGTCTCTGGGGAGTCTGTAACATACAGTGAAATTGGAATATGCAATGAATTAAAGGTGAATGGACATTCTTTGAAGGATGTCAACATGAGTGAATGTCATGTCTGTGACCAGAGCTACCACTGGGTTTGTTTGCTTTTGTAGATTACAGAGTTGGATAGCTATTGTAGAGGTTGGTATATCATCTGGAGACCCCACCTAACCAGAATCAACCCGGGTTTGCTACTGCCTTGCCTTAGTAGGTAGTTTCTCTGGCTGACTGGTACCATTGGAACTTTTACATATAGAAGTACCGTATGTGGTGAGTTGTTTGGCTGTGCAGGTAACTGTTTGTCACTCAAGCAACTTCACTGAAATAAGTTACCTTTTTTCGCATTTTGTGGGACCTGGTGGTGCCCTAAATGAAATGTGGGGCACACTTCCACAAGAATGGGTGTTATCCAAGTAGAAAACAACAGGCTATTGCAAGATATAAAAAATAATACCTAGGTTAAGGTAAGATTATGCTGGAAAGATCAGCTGAAGTGGCATTGGCCTTGACAGCCTAAATTGAACATCTATCGATATGACCATCTGTACTCATACACATACGTCTAGGGGTAAAGGGAAGAGGCCCCTTTGTAATTTATCCTGTAAAACAATCTGAAGAAATGGAGTACAACATTTACAGATGGATTCATTTTGTATATGCATTAGCATTACTCGTTCTTAGGAAAAAATGTATTTGATTTGTTTAACCAGTTAAGTTTTGGTTAAAGTAAAACAAAGATAAATGGATAAAGGTTAGCTTTATTTGTTTCAAATACTTTGAAACATCAAAACATAAAATGCATCTTTTGCATCAAATCAAATCAGTGAGGGTTCTGCTGGGGCTACGCTTCTGGAGCCACCATAACTCTAACCATGTGAGAGAAAACCAGGGCACCTGCAGGAGACCCACTCGGTCATAGGGAGAACATACAAACTCCTTGCAGACAATTGAATCTAGATTGTTGATCGCTGGTATTGTAAATCAATTGTGCTAAGTGCTATTCTACCTTGCCACCATATTTTATTAACTGCTTTAAATTATTTTATTGTAAGGTACAAATCAGAGGTACAAACATATTTGAATAATAAAAGCAACACTTTCAACAAATTAAAGTACAATGTAGGAATTTCCATCTTGAATATGGCATTAACACAAAGTGAAAATTTACACTAACTTCAGATACATGAACATCTGTAAGTGTAGTTAAGTTCAAAAGTTTGGAGTTTAATTTCCTCCCTGCTTTGTCCATGTAACCTTCAACAACCAACTGAATTTGATAAAATGGTACAGGTTTGAATTCTACACTTTTGCTATTGGTCACTCAAGAAACCAAGAACTCCTAGTCCATCCACATCCCGAACCATTGGTGACAAGCATTCGGCTATCAAACGGAACACAGCGTAGTGCTTTGCCAGTTTAGAAAAATCTTCAGCTATTTAACCTTGTCACAAGTATTTCAAATATGAAGATGTGGTCAGGTGGTCAGGTCCATTTTTAAATGGACAGATACTGTACCTATTAGCATAGTGATTACCCTTCAGACTTGTGTCCAGGTGCTCAATCATTGATACAAGCTTAAATTTTATCAAGGCAGCTGAGGATTGTTTTATCTTAAATAATTCTGGACTGTGATGGAAGCAAATTTACCAGGTTTTTCAAATGTCTAATTGGTTTACACTTACGTTCTTCAGGGGAGAAAATCTATTAAATTACCCAGTCTGGCCTCAGTATAACTTCAGAATGGCAGAGTGGTTGAAAGTCGATTCCACTCTGAACTGGCCAAACAAGTTATTCAATTCAGGAACCAACTGAGAAGCATAACATATGCCAGTCTTTTTGGGCAAAATACACAACTGTAAGCAATTAAAAAAAACCAAACACTACACCCCAAGACCCAGTCAAAGCACAAATCTTCACAATTATTCAGATCAGGGTATTAAGGGCCAGTTACTGTTAACTTGGTTTACTCTGGCAGAGGATTAGAACAGTACAGGCCCTTTGGCCCACAGTGTGCCGACCTTTCAACCTACTCAGTCAACATTTCTTTGTCTCCGTTCTGGGAAGAATGAAGAGAGCATGAGAAAGATCAGAAGATAAAATCAAGCAAGTGTGAACAAAATTTAATGCAACACAAGGATTGGCTGGGAAATGAAGACAGAGGCAAACCCAGCTTGGAGTGCAAAAAAAATTGATAAGTGCTTTATATAGTTTCTTTTCCTTAACTTATTAGTGTGCCTCTTGTTTGTGGGTCTCTTCCATGACAAGGTATTGGAGCAGAATTAGGCCATTTAGCCCATCAAGTCTGTTCTACCATTCCACCATGGCAGATTTATTATCCCTCTCGACCCCATTCTCCTGCCTTCTCCCTGTAATCTTTGACATCCTTACTAATCATAAATTCCACTGATTCACCATCCTCTGGCTAAAGAAATTCCTCTTAATCTCTGTTCTAAATGGATGTCCCTTGTTTCTGAGGCTGTGCCCTCTGGTCCTAGACTCCCCCGCTACAGGAAATATCCTTTCCACATCCATTCTGTCTAGGTCTTTCAATATTCAATAAGTTTCAATGTGATCCCCCCCTCATTCTTCTAAACTCCAGTGAGTTCAGACCCCGAGCCATCAAAAGCTCCTCATGTTAGAACATAAGTTGATGTTCTATTTATGCAATAACCTATATTCAAATTATAATTTTTGATTGGAATGGACATATAGAGTCATAAGCTCATAGAGTTATAGAGCATGGAAATGGTCAGCCTAATTGCTCCAGGTCAAGCAAGATTCCCATTTAAGCCAGCCCTATGTTGGTCCATATCTCTTTAAATCTTTCTTATCCATGTACCTGCCCAAATATCTTTTAAATGTTGGCAATCTTCTTGCTTCAACCACTTCCTCTGGCAACTCATTCCATTTAATGGTTATTATTTGGTATTATAAGTTGAATCAAGATTTTCACCACGCAAACCCATTGCAAATCTTCCCCCACTGAACCTTTCTCCAAAGTTCTGTGTCACCACTTAGTCTGAGAGTTGAGCTATCCCAAAAAGGAAGCTGAAATGCTGACACTGACTTTTTAACTAGCTCTACCCCATTTTATGGGGATCTTAGGATCCCAGCCTGTAGATGTAAACCACTTTCTGTGCCAGTGGTCTTAAGTTAAACTGTGTTCCTTTCATTTAAGTTGTTTCATTGTGCATAGAAAGGGAGTCAGAATGCAGAAAGGAAGGTTGCAGGCATAAAGGCCTGAGCAGAGACTTGGGTACAAATGTCTAGGCTCATCTCAGTGCAGAGCTGACCTGCGAGATGCTTTTGGATGAGGCATTACAAATAAGGTATTGCCCCTTCTTTTCATTGGATGTAAACATCCCGAGGCACATATCTGGAGTACCAAAGGTGTGAAATATCCTTTGTTCTGCCTAGGAATGTATCTAATCTTTATCGCAGTGCTGTATTGAGAGCTTGCTGTGTGTTACTCCAATACATAGCGAGTGAACTTCAACAGTACTTCATTGGCTGTGAAGCATTTTGGGGCATTATGGATTACAGAAGGTACCATAAAATTGCAGCATTTTTTATTAACTGGATTGGAAAAAAATTTATTTAGACCTTACAGGAATCCTTTATGCACCAAAGTTGATATATTCTGGGGGAAAAAGATATCTGTTAGAAGAAAATGGAAATGACCAGCAGCTTTTACCAAGACAAACGGGGTGAAAAAATACAGTGTGGAGGACAATTAATAGTTTTTTTGGTGCACAAATTCAATTTCAATCACTCAAGCCAACTTGGGAGGCTAATTGATATCTAATTGAATGGTATTACCCAATCACTTTCACCATACGAAAGGCAGGACTATTTTCACTGCATGCAGCCATTACCTTCACTGTCACCAAGTCTGCATCCCAGCACTCCCTACCCAACAGGGCCATGGGACTACCTTCACCAGAAAGACTGCTGTAGTTCAAGAAGGCAATTTACCACCACCTCTCAAGGAAAATTCCAAATGGCCAATAAATAGTGTACTTGGTTGCTCCAATTGCCATACCAATGGGTTAAAATACACACATTAATAAGGTGTATATATTAGGTTTAAGAACAATAGCATTTCAGGTACTTGTGCCCATTAGCAGGATATTAAACAGATTACCAATTGGCTCTAATTGCTCCCACTTTCATACTTTTAAACAATTGGAACACCTATTAATTGATGGTGCTGTGATTGAGGGCAGATCCTATATTAACTATTGTCTCAGAATAAATATCACAGACTCCTTCTCAGATTAGAATACATTAGTTGCAGTACAAAGTTCAAGAATGAAAAGTTAGCTCCCACAAATATAAAATAGAGAACAGCTGGGAGAATCACGCATGACTTGAGGTTCTTTGATTTCCTCTTTAGCCTTGCCTTACCTTTTTAACATATATGATTAGAAATTGCACCTTATGATATTACTCACATATTGGTTGAATAAAATTCCAGCCTCAGATCCACTATCTTGCCACTTTGTTTAAAATAAACAGAATATCATCTTTGTTAAAAGTAGTGAGCAGGTAAAAACATAAATAATTGGAGTAGAAGTAAGCCATTCTGCATCTTCTACTTGCTCCACAATTCAGTATGACACTGGCTGTTCTGGGCTTTGGATTTAGAGAGTTTTACCTCCATTTTGTTTTTGTCAGTTTCCATAGCCCTGGTTTCCTATATCAAAAATCAATCTACGTCAGCCATGAATATGTTTAATAATTCAATATCCACAGTTCCCTGGATAAAGAATTTCCAAGATACTCCACCTTCTGACAGATCTTTTTTTTTTAACCTCAACTGCCAGACTAATGTACTGAAGCAATGGCACCTAGTTTTACGTTCCCCCAGCATAAGAGGAGCTATCCTGGCAAGCTACAGTATTTTTAAAATAAATCCCCTGTAGTTCTTATAAACTCCAGAAAATATAAGCTGCATTCCACATAAACACCATACAGTTGTCAATTCACTTATCTCAGGAATCACCCTTGCATATCTTTGTTCCACCAGCTTCAAAATATGTCTTTCATTGACCAAATCCAAATGGATTGTTCCCTGGTGTGATCTCATCAACACCTAGTGCCCTTGTGGCAAGACTTTCCTACTTTTGTCTTCCATCAACACAACATTCACAAACCATTTCACTTGCTCATACTCTCTGTTAACATTTTGTGGTCCAATCTCAACACAAACCTGTAATACATGTTTCATGCCACTAATAATTGTGAGAAATTTCCAAATCAATTAAAATCCTTTACAGAGTTTCAAGGAATCTTGGGACATCAGATGGCAAGAAGTAAACACTCTACTCATTATCAAGGAGAGATTCAAGTAGTTTACAATTATCCTGTTCAATGTAAACTACTCACAGCCACTACATAATAAACTACAGAAAGATCACTCTCTCATTTTAGGACTTTCTATTTCATTACTAATTTAATCATAGAGTCAAAGAGAAGTACAGCACAGAAGCAGCTCCTTTGGCCCATCTAGTCCATGCTGAAACCGTTTAAACTGCCTACCCCCAACGACCTGCCCTCCATAGCCCTCCATATCCCTATTATCTACGCACCTATCCAAACTACTCAAACATCAAAAACTTAGGTCCTCCAGAGCCAGCAACATCTTTGTAAATTTTCTCTGCAACTTTTAACTTTAGGAAGGCAATATGAGAAAATGATATTTCTAGGAATATATGCAGTCAGCAAAGAGACGATAGATTGTAAGTAAGGTAGTAAAAGCAATAAGCAGAAACATGAGATTGATTGGAATGTAAAGATACAGTTATCAAAAATGCTCTTAATAAATTTTTCATAAACAGTAATAAAAAATCAAGTAGAATCAAGGACTATGATTAATTTCGTGTCCAAAAATCAACAGTAGAACACAGTCTTCATTAACTTTAAGTAAAACACTTCAGAGATTGATTAAGCCATGCTATGATGTTTATAGAATAGTTCTAAGTTAAAATTGAGCTATTTGAGCTGGGAGAGTCCATGCTGTCTTCTACTCCATTGTCAGCCCAGCCTAGGGGCTAAATTGCAGACTGCTCCTGGCAGAAGTTGTCACAACCCATGAGGTTTCTCTCAGACTCACTTGCCAGAGCTGCCTCCCTTAGCACTGACATATGTTCCTCGGCTGAGGAGAGGGATTGGTCAATCCAGTCGAAGCTTCCAGTCATGTGACAGGCATTCCTCGTAACCAATACAAGATGGCTGACAGAGAGCAAGAGGGCAGTGGTTCTGCAAGAAAAGGTAGGTGTATTGTCACACGGAGAAATATGAATGAAAAGGAAGACCTCAATCATTAAACATTTTGCATTTGATCTTCTCTTAAATGTCCAGATAAGATCAATGGCTAGGGTTAGAAAAGTGCAAATGAGTTTCTGTGGTGTTAAGTGGACTTTTAAGGAGAGTTCAAAGGCACCATTTCAAAATTTTCAAGCCCAATTATTTCTAATTCAGTAAAACAACTTGATTTTAGCCTAATTTTTGACTTTTTGCCTTTACACTCATCATCATCATATATTATTGTTATATATTGGTACAAATTTCATTAGTATAGCAAATCTGATCATTCTGATCTCCAATGATGACTGCAATAAGGATACATTTGCTCAAAATTACAGTATGAAATTTTGCTGTTTAACCAATTACAGCTCCCTATACGAAGGGAAAGCAAGTGAGCAGGGATCTTGGACTTGTTTGAGAGAATACCCAACTGAACTGTAGTGGTGAAGGTCAGAAGCTGTCAGCTTGCTTGCACTCTGCCAAAAAGCTAAAATGCAGAGCCCTTTATTACTAGGAGGAACAATTCATTGGTTTCCAGCTGTTCTCGCAGAGACACAAGTAACATGTTGTTCAGAAATCTAGTCCAATATAATGTGGTCTCAGATCCAGCATTAGGTTGTTAAAAAGGACCAATATAAAAGTGAATTTAAATGCCAATTTGACAGTTTTCTCGTGGTGGAATCAAATGCAAAGGTTTGGGAGATAACCCTGCTTTCCTCTCCTATGTTTCCCCATTCATAAGCAAAATAACTACAGCAGGGTTACTGAATTCTTTGCCAAAACAGAAGTACCCAAGAAATTCTCCAAGGTCAGGCCAACACTATACTTAATGACTTCTCAGTTTTGTCAATCCATTGATTTCCTGTCCCCTTTTTGAACCTCTGCTTGCAACTTCTTTACGTTGCACATTTGAGAAGAGCTCAATGTCTGGAGAATCCATCACTTTTGAAAGTTCAAAGTAAATTTATCATCAAAGTACATATATGTCACCATATACAACACTGAGATTCATTTTCTTGCAGGCATACTCAATAAAGACAGTAACCATTATAGAATCAATGAAAGACCACACCAACAGGATGGACAACCGGTGTGCAAACAACAAACTGTGCAAATATAACAGAAAGAATAATAATTAATAATAAACAATAAGGTTATGGGAACATTTGGATGAGTTGAAGACACGATAGTAGTGATGAGAAGAGAATGCCAAAGGGTGTCAACACCAGAGAGAGATCCCATTCAATCCCTTTGCCTGAATTTGCTCCCTTATAGCCTACCCCAGCCCTCTTGTTGTTCTGAAAAGAATTGATTGCACTGAGTAGCTTCAAGGGGCAATCAATAAGCAGTATGAATGAATTGCCTTGCCCTCACTATTGAATGATGAGAGCAGTATACCAAATAATGGTCTCCTCTGTCCATGGCATTTCTCCTGCAGCCACTGAACAGAGGAAACAGTAATGATTGTAGATGTCCTGGATACGAAACCGCTCTGAACTTCAGGTTAAATGTGCTCACTTGATGTCTGCTTCCTTAATAAGGTCATCACAGCTAAATGTTTCCCACTGTACAGCAGGGACATCACTTGAGAGTTGTTATAATTGCTGTAACCACCCTGTTCTTGTAGAAGGTCAGTTTTGCACATGCTTATGCTGAGTTATAGACTCGCCTTTCGGCAGAGACCTGGCTGCCCATGCTTGCTGGGTTCAGGCAGAATGGATCATCAGATAAAACCCTATCCATAACAAACCTCTAGTGATCTCCTCCATTAAGTGTTCAGTATCTAGCACTTCTGTGACAGAAACCTTCACGGTGTCTAAACCCTCCCCGATGCAGATATTTTTCTTGAGTACGACTAATGTTTCACCCGTCTCTCTAGCTGGTTCTAACAATAGTTAATAGTCTTATTTTTCCTGCTGTAATTTTCAGTGTGACTGCTTAGCTGATGGTCCTATTGACTTTACAATCCCACTATTCATGTCCTTCATTTTCCCTGTGTTAGAGGGATTTATTAGTTTATTTGTGGTAGTATTTTGTTTTATGAGCTGCATGTGCTATATGTATACTGGGTGCACTATAGTCAGATGACAATAAACTTGAACTTGAATTTCAATGCAGGGGCCACCCTGCAGTAGAATTTGTCGAGCAGTACAAGTCACACTAAAAGCACATGTCTGTCATTTGCAATAGAAAATGGAAACAAATTAGCACTGGAAGTGCTGACAAAACTGGTGCTCACTGGGACAATTTAACAGACAATTTCACAGGTTCTTTCACAAGTTTTGCACCAAAACAACTTTTGGACAAACATATTAGACAAAAAGCAATTATCTTCAGTCACCCAGCCCGTATCGATCCCAAATTTGGCAATGTTCAGGCACAGTCCTGTTCAACCTTGTTTGCTATTTGTTCTGCAGCCTCCACGCTCTCTCACATATTTACCTTCTCTGTCCCTACAACCCTTGAAACTCCCTCTGCTCCACTAATTCTGGTCCCTTGAGCATTCCAAAATGTAATCACCCAACCAATGGCAGCCATGATTTAAACTACCTGAAACCTTGGAATGCCCATCTTAAAAGCCTTTTCTCAAAGCAGATCCTCAAAATCAATCCTTTTGATTATGTTTCTGATATGTCCGTCTTTGATTTATTGCCTAAGCATTTCTCAACACTCTATGAAGTATCTTGAGAAGTTGCACTACACCTAAAGAATGACAAGAGCACTAACTATTGTCACACATAGCAGTTCAATACGTTGCTGGTGGATGTGCCATGCCTACCTCAGCAACTGCATCATTTCCACCCCTTTATCAATGCACATCCCACTTTTATGTTGTACCAATCCTCCCTTTCTGTCAGCCTCGTTCTATCTGTCTCAAGAACAATATATCCCACTTCTCAATGTGTGTAAGTGTCACTTTTTGCACAGATACAGAATTGTACAAAAGTCTTAGGCAGATATATATAGCTGGGCAGCCTAAGACTTTTGCACAGAACTGTAGTAATTTTATATATTGCACTGTACTACCACAAAAAAAACAAATTTCATGACATACGTGAGTGATGATAAACCTGATTCTGATATGGGTCTCTATTGGACTGAGAGTGGGTAGGGGGCAAGGAGAGGGAAATCATGGGTGGGAAAAGGGGAAAGGAGAGGGGAAGGGGAGCAGGAAGCACCTGAGAGAGTTTCTTTAATGATCAATAAAACAATTGCTTGGAATCAAATGACCTTGCCTGATGTCTTATGTCTGGGTGTATGTGCACTCGTGCCACCACCTTAGGGGTGTGTGTGTGTGTGTGTGTATATATATATATATATATATATATATATATATATATATATATATATATATATATATATATATATAAATAAAAGACTTTTGCACAGTATTGTATTTAACAAACTTCTTCTAATTGAGATATCCTGGCATTAGAAAAGTGCTCAAGGAACTTCCACATTCAAATATCCTACATCATTGAAAGCAGATGAAGTTCCAATTATGATACTACCCAAGTACATTTGCTTTTCTAATTCAACATTGTGTAGATTGAGAAGTATTCAAATATATCTTAATGAGCTGATATATGATTATTTTAGGAGGAATAGAATTGTGTCTGACCTAGCATCCAGGAGCTTGGGATCCAGTGGAGGGTACATCGATCTCACAACATCGTCCACCCTAACAATAGACAGCAAAGGAAAGAAACACATTACTGAAAACTCCATGTTAGACGAAATCTTACCATACAGAGAGCAGTGAAAATATGTAACCAGTCCTCATAGAGGGATTGTAAGTGGAAAGGGTGAGCAATTTCAAGTTGCTGGATGTTAATATTTCTGAGGGTCTCTCCGGGGCCTGCCCAACATATCGATGCAGCTACAAAGAAGGCACAACAGCAGATACATTTCATTAGGAGTTTGAGGAGATTGTTATGTCACCAAAGACACTCACAAATTTCTACAGCTGTACCATGGAGAGTATTCCAACTGGCTGAATCACCATCTGGTAGGGGGGTGGTGGGTGGGGGCTACTGCACACATTTGAAATAAGCTGCAGAGAGTTGTGAACTCAGTCAGTTCCACCATGGGCACCAGCCTCCCCAGCATCCAGCACATCTTCAAGGAGCGATGCATCAAAAAGGTGGCGTCCATTATTAAAGACCCCATCACCCAGGATGTGGCCTCTTCTCATTGTTACCATTAGGAAGGAAGTACAGAAGCTTGAAGGCACACACTCAGTGATTCACTCCCCTCTGCTGTCCGATTTCTAAATGGACATTGAACTCATGAACACTACCTCACTACTTTTTAAATTTTTATTTGTGTACTACTTATTTAACTCTTTAATATATATATTTACTGTATATTAAATATCTATATATACTTACTGTAATTCAGTTTGTTTCTCTATTATGTTTTGCATTGTACATCTGCAAAGACAACAAATTTCACAACATATGCCAGTGATGTTAAACCTGATTCTGACAATGATTTTAATGTGGGAGCAGATAAATTATTTTGATTATCCTCAAGCTTGTCCTATTATTGCTGTCCCACCAAGCAGTGGAGATCCCTTAACTCCTTATTCTGGAGTCCTCTCCTTTATCGTCTCAGCCGTCTGGTGGCGCAATGGCATCGGCGCTGGACTCTGGAACGAAGGCTCCCGAGTTCAAATCCAAGTGGGGCCACCCCCGAGCACACTTTCCATCTGTGCCAGGTTGAGCGCCGAGCTAGCCACTCGGTGTCGTAAAAAAAAAGGCTCGAGTCAGGAACGTTCATACCATGGCCCGGTTAATCTGAAAGGAGACCAATCCTGACACCACGTGCCAGGCAAAAATGGCTGACTGACTGGTGTGACAAGCTAAAAAAAAATCATCTCAGCACTTGTATAGCTGAATCCTGTTGGACCTAGGTAAGGTAGCAAGGCTGTACAATATCGTGACCTTCCTGGTGAATCATTAGTTGCTGGACAAGATGTCATGACTGGTCTCTAAACAAGAGCTTGACATTAGTCCACTTACACCCATCCTCCACATCTGCTAACATCCAGATCCACTTTGCAGCCTGATTAATTTTGGTAAATAACAAGCAAGTTTCAAAATGATTTTGATGTAACTGCCTATAATGATTTGGAGGTACCTTTCTCCTCCTTTGCATGAAATTTCAAATTTCTTCTTTTACATTAAAGTTTCAAAAACATTGCCATGATTCTCCAGAGAACTTTAGTTCTGAGTGTTATTTGTTTACTTTTTGTTTGCATGATCTGCTTTTTTGCATATTGGGTATGTGAAAGGCTTTTTTAAAAATGGGTTCTAAGGGGTTTCTTTGTTTTTCTGGCTGTTTGTAAGATGATGAATTTCAAGGTTGTACTGTACATAGTATACATACTTTGAACTTCAATCCAAAGGAGAAGAGCAAGTGTCTAGTCCATTGCACTAGCTCAAATTCCACTATAAATTTATTTCCCTTCATCACCATTTGTGGGCATTGCAGGTGCTCTGTTGGCTTTTGCTGGCCAAGGCTCGCTCACCTTGGGCTAATCCTCTTTGCTACCACAATAATGTCACTCAGCCTGGCTGGCGATTTGATCTTTGCCCCTGATCCCATCGTCATGGCAACAAGTTTCTCAGTTAGAGTATGACATATCTGTAAAACAAAATGTAAATCCATCAGGATCAACATCAGTCTTTCTCAAACTGCCAAAATATTTCAAAAACATTTCAAAACAAAGTTTGTCTTAGATATGGCTGTGTGCATTTTTAACTGAAATTATAGCTGGTTGTTTATTCCTCCAAGTTTTCAGCTAGTGCCAAGGTCTTCAAATTGCACTCAGCATTTCTGGACAACTTTTCTTACTGCTATCGGAATCAGAGGGTTCCATCACAATCTTTCAACTCCTTTTCACACTGATGGAATACCCTCGCTTCATGGATGCCAGAGGCACAATAGATCAATGCAAATGACGTCGGGCCTGAATCATTTTCATGCTTCCTCACTCTTTGCAGTTTCCAAATTCTACTTTTGAAAAAATAACTTCAAATCTTCATTCATTTTTTTCTCATTCCTGCAGCTGCCAGCAATGAAATGAAAAAGAATTTGTGTTTACAATTTGATGTGTCAGTACTGCTTCCAAAAGGCATTTGACAAGGTGCCACGGAAGGACTGGTGCATAGATCCAAAGTCTATGGTATCATAGGAAGTGTGTCAGAATGGATTGAAAACTGACAATCTCATAGAAAACAAAGAGCTGGAATAAATGGGTCCTTTTCCGACTGGAAATATTGGAAGACGACTGAAGAAAGTTTGCAATTGTTCACTCTTTACATTAAAGACTTTCAGGCTTCTTGTTTTGTTGCTTCCTGTAAGGAGACGAGTCTCAAGGTTATATAACTTATACATAGTTTGATAATAAATGTACTTTGAACTTGGCAGAAGGAACATTGGGTAAGTTTTCTAATTTTTCTGATATCAGAATGGGTGGAAGGCACAGAGCCACAAGCATACTGTAATTCTGCAGTAGGATATTGATTGAGTGGAAAACAATGGAGTTTAATGTGAGGAAGTATAAGGTCATTAATTAGGTGAGAGAAATCAAACTGACAATTATTATCTAAGTGGAGAGAGACCACAAGGCTAAGCGACCTTGGTGTTCCATGGTATGAATCAGACAGAGGACTAACAAGTACAGTAGTTAAGAAGGCCAACAGCATTTCAGCTTTCATTGCAAAAGTGTTGGAGTTTAAAAATAAGGAGGTTTTGTTGCAATGTGTTGGTGAGGCCTCACCTTTATTTTAATTTCAGTCCCCCTACCTAAAACACATAATGGCATTGGAGTTCGTCTAGGCTTATTCCTGGGGTGAGATCATTGCCCTTCCAAGAGAGATTAAATAGTTTTGGTCCATATTCTTATTTTTATTTACTTACTGAGATACAGTGCTGAATAGGCCTTTCTGGCCCTTCAAGCCACACCATCCCCTGATTTAACCCTAGACTTATCACAGGACAATTTATAATGCCCAATTAACCTACCAACTGGTATGTCTTTGGACTGTGGGAGGAAACCAAAGCAGCTGGAGGAAACCCACGTGCAAACTCCTAACTCGGGTCACTAGTACTGTAAAGCATTGTGCTAACCACTACACCACCATGCCATCCAATTCCTTGGATTTCCTTGGAGTCTAAAGAATGAGGAATGACTTTATGCAAATATAAGAGATCTTGTTAGAGCAGAGGTTGGGATGTTTTCACTAGCAGGGGAATCTTGAACATGGATATAACTACCAGGTGAGAGGTCAGACATTTAATACTGAGGGAAGTAGAAATTTCTTCTCACAGAGTGTGGAGAACCTGTGGAATTCTCTGCCTCAGCAAGTGGTGGAAGCTAATTAAATGGAAGTTAAAGTGCAGGTGGATGAAAATGTGATTGATTGAGGACTAGAGGGGTCTAGAGAAATGGCATAGAAGAGAAGCTGAGTCCAGGAGAGGTCAGCCAAGATCATATTAAATGGAAGGACAAACTTGAACGTCCAGAAGGCTTACTCCTATTCCTATTTTCTTACGTTCTTGTGTTATTGCATGGCACTACGAAATTCCTGTTACATATTTTTCATTGCACAGTATGAAACAAAAAATGCAGCATAATGGATATAAGACCATAAGACGTAGGAGCAGAATCAGCCCATCTGGCCCATCGAGTTTGCTCTGCTATTCAATCATGGCTGTTCCTTTGTTTTTCCCTCTTCAGCCTCACTCCCTAGACTTCTCCCTGTAACCTTTGATGCCGTGACCAATCAAGAACCTGTGAATCTCTGCCTTAAATACACCCAATGACCTGGCCTCCACAGCTGCCTGTGGTAACAAATTCCACAAAATCACCACCCTCTGGCGAAAGAAATTACTCTCCTTTATACAAATGAATGCCCCTCTATCCTGAGGTTGTGCATGCCCTCTGGTCCTATACCCCCCACCATGGGAAACATCTTTTCCACATCTACTCTGTCTAGGCCTTTCAACATTCAAAAGGTTTCAATGAGATTCCCCCCCCCCACCCCCACATCCTTCTAACTTCCAGTGAGTACAGACCCAGAGATCAAACGCAGAGATCAAATAATAATTCATTCATTCCTGGAATCATCCTTGTGAACCTCCTCTGAACCCTCTCCAATGCCAGCACATCTTTTCTTAGATAAGGAGCCCAAAACTGTTCAAGGTGAGGCCTCACCAGTGCCTTATAAAGCCTCACAGCAGCTACTGTTTGGAAGCCTGTATATAACTGCCATCAGGGTCCTTTTACCCTTGCAGTTTCTTTACTCAGTCCAAAAGGATTCAACATCTTCCGATCCTATAATTTGGGTTTAGGAATCTGGGGGATGGGAGTAGGAGGTGGACAGATAGATGCTCAATTGGGTTCTGGTGAGGAAGATCTAAGGGAAGACTTAGCATAATAATGAATTGGTATTTCTGTTGTCTGAAGATTGTTGCTTTAAGGGAAGGTTGAAAATTGTGGTTTCAATCATTTGGGGAGGTGGTAGACAGGGATATTTTGGTGAAGGGGGTTCACAGATCAGTGAATGTATGTACGAGTGTGTGAGGACTCTAAGGACAGAAGACATTTCCTTAAGGGGCATTCTGCCAGCGTTAATAAAACCTTAGTGTTCCAGAAATGTCCAATTTCAGGCACTCTCAGGATACTATGACTTATTTCCCTCGCAATGGAGTATTAGGCAGGAATTACATCACCAATGTATTTGACATGAACATCACAAAAGTCATGTGTGTGCAACACAGTCAGGCAGTGCCAAGCCAAAATTCTGAAGCAATTTGAAATGATCTGAAAGTTGTTTCAAGGTCATATCAATAGATCTATTTGAATTTTGTGGCCTCATGGGTTAAATCAACAAAGCATAAAGAAATGGATTATTCCTGATCCTAAATAACGAACTTTGACATTTCATTTTGATTTCAAATAAACAATATCAAAGTTCTTACCTTGAGAATTTCAATGCAATGTGACACCAAGCCCCTAGAAAAGACAAGTTTACCTGTTACACATTTTCAACTGTAGAAGTCAATCCAAACACCAAACATTGTTTAAATCACTGTTAAGTCCCACACCATCTCACATGATAAGGAGGTATAAAATAAAAATGGAAACAGGTTAATTCTGATGAAAGCATGTCACCCAGAATGTTAACATCCACAGATTCTGCCTGGCCAGCTGAGTATTTGTGTGGCATCTTCACTTTTTATTCCCACTGACAATATAGTGGGACTACAATGTTCAAAAGCCATTAGGTTCAGAGAATGCAATTATTCTGGCATTAGGCACTATTGAAGTCAAGTGATAAATAATTTTCACTCTCAGCAGGTAATCATTCCAATCTTAACCAAAACAAAAATCACCTCTCACAAAATTATTTTATTCATCTCAAAATATCTTCCATAATACTTTTAATCACACAGTTTTCACATCAGTTTCATCTTGTTGTCAAGTGTAACTCAACTCTATTAAAGAAGCTTCCATCTGCATTAGCATAACCCTGTGGAAAGTCTACGCCAGTGTGACAGATTGGGCCGAAACAATCTACTGTCACTCCCTCATTTTTTAGTCACTTCCTTATCTCAGTATATAAAATGTCAAAGCAAGTGTAGGCCACGTGGCTCCACCATTCATGGAGGCCATCTTCCACCTCAATGGCATGTTTAGAGATGTCACACACTCCTAATGAGACATGGAGCCAGAGAAAGGAAAAATCAAATGGCAATTTGCAACTAAGATGCTTTTTTTAAATCTCCTTAAGATAAAATCCGCAAAGGAAACAGCATTATGAAGGACCCCATGCATTCCTCATACAATCTCTTCTCCCTCCTGCCATCTGGGAAAAGGCACTGAAGCATTCGGGCTCTCACGACCAGACTATGTAACAGTTTCTTCCCCCAAGCTATCAGACTCCTCAATACCCAGAGCCTGGACTGACACCTTACTGCCCTACTGTCCTGTTTACTATTTATTGTAATGCCTGCACTGTTTTTGTGCACTTTATGCAGTCCAGTGTAGGTCTGTAGTCTAGTGTAGCTTTCTCTGTGTTGTTTTTTTTTATTATTACATAATTCAGTCTAGTTTTTGTACTGTGTCATGTAGCACCATGGTCCTGAAAAACATTGTCTCATTTTTACTGTGTACTGTACCAGCAGTTATGGTCGAAATGACAATAAAAGTTGACTCGACTTGACTTGACGAAGTAGCTAAAATAAAGAACTTTTGTAGGTAGTTTTGAGGAAGTAGAGAGGCTCCAGAAGAACTTAGACAGATTAGGAGAATGGGCAAAGAAATTGCAGGCATATGAAATACAGTGTCAGGAAGTGTATGATCATGCATTTTGGTAGAATAAGTAAAAGGGTTGACTATTTTCTAAATGGAGTGAAAATTCAAATATCTGAGTTGCAAAGGGACTTAGGAGCCCTCATGCAGGATTCCCCAAATGTTAATTTGCAGGTTGAGTCTGTGGTGAGGAAGGCAAATGTGATATTCACATTCATTTCAAGAGGACGAGAATACCAAAGCAAGTTGAGGCTTGATAAAGCACTGGTGAGGTTTCACTTGGAGTATTGTGAGCAGCTTTGGACCCCTCGTCTTGGAAAGGATATCTGACACGAGGGAGGATTCAAAGGAGGTTCATGAGAATTATTCCAGGATTTAACTGCTTGTCATATGAAGAGCATTGATAGCTCTGGGCCTATATTCACTGGAATTCAGAAGAATGGTGAAATTCACAAGAAGAGTGGCTGTGGAGAAGATGGTGGGAGAGTCTAGAACCAGAGGACACAGCCTCAGAATAGAAGGGCGTCCTTTTAGAACAGAAGATGAGGAGGAATTTCTTTAGCCAGAGAGTGGTGAATGTATGGAATTCACTGCCACAGGCAGCTGTAGAGGCCAAGTCTTCATGTATATTTAAGGTAGAGGTTGATAGATTATTGATTAGCCAGGGCATGAATGGATATGGGGAGAAAGTTGAGGCTTCCTCACTAAATATATTTAAGAAACAGTTAGATAGGTTTTTACATAGTAGGGGAATTAAGGGTTATGGGAAAAAGGCAGGTAGATGGAGCTGAGTTTACGGACAGATCAGCCATGATCTTATTGAATGGTGGGACAGGTTCAATGGGCCAAATGGCCTACTTCTGGCTCCTATTTCTTATGTTCTTATGTAAAGGCAAGAGATTGGGGCTGAGAGGAAAAATGCATCAGCGAAGATGAAATAGTGGCGCAGACTCGATGGGCCAAATGGCCTAATTCTGCTCCTATACCTTATGGTCTTATATAACTAGGGTGCCTAAGAGTTTTGCACAATACTGCAGTAATTTTATGTATTACTCTGTACTACTGCCACACAACAAAAAAACAAATTTCATGACATATGTGAGTGATGACAAACCTGGTTCTGATATGGGTCTCTGTTGAGGACTGAGAGTGGTAAGGGGACAGAAAGAGGGGAATCACGGTTGGAAGAAGGGCAAGGGAGAGGGCAGGGAGCAGGAAGCACCAGGGAGTCTTTCTTTAATGATCAATAAACCAATTGTTTGGAATCAAATTACCTTGACCTTGCCTGGTGTCTCAGGACTGGGTGTGTCTGCACCCACACCATACCACCCCGCCAGCACTCCTTCTCTCCTACCTGTCCCACACCCATCCCGCAGCACTCCACCCTCACCATTCCCAACATCCTTTGTTCCCGCCAGCTTTGCAAACTCTCTCTCCACTCCACATTGACAAATAAAGTACTGAGCAAAATATTTAGGCAACCTAGCTATCTAAACATAAGCCAAAGACCTTTACATAGTACTGCACAAGCTGAAACCTACAAAGAACTGCTCCCCATTCCTTTTAACCTCACCAGGGCTCAGCTTAACTTGCTCTCTTTAAGATCTCTGGGTTCACTGGAAATTCTATTATACTTCTGTGTGAAATTCAAATGTGTTCTGGTATTAATTGGATTAAAATCCAACAGTGCAGAAAACCTCCTGGTCCACCAGTTCCAAAGTCTAAGAGGTGCCAGATCATCAGCTGTTTCACATTTACCTGAAAGGCAGATAGGATGTCTGCTTGGGATCTCATCTGACAGCTGGTACCTCTGAGAGTGCAACCTCCTCTCCCCACTGCACTAAACAACTCCCCAACTATTTGGTGGTCATCTAAAAGCAGACAGGCACCTGGTCTTTGGTTAAAATCCCTTGTAGTAATGGATATGAATGTTTGGCACCACAGTAGCACAGTGGTTAGCGTGACGCTGTTACAGCTCGGTCCCAGCGTCCTCATCCCCATGGAATGCGTGGTCCTCCGATTTCTTCCCACAGTCCAAAGATATCTCAGTTAGTAGGCTAATTGGTCATTGTAAATTATCGTATGATTAGGTTAAGGTTAAATTAGACAATAGACAATAGGTGCAGAAGTAGACCATTTGGCCCTTCGAGCCTGCACCGCCATTTTGAGATCATGGCTGATCAATTCCTATCAATACCCGGTTCCTGCCTTGTCCCCATATCCCTTGATTCCCCTATCCATAAGATACCTATCTAGCTCCTTCTTGAAAGCATCCAGAGAATTGGCCTCCACCATCTTCCGAGGCAGTGCATTCCAGACCCCCACAACTCTCTGGGAAAAGAAGTTTTTCCTTAATTCTGTCCTAAATGACCTACCCCTTATTCTCAAACCATGCCCTCTGGTACTGGACTCTCCCAGCAGCTGGAACATATTTCCTGCCTCTATCTTGTCCAATCCCTTAATAATCTTATATGTTGCAATCAGATCCCCTCTCAATCTCCTTAATTCCAGTGTGTATAAGCCCAGTCTCTCTAACCTCTCTGCATAAGACAGTCCGGACATCCCAGGAATTAACCTCGTGAATCTACGCTGCACTTCCTCTACAGCCAGGATGTCCTTCCTTAACCCTGGAGACCAAAACTGTACTGGTGAACAAAATTGGGGGCTGTCGGGGGTTGCTGGGCTGGAAGGGCCTGTTCAGTGCTGTTTATCTAATTTTTTTATTAATATATTTACTTGATCACTGTTCTTAGCACATTTAAAGAAAAATGAATGATTGGTTAATCAGACAGCAAGGGGCCTGCACTATATACATACGAAGCATCCTCTATCCACTCTTCATTTTCCAGGATTGCCTCAATGTGAGGGTTGGTGATAACAACGTCATCCAGTTCCAGTTCTGAGGGCTCGCTCTGGGTCTCCATTGCTCCAATCAGGTCCACTGTTGGTCTGTTGGAAAGATGAAGCAGAAGTTAATACATGGCACCAAAGAGCATGCGTTGGAGAGAACAAGTATTAATAACTAGTCTTTGATGTCTATCTGGGTGGAATGCGGTTGCTGAATTAGGAAGGGGGAAATAGACAAGGATTCCAACACTACCTAGTGAAGATTCACATCTGCAGATACAGCATATAAGATCAGATCTGGCTGTGGTTGAATATTTTTGTATTCTGATGCACTAATTATGCAGAGTCAATTTTTAATCCTGGCAGCTATGTAGCATGTAATCATTTTCAATACTGCAAAACAGAGAAATGTGCCATATATCTGCAAATACCTATTTTCATCTGTTGCAACCTGACTCCCTCTGCTGGTCAGTTTTCATTTGTTTGTTTATTGATTTACTGAGATACAGCGTGGACTAGGCCCTTCCAGCCCTACCAATCAGCAATCCCCAATTTAACCCCATGGCACAATTTACAATGACCAGAATATTCAAGGACATTTTCAACCTCTCACTGCTATGGGCAGAAGTTCCCACTTGCTTCAAAAAGGCAACAATTATACCAGTGCCTAAGGAGAATAATGTGGGCTGCCTTAATGACAACTGCCTAGTAGCACTCACATCGACAGCGATGAAATGCTTTGAGGGGTTGGTCATGACTAGACTGAGCTCCTGTCTCAGCAAGGACCTGGACCCATTGCAATTTGCCCACCGTCACAATAGGTCAATGGCAGACGCAATCTCAATGGCTCTCCACACAGCTTTAGACCACCCGGACAACACAAACACCTACGTTAGGATGCTGTTCATCGATTATTGCTCAGAATTTAATACCATCATTCCCACAATCCTGATTGAGAAGTTGCAGAACCTGGGCCTCTGTACCTCCCTCTGCAATTGGATCCTCAATTTCCTAACCGGAAGACCACAATCTGTGTGGATTGGTGATAATATCTTCTCCTCACTGCCGATCAACACTGATGCACCTCCGCCGTATGTGCTTATCCCACTGCTCTATTCTCTCCATACCCATGACTGTGTGGCTAGGTATACCTCAAAAACTATATATGAATTTGCTGATGATACAACCATTATTGGTAGAATCTCAGGTGGTGATGAGAGGGCGTGCAGGAGTGAGATGTGCCAATTAGTGGAATGGTGCCGCAGCAACAACCTGGTACTCAATGTCAGTAAGACGAAAGAACTGATTGTGGACTTCAGGAAGGGTAAGACGAAGGAACACATACTAATCGTCGTAGAGGGATCAGAAGTGGAGAGAGTGAGCAGTTTCAAGTTCCTGGGTGTCAAGATCTCTGAGGATCTAACCTGGTCCCAACATATTGATGTAGTTACAAAGAAGGCAAGACAGAGTCTATACTTCATTAGGAGTTTGAAGAGATTTAGCATGTCAACAAATACACTCAAGAACTTCTGTAGTTGTACCGTGGAGAGCATTCTGACAGGCTGCATCACTGTCTAGTATGGAGGGGCTACTGCACAGGACCGAAAGAAGCTGCAGAGGGTTGTAAATTTAGTCGGCTCCATCTTGGGTACTAGCCTACAAAGTACTCAGGACATCTTCAAGGAGCGTTGTCTCAGAAAGGCAGTGTCCATTATTAAGAACCTCCAGCACCCAGGGCATGCCCTTTTCTCACTGTTACCATCAGGCAGGAGATACAGAAGCCTGAAGGCACACACTCAGTGATTCAGGAACAGCTTCTTCCCCTCTGCTATTCAATTTATGAATCGACATTGAACCCATGAACACTATCTCACTTTTTTTAAAATTTCTACTTCTGCACTACTTACTTAACTATTTAATATGTGTGTTTTTTCCTCTATTATTATGTATTGCAATGTACTGCTGCTGTGAAGACAACAAGTTTCATGACATATGCCAGTGGTATTAAACCTGATTCTGACTCTGATTGGTAGTGTGGCTTCTTCCAACTGTTTTGCATCATTGCATTTATAGACCGCTTGGATCTGAAGTGGGACAGGGAGCTAGTGTCTTAGAGTCCCTGCCTTTCACTGGTGGATATTTGACACTGGTGGAAGATTACAGGGCTGCCAGACCTTGGTGAGCAGCGACATCTAGTTTACTAATAACAATTGAAAGGAGCCTACCAATACGCTCTATCGATTGGCCACTTATTTCCAGGGCCAATGAGTCACACGTCACTGAAAATTATCCATTTACTAAGTTAGCAGGGAGATTGTTGGTTTAGCTACTGGTGATTCTGATAAGATTCTGATTCCAGTAAGATGGTGGCACACTTGGACACAATGTCCTCTTCAGGGCCAACCAAAGGAATTATCGTTTTTTTAAACTTCTTGTTTATGATTTCAGGAGAATGTTGGACATCAAGAACATGGCATCCATGCTGGGTTGGGGGCTAGCCCCTCCTGTCAGTGCTGCTCTCCAGTATTCGCTCGGTGGAAGGCAAGCTGGATTGTGTGCATGTGTTCATCTGCAGACTGCTGAGGGATTTTTCTTGCTGACAACATTCCTACTCCATCAGTCTATGGGACATGTTACTTGGGCACTTGGACTATATATATTTTTGTGTGTGACTGTATGTTTACTTGCTATGTGCTATATATGTGCCTTGTGCTGTCGGTACTGTGTTTTTCACCTTGGCCTTGGAGGAACATTGTTTCATTTGGCCATATCCATGTACAGTTGAATGATAATTAAACTTAAACTTGAACTTGTGACAAGAGTTATGGGGTGTGTGCTTAGCCCACTGCTCTACTGTCTATATACACATGACTGTGTGGCTAGGCACAGCTCAAATACCATGCATAAATTTGCTGATGAAACAACCATTGTTGGTAGAATACCAGATGGAGATGAGAGGGCATACAGAAGCGAGATATGTTCACTAGTGGAGTGGTGCCGCAGCAACAACCTGGCACTCAGCGTCAGTAAGACGAAAGAGCTGATTGTGGACTTCAGGAAGGGTAAGACGAAGGAACACATACCAATCCTCATAGAGGGATCAGAAGTGGAGAGAGTGAGCAGTTTCAAGTTCCTGAGTGTCAAGATCTGTGATGAGCTAATCTGGTCCCAACATATCGATGCAGGTACAAAGAAGGCAAGACAGCGACTATGCTTCATTAGGAGTTTGAAGAGATTTGGTATATCAACCAAAACACTCAAAAACTTCCATAGATGTACCATGGAGAGCATTCTGACAGGCTGCATCACTGTCGGGTATGGAGGGGGAGGTACTACTGCACAGGACTGAAAGAAGCTGCAGAAGGTTGTAAATTTAGTCGCCTCCATCTTGGATACTAGCCTACAAAGTACCCACATCATCTTCAAGGTGCGGTGTCTCAGAAAGGCAGTGTCCATTATTCAAGACCCCCAGCACCCAGGGCATGCCCTTTTCTCACTGTTACCATCAGGGAAGGAGGTAAAGAAGCCTGAAGGCACACACTCAGTGATTCAGGAACAGCTTCTTCCCCTCGGCCATCCGATTCCTAAATGGACATCGTACCTGTGAACACTACTTCATTTTTTAAATATATATTATTTCTGTTTTTGCACAATTTTTAATCTATTCAATATACTTATACTGTAATTGATTTATTTATTTTTACTTTTTTTCTTCTACATTATGCTTTGCATTGAACTGCTGCTGCTACGTTAACAAGTTTCATGTCACATGCCAGTGATAATAAACCTGATTCTGATTACACAGCATTAGTACATTGTAATATATAATAATGAAAACTGTAAATTACAGTCAGTAATACACACACACACACACACACACGTGGAGTGACCATCAGCCACCCCCTGTGCATGGATGACATCAAGCTGTATGGCAGAAATGAAAGAGACATTGAATCACTCATCCACCTGACGAGGGTGTGCAGCAGAGATGTCAGGATGTCATTTGGACTGGAAAAGAGCAGCCGGATGGTAGTGAAAAGAGGCAAACTCATCAAGACTGAAGGAGTCAAGTTACCTGAAGGCCATATACCAAATGTACAGGACAGCTACAAATACCTAGGGATCCTGCAGGGTCATGAAAGCCATGATAAGGACACAAGGAAGGCTGCAACATCCAACTACCTGCAAAGAGTGAGACAGGTCCTAAAAAGCCAGCTGAATGGGAAGAACAAGATCAGAGCCATCAACACATTTGCCCTACCAGTCATCCGACACCCAGCCGCAATAGTGTGTTGGCCCAGGAACCAGCTGGAAGCCACTGACATGAAGACCCAGAAACTACTAATGATACATGGAGGATTCCATACAAAGTCCAATGTCAAGCAGCCATATACCCACTGGAATAAAGGAGTATGGGGACTTAGAAGTGACAAACACACGGTCCTAGAAGAAATATGAAACATCCATGAGTATGTCAGGAAGACGGCTGCTAAGGACAACCTGCCAGGAGAATAGACAGCAGACAGGGGATATGGAAATGGAAGTGGGTGAAGCAGAGCCGGAGGACCAGAGGCCATGGCAGGGCAAGCCCCTGCAGGGGATGCATCATCGCCTGATAGTCGCCGTGGTTGACATAAGAAAGTCCTACCAATAACAGGAAATGGCAGGGCTGAGGGACAGCACAGAGGCGCTGTTCATGACTGCACAAGAACAGGCGGTGTGCATGAGCAATAGAAGCAGGGGTCTATCACACCAGACAAATCTCAAAATGCAGACCGTGCAAGGGATCTGCTGAAACCATCCAGCACACAGTAGCAGGTGTAAGAGCGCACTTCCAGTAACAGCAAGGATACTGCGCTGAACCCTCAAGCTTCCAGGCTTCCGATAGAGGACCCAAGATTGAGGGGAAAAATATATGTACACACCACCCATAAGGGGTGAGAAAAATATTAAATAGTTAAATTAAATAAGTAGTGCAAAAAAAAAGTAGTGAGGTAGTGTTCCTGGGTTGAATTTCATCAGAAGTCGGATGGCAGAGGAGAAGAATCTCTTTCTGAATCATTGAGTGAGCACCTTCAGGCTCCTGTACGTCCTCCCTGATGGTAGCAATGAGAAGAGGTAATGACCAAGGTGATGTGGGTCCTTAATAAAGGACGTCACTTTTTGAAGATGTCCTCAATGTTGGGGAGGCTAATGCCCATGATTAAACTGACTGAGTTTTCAACTTTCTGCAGCTTATTTCAATCCATTCAGTGTCCACCCCGATACCAGACGGTGATGCAGGCAGTTAGAATGCTCCCCACGGTACGTCTGTAGAAATTTGCGAGTCTCTTTGGTGACTGAATCTCCTAAAACTCCGAATGAAATATATCTGCTGTTGTGCGTTCTTTGTAGCTGCATCGATATGTTGGGAGCAGGTTAGATCCTCAGAGATGTTAACACCCAGGAACTTGAAGCTGCTCACTCTCCCCACTTCTGATCCCCCCATGAGGATTGGTTTGTGCTCCCTCGTCTTACCCTTTCTGAAGTTCATAATCAGTTCTTTGGTCTTACTGATATTGACCAAACAGCTTTCAACTAGCTGAGATATCTCACTCCTGTATGCCTTCTCGTCTCTATTTGAGATTCTGCCAACGATGGTTGTTTCATCAGCATTTGAGCTGTGCCTAGCCACACAGTCATGGGTGTAGAGAGTAGAGCACGGTTTGCTGCAAAACAACAAGTTCCATGTAATCTAATAAACCTGATTCTGACTCTGACTGATTCTCTCCCTTATTAATGTTTTGTTAACTCAGATTCACTTGCTGCACAGCTACCAATACCAAGAGGTACAGATTGGCAAGGAATACTGGCTTTAATTGAAGTTAGCCAATTGCTAACTATTGACCTTTTGCTGATTGATCCAAATAATCAACAGAAAGCCACAGTGTGAAGCCATTGAAAGGAGGTGGTAACCTGAAGCATGTCTGTTGCCAGCAGGCTAATCATACCATATGCCTTGAGATTCCTGCTCTGTGTCTGGGAGCATTCAAAATTAGTCCCATTGAAACTGACTGGCTGACATTGATTCTAACAGGCTGCATCATGGTCAGATATTGGGGAGGGGGGAAGCGGTACTACACAGGATCAAAATAAGCTACAGAGAGTTGTAAACCTAGTCAGCTCTATTATGGGCAGCAGCCTCTATAGTACCGTCAAGCACCTCAGAAAGGTGGTGTCCATCATTAAGAACCCCCAACACCCTGGTCATGCCTTGTTCTCATTGTTACTATCAGGAAGGAGGTACAGAATCTTGAAGACACACATTCAGTGATTCAGAAATAGCTTCTTCCTCTCAGCCATCTGATTTCTGAATGGATGTTATTTAACTATTATATATATAAAAATAAATTTATTTACTGTTATTCATGTTTTTTTCCTATTTTCAAGTATTGCATTGTACTGCTGCCACAAACACAACAAACTTCATGACATATGGCAGTGATATTAAACCTGATTCTGACTCTGAACCCAAACCCCAAATACCTTTTGGAAGCAATACACTGCATGAAAGAGCAATGGTAATGTTAATGGTAATTGTTTCTGCACTTGTAGAACTAGTCTATTTGACTTGAGGTTCATGATTCATTGTTTAAGCAGCTGAAAACCAAAGCACTTAAGCAAACATTTGGCTAATGTTTAACACAATTTACTGACACCAAACTTTGAGGTGCGGTCCAGTCTGTACCTCTCACTGCACAAACACATCAAGTACTTTCTTTAACATAACAATGACATTTTAACCATCTTCAGGTTGAAATTTTGAAGTTACAAATGAGTTTTTCTAATTTATTTTGCATTTTGTAAATAAACAGATATAATAATATATAAAATTGAATATGAGAAAGTCGGCAGATGCTGGAAATCAAGAGCAACACACACAAAATGCTGAAAGAACTCAGCAGGTCAGACAGCATCTATGGAAAACGGTCAAAGTTTTGGGTCAAGATCTTTATCAGGAAAGGAAGTGGGGGGAAGATGCCAGAAAAAGAATGTGGGGGGGGGGGGAGAAGAGGGGAAGAATTACAAACTAGAAGGTGATAGGTGAAGCCAGGTGAGTGGGGGAGGAGGAAATGAAGTCAGAAGCTGGGAGGTGAATGCTGAGTTTTTCCAGCATTTTGTGTGTGTTGCATATAAAACTGCATGTTCAAACTTCACAAGGCCAATGATAAATGCACTGACAGGCAGTGGATATATGGCTAGATGTTCATAATGTTAGTGTGATCACATCAGTTAGTACTTTGGTAATAATACATTGGAGCTTGTGGATTTTCCAGTGACTGCAGTCTCATACTTGCACAATGGACAGTGAGAAAATGCATTTATATAAAGTCTTTCACACACTTGAGAGATATCCTTACAGGCTTGAAAGTCAAAGTCAAAGATAACCGCTGTGCTTAAGACACAGGTTGATAGATTCTTGAATGGTCAGGGCATGAAGGGGAGAAGGCAGGAGATTGAGGCTCAGAGGGAAAATGGATCAGCCACGATGAAATGGCGGAGCAGACTCAATGGGCCAAATGGCCTGATTCTGCTCCTATATCTTACAGTCTTATGGCTATGGAGCTGGGCTTTCCACCATGGTACTGTATATCAAATGACCATCTCTCATAAATTAACAGGTTTTCTTAGAACAAATATGTTGTTTCCAGCACAGCAAAAAGTAAAGTAGAATTAAAAATTAAATACATTTTCAAAATGGACCATGCCTCTCTGCTGGTTGAGACTTACTTTGAGTCAAACTGGTGCAATAGATTGCTGGGCTGGCAGTATCGATGTCTACAGACAACCACAAGAGCCACAAATGATGCCAGGAATATTGTTGCAAGGACTCCAATTGCCACGATAACCACCGTCTCCATGGCAATAGCACAGTGTACTGTATGTTTTAAGTTGGATGATCCTCTGTATTTCTATAGATGCTTTTAAGACTTCATTTTATCTGAAATTTAAGTAAAATGGTGACATTTCATTGACTTTGTTATGAAGTATTTCATGGTAAAGAACAATTTATAAAAATGCATTATAAACAATGAAAAACAAGGCATAGTCTGAATTGTTGCAGGAAGTGACTGCTGACATGTGATGAGCGGCAGATGTGCTTTGAACTCCCACTTGATTAAAGTTTTGTGCTGTTAATCTGGAGAGCAATGACAGTGGAAACATTCTGATCTCCATTGTCAGGAGCACTCCAAGCATATCCTGTTAAATGAATAACCAATTTCAATGATCTGATTATCACACAAGTGACAGTAAAACTTAAGCATTAAATAGAAGACTGGATTACTTTACAGATGCCAATCTATAATTACAGATTGTTCCAGTTGTGTTCTGTATGTTAGAATTATAGAGAGAATGGCTTAGAAATTAATAGTTTATGTAAAATTTAGTTTCTGATGCTGCTGGATAAGGTTACCAGAGTGTTGCTGCTTGCCAGCAGAGTTTGTGAGCCAGACTGCTAGAACTAGAAGTAGTGCTAAATTAGTTATGTACATCTGCCAAAAGCAAGATGGGCAAGTATACCCTGTGGAAAACAAAACAGAATGAACATTTCATGTCAATGATCTGAATCATTAATTCTGGTTCTCTTCATAACACTGCTCAGACAGTTGGATATTTCCAGCATTATCATTCTTTCAGCTTTCCATATTTGATTTATGCATGGATCTTTTTGGATCTACACCACCAATTCACAAGACTCACTCCTATTAGCTCCTGTAGTATAAATGGACGGCAGGGTGAAGATACGTCTCTACCAAAGGAGGTGTAAGTCACCACTAGCCTGCAAGTCACCCTTGGGCAAGGTGTAGTACCTGCTCAGCCTCCCGATCAGGGTCACGTGAAGCCATGGGAGCAGGTGCTGGATGGTCGTATGGGCAGCTGGTGCATATCACAAGTACTGGTTATGCGACCACTGATGCCAGGCAGACAATCTCTGAAGAATATTGATAATGGTTGGGGTCACCCATCTTGTAAAGACACTGCCCAGAAGAAGGCAATGGTAAACCACTTCTGTAGAAAAATTTGCCAAGAACAATCATAGTCAAAGACCATGATCGCCCACATCATATGAAACCGCACATAATGATGATGATGAGTATAATTATCAAAGAAGGAGCAGGACACAACCCTAATTCCAAATCGAATCATTGCTGAGTTGTGACACTACATCTCTCCAGGGTCCATAACACACAGCACTGCATTGATAATATCAGAGAAAATAAATGGAAAGGTGACCAATCATTAATATTTAGTTGTCATATTGAAATAGGATAAAATTTGTAACTTTAATCATTCAAAGCGCTGCTTAAAACTTTGGATCTTTACATGTTTTTTTATTATGGGAAAGACTGGTTCAAGAGCTTTGGCTATAAAATCTGCTGTTCAAAGTTTGCTTGGTTCCTGCTACATTCTGATGGGATCTCAATCTTTAGACCGGTGGCATTATGCAAACCAGCTCCCATTGAACAGATATAAAGTGTAATTACAGGTTCATTTGATTCTAGTTCAACTCTGAACGTGAGATATACAACTAAATGTCATTGGCTGCTGTTGGGAATTTTTTTTTCAGCTGTGCTACATATTTTTCTCTTTTTCTTTTGTTAGGCTCCCTCCAGACATAGCTCAAATACCATCTATAAATTTGCTGATGATACAACCATTGTTGGTAACTCAGGTGGTGACGAGAGGGCGTACAGGAGTGAGATATGCCAGCTAGCGGAATGGTGCCACAGCAACAACCTGGCACTCATTGTCAGTAAGATGAAAGAGTTGATTGTGGATTTCAGGAAGGGTAAGACGAAGGAACACATACCAATCCTCATGGATGGATCGAAAGTGGAGAGAGTGAGCAGCTTTAAGTTCCTGGGTGTTGAGATCTCTGAGGATCTAACCTGGTCCCAACATATTGATGCAGTTATAAAGAAGACAAGACAGCGACTATACTTCATTAGGAGTTTTTAGAGATTTGGTATTTTTTTTTATTAAGTGCAACCGTGAACAATATCCAGATCAGAAATGCTGATCAAGTCAACTAGTTCCCAAAGAGAACTCTGATAGGCCAATCAGATGGTTCACTGCTGCTCAGCGATAGAACATAAACGCACTATCACTAACACACAAATACACTGTTGAGTGTATGTCAACAAATACACTCAAAAATTTCTATAGTTGTACCTTGGAAAGCATGCTGACAGGCTGCATCACTGTCTGGTATGGAGGGGCTACTGCACAGGACCGAAAGAAGCTTCAGAGGGCTGTAAATCAAGTCAGCTCCATCTTGGGTACTAGCCTACAAAGTACCCAGGACATCTTCAGGAGCAGTGTCTCAGAAAGGCAGTGTCCATTATTAAGGACCTCCAGCACCCAGGGCATGCCCTTTTCTCACTGTTACCATCAGGTAGGAGATACAGAAGCCTGAAGGCACATACTCAGCAATTCAGGAACAGCTTCTTCCCCTCTGTCATCCGACTCCTAAATGCACATTGAACCGGTGAACACTACCTCACATTTTTAATTTACAATTATTTCTGCTTTTTGCATGATTTTAATCTACTCAATATACATATACTGTAATTGATTTGCTTATTTGTTATTATTGTTATTTTATTTTTGTTTTTTTCTTCTATATTATGTACTGCATTGAACTGCTGCTGCGAAGTTAACAAATTTCACGACACATGCCGGTGAAAATAAACCCGATTCTGATTCTGATCCTGACTCTCTAAGGTCTCTGAGTTCCTGCTCTTCCACACTCTTTTAGATCTCCACTTTCCATCATTATAACACAGACAACTGTGGCTGCAGAAACTGAGTTCCTACATTGTGGAATCTCAGTAACTTTCTCCTCAGAGAATGCACCTTTGAAACCTGTCCACTTTGAATATATTGTTCTTTCCTGAGCTAATACACTTGACGTCAAATTTTGTTTGATATGGTTCTTTGGGACTCCATGTTGATTCATGTTGTGTCAGGGATGGTGTCGCTGATTGTATTAATACTGCTGTAGATACACATCATGCTGCTTCTGAACTCTAACCCTTTGGAAATGCAGAATTTTCAAACATATGTCCACAAGTTAGATTCAATTGTGCATGATTTTCATGCACGGATCATGCCTGAAAGCCTTTTTAAGCATTTATACTCTGCTAGTGGACATCTCTAGACTGACTGGCAACCACTGGGAAACTGATCAGAGACGTCCAGACGTGAGACGTGATTCATCTTAAAGCATCACATGCTGACAGTGTCAAGTGACCATCAAATGGTGTTATCTGGTAGGCAGTGCTTATTTCTGTGTTTACTAACAGCAATTGGATGGTAAATATTCAACCTGCATTTATAAACGAGTAGCAAATCCTGTAAATTGATATGGACTGAACTTAAAGACCACACTTCCCCACTGATGGGTTGACCCCTGCATCTGTCAGCTTCAGTTTTTCGTCACCACCATACATATAGCAGCAAAGCTTGGTGTCCCTATGTATAATTCATCGCACAAATGTATGCTACTATCTTTGAAAGTGAGATGAGTTCATGGTTAATGGTGTCGTGGGGTCACTAGCAACATGGGACTTAACCTGTGCAGTAAAATAATGGGTCGAATGGCCTACTTCTGCTCCTATATCTTATGGTCTTATCTTAAAATACTGCAAGGTGGAAAATTGGCTAGAAATTTTGAAGGTATTTACAACCCCATCCCCCACGTTTTCTCTCAGTCTACAGTAGTCTTCTCTGCGGGTTCTGATTCATTCCGCAGCTGCCATCAGGAACCATAAAGGTGAGTGAAGCTTTATCTCATGAAAACCACCTCAGTATTTTTGAACGGTTCTTTTCTTTCTCAATTTCCTGGTTTTACTTTCTGTAGTCTCCAAATTAAAACCACATGCCGAATCCACTTAATGCACCAAACAAGCATGAAGTTTAGCCTCTGGGGAACAGTATCCCAACTGCGATGCATAGATCATCTGCGGCTAAATAACAAACAGAGGACAGGAGTCTCTGTCTCAGAGTTCTAATTATTACCATACAGTATAAATGGATTTAATCAGCCTGCAACTCTTCAAGGCCTTTTTTTCTAATGCAGTTGCTGTAATGGTGACCAAACATTAAGTCCTCAAGAAGAAATGTCTGTGCAAATTTGTGAACAGTGATGCAACCAGCGACAAGATATTAAGTATCCCATCAGGCTTTGGAAGGACACCCTGATTAGAAAGAGAAGAGGTAGTGGAGCCAACAGTGATTCCCTCCATCTGCTCTCAAGCACTGAGCAATGGAGGGATCTTTTCTCATTCCCAGTACCTAGAATTTCAGCAGAGGCTGAACTACTGGAGCTGCCATTAGACATGAAGTGCTGCATGCAGGAACATTGTCAGAAGTGGGACTACAAGCAGAGGAATGTATCCCATTCCTGATAATCTTTCATAGCATTAAAGGTACATGTGTCACACACGCTAGGTGCTGGAGGAACTCAGCAAGTGAGGCAGCACCTATGGTGGGGAATAAACAGTTGACATTTCGGGATTGGAAAGGAAGGAGCAGAAGCAGAAGACGTGTGAATACATGCTTAGCACACTGTTTTAAAAAGATGAAAACTTAAAATCCTGAGAATGTCCCTGACTGTCAGGAGAAAATGGAAAGAATATCACTTCTTTCATAGAAACATAGAAAACATACAGCACAATACAGGCCCTTCGGCCCACAAAGCTGTGCCAAACATGTCCCTACCTTAGAACTACCTAGGCTTACCCATAGCCCTCTATTTTTCTAAGCTCCATGTAGCCACCCAGGAGTCCCTTAAAAGACCCTATCGTATCCGCCTCCACCACCGTTGCCAGCAGCCCATTCCATGCACTCACCACTCTGTGTAAAAAACTTACCCCTGACATCCCCTCTGTACCTACTTCCAAGCACCTTAAAACTGTGTCCTCTCATGTTAGCCATTTCGGCCCTGGGGAAAAGCCTCTGATGATCTACACAATCAATGCCTCTCATCATCTTATACATCTCTATCAGGTCACCTCTCATCCTCCGCCGCTCCAAGGAGGTAGAGTAATGAGTTAACACAACGCTTTACAGCATCAGCAGCTCAGGTTCAATTACCACCACTGCCTGTAAGGGATCTGTACGTTCTCCCCGTCACCATATGAGTTTCCTCACGGTCCAAAGATGTACCGGTTGATGGGTTCATTGGTCGTTGCAACTTATCCTGTGATTAGCCTAGGGTTAATTGGGGTTTGCTGGGTGGTGTTGTTTGAAGGGCCTATTCCACACTGTATCTCAATAAATAAATGAATGAATATACTATAAGTTTTCAGTGGTGTCAACAACAAAGACAGGATCTGAGTGCACTCTCTGGACTGCTACACTTAAAACAAATTCTGCAGTGAGATGTTTATAAATCACCCTACTATCTTCCGTAGAATGAAAAAAATGTAGATGGAGCCTCCTCTGTTTGAGTAAGTGTCTGGTTGAGCCCCTCAATGAGCAGCAAACTCTGCGATGTGGCAGAGATCAGCAGAGACATTCTGGCAAGTTCTGGAGACAAGGGAGTTCACATCAACTTTGACATTCCAAGAGCCAAAAGTGGTAACAGCATTTGCAAGATTATAACTGAGCATGACACAGCTGAGTGAGAACCAGGAATAGGCTTTGAACCTTTAAATGGCGAAGATCAGGAGAAATAGAGTTAGCAAAAATTGGGTTTGCTGTGACTAAATAAGAACTGCTTTTTTCAGACCAGTGTGTCTGAAAAATCTCATCAGATGAAAACAATATGTTTCAATAAAGGAAAGTACAGGGAGATTTTTTTTTAAAATCACTGCATAATGATGGAATGAATTTCTTGATGGACATTAAAACACTGAGAAATCAGCACATATTTTTTCTATTCTGGGTTAACCCAATTTTTCACCTGCTGAGCACCATTTTGTTTGGAGCTGCGTGAATGGTTTCTGAACCCTTGCTTCATTGTTCCAGGGTAGATGATACAAAATCCTGAAAGCATTAGACCATATGACCACATCACATAGGAGCAGAATTAGGCCACTTGGCCCATTGAGTCTGCTCTGCCATTTCATTGTGCCTCACTTAAAGTATTGTGAGCGGTTTTGGGCTCCTTTTCTTAGAAAAAAATGTGCTGAAACTGGAAAGGGCTTGAAGGTGGTCTCAAAAATGATTCCAGGACAGAAAGGCTTGTCATATGAGGAGCATTGGTTGGCTCTAAGCCTGTCTTATAGTTTTTGTTTATTATCCCTCTCAACCTCATTCTCCTGCCTTCTTCCTATAACCTTTGATACCCTGACTAACCAAAAACCTATCAACTTCCACCAGACTCAAACACAACTTCTACCCCACTATTATAAGGCTATTGAACAGTTCCCTAATACAATCAACTGGACACTTGACCTCACAACCTATCTCATTATGATCTGGCATCTTATTGTTTGCCAGCACTGCACTTTCTTTGTAGCTGTTACACTTTATTCTGCATTCTGCTATTGCTTTATCTGTTTCTACGTCAATGTACTGTGTAATGATTTGATCAGTATGCAAGGCAAGCTTTTCACTGTATCTCGGCACGTGACAATAACAAACCTATTCCAATATTAATTTCCTCATACCACTGTGCAACCATCATGACCACAGTGGCCTGGGAAAACCTACCATGACCACAGTGCAATGACGAATGGGCATTGCCAGTGGATTTGCCAAAGTCCCAAGGAAACCATATCCACTGTTTGCCTCCATTCCCTCGATGTCTGAAAAACATCATTACAATTGCAGAGGAGCCTACTTTTACTAAGCAAGAGGGTAATTGCTTATTGGAGTACATCAAGCCAGCGGAACTAACCATAGGGTGGTGCAGTAATTAGCACTGCAACCTCATGGCACAAGAGATCCAGGCTTGATCCAGATAGTTGCTGTCTGTGTGGAGTCAGTATGTTCTGTCTGTGATCATGTAAGATGTTCCCCAGGTTCTCTACTTTCCTCTCCCATCTCACAGGTGCCCTGGTAGATTAATAGGTCTCTGTAGCCTAACCCTGAATGTAGGTCAGTGTAACAACAAAATCAAATGGAAGTTGTTTATTTATTTAGAGATACATCGCAGAGTAAGCCTTCTCAGCCCTTTGAGCCGTGCAACCCAGAAACCTCCGACCAGCCCCAATTTAATCCTGGCGCAATTTACAATGACCATTTAACCTATTGATTGATTTATTGAGATACAGCACAGAATAAGCTCTACCTGTCCTTTGAGCACACCACCCAGCAACCCTTGATTTTACCCTAACCTAAGCACAGGACAATTTGCAATGACCAATTAACCTACCCGGTACGACTTTGGACTGTAGGAGGAAACCAGAGCGCTTGGGGAAAACCCATGCATTCTAACAGGGAGGATGTACAGAGACTCCTTACAGCGGATGCTGGGATTGGACTCCGAACTCTGATGCCACAGCTGTAATAGCATAGCACTAACCACTATGCTACCTGTGCTGAGAATAAGTTGGAAGACTACACAGAAATAAGGAAAATGGGAATGGGAGTAATGATCTGCTATACTAGGGGCTGGCATGGGCCTGATGGGCTGAATGGCTCCCTTCTGTGTCATTATATGTAAAGGACAATTCAGAATGATTTGAGCAGGAGGTGGCTTTGAGATATTAGCCAGCACTTCCTCAAGTAAAGTGGCAGCTTGTTTATTTTTCATGTACTCTGAGTTGTGTTTCTTGAGTGCAAGACTGTCAAAGTGCAGCTATAAACTTGAGAACACTGATCTATGGCCCAGACAATCTCACAGGATACAGCGAAGGGTGAGGGTTCACAATACACTCAGATAATTTATTGTGTTTAAACTGAAACCATTGTAACTGCACAAAGGTCAATTTTAAGCATATTTTATTAATACCATGTGTGATCAATTGGCTGAACACTTTATTTGGTTTGTTCTGTCTGCACTTGAATGGAAAACATTTTCTTTATCATAGATTTTACGGCTTTGTTTTTCGCCATTTCACAAAACTCTCTGCACTAAATTTGGAAAAGGGAAGACTCAGCATTACATCCCATTCATCTGACAAGTTTTACAAGTCAGTCTTGGAAATGTTCCATGGAAGAATATCTATCATGGGGACATGAAGAGTTCACCCTTTCAGGACCACTTCACTCTATAGAGAGTTCTGGTTGTTCTTTGATGGAGTATACACCCCTTCAGATAGAGACACTGGAGAAATGATCTTGGGCATTACTAAAGAAAGCAGATCCAGCTATGGATTTCTGGCTTCTGCCCTCTTCTTTTCTAGTACTGATGAAGGGTCTCAGCCTGAATCATCAACTGTTTATTCATTCCATAAATGCTGCCTGACCTGTTGAGTTCCTCCAGCATTTTGTATGTATTGCTCCGGTTATCAATTATTCACTTTAGAAGTAAAGACATGGTAACTTAAAAATAATTGAAAAATCAAAAAGGTAAAAAGGGGGAGGTGGAAATAGTGTTTTGTTTTAACAATGGAGATTTTATGATAGAACATAGAACATAGAAAACCTACAGCACAATACAGGCCCTTCAGCTCACAAAGCTGTGCCGAACATGCCCTTACCTTAGAAATTACTTAGGCTTACCCATAGCCCTCTATTTTTCTAAACTCCATGTACCTATCCAGGAGTCTCTTAAAAGACCCTATCGTATCCGCCTCTACCACCGCTGCCGGCAGCCCATTCCACACACTCACCACTCTCTGAGTAAAAACTTACTCCTAACATCTCCTTTGTACCTACTTCCAAGCACCTTAAAACTACGCCCTCTCATGTTAGCCATTTCAACCCTTGGAAAAAGCCTCTGACTATCCACATGATCAATGCCTCTCATTATCTTGTACACCTCTATCAGGTCACCTCTCATCCTCCTTCGCTCCAAGGAGAAAGGCTGAGTTCACTCAACCTATTCTCATAAGGCAAGCTCCCCAATCCAGGCAACATCCTTGTAAATCTCCTCTGCACCCTTTCTATGGTTTCCACGTCCTTCCTGTAGTGAGGCAACCAGAATTGAGCACGGTACCCCAAGTGGGGTCTGACCAGGGTCCTATATAGCTGCAACATTACCTCTCAGCTCTTAAACTTAATTCCACGATTGATAAAGGCCAGTGCCCTGTATGCCTTCTTAACCACGGAGTCAACCTGTGCAGCAGCTTTGAGTGTCCTATGGACTCGAACCCCAAGATCCCTCTGATCCTCCACACTGCTATGAGTCCTACCATTAATGTTATATTCTGCCATCATATTTGACCTACCAAAAGTGATGGCATCATCACCTGCCATCTGCCTACATCTGCCACTTCTCAGTCCAATTTTGCATCCTATCAATGTCCCACTGTAACCTCTGACAGCCCTCCACACTATCCACAATGCCCCCAACCTTTGTGTCAGCATCAAATTTACTATCCCATCCCTCCACTTCCTCATCCAGGTCATTTATAAAAATCACAAAGAGTAGGGGATCCCAGAACAGATCCCTGAGGCACACCACTGGTCACCGACCTCCATGCAGAATATGACCTGTCTACATCCACTCTTTGCCTTCTGTGGGCAAGCCAGTTCTGGATCCACAAAGCAATGCCCCCTTGGATCCCATGCCTTCTTACTTTCTCAATAAGCCTTGCATGGGGTATCTTATCAAATGCTTTGCTGAAATCCATATGCACTACATCTACTGCTCTTCCTGCATCAATGTGTTTAGTCACATCCTCAAAAAATTCAATCAGGCTCGTAAGGCATGAACTGCCCTTGACAAAGCCATGCTGACTACTCCTAATCATATTATGCCTCTCCAAATGTTCATAAATCCTGCCTCTCATGGTCTTCTCCATCAACTTAGCAAACACTGAGGTAAGACTCACTTGTCTATAATTTACTGGGCTATCTCTACTCCCTTTCTTGAATAAAAGAACAACATCCGCAACCCTCCAATCCTCTGGAACCTCTCCGTCCCCATTGATGATGCAAAGATCACCGCCAGTGGCTCAGTAATCTAATGATAGCAAATCTGTACCGACTGTCATTTATATCAATCCCACTTTACTCCGTCCACATTTCCGTCAGTTGCTCCACACTAGATGCAATTTACCATGCGCAAACAACCTAACACATGCACATCTTAGGGAAGTGGGAGAAAGCCAGTGCTCTTGCTCCACAGGGAGAAAACTTCCCTCTGACAGTGTTGTAGGTCATTAGAACCTTGCTCACAGGAGCTACAATGTGAGGCAGCAGTTCTACCAGTTGGTTCACTGTGTCGCCTTTGATCTGGATGGAGTAACCAGATTCAATAAAAACTGCAGGTGTATTGGAAATATGTAGAGACAGGAACTAAATTTCTTTTGATGTTGCCTGACAAACCACCCCTGAACATCAGCAGGCTGCTTTGTCTGTCAGGTAACCCTCTATGATGAGAAACAGCAATAATGTAAAATGTGCTGCATAAATATAATTCCATTTTAGTCAAATCTGCCCTATCCAATTTATTTGTCCAGTCACTGTCTTCTTTCACCATGTACTACCATCTACTTACGATCGACCCTTACATTAGCCTTCCTCATCTCCTGTCCTACTTTCATTGTTAAGTGGAATTTATTGAATCCAGTTGTGTAAATATTGGTATCAAGAGACAGAGAGCATGAAAGATGTTGCGTTATTCTGAAATATTCTTCGGGGAACAGGTCCTGTCGTTCTCACCCATTCTGATTTTGTGTGACTCTTGGGACAAGTTAATTTTCCATTGAATTGGTTGAGTGGGACACCTGACAAGCAAGTCAATTACATGCCCTGCATTCTTATTTCCAACACCCACACCCACACACTAGACAGTACTAAATTCTACTACCAAACCTGATAACCTCCCTCCATGAATTTCGGTGTATCACCAACTCTACAGTTCCCTGATGCGCAAACCCAGAACTTCCAAACTTCCTCCTTCACTAGTGGGCCAGGTCCATCCCTCTTCCACCAGCATCTCCCACCACACCATCATCTCCCAAGTATCACAGAGTTCCAATGCCCGCACTTACCCAACTCCCTTCTGTATAGTCACTAATACCCTAAGGCCATCATCATCTTCTGTGTCCATCAAAGACTTAAATTTCCAGACCATTTACTTCAACTTTTTTTCTCTATAGATACTGCCTGATTACCTGGGTATTACAAATATTTTTATTTTTGCAATTTCCATATCCACAAGATTATGAATTGTGGAAGAAAATATGAGCACTGCATGCTCCACAAATAGCTAAGGACCAATTTGAAAGATACCCAAGGGTTTTAATTGATTTCATGCTTATTCTGGCCAACCTGTGTATGGCAGCAATCAATGGGTTCAATTAAGCTAATCTATAGCACCAGAGTGTATATTGAAAGCAATCAAACAGATCAAGAAAGGACATATTCAGACTATAGAGTTAGTGATCATACCAGATTTTGAATGCCTGTTATCCAGATGCAATATTTGCATTCATTTCGAGAGGATGAGAATATAAAAGTAATGCTGAGGCTTTAAAAGGCACTGGTGAGGCCTCATTGAATATTGAGAGCAGTTTTGGGCTTCTTATTGGAGAGGATTCAGATGAGGTTCAAGAGAGTGATTCCAGGAATGAATAACTCATCTTATGAGGTGCAATATACTTGCTGGAATTTAGAAGCATGAGGAGGATCTCACTGAAATCTATTAAATGTTGAAAGGCCCAGATAGAGTGGATGTGGAGAGGATGTTCCCTCTGGTGGGGGGAATCTAGGACCAGACTGCACAACATCAGAATAGAGGGACATCCATTTAGAATGGAGATGAGGAGGAATTTCTTCAACCAGAGGGAGGTGAATCTGTGGAGTTTGTTGCCACAGGTAGCCATGGAGGCCAAGTCATTGGGTGTCTTTAAGGTGAGGGTTGACAGGTTGGTGATTAGTCAGGGTATAAAAGGTTACGTAGTTGACTTGAGTTCATGATTGTACAAGGGAGGAATACTGAAGTGGTTTCCCGTTGCCTTCTTCAGTTGCAGTGTCCATACTGGACGTTGGCCATTGATCAGCAGATTCATCTGCCCAGCGTTTTTAGTTTTACAGCCATAAATTCCAATTTGTAGAATCTGCTTGTAAAAACCATCCACCACCTGCAAACCATGGCTTCATGTGGGAGGCTAAACAGGTACTGGGTGACCTGTAGGCTATCGGATGGAAGGAGCACTTTACACCTCCCTTGGCTGAGCAATTGCACAGCACCGACACCATTATCAATGCAGCATATAACCATATAACAATTACAGCATAGAAACAGGCCATCTCAGCCCTTCTAGTCCGTGCCGAACGCTTACTCTCACCTAGTCCCACCTACCTGCACTCAGCCCATAACCCTCCATTCCTTTCCTGTCTATATACCTATCCAATTTTACTTTAAATGACAATACCGAACCTGCCTCTACCACTTCTACTGGAAGCTCGTTCCACACAGCTACCACTCTCTGAGTAAAGAAATCCCCCCTTGTGTTACCCTTAAACTTTTGCCCCCTAACTCTCAACTCATGTCCTCTTGTTTGAATCTCCCCTACTCTCAATGGAAAGAGCCTATCCACATCAACTCAGTCTATCCCCTTCATAATTTTAAATACCTCTATCAAGTCCCCTCTCAACCTTCTACGCTCCAAAGAATAAAGACCTAACTTGTTCAACCTTTCCCTGTAACTTAGGTGCTGAAACCCAGGTAACATTCCAGTAAATCTTCTCTGTACTCTCTCTATTTTGTTGACATCTTTCCCATAATTCGGTGACCAGAACTGTACACAATACTCCAAATTCAGCCTTACCAGAGATGTGGTTCCTCAGAAGAATAATATGCATATCATATATGGACAGGATAACCAACAAAGAAGTTCTACAGAGAATGAAAACAAAACATACATTACTTAAAAAAATCAGAAAACAGCAATCAAAATTCTTTGGACACATCATGTGAAGAGAGACATTAGAACATATAGTTACAACTGGAAAGCTGGAAGGAAGAAGAAGCAGAGGCCAACAGGGAATGAAAATGATAGATGGATTAACATCACGGTTAGAAACAGGGGAGGCAACAACTACAATTCAGAGGGTCAGGGACCGTGATGGATGGAGAGACATGATCGCCCACGCCGAACGGCAAGGCACCTGAACTGAAAAGGTTACGGGGAGAAGGCAGGAGAATAGGGTTGAGAGGGAAATGGATCAGCCATGATAAAATGGCGGAGCAGACTAGATGGGCTGAATGGTCTACTTCTGCTCCTATGTCTTATGGTTTTCTAATGACAAGCATGTTCCCTTTGCTCTGCATTGATACTCACCAAGATTAAATCTTCAAAATATACTTGCAACATTGCAAATACTAAAATACTCCAGTATTCCAAGAGTTAAACTCTCTGCTTTTAAGCACATCATTAGAAATGAAAGAAAAACCAAGTCAGCAACTGTAGAAATCAACGCCCAGTTTCTATTCAATGCTACCGGATTCTCTGTACAACAGTCTCTTTCACTGAGGGGACAGAACAGAAAACAAATGCAGGGCAGTTGAGGTAAACTCCCCTTTAGTCCAAGAATAACTGAGAATTAGCATTACATTGTAAATTCCTGTTCCCTTGCACTTACATGGAGGAGGATTCCTGCTAGAATTATTCTAAAAGTTTCTTGGCCAAGCTAACAAAAGATTAACAATGTTTGGATTACTGAATACTGTTTGGAATTCTCAGTGAATGCTTTGTTCTGATTTTTATTTAGGTGAATTTAGTTAGCCACTGAGAAGAGCAAGGCCTCACCATAGCAACATGTCCTTCTCACAGATTTTATTGCCCTACCCAGCCTTGAGCCCTCGAAAATTCCTCTCCATAACTTCAATATTCTAGTAGCCCAGGCTTCATTACAAAAAATAATTCAGAAATATAAATAATAGGTTAAAGAAACCGTAGATTTGGAAATCTGAAGTGATATCAGAAAATGCGGGGGCTACTTAGCAGGTCAGGCATCTTTTGAAGGGTCATTGTTGAAATATAATCTTGAAAGATGGAATAGTGTTGGGAAATATAATGATCCATTTTGGTAAAAGGAACAATAGTGCAGACTATTTTCTAAATGGGGAGAAGGTTTAAACATCAGAGGTGCAGAGGGACTTAGGAGTCCTTGTGCAAGACTCCCAGTAAGTTAAATTACAGGTTGAGTCTATGGTGAAGAAGGCAAATACAATGTTTGCACTTATTTCAAGGGGAATAGAATATAAAAGCAAGGAGATAATGCTGAATCTTTATAAGATGCTAGTCAGGCTGCACTTGGAGTATTATCAACAGTTTTAGGCCTCGTATCTCAGAAAGGATGTGTTCAAAAAGAAAAGAGTCCAGAGGAGGTTCACGGGAATGATTCTGGGAATTAAGGGGTTAACATGAGGGGTGTTTGGCAGCTTTGGGCCTGTACTCATTGGAATATAGAAGAGTGCGTGTGGATCTCATTGAAACCTACCAAATGTCAAAAGGACTAGATAGGGTGGATGTGGAGAGGATGTTTCCTATGGAATTAGAGGGCACAGCCTCAAAATTGAGGGGCGGCCTTTTAGAACAGAGGTAAGGAGGAATTTTAAAAAAAAATTTTTTTAGACAATTTGTCTGGGTTAAACTCCATCTGCTATTTCTCTGCCCATTTCTGCAACTGGTCTATATCGCACTGTATTCTTTACCAGTCTTCTATGCTATACGTACCACCACCAATCTTTGTATCATCCACAAACTTACATAACCCACCCATCTACATTTTCATCTAAGTCAGATACATCACAAACAGCAGATGTCCCAGTATACATCTCTACAGAACACCACTAATCACAGACCTCCAGCTAGAATAAGTTCCCTCGACCACTACCCTCTGTCGTCTATGGGCAGCCCACTCATCATCTTCAGATACTAAATCCAAACAGCCAATTTGCCACAGATCCCATGCATCTTAATTTTCTCGATTAGCCTCCCATGAGGGACTTTGTCAAATGTCTTACTAAAATCCATGTAGATAACATACACTGCCCTACCCTCATCAATCTCTGTTGACACCTTGTCAAAAACCTCAATCAAATTGGTAAGGTACAATTTTCCCCGCACAATGCTGTGCTGGCTTTCCCTAATTAGGCCATGGGTTTCCAAATGCTCATAAGTCATATCCCTAAGAATTCTCTCCAGTAACTTCCTGACCACTGACATGAAACTATAGATTCCCTTCTTGAACAGTAGAACAACATTAGCCACTCACCAATTCTCCATGACAAGGCAAAGGTCCCAGTAATTTCTTCTCTTGCCTCTCTCAATAAGCTGGGATATATCCCATCAGGCTCTTGGGACATACCTACCTGAATGTTTGGGACATAATATTACCTCCTCCTGACAACACACACAAAATGCTGGTGGAACGCAGCAGGCCAGGAAGCATCTATAGGAAGAAGGACAGTCGACGTTTCGGGCTAAGACCCTTCGTCAGGACCTCCTCCTTTACACTTCAAAATGCTCCAGCATATTAAAACTTTCAGCACTAATCTCCCTGTCCTCCACATCCCTCTCCTTGGTAAATGCTGATGTAAAGTAGTCATTAAGGACCTTGCCCACATTTTCTGTATCCAAGCAAATGTTTTGCCCCCCCCCCCCTTAATCCTTGACTGGTCCCAACCTCTCCCTAGTTATCCTCTTGCTCTTGATATATGTATAGAGTGACTTGGGATTCTCTTTAATCCTACTTGCCAAGGACTTTTTATGGCTGAGGAATAGTTACAGGATTGCCCTGAGTCAGTGGACTGGGCCATGTTTAAGAACTCATTTGAGGACCTGAATGACTTCATCAGGCTCATTACTGACTTTATTAAAACAGATCAAGAGATATGATCTCTGGGAAGCCATTTCTCAGGCAAAGTGGAGATTCCAGACTAGACTGGAATCAGCGATGGATGTGACAGCTGTGGCTGGGTTTGAATGCCATATCCTCCTACAAAGCTAAATCTTGCAACATAGGGGATAGCAGAGCTTCGCTTCCAGATAAGCTCAATGCCTTCTATGCTCACTTTGATCTCCAGGATGGGGAGGAACCATCACACACCCTCATGTCTTCCGCTGATCCTTTAGTCTCAATATCCGAAGATGATGTGTGTGCTGCCTTCAAGAGACTGAATCCAAAGAAAGCATCCAGTCCGGACAGAGTACCTGACCAAGTTTTGAAGACCTGTGCTGGTCACCTGGCTGGTATATTCATGAATATCTTCAACCTCTTGCTCCACCTGCTTCAAGCAGGCTTCAATCATACCGATGCACAAAAAGAGTGTGGTAACCTGTCTAAATGAGTACCACCCAGTGGCATTTACATCCACAGTGATGAAGTGTTTTGAGAGGCTGGTGTTGAAGCATATTAGCTCCTGGATGAGTGGTGACTTGGTTCTGCTCCAATTCACCTAGCGAAGCAACAGGTCTACAGCAGATTCTATCTCATTGACTCTTCACACAACCCTGGAACATATGGACAGCAAAGTTGCATATATCAAGATGCTCTTTATTGATTACAGATCAGCATTTAACACTAACATCCTCTCAAAACTAATCAGTAAAATTCAAGACCTGGGCCTCAATACCTCCTTGTGTAACTGGACCTGGATTTCATCACTTGTAGACCCCAGTCAGTTTGGATTGGCAAAAAGATCTCCTCCACAATCTCCATCAGCACAAGAGCACCACAAGCATGTCTACTTAGCTCCCTGCTCTACTTGCTTTACACCTATGACTGTGTGGCTAAGCATAGCTCCAACACTATATACAAATTTTCTGACAATACCACTGTTGTGGGCCGTATCAAAGTGGGTGATGAATCAGCATACAGGAGGAAGATCGAAAACTTGCCTGAGTGGTGTAATGACAACAAGCTCTCATCCAATGTCAATAAGACCAAGGAATTGATTGTTGACTTCAAGAGAGGGAGACCAGAGGTCCATGAGCCAGTAATCATCAGAAGGTCAGAGGCGGAGAGGGTCAGTTACTTTAAAAACCTGAGTGTCACCATCTCAGGAGGACCTGTCCTGGACCCATCATATAAATATTATTGTGAAGAAAGCATGACAGTGCCTCTAATTCCTCAGGAGTCTGCAGAGGCTCGGCATGTCATTGAAAACCCTGGCAAACTTCTATCGACGTGTAGTGGAAAGTGTGCTGACTGGCCGTGTTACAGCCTGGTATGGGAACACCAATACCTTTGAGCGGAAAACACTACAAGAGATAGTGGATGCGGCTCAGTAAATCATGGGTAAAACCCTCCCAACCATTGAGCACATCTACAATAAATGCTGTCACAGGAAAGCAGCATCCATCATCAGAGATCCTCACCACCCAGGCCATGCTCTCTTCTCATTGCTGCCATCAGGTAGGTACCTCAGGACTCACACCACCAGGTTCAAGAACAATTACTGTCCTTCAACCATTAGGCTCTTGAACAAAAGGGGATAGCTACACCTCTTTAAGGACTCATTTAAGGATTCTGTTATCTTGTTATTTCATGCTCATTATTTATTGCTCTTTATTTATATCTGGATTTGCACAGCTTGTTTACAGTTAACAATTCCAGTTTCCAGTTACTGTTCTATAGATTTGCTAAGTATGCCCGCATAAAAAAATGGATTCTATGCGATGACATGTATGTACTCTGATAATAAATTTTACTTTGAACTTCCCTGGCTTTTCTAATGCCGTCCTAGAGCTCTTTTCTGGCTTCTTGATAATCCTCCAGGGCTCTGTTTGATTCTGGCTTACTACAATTTGCGTACTTTTCCTTTTTCTTCTTGACTAAATTCAATACCTCCCTCAACATCCAAGGTTCTAATACATTGCCATCCTTGTCTTACACTTTGTGCATTTGGTCTTTAAACACCCTCCACATGTCAGATGTGGATTTGCCCAAAGACAGCTGTTCCCAGTTAATTCTCCTTAGTTCCTGCCCAATGTTCTTGTAATTTGCCCTGCTCCAGTTTAGTACTCCCCCACAAGGTTAATATGTATCCTCATCTAGAGCTATCTTAAACCTTAAAGAGTTGTGATCACTGTTCCCTAATTGCTCACCTACTGAAAGTCAGGCACCTGGCCAGGCTCATACCCAACACCAGATCTAGTACAGCCCCTCCCCCTTGTTGGACTATCTAGATAGGATACATCTCACAAATTCTGCCCCACCTAAACTTCTTGCACTTAGAAGGTCGCAGTATACGTCCCTGTGGCTGTAGGGGGTCTATAGGAGTGATTGCACCCTTCCTATTTTTGAGTTCTACCCATTTTAGACTCTAGATGAGCTTCCATTATGTCCTTTCTGAGTGCAGCTGTGATATTGTCTATGATCAGTAGTGTAACTCACCACCTCTTCATCACCTGCAATACTCCTATTATTAAAGTACACACACTTCCAACTATCCATCCCATCGCATCTATTACTTTGCTCCCATCTGTTTTTACTGGCCCTGACATCTACCTTCTCTCCATCCCTCCACTTTCTGGCCTGGTGCTCTGGTCCTAACAAACTTCTGCAGATGTACTGTCAAAAGTATCGCAACTGGTTGCTCCTGGTGTGGTACAGCAGGAATACAAGAAGCTGTAGAAACCAATGAATGCAGTCCAACACATCACAGACATATCCCTCCCCACAATCAGAAGTATCTATATGAGATGCTGCCTTAAGAAAGCAACATCTATAATCAAAGATCCTCATCTTTGATTATGATTCTTACATCTACCATTGGGCAGCAGGTGCAGAAACCTGAAGTCCAATAATATCAGGTTCAAAAACAACTAATTCCTTTTAACCATTCAGTTCTTGAGCCATCCTGGACAATCTTTATAACCCTCCCAGTCTACCAGCCAGCAACACGATGAGTAATTAGACCACTTTGCATTACCAGGAACTTTTTATGTTCTAATTGTGTTTTTTTCTTGTAAAAATGGTACATAACTTATATTTTTCTTTAAAATGTTGTGTATCTGATGCTATGCACCTATGACGTTATGTCAAGTATGTTTTTTCCATTGTATTGCAAGTAAGGTTTACATGTATTTTGTTGTCACCGATTAACTGGACTCTGAAAACTCACACCTTGTTCCTCAATCATACTTCATTTTACTTGTGCACAAGGAGAACAGCATGGCTCCTGTCACCACACTATTCTGACATCTGAACAGAAAACAGTTATTTTTATACAGAATTGGCTTATCAGTTATGGATATTGACCATTTGGTAAACTGTAAATGTCTGAATTTCTTATTTGCAAGATCAATTGTCATTCATAATACAGGTGTTAAAAGTCAATAGAAACTACAAGCTAACAATCAATGATTCTTTTAAGTTAGTAAAGCAATTATCCCTTGATTGGTGAGTGTGAGAGTGTGTGTGTGTGTGTGTGTGTGTGTGTGTGTGTGTGTGTGTGTGTGTGTGTGTGTGTGTGTGTGTGTGTGTGTGTGTGTGTGTGTGTGTGTGTGTGTGTGTGTTTCACATCTGTTCATTATATTCTTACCTTGTCCCCAGAAAGCAAACTGCTATGCAAAGGGAGCTATGCTCTTCAAAGACTTTCTGACCTGGACTGTCTGCACTCTATTTGTAATTTATCCTTACGTGGACATTATGTTAACCCTTGCCTTGCCACAACTTCCACAATTTCATACATGTACTTGTGCACGTGACTGAGATATTGGGTTAAGGGGTGGAGGGGCCAAGGGGGTAGCCTTAGATGATGACTTGGTGTGACTCAGAGGGTTGAGGCCGTAGGTAGCGAGATTCGGGATTATAGGTCCTAGATCACAGGGGATTAGAAATTCAGGATTTGTACCCTGGGTGATCAGAAAAGGGGCTTTCAAGGTCCAGGCCTCAAGGTGATGGAAGCAAAATCAGGGGATTTGAGGAAGTCATTGCTGTTTGAGGAGGAAAGGTACTGAATCAATGTCATCAGCATGTCAACCAAGCTCTGCACTGTGAAGGCCCATCAGTAAGTAACTCGCAGGATAACCTGTTCTAATTTCACTCAATATGTTGTAAACAATGCATTCCAAGGAAAATGATGTCAACAGTAGCATCATTCAAGAGGAAGTTGTGTCAGGACATCAAGATGCTCATTCATCTAACAAGTCAGCCTCCAATATACAAGGAAAATTACTTAAATATTTTTGTAAAAAATGTCTAACTTGAAGATATTGTAAAAAATGTGAATATGAAAGAGAATATTTATCGACTAATTGTTCAAAAGACATCAATCTGCCTTCTTTGAATAAGTCCAAAAAAGACTTAATACCTTTATTTTTCCAAAGCAAAAAAATTGGATCACTCCAGGAAAGTTTAACAAAGTAATTACGATAAATTATACTACAAAGTTTAAATTTTTTAAGATTAAAAAAAATTGCGGAACTGGAGCCAAATTTGTAAAGAGTGCTTAACCATAGGATATAAATTTAAATTAGCAACTTTATATGAATATGAACCCCTTGATGAAAGGTTCTATTGGAAGAATTTATAATTTATTATTACAATGGGATAAGTGTCCTTTACTTAAGATTAAACAGGACTGGGAGAAAGGACTCAATTTGACTTTTATATGGGAGGATTGGATGTGGATTCTGAAGTTGGTTAACTCTTCCTTGGTCTGTGCTAGTCATTCACTGATTCAATTTAAAATTGTACATCGTTACCATTGGACAAAAGAGAGACTTTCTAAAATATTTCCCAATGTTGACAAGTATTGTGATAGATGTAAAACTGAGATAGCTACACTGACACATATGTTCTGGTCATGCTCTATATTAAAACCGTTCTGGAAGTCAGTCATTTCGACAATCTCTAAAGCATTTAGAATCAATTTACAACCTAATAAATTGACTGTGCTTTTTGGAATAATTCCTCAAAATATTCATGGTATTTCTGTGTCTGACCAACATGTTATTGTGTTTGTTACGTTGATAGCTAAGAGGGCCATTTTGTTGAAATGGAAGGATATATCTGCTCCTACTTTGTCACAATGGTTCTCTCAAGTAATGCTGTGTCTCAGTTTGAAGATGCTCATTCATCCTCTTGATAGCACCTGGTCACATTTCCAGTGTAACAAAAATCATCTGGAAAATGGTTTGTCGTGTTTCACTCCATTTAAAAAGCAATCTTCAAGCTCCAAACACTGCTGTACAATTGAATTTCTAAATTAATGTGTCCATTTATGCATAACAGACTTTTGGATGTGCAGATCATAGAAGGAGGATGGAGTACATTTATAGAAAGTTCCCAGAGATGAGGATTTAGTTACGTGGACAGACTGGCATGCTCTCTTGGAGAATCATTATCATAATTATGTGCCGCTTTGTATGACGTGGACGATCATGGTCGATCCATGTTCATGATAGTTCTTGGCAAATGTTACTATGGAAGTGGTTTGCCTGTGCCTTCTTCTGGGCAGTGACTTTCTTCTTCGGTTGTCCATCAAAATCCGATGATGACATCTACTCCTTTAACAGTGAGATCTTTGATGACTGTACAGTCCTATCCTGGACCCACAAGCTCTATTGCAGGTGGGACATGTATACGTGGTAGTGGTGGTAGTGATGGCAACCATAGCTGCATTTCTCCTGGCTCTCTTCTGCTGTCTTCTAGTTGCTCTTTCCATCTCCAGAATACGAACCCCATCCCTACACAGCTGTCGCCAAGTGTTACGGTCAGCAGCAACATCCTCCAGGTCCTCAGGTCTGATCTTGCACTTCCTTAAAGCATTCTTCACCTGATCCTTATAGCGCTTCTTCGGCCCTCCAGCTGAGCGTCGACCATGATGTAGCTGGCAGTATAACACTCTGCGGGATAGCCGGCGTGGGGGCATCCTTATCACGTGCCCCAGCCACGGCAGCTGACACTGGGTGATCATGGCCTCAATACTTCTGCAGTTGGTCTTTACAAGTATTTCAGTGTGAGGCACCCACTCACACCAGGTAATTCCCAGGATGCGCTGGAGGCAGCTTATGTGGAAGCGCTCCAAGGACTTGATGTGACGGCTGTAGGTTACCCAAGCTTCACAGCCATAAAGGAGGGTGGTGACACAGACCGCTTGGTATACAGCGACCTTTGTGGAGGGACGAAGGCTCCTGTTCTGAAAGACTCTACGCCGAAGTCTCCCAAAGGCAGATGATGCCCGTTTAATGCCCTTACAAGACGGGTGACCCCAGCTAATATCAACACTCTTCAGAGATCGTCTGCCTGTCTGTTTAGTGACTTTACAAGACGGGTGACCCCAGCCATTATCAACGCTCTTCAGAGATTGACTGCCTGGTGTCAGTGGTTGCATAACCAGGACTTGTGATCTGCACCGGCTGCTCGTACGACCATCCAGCACCTGCCCCCATGGCTACAAGTATCCCTGATTGGTGGGGGGGTGGGGGATGTGGTTAAGCAGGTACTATACCTTGTCCAAGGGTGACCTGCAGGCTATCAGACATAAGGAACAACTTACACTTCCTCAGAGCATAGCAAGTTGAAAAGCCACTCAACGGAAGTATTCAAAGTCATAAATCGTCACAGCAAATAAAGAGAAGCTGTTTTCATTAGTAAAGAGGTCAAAATCCATAGGACACAAGATCAAGTTGATTGGCCAAGGATTTAAAAATGGCCCGAGTAAAATTTTGCTGTGATTATGGAAACAGGTATAAATCTAGTTTTGTATAAGGAAATGGATATTTGCTTAATCAAGAATAAAGGGGTGGTAGAAAGGGACTAGTGGTTTACTTCTTTAAAAACCTTAAGAGTCAACTTATCACTTCTGCATTGTAACAGCCGTCAGTGTATAAATGAGTTAAAAAGCAAAAGGCAGTTAGAATTTAAACCTTTAATTGGCCAAACCCCATCCAAAGGCTTGGATTCAGTTCTAAGAGCCACTCCTCGAGAGAAATGTCCCGATTATAGACAGATGAACACAGATTCACTAGAATGTTACCAGGAACATAAATTTTATTTTCTTAAGTTTAGACTGATGGAGAACGATTTAATTACAGTCCTTAAGGCTATAAAGACGTTTGTTGGAGCAGATTTGGGGAAGCTACTGTCGCAGGTGAAGGATATGCAGAAAATGGTGGTGAAGAAATCAGCATTGAGATCAGCAATCACGTTTCCACACAAATAGAAATCTGAACTGCTCTCCCAAACCATTGAACATTTCAAGACTTTAAAGGCTGTTAACCAGAGCTAGGGTGCTGATTAGCCCAGGTAAGACAAATCAGGAATGAATAGAAACATAGAAACAAAGAAAACCTACAGCACGATACAGGCCCTTCAGCCCACAAAACTGTGCCGAATATGTCCTTACCTGGGAAATTACCTAGGAAATTACCTAGGGTTACCCATAGCCTGAGCTCCATGTACCTGTCCAGGAGTCTCTTAAAAGACCCTATTGTATCCACCTCCACCACCGTTGCCGGCAGCCCATTCCACGTACTCACCATTCTCTGAGTAAAAAACTTACCCCTAATAACTCCTCTGTACCTACTCCCCAGCACCTTAAAACTGTGCCCTCTCGTGATAGCCATTATAGCCCTGGGGAAAAGCCTCTGACTATCCACACGATAAATGCCTCTCCTCACCTTGTACACCTCTATCATGTCACCTCTCATCCCCCGTCGCTCCAAGGAGAAAAGGCTAAGTTCACTCAACCTATTCTCATAAGGCATGCTCCCCAATCCAGGCAACATCCTTGTAAATTCTCCTCTGCACCCTTTCCATGGCTTCCACATGAGATGACCAGAACTGAGCACAGTATTCCAAGTGGGGTCTGACCAGGGTCCTATATAGCTGCAACATCACCTCTCAGCTCCTAAACTTAATCCCATAATTGGTGACGGCCAATACACCGTATGCTTTCTTAACCAGAGTCAATCTATGCAGCAGCTTTGAGTGTCCTATGGACTCAGACCCCAAGATCCCACTGATCCTCCACATTCCCAAGAGTCTTACCATTAATACTATATTCTATCATCATATTTGACCTACCAAGATGAACCACCTCACATTTATCTGGGTTGAACTCCATCTGCCACTTCTCAGCCCATTTTTGCATCCTATCAATGTCCCACTGTAACCTCTGACAGCCCTCCACACTATCTACAACACCTCCAACCTTTGTGTCATCAAATGATCCAGTCCTTCTTCCTATGATGCCATGCAAAAGAGACCAGGCCATCTCCAAACGGATGAAGAATCAACCAGGAGACTGTGTCCATTTCCTTAACACACCACTGCACAGTCGGATCTGCTTCTCCTCCTCATATCTGTGAGGGTTTGAGTTCCTTATTGAATCCAACACATGCAACAATTGTACCTGAAGCTGTCAGGCTTACACAGGCAGGCACCTCCCAGTCTCCACCCAGCCAACAGGAGTCACCTGCCACTCATTTCCAACTCATCACCTGCAGCCTATTTAAAACCAGCTCTCACCCACAATCCTTGTTGACTGATTGAACCAGCCAGCCTCAACCAGTTGCTCCTCGGCTTCAATGTCCTTGTTCCTTTGTCGTGTTAAGTAGCCATTCTCTCTTGTTTCGTGGCCCCTCGTGGCTTGTTATTTTGCAGTTTATTAGTAAAATGTCATTTAATGCTAATTCATCTCCACTACTCTGCTTTTAGGTAAAGCCTCCTCTACATTTCCTAACAGATTCATCATTAGACTATTCCTTGGTTCAACATACAGTAAGTTAGAAAACACAAAGCATCGCCTCTGAACTTTCTTCATTGATTTAAATCAGTTTCTGGGTGAATGCAGTAGAAGAGATCACAGGAAAGAGTTCCTAATTATTGGTTCTGTCCTTTGTTTTTGCTTGTCCATACACATTAACTCTAGTGGCAATACAGCTCTGTGATACCCCAACAACCTGGCAGGACTCCAGAGTTCCCACATAAGAGGGACAACAAAAGTCACTCTATTTCTACACATAAACCAAAGCAGGGCGTACTGGCCCCGGAGGGACGCTGTTTCATTTGGCTATATTCAGCGATATTCATGTATGGTTGAATTTGAACTTGAACTGTGCAGTGATCAAGGGACTGTTAACTCCTTCCTCAGAGCAGACAAACTGTAATGTCATTATTGGAGGTAAAATCAATTCATTCCATAATGCCCAGGGATAGAATCCTGAAACTTTCTGAGTTTTTCCTCAGCTATAACTCATTTCACAAGGAACAGACAGCAGGCTGCTCAGTGACAGGGCAGTGAAAAAGTGAAGCCACTTCTCTGCTAAGCACCCCTCATTGCTCAGTGACGCTACAGGCTCTGTTTTCCTCTGAATGCTCTGTCCCAGCATAATCATTCAATCATTCTAGAAATAGCCACTCCCACAATAAATACACAGTTTTACAGAGTTTGGTTTTCCATCCAATGCTACCTATTGCTAACTGAATCAAAACAAAGCATAAATTATTTATCAAAGAAAAAATGCGAGCATAATATTTTTTACTTACCTCTCTCTGTCACCTTTCCTGTAATTCTATCTCCAGTCTTCTACCTGAGCCACTGTTTCCACACAAGCTCCAATCATTTGAAAAGTAAACAGTGACAGGCTTGGTTTGACATTTGACCCAATCACTAACTATGATTACACAAAACGGTGACATCTCTCGGCAGAAGCTGATCATTGGTCGGCCTTAACTTAGTTCAGTCCCTCTCAGAGTCTTTTGACAAATCATTTTTCAAAAGCCCTCAAACACATGGCAAGCAGGAAGGGGAAGATTTCACATACTACTATTGATGAGTACAAAAAACAATTGTCTAGAAGTTGAATTGTACCTGCTTTAGCTTACTAAGACATGTTCACATTTATCATGGCCTAATTGGAGCCTGCAAAATATCAAAGCATTGGCCAAAATCCAGTTTTGAAACCATGTTAGAGCATTTTTTGGTCCTCCACAAACCTTTGTAGTGAAGAATCCCAGACTTGCCACAGACTGAATGAAGAAAGCTTTCCTTGTTTCAGTCCTGGAGGGCCTACACATTATTATGAAACTCTGGTGGACTCCTAGTCAGGAAAACTTCCTCTCCATGTCAATCTGTCAAACCATGTCATGCATATCCCCATGGCAACAATGCAGCAACAGCTCACCCCTTGGCTACCTTGTAAAGGTCAGAGGGGATGAGAGGCAGCTCCCACCTCTCAAAGTTTCATACAAATCCTGGTCAATGAGTCATGTGCCAGATAATCCTGTGGATCAACTCGGACAAGACAACTAAGCAGGACTTGAAGGAGGGTGGTCTCCTCTGAGAATTAGGCAATGAGGAAAGAAGTTTCATGATCTCAGAAGGGAATTGAAGGTAGCCTGAACACCACTGTGTACATCTGCAAGGTGGAGATCCTCATAGAAACTCTAGTTTATACCTTAATCAAGGTCACTCAGATCAGGAAAACAAGCCATCAACTGGCGCAGGGATTCACCACTCATGTTTTATTCATAAGGAGTGGGCCTGTCCAGTGGGATGTGGGTGAAATTTATGTGACACTTGGGTTCACCTGGCTGATCTTTGGTTGACCAGGTATATGTACATTGATAATATTTTTTTCTTTGAACTTTTGCTCTCCTGGTTGTGTACTTGCTTTCAGTGACCTGTGCACAAACACAGCCACTTCCTTTGAGTATCAACATTACCAAATCTCTCATCATTTAAAAATACTCTGTTCTTTTTGTTTTATGTACCAAGTGGACAACTTCACATTTCCACATCATATTGTATATTCCAAATGCTTGCTCACTTACTTAGCTTGTCCAGGTCACCTTTAGGTCTCTTTACATCCTCCTCCATACTCACAATCCCATCTAATATGCTGCCATTGGCAAAGCTGGGAAGAACATAGAAAACAAAACACTACGGCACAGGAGCAGGCCATTCAGCCCAAAACCTTCTGCCGAACCAGATAAAAAGCAAATCAAAAATACCCAAACACTAGTCCCTCCTACTTACACCATCTCCACATCCCTCCATCTTCCTTATATCCAGTGCCTATCCAAACATCTCTTCAAAGCCTCTAATGTATTAGACTCTAAATAAGGTCCCCTTTAGCCAAAACACTGATATAGATTGTGAACAGGTGGAGCCCGTGCACTAATCCCTGCAATTCTCAACTGGATGCTACCTGCCAACCTGATAACAACCTTCCTTAGCTAATAGTGAGTGCACTTTCCAGTGTTTAAATGCATAAGTACACATTTCTTGTTTGATGTGTTGTGATATTACTGGCAGCACTGCCCATACAGGCTGAGTTGGGATGTTGGGAAGGAGACAAAGGCATATCCCTCAGAGAAGAGGATCTCCATTCCATCCACACTATTCTAATGAATGCACTTGCACCTCAGGTTTTCCAGAACTATCATGTGACATTATGCAGGATGATCTTCAGCCACGCTCAACCACTGGCAGCTCTCCACTTTGAAATTAAAATCACATTAACACTCAATTTCATCCTCGCAAGATTCTTCCGAAACACTGTAAAAGGCCTCTACTAAATTTGCCAATTTACTGTCCTGGCTGCAAAAAGGAAGTTGTCCATGCCCCGTACTCACAGGAAATGATTTCATCAGCTTTGGTTTTACTGAGGAACAGATGATATCTACAGCAGTGGGATTTGCCAGCTGTACTAGTTTCCCACCTGTGCACGTCATCTGTTCTTCTCAATGACCTTGAGTTTTTTACTATCTTCATTGTGAAGACATTTTTACCAGGAAGCATGCTTGTCAGAATCAGAATCATGTTTATTATCACTGACAACACACACAAAATGCTGGAGGAACTCAGTAGGCCAGGCAGCCGAATAGTCTCGGCTCGAAACATCAACTGTACTCTTTTCCATAGATGCTGCCTGGCCTGCTGAGTTCGTCCAGCATTTTGTGTGTGTTGCTCTGGATTTCCAACATCAGCAGATTTTCTCTTGTTTATTTTCACTGATGTATCTCATAAAATATGCAATACTAAGGAAGGCATAAAATTACTATAAGCTACAAAATAAAAAAATAGTGCAAAAGTTGAATAACAAGGTAGTGTTTGTGGGTTCATGGACCATTCATAAATTTGATGGCAGTGGGGAAGAAGCCATTTCTAACTGTGATGGACATCCCAGTGATAGGTAGACAGATCTCATTGTCATCTACTGATCAAAGATATCAGCTGGTGGCAGAGGGAGACTGAGGAGCTCAGGGATCTTGAGGTGGAGTCTGGAAACAGCAAGAACTAAAGATGCAGGAGGACAAGGAAGGACAGCAGGGGCAATATCACGGCTCAGTCGCTTCAACTGTAGGGGCAGACATTGGCAGGCTGAATATAATGGACTCCCTAATGGAGCTGGAAAAATAAAACTCCCTAATGCAAAACACATAATTCTCCCCCAAAATATAATCCTTACCATCAACCTATGCACAGATGAGGCAATACCGATTGGTACGCATTCAATGGTCGTACCATGTAACCAACTACTGCCTGTGGTGTTGCTACCTAGTAGCGATCTTGCCAGAAGGCATTCTGCCTCTGTGACCAAAGCAGCTGTCCTGATTCTCTGTAAGTTATTTTATTAATGAAGGGTTGGTTCCTTAAAGTTGTCATAGCCGGGGGAGGTAGTGGAGATCAGCTCCCACTACCTATTAAATGTTCCCAGCGGCGTGCATCTCAAATAGCCTCTGACAGCCAAGTCCCGCTCCTGGCCTTCACGTGTGGCTTAGCTACTAATACTGGCAGAACCGTTTCTACTGACAGGAGAAGGGGGAAAAGCAAGTTACTGGCACAAAACCAGTCACCGGGCAGATGGGGCTCATCAGCCGTGGTTGGCAGCTCACCTGGGTGAAGGAAAACTCTGATCTCAAACCTCCACTGCCTTGTGGCTATACCCACTCACGGGGAAGGCTTCGGGAGTAAAGCCCAAGGAAAAACTCCAGAGCCAGAGTCTCTAAGACACTCCTACACTGCGTTCGATGCTGACTGGCAACTCCTGTGACGCTACTGGTACCAAAATGTATCGGTCTCTGCCATTCCTTTTTGCATTCGTCAGTTGTGTGTAGAGGGGAAGCCTGCTACATGGGCAACAGCTTGCTCTCCATATCGTACTGCCCTGGCTTGTGTGTCACGTAGACAGTTAGGACACGATGTCCATGGTCAACCCTGACCAATGGAGGGCCTCATTGAAATGCTAGTTTAATTTACTCATTATTCCTCAGTTGTGTAACGAGAGACCGAGAAAGTTATTGAGTTAGGGGGTGCTTATATTGTTCGAAACAGAAACAGAAGTCCCAAAGTTTGCCTTGCAAAATATCTTACAGTTGTACTGTACCTGGAGATAAAATCAAGTAAATCTGATGAAGTGAATCAAAATTTAGACTGCTGGCCTAAAGCAGCTGCTTTGTTTTTTTGACTCTAATATAGAGCCATCTTGGGCACAAGCCGAGCAAATAGTCATGTCTCCATGACAACCAGGGAACGTGAGCAAGCTTGCAGTGTGTTCCTTGTAAATTATGGTTTTAAACACAACTTACAGCTTCTCACTGGGATGTGTGGGGTATCCAGGGAGGGGTAGCACCTAAGATGAAGGGGCTTTTCATGTCTATTCCAGGGCAGCTCACTCACTTTTGGTCCCCACCGGACACTCAACTCTCACCTGTGGCTCCAAGTAGCCGTTTGCATGCGACAACGGCCACACCCTGGTACACCGCGTCGACAGGGGGACTAAACCAGGTGAGGGTAGCCAGTAGGCCTCATACCCCGGTGAGATAGGGACATGCCTGTCCCAGCATGTGAAGTCAGCTCTGGTGGATGAGATCAACTGTGAGATCCAAACGACCAGGAAGGCAGCTCTGTAACGCTCCATGGAGAGTGAAGGGCACAACAAGGCACAGAAGTTGTCATGGTCAACCACTGCAACCAAGGAAGACAGGTAAATGGCGGACGAACTGACTAAGTATTTTACATCTGTATCACTGTGGAAGGCATTAGCGGTATGCCGAAAATTCGAGAGTGTCAGGGAGCAGAAGTGAGTGCACTTCAGAAAAGGTGCTTGGGAAGCTGAAAGGTCTGAAGTTAGTTAAGTCACCTGAACATCCCAGGGTTCTGAAAGAGGAGCTGAAGAGACTGTGAAAGCATTTGTAATGATCTTTCAGGAATCACTAGATTATGAAATGGTTCTAGAGAACTGGAAAATTGTAAATGTCACTCCACTCTTCATGAAGGTAGGGAGGCAGAAGAAAATAAATTACAAGGCCATTTAGCCTGACTTCAGTGGCTAGGAAGACGTGTAATCGATTGTTAAAGATGAGGTCTCAGGGTACTTGGAGGCGCATGGTAAAATCGACCAAAGTCGGCATGGTTTCCTCAAGGAAACATCTTGCCTAACAAATCTTTGAGGAAATAACAAGCAACATCACCCTCTTGACATGCCTTTTCTATCTCCCATTGTAATTTGTAGCCCACATCCTGGCTACTCTTTGGGGGACCTGTATATAAATACCATCGGAGTATTTTTACCCTTACAGTTCTTTAACTCTACTCACAACAATTCTACATCTTCTGACCCTATGTCACCTCTTTTTAAGGATTTGATTTTATTTTTTAACCAACAGAGCCACCCTACCCCCTGAGCCTACCTGTCTGTCCTTTCGATACAATGTGTATCCTTGAACGTTAAGCTCCCAACTCTGATCTTTCAGCCACAACTAAATGATGCCCACAATGCTTTACCTGCTGATCTCTAACTGTTACAAGATCATCTACCTTATTCCATATACTGTGTGCTTTCAAATATAACATCTTCAGTCTTGTATTCGTCACCCTTTTTGATTTTGCCCCCATGTTACACTTTAACTCATCCCACTGACAGAAATTTTGTCCTGGCACCTGCCTGTTCTTCCTTACAGTCTCACAACACACTACCTCTGCTTGTAAACCAACAGCCTATCCTCATTCCCCTGCCAAAATGGATCAGCCATGATGAAATGGCCGAGCAGACTTGATGGGCCAAATGGCCTAATTCTGCTCCCATCTCTTATAGTCATCGTTGGACACAATGGGTGACTACCACAGCTTCTCACCGCAGCTATCTGGGGAGCAGGAAACGTTGATTGAATTCAAAGGAACACTGTATGTCATAATCCAGGATGGTTTCTTGCTTCCTACTGGATCCCTTCATTTACCTTAAACACCTTAAGTTGCTAACCTTCCAATTACAAAGACTTGAGGACATAAACCAGGCAATTATTTTTCTTAATATAACCCTTTAAACTTTGGTGTTATTCTAATAAATCTGTGCCAAGTCCATACACTTCCTGAGATACATAGCCCCCGAAATGTGGTCAGGGAAAAGCATTACGTTCTCCAGATCGTTTGAGATGAATACAAATATATGTGACCTTAGCACTTGATCCATTTCGTCCTCCGCAATATGCCATAGCTTCAGCACATTTGGATTTGCCAGTATTTGGCCCAAAGTAGGTGATACACTCCCAGCACTGAAATCCTCCAGCCTTAAATTTGCCAATTAATGTCTATGTCCTTTGCTAACTAAGAACTTACTGTGTCTTCTAAATTCAAATCCATCAGGAAGCATTACCACAAAGACCCCAATGGTGTCTGGCACTGGGGCATTTCATGATTGTCCAAGTTGAGATCCATTTATTTGGTACAGATAGGGGTCTGGATCTTGTAGATCACACAACTCAGTCCTGCATGGTACACTTACCCACTAACCCATTGACAAACTCTAACCAAATTCCATGTACAAGCCCTCCTCAGGATCCCAATCCAGACTTACAGACACTCTGTACATACAGTAGGAATGAGCGTTTGGAAGACCCACAGGATGAATGGGGATGGATTTACCAGCTGCTGCAAGTTTGCAGGCATCTTCTGCCAAGTGCTAATGGAGCATTTCCACAGGTCTTCCCTCTCCAGCCGTTACAACAAACATGGGAAGCAGAGCTGAGAACCCTTGAGCAGACTCACTTTCTGACTCACTGAGTCAGTGAGGTCAGCCAAGAGGTCGTTTTCCTCTCAATGGTTTCTGTGATTCTCTCCCACATGCTTTTTGAGTTCATTATGAACATTCCAGTTTACAAACATTGAGCCTGGTCATAACAGGGGGACTGTCTGTATCAGTTTTATGTTCAAAAGACACACAGCCTGTGCCTAACAGTGCCACCACCAGAGTCTTTGTGGTAATGCAACTTGGACATGCGATTCTGCAGATGCCAGAAATCTCGAGCAACACACAGAAAATGCAGAAGGAACTCAGCAGGTCAGGCAGCATCTATGGAGGGGAATAAAGTCAATGTTTTGAGATGGGCCTGTTCATCATCACACATGTCACATGTCAGACTATAATACAGGACATAGGTTCAGTCCCTGGACTGGGTCAATAACTGAACTCAGATGACGTAGCAAAAGGGTGTTACAACTCACCTCAGACTATTTGATGAAAGCAGACTGTTAGCTCCTCTGGACTTACCACTCGTGATCTCTATCCCTGCTGAAAACTACAACAGGTTGAAGAGAGAATTGTGAAGTTACTGAAGTGACCACAGAGATCAGTGACCCACCATTGCCCTTCTTCCACACTTAAACCCTTAGTGCTGATGAATACAATAAGGTTGTAAATCCATGGAGCTGAACTACAACAGAAAGCAGGGTCTATACAGAACATATTTGTAGGTGTCACAGCTGAGATCGCAGAGCACTGATCAGACCTGGGATCTCCAATTGTCCTCTGGTGTTACTCAGACTCAGGGACCAGATAGTGAAGAGCTGGATGAATTTTGTTCTATCAGGTGAGAAAGAGAGAGACCTGTTTGTGGCTGGTATGACACTGAACAAGACCCAAATAACTAAATAAGATCTCTTGCAATAATACCACCTCTTGGACCAGCCTTAGTTGATTATGGAGGTTGCCTTTGAATTTTCCAAAATTTTGCTCACTAGGTGACCTGTGCTTTTTGGCTTAAGAACAAAGAACGAGAAACAGCCAGGGCCTTTTGGCCTACTACAAGATGATGCCTGATTTTCTACCTCAGCATCAACTTCCACCCTAATCTCATGTTCCATGATTCCCCTAAGGTTCAAGGATCTGCTGATCTCTAATTTGAATGAAAACAGTGAGTGCTTCCGGTAAGATGGAGGCGCGCTCGAACGTAGCAGCCACTCCAGGTTCAAACAAAGGTCCTTTGTTCATCCTTTATATCTTTATTATGATCACAGATCCTAAGAATATCAGCAACTTGTTTGATAGCAATGGAGCTGGACTTACCATTGTTGTGCTGTTGCCTGGACTAGTCGTGTAACATTGGACGATGCGTGGTGTGAGTGATCATCTTGTACGTTCTTATTGTGATCACAAGACCCTGTTGTCATTGGTAATGTAGAATTCCACAAGTCCAGTTCACTGGTTCATTGGTGAGACCAACAGCGGGGAGCTGTGTTGCCTCAGTGGTGGCAAGGTCACCCAGGGGAGGAGCTGCTGAGGTGGTGCTGCCCTCCAGTGTTCACTCAGCAGTAGAACAAGCTGAACCAGGACAACTTACCATCAATCTAGTCATGCCACACATGGACTTTAACTATATTATTATCCCTTTCTTTTTGTAACTGTACCTCTTTCTGAAATCATAACCATATGTGCTATGTGTGGTGTGCCGTGTGCTATTGGTAATGTGGTTTGCACCCTGGCCCTGGAAGAATGCTGTTTTGCTTGGGTAGGGTTGAATGATAATTAAACTTGAGAACTTGAGTGAGCCTTCTCAAGTAGAGAATTCCAAATATTCACAACAATATTTTTATTGTAACTCATTAATTTTTATTTATTGTACTGTACTATTGCCACAGAGCAAACAAATAACACAACATATGTCACTGATAATAAACCTGATTCTGTTTCTGAGTGAAGAAACATCCAATTATTTCAATCCAAGATGACTTGCCCTTATTGTGAAACTGTGGCCCCTAATTCCAGACTCTTCAGCCTAGGAAAATAGTACCCCATATCCAGCCTGTTGATTCTTGAGAGATATTTGTATTATTCTGTGAGAAACCTTTCCCAAAGATCAGATGGCTCTGGGTAGAATGGGAAGGTATCAGACAGCTGTCAGGTACTTGTTGTGTGATGAAGCTGCAGGACGCAGCTCTGACTTGTGTTTGTGCGCCTTCCGGAGCAGATAACTTCCACTCAACATCAGCAGAAGGAAAGCCACTGACTCTGTGGAATGTCTGGGCCACCATTGTGCCAAGTTTTCGTAGTGCTATTGAGAACTTCGAATCACCACCTCATAAACTACCTATCTCATCAGGCACCTCACGGCCCTCTTGTGGAAGCATCTTCAGTGCCTACATTGGCCTTCTCTGTTAAATAGCCTACCGTATTCAATAGTCTGGGCCCCCCTGTAAACAATGTCAGGTACATTTGCTGATACATAATTAAGAGACTCACATAGATTAAAGGATGTTATCTATTTATTGAGATACAATGCAGAACAGGCCCTTCCGGCCCTTCGAGCCATGCTGCCCAGCAATCCCTCGATTTAACCCTAACCTAACCACTGGACAATTTACAATGATCAATTAACCTACCAACCAGTACGTCTTTGGACTGTGAGAGAAAACCGGAGCACCCGGAGGAAACCCAAAATGGAGGGTTATGTGCTATGTCGGAGGGAAGGGTTAGGTGGATTCGCTCAATATTGTGGGCTGAAGGGCCTGTTCTGTGAAACACTCTTCCATCTTCTATGTAACAGGAGGTTTAGACTGGCACTGTTTCTGCTCCGGTCCATTGTTGAGAGAGTAGTGTTGAGCCTCTAGCCATTAAGGCTTAGTTTCCTCCGTACAAGAGTCAGGCCTGATACACATCTACCACCTCAATATTATGGCTAGAAAGCTGCAGGAATCTTCTTAATTCTCCAGAAAAGAATAGCCTCCAAAAAACTACTGTAAGAAACAATCCCAGGAAAAATGCATGAAAATAAATTGTCCACTGACTTTTCTTCAAAAACTTCATTTCTGTTGAAATTTAATTGAAATTTTCTGAATGGTACCATTTGACTAAAATAAAGCAGATGCCATCCCAGAGTTAATAAGGAGACCATTACATTCCAGTGGAATAGGCATTGAAGTGGACACAATGACTATTGGTGGGAGTCAGAGTCATACAGTTATGTTAAATGGAAACAGACCATCTTGCCCACCAACATGAACTGGCCTTCAATGTTAATCTGATTTTCAGTTTACTTTCTCCAGATTCCACCACTCACCTACACACTAGGAGCAACTTACCAGTTCACTTACCAGCTCAAAAAATCCTTGGGATATGGGAGGAAACAACAACTATTTTAATTTATTTTTTTGTTAGAGATAACAGAACTTTCAGGCCCAACGAGCCCACATCACACAATTCCACTCCTGTGACCAATTAACCTACTAACCCATACATCTTTGGAATGTGGTTAGAGGTTGGAGGTGACATCAGATGCACAGCAACTCTGGCAGGGTCTGCAAGACATTACTTCCTACAAAGCGAAACCCAATAGCATGAATGGCAGCGATGCTTCACTACCAGATGAACTCAATACCTTCTATGCCCGCTTTGAAAGGGAGAACACAACTACAGCTGTGAAGATCCTTGCTGCACCTGATGACCCGGTGATCTCCATCTCAGAGGCCGATGTTAGACTGTCTTTAAAGAGAGTGAACCCTCGCAAGGCAGAAGGTCCCGGTGGAGTAACTGGTAAGGCTCTGAAAACCTGTGCCAACCAACTAGCGAGAGTATTCAAGGACATTTTCAACCTCTCACTGCTATGGGCAGAAGTTCTCACTTGCTTCAAAAAGGTAACAATTATACCAGTGCCTAAGAACAATAATGTGGGCTGCCTTAATGTTTATTGCCCGGTAACACTCACATCAACAGTGATGAAAAGCTTTGAGAGGTTGGTCATGACTAGACTGAACTCCTGCCTCAGCAAGGACCTGGACCCATTGCAATTTGCCTATCACCATGGTAGGTCAACGGTAGATGCAATCTCAATGGCTCTCCACACGGCTTTAGACCACCTGGACAACACAAACACCTACGTCAGGATGCTGTTTATCGACTATAGCTCAGCATTTAATACCATCATTCCCACAATCCTGACTGAGAAGTTGCAGAAGCTGGGCCTCTGTACCTTTCTCTGCAATTGGATCCTCGACTACCTAACCGGAAGACCCCACAATCTGTGCGGATTAGTGATAGCATCTCCTCCTTTCTGACGATCAACACTGGTGCACCTCCGCCATATGTGCTTATCCCATTGCTCTATTCTCTCCATACCCATGACTGTGTGGCTAGGTATACCTCAAAAACTATATATGAATTTGCTGATGATACAACCAATGTTGGTAGAATCTCAGGTGGTGATGAGAGGGCGTACAGGAGTGAGATGTGCCAATTAGTGGAATGGTGCCGCAGCAACAACCTGGTACTCAACGTCAGTAAGACAAAAGAACTGATTGTGGACTTCAGGAAGGGTAAGACGAAGGAACACATACCAGTCCTCACAGAGGGATCAGAAGTGGAGAGAGTGAGCAGTTTCAAGTTCCTGGGTGTCAAGATCTCTGAGGATCTAACCTGGTCCCAACACATCAATGCAGTTATAAAGAAGGCAAGACAGCGGCTATATTTCATTAGGAGTTTGAAAAGATTTGGTACATCAACAAATACACCCCAAAGCTTCTATAAATGCAACGTGGAGAGCATTCTGACAGGCTGCATCACTATCTGGTCTGGGGGAGGGGGCTACTGCACAGGACCGAAAGAAGCTGCAGAGGGTTGTAAATTTAGTCGGCTCCATCTTGGGTACTAGCCTACAAAGTACTCAGGACATCTTCAAGGAGCGTTGTCTCAGAAAGGCAGTGTCCATTATTAAGGACCTCCAGCACCCAGGACATGCCCTTTTCTCACTGTTACCATCAGGCAGGAGATACAGAAGCCTGAAGGCACACACTCAGTGATTCAGGAACAGCTTCTTCCCCTCTGCCATCTGATTCCTAAATAGACATTGAACCCTTGGACACTATATCACTTTTTTAAAATTACAGTATTTGTTTTTGCACATTTTTTAAGCTATTCAATATACGTAATTGATTTACTTGTTTATTTATTATTAGTTTTTAAATTTTATTTTATTTTTTCTCTCTGTTAGATTATGTATTGCATTGAACAGCTGCTGCTAAGTTAACAAATTTCACGTCACATGCCGGTGATAATAAACCTGATTCTGATGTGGGTGGAAACTGGAGTGCCCAGAGGAAACCCACACGGTCATGGAGAGAACATACAATAATGAGCAAAAGTCTTTGGTACATACAACTAGCTAGGGTGCCTAAGACTTTTGCACAGTTCTGTATATTCTCCCCATGACTGTGTGGGTACTCTATTTGTAAACGAGGAGCAGAGAGTGAGTTTGTAAATCGGGCGGGAGCAAAGGATGTTGGAAATGGCGAGAGTGGTGTGCCATGGGAGGGGTGTGGGACAGGTGGCAGAGAAGGAGTGCAGATACACCCAGCCCTGAGACTCCAGACAAAGTCATTCGATTCCAAACAATTGGCTTGTTGATCGTCCCACTCCCTCCCCGCTCCCTTCTCCTTTTCCCAACAACAATGATTCCCCTCTCCCTGCCTCCTTCCCACTCTCATCCAGAATAGAGATCCATATCAGGATCAGGTTTATCATCACTCACATGTCATGAAATTTGATTTTTTTTGTGGCAGCGGTACAATGTAATACATAAAATTACTAAAGTACTGTGCAAAGTCGTAAGCTCCCAAACTATAACATGTATCTAACTTCTGTGCCGTACTATATAAACTCCTCACAGACAGCAGCAAAATTGAACTCGGGTTGCTGACAAGTAATTCAGTAATGTTATGCTAACAAAAGGGAAAACCATGCAGTCACGGGAGCACGCAAACCCACACAAACAGCACGACGTCAGGATTGAACCTGGATAACAGAGGTGCAGCAGCTCTAACAGCTATGCCACTGTGTATCCAGGCAGAAGCAGCAAGTCATGTGACAAAACACTCAATTACTTGTCCATCCAATGCTGACAGCTCTATAAAAAGGTTGAGGGGCAGTGGGTGTGGGTAGCAAACAAGGCATGCAGGTCAGAAAAGCCAGGAGTGAGATCAACTGGTGTCAAGCTGCCAACTCTGGCTCTGGACACTTTGACCTTCTGCTGCCTTCAGCCCCAACATTTTCTCCTTGCCTACACATGAAATTGGTCACTTGGATGAGGGAGTGATTAGATGTTCCCTCTTCTATCTTCCAATCCCACCCACTCCAATTCCAAGCCCCCTGGCTTTTCTGACCTGTATTGGATCTACTCTTGGGAGGAGGATGGAAAACAAGCAACACAAGACAGAGAAAATAAGGTTGGGTTCTACTTTGACCCCAAAAATGCAAAAAGGTCAATGTTTTCTCCAAGGCTATAGCTGCTTAAATTATGAGGAATCATTGCAAGATCAAACCTTATTGAATCTGAGGTAATTGTCCCTCTTTAGCTGGTGAAATTGGCCAGCCAGAATTCACACATCCACCTCACTCCCCCCACCCTCTCCTTCAACATGGTCACCCTTCAGAATTACCAGTAACTAGTGTGCACAGCCTTGGACCATGGCATCAGCTCTCAGTACTGGCAGAGCTTCAGTACTGCTGCCCTGGGTGAAGGACTCACATATCAGTCGTCCTCCTGTCTCAGGGGCCTCTGAAGACATTTCTGAGGGGCTACCAGCATTTGACAGAGGCCACTGTCTGCCCTAAGCAGGCAGCAGCCTAAGCTCTCTACAGTCACGAGGAATTTGTGCCCATCTACATTCAGCAGCAAGCACAGCATAGAGAGGGGCCAACCCTCACCTAGACAGAGAACACATAGATTTTAGAATGAGTACTTACACCGCTGTAAGGCTGGAGCAGGCTGCATTGCCGAGAATCCGGGTTTACTTGGCTCACTTACAGTGCTGGGAAGGTAACCAGATCAGAGGCAGGAAGTGGGACAGAAGAGGGAATGAGGTACCCTGGAATGTTGCTAATGCCTTTAATAGGATCAGTGCACAAAACAGCGAGAGTTTGCTCCTCCCCCTACAGTACTGAGCAACTCCATTAAACCAAATACATCAGCACTCCCCCTTCCCCCACTGAGACAACCTAGAAGATCTGTCAACTCTCGGTTAGCCATGTACAGCAAGCCTACAGTATGTTTCTCATTAACTCCCCCACATTCACATCTGAGTTGTGAGATTTTTAACAAAAACCTACAGTCTGAGCAAATCAGAGGCTGTGAGAAGTTTTGCTTTCCATTCCAGGTTAGAGCCACAACTGACATTTACAATTTTGTTGCCTGTTGTATATTCCAAGGCTGCCTCTCATTTATTCCGGATATCACACGCTGAGGCCCCAAGTGCCAGGAGCAGGGACTCAAATCATTGTCTTTAATTGGCTGTGTTCTCCCTCCCTCTGCTGGAGACTCATACTCCCATCAGAGAGGTAGCTTCACAATTCACTAAACCTATGATATGTTGCCATGCAATGTGTGGGGACTTGAATATGTCTACATTATAACAGCTACTACACTTCAAATGTAATTAATTCGCTGTAAAATGCTGTTGGAGATGCAATAGTTAAGAAAGAGACTTTAATAAATCCAAGCTTCTTCATTACTTTTACAGTGAAGTGTGTGCAGATCATTGGGTGATTTTACATTTAAAAACTATGTATTTCACAGACACACACACACACACACACACACAGGGACAGAGTGATCAGGACTGGTTTCATTTCTTTTCCCCTCTAAGTAATAATGAACCCAACCAGAACATGCCTGTTAGATCTATGGGACTTAGACCAATTGAAACAACAGAATTTGAGAATTGAAACTAGTTCATTAACTCTGTTAGGAAAATCTTGGGTTAGTCAGTCTATGAATATTACAGACTGTGTTTCTCTGTTATCTTGACTAGTGGAAAATTGATCTATAGCAGGTGCCAAAAAGGGTGGCGAATTGGAGACACATCTCTACCAAAGGAGGTGAAAAGCTCTCCCGCCCTCCATTAACTTGCATGTCTCCCTTGGGCAATGTGTAGCACCTGCTTAGCCCCCGATCAGGGTCATATGAAGTCATGGGAGCAGGTGGTGGATGGTCGTATGAACCGCTGGTGCATATCACAAGTCCTGATTATGCGACCACTGACACTAGGCAGATGATATCTGAAGAGTATTGATAATGGCTGGGGTCACCCATCTTATAAAGACACTGCCCAGACGGCGGCAGTGGCAAACCACTTCTATAGAAAAAATTGCCAAGAACAATCATGGTCATGGATAGACTGTGATCGCCCACATCATACGTCACAGCACATAATGAAGATGATGTGGGAAACAGGAATTCAAAGACAGGTCTCTGAACTGTGTCATGTCGTATCAGTGGCAGATCTCTTTTCTCTGATGCAGAAACCACTGTGGAAATCATAATGCACGTCCGTGCACAATTATCTCCACAAAGTTTACCTTTGATCAATTTCACACATGTTCACATATTTTAATCCTGACAATTCACTGCTGTTTGAATTAGCCAATGACACTGTCCAAGAAGAATCACAGTCATTGACCATGATTACCCATATCATACAACACACAGTAATGGTGATGACAATCAGGTGCAAAGATCTAGGAAGGTGTATAGGTGAACTTGCTAATAGAATATGAGGCTGAAAGCGCAACTTGGGGTTAAAGTGAAGACTCGTTGTAGCCTGTTTCAGCTGGAGAATGTAGCCGGGGAGTGGGTGGAAGCAGTAGCTATGGAATGCACTTGGTGAGTTAGTTTATCTCAAAAATAGACTTTATTCATGATAAAGAGGAAGAAGCAGCGGTGGTCAGCACATTCAGTAGTGTAAACTTCGAAGAACTTCTAGTGAGACCAGAGAACATCGCATGGAAGGCATTCAAGGATATTGTTGCAAATTTTGTTGGCAACTACAGAGCACCAAACTACAATCCAGGATGTGGATTACAAATTACAACAGAAAATAGAAAAGGCATGTCAGAAGGGCAATAATCATTCAGGATTTTAACATGAAAGTGGATTGGGGAAACCAGGCCAGTACTGGACCTCAAGAGAGAGAAGTTCTAGAATGTCTAAGGGATGGCTTTTTAGAACAGCTTGTTGTTGAGCCCACCAAGGGATCGGCTGTCCTGGACTGGGTGTTCTGCAATGATCCAGAGGTGATAAGAGAGCTTAACGTTAAGGAACCCTTAGGAAACAGTGATCACAATATGATCAAGTTCACTTTGAAATTTGAGAAGGAGAAACTAAGTTCCAATGTGTCGGTATTTCAGTGGAATAAAGGAAATTACAATGGCATGAGAGGGGAACTAGCCAAAGTTGACTGGAAAGGGACACTTGCAGGAAGGACAGCAGAGCAGCAATGGCTGGAGTTTCTGTGAAAAATGAAGGAAGTGCAAGACAGATATACTCCAAATAAGAAGAAATTTTTAAATGGAAGAAGGATACTACGTTGCCTGACAAGTGAAGTCAGAGCCAAAGTAAACAGCAAAAAAGAGGGTATAAAAGGAAACCAGAGCTAGTGGGAAGGTAGAAGGAAAGTAAGAAGGTCATTCGGAAGGAAAACATGAATTATGAAAGGAAGCTGGCAACTAATATTTAAGATACAGGTCCACAATCCCTTATCCGAAATCCTTGGGGCCAGTTGCATTTCGGATTTCAGAAAATTGATAATTATATTGATAATTAACCTGTCTCAGTGCAGGTGGACTTTAGGACCCAGGGGGGACTTCGGACCTACACACATCCTCCTGTATACTTTAAATCATCTCTAGTTTACTTATAATACCTAATACAATGTAAATGCTATGTAAAATAGTTGTTATACTGTATTGTTTAGGAAATAATGACAAGAAAAAAGTCTGTAAATGCTCAAACAACCAGTGCTGGAGAGGGAACTTCTGGGTTTTCCCGATCCGCACTCTTTTACAAATACTATTACAGTTTATTTATAGAGTAATATACTGATAAATGAAATAGTGGGATAATTATAGACCATAAATACACTAGGCAAACACAAGGAAATCTACAGATGCTGGAAATTCAAGCAACACACACAAAATGCTGGTGGAACACAGCAGGCCAGGCAGCATCTATAGGGAGAAGCGCTGTCAACGTTTTGGGCCGAGACCCTTCGTCAGGACTAACTGAAAGGAAAAACAGTGAGAGATTTGAAAGGGGGGGGAGGGGAAAATGCAAAATGATAGGAGAAGACCGGAGGAGGTGGGGTGAAGCTGAGAGCCAGACAGGTGATTGGCAAAAGGGATACAGAGCTGGAGAAGGGAAAGGATCATGGGATGGGAGGCCTAGGGAGAAAGAAAGGGGGAGGGGAGCACCAGAGGGAGATGGAGAACAGGCAGAATGTTCATGCCATCAGGTTGGACCAGAAAGGTGATTGGCAAAAACCTGATGGCATGAACATTGACTTCTCTAACTTCTGTTAATGCCCCTCCTCCCCTTCTTACCCCATCCCTGATATATTTAGTTTTTTTCCCCTCCTTTTTTTTTTCTTTCTCTCTCTGCCCATCACTCTGCCTGTTCTCCATCTCCCTCTGGTGCTCCCCTCCCCCTTTCTTTCTCCCTAGGCCTCCCATCCCATGATCCTTTCCCTTCTCCAGCTCTGTATCCCTTTTGCCAATCACCTTTCTGGCTCTCAGCTTCACCCCAACCCCTCCAGTCTTCTCCTATCATTTCGCATTTCCCCCTCCTACTTTCAAATCTCTTATCTTTCCTTTCAGTTAGTCCTGACAAAGGGTCTCGGCCCGAAACGTCGACAGCGCTTCTCCCTATAGATGCTGCCTGGCCTGCTGCGTTCCACCATAAATACACTAGTACATTTTAGTTCCAACAAAAACATTCAATAAAACATAAAAATATACAGCTTCAAACGAACCGAATCAAACACATGGTAAATGACTTATTGGAATAAACGTAGAACGTAAATACTGTAGGACATATACAGGTTCAAACTAAGCTAAATACGTACAGGTACCTCTAGTTGAGTTGCATTACATATGGCAAACAAAGCTAAATACTCTACAGGTACCTGATGGGCCAGGAACAGGATTCTCAAGTTAAGAAGCAGCACTACAACAGACGGCGTTCTTTTCAAGTGCCATCTGTCTCATTAACATAGGTTTATGTCTAAGCAATCTCTCTTTAACTGAGTAAACTGCCATAATGTTTATGGTCATCACTGTCACTATAAAACTTCAGTAACTTGCCTTTCTGCTTCTTTAAATCATATACAGTGGCAGTTCCGACACTATATTCTTCAGTAAGACGCCACACAGACACACCACGATCAAGCTTCTGCAATAACTCCACTTTCTGCATTATTGATAATGACAGATGCTTCCTTCTCTTTTTCTCATTGTTACCCATAGGGGTATCTGCAGCTCCTTTTGACATTTTCACAGTGAAACTAAACACAGAGTGAACACAAAATATCAGTGAACAGCAAATGCACGTGTAACCAGTACGAGGACTGAGCCACAACTGACGTCTGGCAGCCTCTGCTAGTACTGCCACATCACACCTGAGTGACGTCAGCTTTTGTCGCGCCAAACAAGCCTTGTTACGACACGCTGCACACCCCACGAGAAAAACCTCAGTTTTCAGAGCTCTTTGGATTTCAGAATTTCGGATAAGGGATTGTAGACCCGTACTAAAAACTTTTTTTTAAGCATATAAAGGGTAAAAGAGAGTTGAGGGCAGATATAGGATCGATAGAAAATGATGCTGGAGAAATTGTAATGAGAGACACACAAAGATGGCAGAGGAACTGAATGCATATTTTGCATCAGTCTTCACAGTGAAAGATATCTGCAGTATACCGGACATTCAAGAGTGTCAGGGAAGTGAAGTAGGTGCAGTGAAAATTACGACTGAGAAGGTGATCAGGAAACAGAGGGTAGATAAATCTCCTGGAACTGACGGAACGCACCCTCAGGTTCTGAAGGAAGCAGCTGGAGAGATTGAGGAGGGATTAACGATGATCTTTCAAGAATCAATGGATTCTGGCATTGTACTGGATGACTAGAAAATTGTAAACGTTACTCCGCTATTTAAGAAAGGTGGGAAGCAGCAGAAAGGAAACTTAGCATGACATCAGTGGTTGGGAAGTTGTTGGAATCGATTGTTAGGGATGAGATTACGGAGTACCTGGAGGCACATGACTGTATAGGCCAAAGCCAGCATGGTTTCCTGAAAGGAAAATCCTGCCTGACTAACCTACTGGAAATTTTTGAGGAAACTACAGGCAGGGTGGACAAAGGTGATGCAGTAGATGTGGTGCACTTGGATTTTCAGAAGGCCTTTGATAGGGTGCCACACCTGAGGCTGCTTAGCAAGATAAGATCTCATGGAATTACAGGGGAGTTACTAGCATGGGTGGAGCATTGGCTGATCAGCAGAAAATAGAGAGTGGGAATAAAGGGATCCTATTCTGGCTGGCTGCTGGTTGCCAGTGGAGTTCCACAGGGGTCAGCATTGGGACCTCTGCTTTTTACAATGTATGTCAATGATTTGGACGATGGGATTAATGGATTTGTAGCTAAGTTTGCCAATGATACAAAGATAGGTGGAGAAGCGGGTAATGTTGAGGAAACAGAGCCCGCAGAGAGACTTGTATAGTTTAGGGGAATGGGCAAAGTGGCAAATGAAATAAAATGTCATGCACTTTGGTGGAAGAAATAAATGGGCAAATGATTATTTAGATGGGGAGAGAATTCAAAATGCAGAGATGCAAAGAGATCTGGGAATCCTTGTGCAGGATACCCTAAAGGTTAACCTCCAGGTTGAGTTGGTGGTGAAGAAGGCGAATGCAATGTTGGCATTCATTTCTAGAGGTATAGAATATAAGAGCAGGAATGTGATGTTGAGGCTCTATAAGGCACTCATGAGACTACACTTGGAGTATTGTGTGCAGTTTTGGGCTCCTTATTTTAGAAAGGATATACTGACATTGGAGAGAGTTCACAGAAGGTTCACAAGAATTATTCCAGGAATGAAAGGGTTACCGTATGAGGAACATCTGGCAGCTCTTGGGCTGTATTCCCTGGAGTTCAGGAGATTGAGGGGGAATCTCATAGAAATATTCTGAATGTTAAAAGGCCTGAACAGATTAGATATGGCAAAGTTATTTCCTATGGTAGGGGAGTCTAGGACAAGAGGGCATGACTTCAGGATTGAAGAACATCCATTTAGAACAGAGATGCGGAGAAATTACTTTAGTCAGAGGGTGGTGAATCTGTGGAATTTGTTGCCATGAGAGACTGTGGAGACCAAGACATTGGGTGCATTTAAGGCAGAGATAGATAGGTTCTCGATTAGCCAGGGCATCAAAGGGTATGGGGAGAAGGCAGGGGAGTGGGGATGACTGGAAGAATTGGATCAGCCTATGATTGAATAGATCAGATCAGATTTGATGGGCCAAATGGCCTACTTCTGCTTATATATCTTATGGTCTTATGTAGCTGGTTGACAACATGCTTCAGGCATACAAAACCATTAAATGCAACATGTCACTAAACATTCCTTTTCTGCATTTCCATTTAGAATTATTTCCTGCAAATTTTGGCGCTATCAGTGGCGAGCAAGGTGAAAGGTTTCACCAGGAGATTGCAGTCATGGAGAAACAATATCAGGATAAATGGAATCCATCAATGCTGGCTGTTTATTGTTGGACAGTGCCTTTTTTTGTACAATTAATCATGAGACATGCTATGAATTATTTCACTTTGTGATCCAGCTCTACCTCCTCATCTATTCTCCCTCAATTCTTCCTCGGCTTCTAAATTGGTGCATCCTTTGGCAGCACCCAAGTAAATATCTGGAGGACAAAAGCCTTCACCTTCTGTTTCTGGCAAAAGTTCCTTTCCTCCAATTATTACCTCCATTCATAGTTTCCACAAGAAACCATTGCAGAGTGTTAACAATCATAGTGTTATGACTGATTATGAGCTGGGCTCACATTCATACCAACTACAAGTGTCTCTATAGTATTGTCCTACCTTCCTGCTCATCTGCCTTTCTTCTAGCTTGGACTATTGCAGACATCAGGTTGCCCTCTTCAGTCCACTCTCCATAACTTCAAAGTAAATTTATTATCAAAGTACATATATGTCTCCATACACAACCCTGAGATTCTTTTTCTTGAAGGCATACTCAATACATACAATAACCATAACAGAATTAGTGAAACCAAAATGCAGAAGACAAACTGTACAGATACAAAAAAAGAAATAAATAAGCAATAAATATCAAGAACATGAGATGAAGATTCCTTGAAAGTGAGTCCATCCAAAGTGAGATCATCTTAAACTCTATTTGTTGTGACTTAACTCCAGCCATGTCCTGTTTACCCATCATTGGCACATGTAAAGCAGGAACTTGGCTTTCAGCTTCTCATCCTTATTCTGAAATCATTCTGTGGTCTCACCCTTTGCTCCCCGTAATCTGCCCCAACACTTTAACACCTCTCAACATCAACTCTCTTTTATTTTAATTTTTTGTTCATTTCTGAATTAATTTTCACTGTTAGTTGTGTCTTTGAGCCCAAACTCTCTCAGGTCTGGAATTCCCTCTCTGAGCCTCTCTTGTTCTCCTCCCACCTATAAAAATCTCCTTCAATTCTTCTACTTTGACCAAACTTTAATGATGAAACACACAGGAAGTATATGGGAGGTTTTGGTACTTCGTGCCACATAAATCTCTGTCTTAGTGGCCTTGCAATTATGTAGGATCTGTCTTGGAACAAAACTCGTTTAACAGCTGTGGATGAGGGGATAAGGAGTAGCTGCGGAAAAAAAACTGACTTCTTTCAAAAAGGAACTGTCTTAGACAAATACATTTTATACAATGTTACATTATATTAACTTTTTGCTACTGTGTCATGAAATACTTATATCTTCCTCTACACATTCAGCTTGATTCCTGTTCAGGCAGTGGGAACCCATGAAAAAAAAACTGCCTTGTGCATCAAAAACCCCACCTCCAAGCCAACTTTCCTCCCTCACCCAATGATCTGCCTTCAGTCCAGCTGCACAGGCTGTTCCTCATCTTTTGCCTGTGTCACATACATTTCCTACGTATAAAGTAGATCCCAGCACACTGTGTGTATGCCTCCAGTAGGCATTCTAACTTCATGATGGAAATCAGTAATCATTCATAAATAAATTAATAGTTAATAAATGTGGCATCCCTTCATTGTGTATGTACACTGCAAAGTCCCCCAAATTAACTAAACACAGCTTTGCGAATGCACGGTTTTCTAAAATCGTTAATTACTTTGCGCTCTGCCTGATTTAAGACAGACTAGAAGCCAACAGGGATATTCACAGCAATCTGCAAAGTGCTGCACAAATAGGTGCTGCCCTGTAGCATTTACATCAGCACTTCAGAAAACAGCTTGTAACTGAGAGATTTTTCAATATCAATCTGTGACAGTTATCAAGAGAGAAATGTACTGTATGTAATTTACTGCTGTACTGATTAGATAGCTACACCACTTATAAAGGACTCTAGAGAGACTGTATCTGCACTATTCTCTACAAGCCTGGTCTCCCTAATAAAGGAAGAATATGTATGTGATAGAGGTACAGTCAAAGTTCACCAGCTTCAGTTCTGGGATGGCACGATTGTTTAATTCAGCAAATTAGGACTATACACTTGAGTTTAGAAAAATGAGATGTGATCTCTGAAATGAGCAACGTTTTTATAGGGCATAACAGGATTGTTACAGCGTTGATGTTCCCCTGACGGAGGCCTGGGGTTTTGAAGCAGAGGTCTTGAAGTAAGAGATCAGTCATTCAGAACAGAGTTAAGAAATCTCTTCACCAACAGGACAGTGTACCACAAATCAAGTCGAATCAAAGTTTGTCATCTGCACACAGTGAGGTAAGATGAAGGAACACATACCAATCCTCATAGAGGGATCAGAAGTGGAGAGAGTGAGCAGCTTCAAGTTCTTGAGTGTCAAGATCTCTGAGGACCTAACCTGGTCCCAACATATCGAAGCAGGTACAAAGAAGACAAGCCAGCGACTATACTTCATTAGGATTTTGAGGAGATTTGGTGTGTCAACAGAAACATTCAAAAATTTCTATAGATATACTGTGGAGAGCATTCTGACAGACTGCATCACTGTCGGGTATGGAGGGGCCACTACACAGGACCGAAAGAAGCTGCAGAAGGTTGTAAATTTAGTCGGCTCCATCTTGGGTACCAGCCTACAAAGTACCCAGGACATCTTCAAGGAGCAGTGTATCAGAAAGGAAGTGTCCATTATTAAGGACGCCCAGCACCCAGGACATGCCCTTTTCTCACTGTTACCATCAGGTAGGAGGTACAGAAGCCTGAAGGCACACACTCAGTGATTCAGGAACAGCTTCTTCCCCTCTGCCATTTGATTCCTAAATGGACATTGAAGCCGTGAACACTACCTCACCTTTTTAATATATATTATTTGTTTTTGCATGATTTTTAATCTATTCAATATACGTATACTGTAATTGATTGATTTTCTCTATACTTGATATTGCATTGAACTGCTGCTGCTAAGTTAACATATTTCATAACATATGCCAGTGATAATAAACCTGATTCTGAAAGGTAGCTTGCAGCAGAATCGCAGGCAAGAAGATTTAGACATCATACAGAACCCAAATTAACCAGGGAGTGAAGAAGAAGAGTGCAAAACAAGACATTTAGAATTCTGTACCCCAAAACGCTTAGGAAATCAGCCGTTGAGTACACTCAAGACAGAGATGGGTTGTTAGGTATTCAGTGACTAAAAGGAATATGGATTTAGTGCAGAATATTGCTGCTGAGGTAAAAGTTATATCAGTGGAATGGGCAAAAATGTAGAGCAGTCAAGGATCTGAGAGTAGTCTTTGATGCCTCACCAATAAACTGATCATGAACAGCACCATGGATTGGATAGAGTTGGAGGTGCGCTGCAGTGGACATCTAGATAGCTATTTTGATACATGCTATTCTGTCCTAATAAACAAAGTTTTGTAGTTCTAAGTAGATAATCAGTTTGGGTCTTTCTGCATTACTGAATTGGACCTTCAAACTTTTTGGCGTAACAAAACAGATGGTGGGGATGAGGGAGCTGAGGGAGGAAATTTCTCTGCCCATTTCCTATCCTCTTTCCTTGTTCCATGGGCTGAATTCAGTGCACATGCATCCTGCTGTGACAAACACTGCCTTTGCATTTCCAATGCATAAAAGATAAATTTTTGGTGGTCAAGTTAACTTTAACCAACTTTGTTAACAAAATCAAATGAGTCAATGTCACATTGTTGTTTGTGGAAGCTTTTCCTCAAATACAAGGAAAACAACTGGATTCATTGACCCTGTGTTATTATGTGTGTACATAATAAAGAACTTCAGTTCCCAGTGTGCAATGCAGGCTGTTCACCTCAGAACCTAAAGTAACATCAGTGAGCTGGTTATAATCGCTCTGCTGGAGCAGAAGCCATGACTGGAATGTTCTGTAAATAAATATGTTAGCATTTTTACCCCCATGGTTTGTCTTTATGAACCAGCATAACATGGTGTCAGAGGTCAATGTGAGATCTGAACACGGAGAGTAAATAAATACTGTGCGCTACTGAGAAAGAGACGCTAGTTCCAATGGAGAGAAACTGCTGGCCAGAGAGCATGTTGTGTCCTGAAGCTGCCATTGTTCACCAAATTCACAAAGAGAGGTTCAGGTGAGAGCCTGAAAATTCTGTCATGGATATGCTAAGTCCTCCTGCACCTGCACAGTTCACCGGCAATCTAACTGATAGCAGGAAGTGCTTCAAACAGCGATTCAATATATACAGTACTTAGTGGCAAGCAGAGCCAGAGGGGCGGAGGAAAAAGTGAAAGCATTTATCTTTCTACATGTAATTGACAAAGATGCTTTAGACATCTACAACAGCTTTCAAATTGATGAGATAGCCTTGACATTGGGCACTCTGATGACAAAATTTGAGGAGTATTTTGTTCCAAATAAAAACATCAAATTTGAAAGATACAAGTTCTTCTGTGACCAAAAACACAGACCAGAGATGATCACACAATACTCATGGAAGAATACAGAGATGTCTTTGAGGGACCCAGATATTTACATGATGTACACAAAATTCATGTAGATGAGACAGTGACTCCCGTTGTCCATGAATACAGGAAAATTCTGTTTGCACTAAGAGACAAACACAAACAAGAACTAACACATATTGATCAGATAAATATCATACAGAAAAATGAAGAACCAACAGATTAGGTGAGCTCACTGGTCATTGTGCAAAAGAAAAATAGAATGTTGTGGACATATCTAGACCAAAGAGATCTCAATAAAGCCATCAAGAGAGACCATTTTAATTTGCCAACACAGGAGGAGATCACGTCCCAGTTTGCAGGTGCCAAGTGGTTTAGCAAACTCAGTGCATCCTCTGGGTTTTGGCTAATGAAGCTTGATGAGGCAAGTTTGAGACTGTAACACACCAGAGGGAAGATATTGCTTTCTTCAGCTACTGTATGGGATTCTGTCTAGACCAGAAGTCTACCATAAAACCATCCACATGATCTTTGAAGGCATACCTGGTGTCGAGACAATGATAGATGACATCATTGTTTGGGGGTCCACTAAGGATGAACGTGATGTATGACTAAGACACATGCTTGATGTGGCATGGAATGTCAATTTGAAATTAAACAAAGAGAAATTTAAGTTTGGTGTTTGGACTTTCCTAGGTGATGTCATATCGGAAGAGGGAGTGAAGCCTGGCTTAAGAAAGGCATCAGCCATTGAAAACATGGAGCAGCCCCAAAACAGAAAGGAGGTGAGATGTTTCTAGGGGATGGTGACTTAAATGGCTAAGTTCATCCTTCGACAGTCTACTGTGTCAGCAGCACTTAAGTTTACTCCTCGAGCAGCAAAATGAGTGGATTTGATCTCACGAAAAAGAGTGCTTCCAGAGCCTGAAAAGAATCCTAACTGAAGAGCCCATACTGAAGTTTTATGATCTGGAAAGGCGTCCCAGTATAGTCTTGGAGCAGTACTACTGCAGAAGTATGACGACACGTGGCAACCTGTGGTCTTTGCATCAATAGCTTTAACAAGTGCGAAAGCCAACTATGCACAGATAGAGAAAGAGCTTCTTGCCAGCTCATATGCATGCGAAAGGTTCCATCAATTTACCTATGGATGAGCTTTTGAAGTGGAGACAGACCATAAAACACTGGTCTCAATTATGTCCAATCAACTGAATGACTGTCCCATGACAATACAGTGCATGTTGATAAGGTTGCAGAAATATGACTTGAAAGTGACCTACACACTGGGAAAAATATGTTTGCTGCTGATGTGCTGTCTCAAGCAGTCAACAAGAAAGAAAAGAGTGACCAAGAGATTAATGCTGATATACAGGGCTATACTGATAAGATTGTTGCCTCCATTCCAGTATCTCCCAACAGAACAGAGAAGATTATGAGTGCAGCATAGACAGATGAAACAATGAAAGTACTCAAAGAGACAATACAGAAAGGATGGCCAGCAACTAAGATCTGTCCAGTGTGTATTCGGAATGATTGGGCATGTAGAGCTGAATGCAGTAGTGGAAGATATAAGTCTTCAAAGGTAACAGGTTTGTGAATCCAGTGTCGCTGCACTAGGAAATGCTTCAGAAGATACATGAAGGGCATCTTAGTGAGGAAAAATGTAAATGAAGAGCTTGTGAGGTGAGGTACTGGCCAAGAATGAACCAAGACATCAGCCAGACTACTGCTTCATGTGAAATATGTCTTACCTTCAGACCAAAGCGGCAAGCAAAACTGTTTACTCCACACCCTATACCAGACAGTCTGTACTTCAAAGTTGGAGTGGATTTATTTGATTGTAATGGGAAGAATCATATTGTGGTAACAGACTACTTTTACAATTACCCAGAGGTTGCATCACTGCAATCAATATCCAGCAAGGTGGTCATCTCCTTCCTGAAAGCTGAGTTTGTGAGGCATGGAGTTCCATGTGAAGTGGCATCAGACAACAGTCCATAATTTTCAAGCCATGAATTCAAGTCCTTTGCCAGTGATTGGGGGTTTCAACATTACCCAAAAGCTGATGGCCTAGCAGAGACTTCATGAAGAAAGTGCTAGATGGATGAGAGGACTTCCACAAAAGTCTGTTGATTTTCCAGAAGTGCACGACTACTGATGGATCGGTGCATACGCACTAACCTTCTAGTGCACAAGAACTGTTGGAGCACACAAGATCAAGTTGGCTGAAGAGGAAGGGAAAGAAAAACAGAAAGAGTATCACGACAAGACTGCAAAAGCCTACCAATCCTGAAGCCTGGAGATCAAGTGCAAATCCAAGATCATGATCCGGCACATGATCCATGCAAGGAAGTGTGTAAGATGAAGTTGCTCCACATTCCTACCAGATTCATACAGAGCAAGGAACGCCTCTGAGGAGGAACCATGTGGATCTACGACCACAAGCTCCAACCCATAGCTGTGACATGTCATCTGTCAGTACACCAAAGCAGCCAGCGGATGTGAAAAATAAACTTGTTCAGAGTTCTCAGAAAGAAACTAGTACTAACACAGTAAGTGAAAGCAATATATCTGTGGAGACAAATAGCAGCAAAAAAGATCATCAAACCACCCCAGAGACTGAGTGAGAGTTGATAAGTGAACAAGGGACTGTATTCGCTCATTGCAATTGAAGTTGATGTAAATATCATTGTTGGAAAGAATTGTTTCTTGCAGATTTATGAGGACATAGTATTGTGTTTGTTTTTTCTTTAAAGAGGGAAGATGTGTTATTACGTGTGTACAATATAAAGAACTTCATTTCCCAGTGTGCAATGTGGGCTGTTCACCTTGGACCTGAAAGTGATGTTGATGAACTGGTCGCATGTGCTCAGGTAGAGCTGATGCCAGTACTGGAATGTCCTGTAAACAAATGTGTTAGCATTTTACCCACACTGTTCATCTTTATTAAGAGCCAACATAACAGACCCCAATGGTATTACAGCACCAGCAATCCAGGTTCAGTGACTCAGAGCCATAGAAAAGTACAGCGCAGAAACAGGCCCTTCAGCCCTTCTAATCTGTGTCAAACAATTACAACTGCCTAAACCTATCAACTTGCAGTGGGCCAACAGCCCTCTCTACCCCTATCCAAACTTCTTTTAAGCATTGAAATCAAGTTCACATGCACCACTTGTGCTGGCAGCTCATTCCACACTCTCACATCCCTCTGAGTGAAGGAGATTCCCTTCATGCTCCCCTTAAACTTTTCACCTTTCACCCTTAACCCATGACCTCTAGTTGTAGTCTCATCCAACTGCGATGGAAAAGGCCTGCTTGCATTTACCCTATCTGTAACCCTCATAATTTTGTATAGCTCTATCAAATCTCCCCTCAAACTTCTACATTCCACAGAATAAAGTTCTAACCTGTTTAATCTTTCCTTATAACCTGGTCTTCCAGTCCCGTCAACATCCTTGTAAATTATCTCTGTATTCTTTCAACCTTATTTACATCTTCCCTGTAGATAGGTGACCAAAACTCATCTGGTGACTGTGACTGTCTCTCACTGTTAATGGAACCCTAAGTGGAACAAGAGACTGCAGATGCTCATTTTCCACCTAAGACTACAGTTCAATAGAATGATATTGAATGTTCCAGTTTTAGGTAACTCATTTCTTGCCTTGTCTTCCTATTCCCACCAATCCACTTGGGTTCTCACTCTTTGTTGACCACTTCCATCCCTCCCATCTGCCTCCCTCCCTCCCTCACTCTGCAACATTGAATCTTGGTCATGATCTGTTTTCCCATTGAGTTGGAAGCACAACTACTAAAAAAAAATACAGGACAGCTAATCCCATTTGGACAATCAGTCCTTGGTAGCATTTATGGTCTATTCCTATCTTTTGCATCCTATCCTCAGCTAGCCCTCTTTTCCTTCTCCTGCAAACACTTGTTCAGTCTCCCTTTAAATGCACAAATGCTATTCACTTCAACCACATTCTAGAGAACTGAGTTCCATATTCTTGTAAGTCTTTGGATGAAGAGGTTTCTTTTGATCTTGCTTTAGACTTCTGATAATCATTTTACAATTGCAGCCTCATAAATTCTCCTCCACAAATGAAAGCAACCTCTCTGCATCCACACTATCAAAAGTTAATCTTTTCAGAAGCCTTCATTTGGTCACACCTCAGTCATCTTTTGTGAAGAGACACAGTCATGTTATTCTTTCCTTAAATGTGCACCCATTTATTTCTTGTATCATCCCTTTAAATCACATCTTTATACATCCATCTGATGATATGGTGCTGAACTTTTCACCTTCTTGGGAAACTCCAGACAGGACCAGAAGTCAAGACTGTGCCTGGGTGGGAGCAGTGAGGCAGCGACTCTGCTAACTGCACCACAGTTCTGTTTGCTGTCAACCCAGGGCTAAGAGGAACTTGAGTTTCTTTTTAAATGGGAACGGTGAGATCACAGGCAAAGCTTCCACCATGTACTATCCCTGCAATCGTTCTCATTTATCACAGGTTTTCCACCTTTTGTCACTGGTCACAACACACACCCAGGAGGGGAGATGCCATGGGAGAGCCTCTGCTGGGCACACTGGAATCCATACCTGGTTGGGGGCTGACCCTTTCCATCGGTGCTGCCCTCCGGAGTTCACTCGATGGAAGAACAAGCTGGACCAGGACAACATCCCACAAATCTACAGTTACACCACTCTAACTTGGGCTGTATTTATTTTCCCTTTGTAACCATGCTTTTCTGAAATCATAATCATAATGTGCTGTTGGTAATGTGTTTTGCACTTTGGCCTAGAGCAGGGGTTCCCAAACTTTTTTATATCATGGACCAATGCCATGAAGCAAGGGGTCCATGGACCCCAGGTTGAAAATCCCCAGATTAGAGTAACACTGTTTTATTTGGCTCTATTCATGTATCATTGAATGATAATTAAATTTGAACTTGAACTTAAAGCAGCCACAGGACACTACACACATTACCTACTGGGATCCCAGGTAAAGAACAGTGGGAATGAAGTGTTAAGCTGTTCAAGAAAGAAAACTGTGATCATGAACAAACTACCAGCGACATAAATGCTCAAGTATAAATGGCAAGTGACACACCCAATGCACAACACAACCAGTATTCAACAGAGCAAAGCTGGGATTGGTGACTGAAATCACACACTGAAATGCTGCCAAGTGTCCAGTAAAGCAGAAATCGCTGGAGATACTCAGGTCAGACTGCATCTTTGGAGGAGAGAGAAACACAGAATTAATGTTTCTTCATATTTTCTTAAGGAAAATCTTGATGTCCTCTCAATTGATGCTGCTTGAGTAAATGGGTACTGTATTTAGATTTCAGATCTTCTGCATCTTACATTTGTATGGAATCTACAGCAGGAATTTCACCTGCCCTTGTGCATTTCCTTTGATTACTTTGCTAAACTGCCAATGGATAAGGCCGAACAATGATAAACAGAGTTCCCTTTTCAATCTCTGCTGTGAGCCAATTTGACAATGATAAATGTTGTGGTAAGTCACTTGGGACCATCTTGGGTTGACGAAGCAGTAGCTGACTAGAGCAGCTGAGGAAAAAGATCGTAGTATAACTAAATGGGGTAGTAATTGGAATTTGGGTGCTGGGGTGGAGATGCACCTCTATCAAAGGAGGTGTAAGGCGCTCCTTCCCTCTGCTAGCCTGCAGGTCACCCTTGGGCAAGGTGTAGCACCTGCTTAGCAAACCCCCCCCCCCACCCCCCGGAATCAGGGTCACATGAAGCCATGGGAGCAGGTGGTGAATATCACAAGTCCTGATTATGTGACGACTGATGCCAGACAGACAATCTCTGAAGAGTATTGATAATGGCTGGGGTCACTCATCTTGTAGAGACACTACCCAGAAAAAGGCAATGGCAAACTACTTCTGTAGACTTGCCAATAATCGTGGTCATGACTAGACTGTGATCGCCCACATCATATGACATGGCACATAGTGATGATGATGATGAATAATTGCAAGTCTCCACTTGCCTCTGGTTTTTGTGGTCAGGACGCTGAGGGAAATTACATTTGTTCTCCTTCAAAGTGGATATATATCCAACAGAGAAGAACCAAAATCACAATCTCAAAGTGAAGCACTCCACTTGACTGACAAGCTACGTTATGTCTAGCACAACCTCTGAGGTGAAAGTTCAATGGCAGTGAAAGTGTTAAATTATGGGACAGAAGGACCTTTAAACAACTTTTCACTTTTCTTCAACTAATTTTTAACACTCCCTTTGTGTAGGTGAATTATGACCAGTTAGAGAAGACACGTGAGATGTTGGAATATGAAGCAACAATCTGAAGGAGCTCAGTGGGTCCCGCAGGTTGTACGTGGTCAGGTATTGTTGGCTTTACACTGGGCACATTTTACTACCTTCCTCCAGTATTGATCTCCTTCACAGGAACACAGAGTCACTGTGTTATGGCTAATCATTAAATATTGAATCCTAAAGTCCATGCAAGGGGGGAGATGACTTTCCTATATCAGCCTCAAATCCCTTTTTTTATTAATAGCTAAAAACCATTCAGTCTGTCTTGCTGTATTCAGCAACTGAGCCTCTATACATCCTGCCTGTCAGCCTTTTACTTTGACACTCTAACCACAGCCAAGGTAAATGCAGTGATATTTAACCTGACAAACCCCCAAATGCCTTTCAGTGAGATCACATCTAATTTTTCTGAACTCAAGAATGTACAGACTCTTTTTGCTTAATGTTTCCATGTAGGACAGATCTCCACATCTCAATAATCAGATTTACTGAAAAAGGTCCTTGTCTGGAAGCTGTGTGTGAACTGGCTTCTTTAAATGTCTTATTATCTTCAAAAAGTTGGAGATCCCTTGAACACAAGAAAATCTGCAGATGCTGCAAGTCTAAAGCAACACACGCAAAATGCTGGAGGAACTCAGCAGGCCAGGCGGCACCTATGGAAAAGAGTAAACAGTCAATGTGTCAGGCTGAGACCCATCATCAGTTCTGTTGAGTTCCTCTGGGGTTTGTGTGTGTTAATTGAACAGCTTAACACATTAAAAAACAATTCTAAATCATTAAATGGTATAACATTTTCATTTCTTTATTTCTGCAGAAAAGCTGATGTACATAAGCTGTTTACCTGCACAATAAGTTCTAATAAATTTCATTGGTATGAATATACATTCGTGTTATAGCAGTAAGGTACCAGATAGAACCAGCACGTGGAAAAGAGGACGTGAAGCTGCAATTCCTGAACACTTATTTTTATATATTTACAGAGCTAGTATTTAAATGAAGAAATCTTACTACGCTCTACACCAGGAGCTCCCAAACTTTTTTATGCCATGGATCCCTACCAGTAATTGAGTGGTTGGGAAGCCCTGCTCTACACAGTGAAGAGGGAAGGAGTGGGGGATGTGGACTTGCATCTGAAGGCAAAGAGTTGAAAGTAAACACTGAACTTTAGTGCAGGCGAGGGAATGTGGGGGGGGGGGGGAGGAGAACATAACTGGGAAGTTAGCCAAGGGGGAAAACCTAAAGGCACCTACAAACTACAGACCTCACAAGGTTCTAAGGAACAGAGAGAGAGTCACTGAGGCAAAGTAATTTTACACAAGTGGCCCAAAGGTCCATGACTGAGGAAACATCCAGTATTACTGGAGAGTGGAGAATAAGGGCAGTTGCCCCAACTTATAGGTACGGCATTCCAGCTGAGGAAGCTTACTTAAACTTGTAAACAGAGACAGGGAGCGTCAGAAGGAGTGGAAAGTGGTGGGTGGCCAAGCGGACTCTGAACTGCTTCAAGGAAGGGGGCCCACATGGGGACTGTATGAAAAATTAATCTCTGCCCACAATGGATATTTATCACATTTGGTGTTTTAACGCCAGACATTAATTTCAGTATATTAAGACAACAAAATTTTAAACTTTAATTCTTATTGGGTGCCCAGCACCATAGCTGAAGGTTTTAAAAACCTACAACACTTTTAAGAGCAGAGGCTGGAGATATCAGTACATTCAAAACCAGCAGTTTCAGAGTTAATGCTATAAAACTACATTATCCTTAAAATAACAAACCCAGATCCGTAGTTTGCTTTCATATAAACTCATTTTAAATAATATACATAGATTTGAGTCTCTTTCTAAAAGCTATTTACTGTGCTCAAAATTGTAGGCTCTGAAAGAATTCAGTGAGCAGAGGTAAGCATTAAATTAAGAAAATCAGCAGAAGCAATCTACAAGTTACTGAAAGAATACCTTTGAGCTTTAAGGGATTTGAGAGTGAGTATAAAAGGGGGAATTGAAACTAATCCTGAGAAATGTGTCTCAATGTTACCTGCTTGAAAAGCAACCTGTCTAACATTCAAAGTTTATTGCAAAAAATTATGGATAAAATTTTTGCACATCATGTATCAACTCTACAAAATAACAAGTTCAGGAAGTTACTGCACAAATCCTTAACCATATGCCTACATGGCTCACAAAACCAAATTGAATACCAGCATTGTGCATGGGCAGCAAATGCAGCTCTCACTGAAATTAATACAAACAAGGTGTTCTATCAAATTTCTTTTATGCTAGTAAAGATTTTATTTTCTCTTGTTTAACATTTAATCTCTCCATTTCATTGATTTTTATTAAAGATAATAGATTTTTTATTAGTACAGAATTTACTCAGGTTATCAATCTTTCAAATTCTTAATGTGCTTGGGAACTGCTGGTCAATAGGAATACAGCACTTCATACTTTTGAAAGGAGTGGGGGAGGGTTCGAGTGGAATACTTGTTGGGCAAAAGGATGAAAACAATTCAAGCTCCCACCTTTAATCTTATTAGAATGATGGATACAAACCATCTCCAGTAGCTGTGGTGGAACTTGTACCTAGGACAGTAACTAATCGCAAGGTCAAGTGGACTCTTGTTTCTGGTCAGTGCCTTGTGAAGTACCATTCTGTATGGACTCCTGTAATGTAAAAATATCAGTGTATGAGGTAGCAATGTGTGCCTGCATCTCCAGTGTACAGAACTCCCACCATAGTGAGCTCAGAACAAAGAACACCAACAATGCAAGTTGGGTCTGCAGACCTCACATTACAGGGACCGTCTTGAGATTGTCTAGTGCTGCCTAGGAAACTGCCAGATGCAGGAAGAGAGAAATAGCTCAGGGTATAGATTAGAGTTCAACTGCCAGCTCTTGGGCCTCATCTAGTGGCAATCACTGCATTGCCTCTGTCAGTTTGTGTTTGTGACTGATATCATAGTATCAAAATGCATTCTATTTAAAATCAAAGAAGCTCCAGCTGCTGAAAATCAGCAATAAAAACAAAATGCTGAAAACTCTCGGCCATTCTCATACAGATTGGCTAATCTGCTGCAAGTCATCCATCTTCCTATCAGCTCAGATTCTCCCCCCCCCCCACCCCCACCACCCTTTACTCACTGGGCATGCCCCAAAGCCTTATGCTTTACAAATTGCTTCATTGTTATCACTGTAACTGCCTTCGCTTCATCATAATGTTCATTTTCTCTCTCTCTCCAAATACCCAAAGTCCATGGACTAGATGTCCTCGAAAATTTATCCCCATTGCAACCTGGCCTCATCCCATCTGAAATATTCTGTTGTCCTATTCATCCCCCACTCCTTACAACTTAAAACTAACTTCTTTTCTTTCTTTTCCAGCTCTGACAAAGGGTTGCTAATCTGAAACATTAAGTACATTTTTCTATTTGCACATGCTGCCTGGCCTGCTGAGTGTTTGAGCATTTTCTGATTTTATTTTAGATTACTTTTTAAAAAAAGCATAGAATAGGCCCTTCGACACTGCTCAGTAACCCCGATTTAATCCTAGCCTAATCACAGGGCAATTTACAAAGACCAATTAACCTACCAACCGGACGTCTTTGGACTGTGTGAGGAAGCCAGAGCACCCAGAGGAAACCCACGCAGTCATGAGGAGAATGTACAAACTCCTTACATGTAGCATTGGGAATTGAACCGGGTCACCTGTGCTGTAAGGTGTTATGCTAACTACTATGCTACCATGCCACCGTACATTGGAAGTTGGCAACTGGGAATTATATACTCCTGAATTAAACAGGATGCTCTTTAATGTTCCAGCCATCAGCTAAAGAAGTCCTATGAAATTATGTAAATTGTTTTAAATCTCCCTCCCTTGACAGTCCTGGACACCTTCAAAGAATTAGAATGATAACAACCATCACCAGTGACTCTGGTCAGTGTTGCTAATGTAGAGGCTCAGATGGCAGGGATTTGGGGTACCAAGCTAAGTGTTCCTTCTCCATTTCACTGCCAGGCTTTTGGAATCTATTTAGCCTGACAAGCCATACAGCTGACAAATGCTGGCTCTGCTTGTAATGGTTAAAAGTCTGGTAGCTCACTTTGGGAAGACATTATAAGCCATAAAAACTGAGAATGAAATACAAGATAACAAAATACCTCTTGCACTTTTTTTGTAGACAGCAGTGATATTGAACTTTGAATTCCGTTTACTGTGTCATTTTTCTCCTTCCTAGATGGCTTTTCACCTCATGACACAAACCCATGGATCCAGCACTGAATGACTGTGTTGCTTTTACTTCAGTCCTGGTTGCAGGAGATGCCTGTGGTCACTGTCTAGAACTGTGCTTCAGTGAAGGCTGTAGCTACTCTCTGTGTTTTGCATGGTGCAGAAGATCAAAGCTGCTCTCTATCCTGCCCTGTCTACAACCCTCAGTACCCACAACAGTCCATGAACTCATTTCACCAGTGCTGGCTTAGAACCACCCTGAAAGTTTCCGATCAGGGTACCTCCTACAGTAAAGATGACCCTGCAGAAGAGTTCTTGCATGCAATTGGCTTAAAATATAGATTCAAGCCAGTACACATTCTTATTTATGTGCTCAAATGTTTATACCACACATTGTACATCTGCTTTGTATGCTTGACACCATTTCCACAACAGGTAAGTCTCAACTTTGATTTAAAAATATAGAACTGTTATCTGGAAATATATAGTCAATTAGCCTTTATCAACTTTGTTAGATGCAGATCAAGACTTGATTTCTGATTGACATTTCTGGAAGTGAGCTGCATTAGGATTTAATAATAATATGGAATATAGGACTGTGGAATTATACCATTTGTTATTCCAGTTGATCTTTTTCCAGGACCTCAAGAACTGGAATTCTCTTTTCCTGCAATCCAAAACCACCGTTCATTTACTTGACCTCCACATTCCTACAAGGGATTTTGCCTTTTTTTAAATGATTCCATCTTTGGAGACTAAAATTCTTGCAGATTAGCTGGAGTTAAGTCAACACACCTTTCCTTACTCACTGTATTGGCTGTCCCAGTATTGCCCAGTGTCTATTCTGAATTTGTACATATTCAACTATTGTCAATTATTTTCTCACCTGAGTAAACTTGCTTCTTTGGTTTAAGGCTCAGAAGAGGACAAGTATTTAGGTTACTGTAAGACTCCTGAACAGACATCCACACTTGTAATCCATCACTAGTTAACTATCTAAATCATCAGCACTGTGAAATCTGCTCCATGCTTGGGTTCCAGCCACTCGTGTCTTAACTTGGCCTCCAGTGTTCACTTTGTCTCATTATAATTATGTTTTGTATCAATTATGCATATTGACAAAAGTAAAGTCTCAATAACCAGAAAGGAAACTCCATAAACACACATCAGCAGTTTTTCCACAGTATCATCATTACTTCCATCAGATCACAAATAAAGATGTCTTGAGCAAGAGAGAGAGAAGCACATGTTAAAGTGTACGTGTTGATCATTACAAGCACTTCTTGTCAGGTTAAGTTCCAGGAGGCACGATGAAGTGTAGAATGAAAAGGTGCAGAGAAAGCTATCTAGAAGTGTCTCTCGGTGGACGTTGAAGGATGGCATCTCTTCCAGAATCCAAAAACAAGGAATGACTTTTTTTTTTAATTAAATGCGGACTGTTGGATAGGCAGAGATATCCAACAGAAGGAACGTTTTATTTACATGGGAGTAGGGCCATAACTTCTTCCATTTGGTGTTTGACCATCTTTGAAATATTTCTTTCCTGAGCTTGTCCTGAAGTTGAGATTGGCCATGTCCTGAAGTACAGTCTTCTATTCATCTGTGGCCATGTTTGCTGGATTCAGTGCATGCTGATACCTGTCTTAATATATACCCATGCACGCACCCACACATACAGACAAGGCACTACTGCCCCATTCATACTATTGCTCATCTAATACCCGCAAACTCCTGGCTTTCATTGAAAAGATGCTGGTACTGGTTAAGGATGTATTCTACAATTTGGTTCTGATAGACCATGTGGATTGTGATGTTTCCACTCTCTGTTTCGGGTTTCAGAAGCGTGGGACCAAACACAATTGCCATACTTTGAGAGCTCATCCGATTTTGGCTGCGGCAATCTACCACACTAGAAAAGAAAACAGAGATATTGAAATAGGGAAATTTAGGAACCGCATTTGCATCTGCTAACTTTCGTACAACATAATAAAATTAAAGTTTCAATTTACTGTGAAGTAGCTTCATATTAAATTAGGCCCCCCCCAAAAAAATCAGTAAATAAATTGTAAAACAAGTATTAGAGTTTTTTTTCAAAAAAATGCAAGTTAACATGACTATTGTGAGACAACCTGAAGCTTTATGAAAACATTAAATGTCATCAGTCAGAAGCAGGACCAATGATAGAATTTTCTCTTCATGGCCACAGGGGCCAATTCTAATTGTGGCAACTTGCTGAAATTACATGCAATTATTTGGAGATATAGCACAGAAACATTTGTCTTACATATTCTTGAGCTAAATCCTCAGCAAAACTTGCCCTGGTATTAAATACCACTACCCCTCCTGCAGGCAAATTCCACACAACAAGCAGTTTCTGCATAAATAACTTGCTCCTAATTCATTATTTTTTTATGTCATTATTTGGCCTCCTCCCACATCTTCCCTATCTTTGCTGCATCAAATCTTCCATTCCATAAGAACAGGAATGGGCCAACTAGTAGTCCCTTGAACCCATTCTGCCATCCACTGAGGTGCTAGTTGACCTAATGCAGAAGCTGATAGAAGAATTGACTATTTTGCCATCCACCACTGAATTAGATCGTGGATGATCCTCTAACTCATCCACTTTTCCCAACGATACTGAAGGCCTCTGATTCTCTGCCAGATTTAACCCTGAATTGCTTAATAATAAGAGTCATAGAGAAGTACAATACAGAAATAGGCCCCTTGGCCCATCTAGTCCATTTAAAATGCCTACTCCAAATTGACCGACACGGGGATCAGAGCCCTCAATAATCCTACCATCTATGTACCTATCTAAACTTCTCTTAAATAATGAAATTGAGCTTTCATGCACCACTTACGCTGGCAGCTTATTCCACACACGCACACAACCCTTTGAGTGAAGAAGTTCCCCCCATGTTCCCCCTAAACATCTCACCTTCCACCCTTAAGCCATGACCTCTGGTTGTAGTCCCACCCAACCTCAGGACTGCTTGCATTTCCTGTCTATACTCCTCATAATTTTGTATACCTCTATCAAGTCTCCTCTCAATCTTCTACATTCTAAAAAAAAACAGTGCTAAGCTATTCAATCTTTCCTTATAACTCAGGTCTTCCAGACCCAGCAACATCCTTGTAAATTTTCTCTGCACTCCTTCAACCATATTTACATCTTTCCTGTAGGTAGGTGACCAAAACTGCACACAATACGCCAAATTAGGCCTCACCAACATCTTATACAACTTCAACATAACATCCCATCTCCTGTACTCAATACATTGATTTATGAAGGCCAATGTGCCAAAAGCTTTCTTTACAACCCTACATTGACGCCACTTTCAATATGTACCAATATTCCCAGATCCCTTTGTTCTCCCACACTCCTACCGTTCACTGTGCAAAACCTACCCTGGTTGATCCTACTGAAGTGCAAAACCTCACAATTCTCTGCATTAAATTCCATCTGCCATTTCTCAGCCTGCTTTTCCAGCTGACGCAGAACCCTCTGCAAGCCACGATAGCTTTCTTCACTGCCCACTACACCCTCAATCTTTGTGTCATTTGTAAATTCGTTGATCCAGTTAGCCACATTATCATCCAGATCATTGATATAGCTGACAAACAACAAAGGACCCAGCACCGATCCCTGCAGCACACTACCAGTCACAGGCCTCCAGTCAGAGAGGCAACCCTCCACTGCCACTCTGGCTTCTCTCACAAAGTCAATGTCTAATTCAATTTACTACCTCGTCCTGATTGCCGAGCGAATGAACCTTGACCAGCCTCCCACACAGTATCTTGTCAAGTACCTTGCTAAAATCCATGTAGTCACCATCCATCTACTTTGTTGGTAACTTCCTTGAAAAGCTCTATATGATTGGTTGGACATGATCTTATGCTTGTTTGTACTTTTATATAATTACCTACTGTATATACATGTAATTTTTCAGTGGAATTTCAAGTGGTTACAGGTTTTTACTCTAGAAACTTCTTGGTTTCAGAGGTGAGTATCACATTACTTGAATGGGGGCTATATCTTATTAGTTGATTCAAGCAATGGAACTTTGAAGTAATTTATTGCCATCAGTAAACTGGTATAAGACAACCAGACCATGTTGTTTACTTTCCTTCGTCTTCACCTTCCCATAAGACATAGGAGAAGAATTAGGCCATTTGGCCCATTGAGACTGTTCCATCATTCAATCATGGCTGATCCTTTTCTCCCACTCCCCAGCCTTCTCCCTGCAACCTTTGTTGCCATGGCCAATCAAGAACCTACCAAGCTCTGCCTTAAATACACTCAACAACCCCTGGCCTTCACAGCTGCCTGTGGTAACAAATTCCACAAACTTACCACCCTATGGCAAAATAAATTTCTCCCCATCTGTTTTGAAAGGATGCCCCTCTATCCTGAGGCTATGCCCTCTTGTCCTAGATTTCCCCACTATGGGAAACATCCTTTGCACATTTACTATGTCTCAGCATTTCAACACTCAAAAGGTTTCAATGACATTCCCACTCATCCTTGTTAATTCCAGCAAGTATAGGCCCTGAGCCATCAAATGTTCCTCATATGATAAACCTTTCATTCCTGCATCTTTGTGAACCTTCTCTGAACCCTCTCCAATGCTTCCTAAGGGTTCCTTTACCTGAAGCTCCATAATCACCTCTGGTTCATTACGTAACACACAATCTAGTATAGCTGATCCCCTAGTAGGCTCAACGACAAACTGCTCTAAAAGGTCACCTTGTAGGCATTCAATAAATTCACTCTCTTGAGATCAATTACCAATCTGACTTTTCCTAATCAACCTGCATGTTGTAATCTCCCATGACTATTATAACATTGCCCTTTTGACACACTTTTTCTATTTCCCGTTGTAATCTGTGGTCCACATCCCAGCTACTGTTTGGAAGCCTGTATAAAACTGCCATCAGGGTCTTTTTTACCCTTGCAGTTTCTTAACTCAACCCAGAATGAGTCAGCATCTTCCAATCCTACGTCACATCTTTCTAATGATTTGATGCCATTCTTGCCACCCCCTCTGCTGACCATTCTATCCCTCTGATACAATGTGCAACCTTGGACATTCAGCTCCCAACTCCAACCATCCTTCAGCCACGATTCAGTGATGGCCACGACATCATACCCGACAATCTTGAAAACTTGCACTCAATACCATGCTCTGCTTTCGCTATTCCCCATGCCTTATTTTGTTGTCCTTTTAGCGCTTAATAAAATGGCCTTAAGAAACAGGTTTTATGCCTCATTCTCGATTTCGAATGGACCTTGTATCAAAAACGCCACGATCCAACAGTTCCAAAGACTATTGACCCGTATGTGAAGAAATTTCCCCCTACTGCAGTCCAAATGATAAACTCCTATTACCAAGCCTTTGGACCATAATTATAGACTCTCAGATCAAAGGAAACCTCTCTTGATCTCTTGCCAGTGAATAGCTCTAATTATCATATAGCATCTCCTTGCTGCATGGTGGAACACTGCTTAGAGCTTCACAAATCTGGCATGCCGTGTCCATGTGGGTTTCCTCCCACATTCCAAAACGTATGGTGGTTGGAGGGTTAATAGGCCACTTTAAATTGTCCTGTGCATAGGCAAATAGTCGAATCTAGGGGAAGTCGATGGGAATGGGGAAACAATAAAATGGGTTTGACTAGGATTAGCATAAAAATGGATGCTTGATATTTGTTGAGGATCCAGTAGGCTAAAAAGGGGCGTTTCCAAGATGTCTATCTCAATAACTCCCCTGAACAACAATCAATTTGCTGGAGGAACTCAGTAGGGTGAGACGTATCTGTGGGAGAAAAGGAATTGTCTATGTGTCAGGTTGAAAATCTGCATCAGGATTTGACCCAAAACATCAACAATTCTTTTCCCCACACAGAAGCTGCTCAACCGGATTCCAGCATCTGTGGTCTCATTGTCCAGTAGGTATAGGTTCATCATACTCTACCTCTCCCAATGGGACAATCCCATCATCTAGCAATGACACCATTGAATCACGTGCTTCTTCACATGTACTGCCCAGTCCCCAAGATAACCAACTCATTATAGGGAGTTAATTGAGAATACATTTATGCAATGAAAGTTGACGGCTATTTGATTTTTCATACGGTGTCATTCAAAACTTCAAGACTCCCAGACATTCCCCAAGTAGCTTTATATGTCAATACATGGAATAACACAGCAAACAAGTTGCATACAAATACGAAAGCAGATCACAGGAATCAAGCACTCAATAGCAGGCTGATTACAGGGCAAAATGCCTGAAATATTTACATGACAAAGCAGACAGAAGCAGATTGACTGCCGTACTTTACTGTAGGTGTCCAGAGTGAAGGTGGAGATACAATATTAAAAAAATAGAAGAGCAAGGAAACATCTTTAGAAAGTCAACAATATAAGCTGGGGTTGAGGCGATGAAAAAGCAATAGGAAGATGTGTTGAGAATTATCTATATGGATCAACAGTAAGCACTGATATGAATTTGTTGGGCCAAATGCCCTGCTTGCCTGTGATGAATGCCTTTTTATTATTGGTGAGAACTTTACATATTTTCAAAATGATGAAAGAAATTGGTACAGAGAGAGGATTTTATATTAATTCCTAACCGCAATGAAACATTTCCAAGGCAGTTTGAGGCAAAACATTAAAGATACGGAAAGAGTCAAAAGGGAGAAATCATGTTATTTAAACTAAGTGCAAGAAACAGCAAGAAATAGATCTGAGAAAAGACAAATAGCAGGGATTAAGGAAGATTCAAACTCAGGTCTCCCCGTGTCCCCGTCCTTGTTTGTGATTTTCTCCTCTTCTACCTTCTGATTTTACAAAATGTCAAGAACCAACAAAGAGGTATCTGTCACAGCTGCAAATGTGCCTCTTCACATCACCGAAGAAAGCATTAAAGGCAAGGGCCAACAGAAAATCAGGCAGAGCCTAACTTCACATTCATCACTCTGGGGGATCCCCAACAATGTTTGCCATCCAGAATGAAGACTGTACTCACTTGCACAGGTGTTTGAAGAGGACTTGCATGGTATCATGGTTGGGTGCTGGAAGCGAACTGATTAATTCCTTCACATAATTCAAACGCTGAGCAAGATCCACCAGTTCTGCAAAAGAAATTGAGGAATTTGAACATGGAGATAATGAAATCCTAAACACAGATTTTTTGGAAGAAACCTTGGCTTTGCTTGTGTTACGCTGTAAACACAGAACATTGAGTACAGCACAGGAACAGTCCATTCAGCCTACAATGTTGTGCCAAACCAGCTAGAAAGCAAAATCAAAAACACCCAAACCCTAATCCCTCTTACCTACACCATGCGCCTATCCAAACATCTCTGAAAAGCCCCTAATGTATTTGCCTTTATGCCAGAACAGAGGCAGCACATTCCAGGGTCCACAACTCTGAGTAAAAAACGTACCCTCCTCACATCCCCCTTGCACTTTCATGTATACCCTCTGGTATTAGACATTTCAACCCAGGGAAACAGATACTCTCTGTCCACTCTATCTATTCCTCTCAATCTTGTAAACCTCTGTCAGCTCTCCCTCAACCTCCAGCACTCCAGAGAAAACAACCAGAGTTTATACCTACTAGCAGGCAAATTTAAGTCAACCAAATATTAATGTGAGGAGGACTCACATATAGCACAGTATTATTGCAGTAGTACATGTTCACATTTGACTTTGTGAATACAAATCCCCTTGGAACCACAGCAGCACTGCTAGTATAGTTACTATGTCACAGCTTCAGTGACTGGTTCAATCCTGCCCACAGGTGCTGTAAGTGTGGAGTTTGAACACGCTCCCTATGACTACATGGGTTTCTTCTGAGTACATTGGTTTTCTCCCACATCCCAATGATGTGTGGGTTAATAGGTTAATTGGCCAGTGTAAAATACATCTCATCTATAGGAGAGGTGAAACCTGGGCGTGCATTGATAGGAATGTGAGGAGAATCAAGTTATGACAGGATTAGCATCAAAATGGGTGCCAGTGCCTGAGGCTACATCCACACTAGACCGGATAATTTTGAAAACGTCGGTTTCTCGTAAAAACGATAGGCGTCCACACTATGCGTTTTTGAAAATATCTCCGTCCACATTAAAACGGAGATTTCGGTGAATCTCCTCCTCCTGCGCATGCGCAGGACACATCTACCGAAAATAAGCCACATGTTTGGTGTCGAATCTCGCCATAAAAGTGCACGTTTATTCAGTTACAGACTAGAAAAACTTAAAACGACGTACAGCTGTTGGCTCTAGCGCAGGAGAACTTAAAAGTTAAAAAAAATAAATACTGGAGTGTACGGAGGTAACCGACAGGGAGTTCACAGACAGATTGACCCGGCTGACGACAAACATTGAAAAACTGACTAACTCTGTTGCATTAATAAAGCCCCTTGTTAAATGTATAAAACATGTCTGCATCAGTGTTATCTTGTATTTCCATACAATGTTACATTAGGCTGTTACACATCTATTGTCAGAGAAGTACTTGCATAAATAGGTAAACCACCTTCATACGAGCAGGGACAGAAAACAGGGCAAAGTGAGTATACTTAATTCAGTAAGTTATGGGTCAAAGTATTTGGTGAGTACATTTCTAACTCTTCTGGCTTCAGTCTTGTTGCCGTCTGTTCTGAAATTGTTAGATTGCGTTCAAGAAAACAATGAAATAGCGCACTGCCGTCTGACAGTGTTTTCAGATTTCTCTGGTTACCCCGTCCACACTGATTTGCCCGAGCAGCGTTTTCAAAAATACCCACCCTGGAAAGCTTTTCTGAAAAGCTCCGGTTTTGGGGGATGAAAACGCCGTTTTAGTGTGGACGGAGGGTTAAAAAAGAGAAAAAGCTTTGGTTACAGATTTATCCGGTGTAGTGTGGACGTAGCCTGACTGTCAGTTGAAGGGCCTATTCTCTGATTTTTAAGCTAAACCCTCATCACAATGCAAAGAGGCTCTAGTTGGTGACCAATACCAAAACAACTGCTAAAATTCAATTAGTGCACACTTAATATTGACAGAGCATGTAATTCACGTTAGATAACAGCTCTGAATGCAGAGACAAAGTCTATATAGCACAGAAATAGGCCTTTCATCCAAACTTGCCCATGTTGACCAATGAGCTACTTCCAATTAGAGTCATAGAGAAGTAGAGCACATAAACAAGCACATCAACCCATCTAGTCCATGCCAAACCATTTAAACGTCCTACTCCCATCAACCTGCACCGGTACCATAACCCTCCATACCCCTACCATCCAAACTTCACTTAAATGTTGAAATCAAGCTTGGGTGCGCCACTTGCACTGGCAGCTCTTTCCACACTCTTACGGCCCTCCCCTTGAAATCCTTTCCTACCCATGTATCAAAGATCCAAGGTAGATTTAAAAGGTGGAAAGATTCTTGAAAAAACACTTAGTACCTTCCTACAATCCTTCCAATATCTTTTAAAATACATCTTTTTGGTTAGTCTTAGACCATCTTTGGCTGTACATTGCTGCTTCCGACCCTAAGTGACTGAAACCTCTGCTCAGTGTCAAAAAGATTCATTAAATTACCCCATTTATAAAGAAGCCTCTTATATACATGCTTTGAAGGAGATGGAATAGGAAAAAATGCATTGTGTTTCTAATCCACAACTATCTTTTTCTGCAGCAAACCATCCAGAAATACAAGTGGCCACCTAGATATGACCTTCTCCCCTGCAGCATCTAACATGGCAATTTTAACTTGTCAATCAGCATCATTAAACCTACATAATCACTTTGTGCATTGATGCTTGCAAACTCAGTATCACAGCGCTGTCCACAAAATATTGCAACAGGTTGGGGTTTTACACTTCCTGCCAATGGAGCCCCACCCATGCTCGCAGCTAACCCACATTGTTAATACAAACTGAATTCAGCAACAAGGCTCTGCATGTTTGACAAGGCCTCAAGCAAAATGGAAAACACTAATGCCACAGAGGCAGATCAAAACAAGCCCTACCCACAAAACACCTGACAATCACTGCCAGCTGGCTGAGATATACAGTACCTCTTAGCTGATTGGCTGACCTATTTAAAGACTTTGAAAGCTTCTGACATACAGAAACATTCAAAAACATTTAGACATATTGAAAACAATAAGCAATTACATTTCAAAATGGATTTAAGCAATTGAAACTGATCATTTTATAAAAAATCATTTATATTATTCAATAGATCTGTCTGTTCTTCTGAGGAATTTTTCTCCTTTGCAATGAAGCAATTATCCTTTTCACCATCTAACCTGGAGCAGGTTTAGTGAGCAGATATCCCTGTTTAAGTGCTGGTGAACTGCCTCCAAGCCACATTCTAGTTTAGGAGCTCAGCATCTCATCGGCAAAATTCCAATAAGTAGCTGGCTGTTTTGCGACTTCCCAGTTTGTTCCAAACATACAAACTTTCTTACGTTTATGGAAGAACTGCCAGCATTTCCTGGCAACCTCTGGCCATTACCTTTCAGAGAAGGAAGTGCTTAGTTATTGTTTATACCCAGTCATTTTTACTGACTTTCTTTCTCCCTCAGTGAGTTTATCCAACCCATAAGTATCAGTTATTTTAAATAGCAAAAAGTGATACTCAACAAGTTGGGAATAACGTCTCTACATCGGTACATAAAAAGACCCATTAACTGTCGGATGGCAGGGTGGAAGTGTAAGGTGCTCTTTCCCTCTGCTGGCCTGAAGAATCCATCTTGTAAAGACACTGCCTAGAAGGCAATAGCAAACCACTTCTGTACGAAAATTTGCCAAGATCATGGTCAACCATGATCATCTACATCATATGACATGGCACATAATGAATGAACAAATATTAATCGTGGAGAGGGAAAATACATATGCAGAGAAATATATACTCTCACAGTCACATGTGCATGCAGAAAGATTATCAGAAGGCTGTTCTGGAGTATGAATTAATCAGTAGTTGCAACAGCTCCTCTAGTCTCCTAGTCATGCAAGGCCATTAAAAGAACTCAAATATTATGTAAAAGTCTTGCATGTGGCTGCATTCATTGCTCTTGCTTTCCAATGTGAAGTTTTAAATTTGGGAATAATGCAGTTGCAGGCATTAGCCAGTAGATGGACCTGCAATCAAGCTTAATCACAAATTCAGTTTACTTTTTAATTGTACAATCATCAACTCATTGGCAATTTAACAGTTTTAACAGAACTTGTTAGCAAAAATAGAACTAACAAAATAACATTACAGTTTTACTAGAGATTCAAAAGAGTGCAAATACTGGAAATCTGGAGCAACACACCAAGTAGCTCCTTTTCACTTACTGATTGCAGCAATGAAATTGTTGAAATAGTTGTAAGGGAAGAGTGGCTCTGGCAGCTCCCGGAAGAAGAGTTTCAGAGCCCCTGTGATAACATGAACATCATCCCATGGGCCCTCCTCGAGGTTCACATTCTCATCTGCAAGGAAAGAGGGAAAGCACAAACAAGTTTACCTTTCATTGGGTCATTGCCATGTTAGATGTTGATGGTCCTCTATTGTTCATCAACAATTGCCGATGAATTTATTGATGCCTCACCAATTAACCTTTGCAGATAAGGTCACTCCCATGCTGCCTGGTGCTGAGAAATCGCCAAGCTGACTGATACTCATGAGACAGTGCTAGGAGTTGCCAGAGCCAACAGATCCCTAGAGGATCCATTATGAAGGAGTATACTGTAATGTGGCTTGAGGAGATCAGCTCTAGCTTTGATCCCCTAAATAGTCAAACAGCTCAAATACTGCATATTCATTGCCAAAGCTTACACCAAGAATAGCCGGTTAGAACCAAACCTCTGGATTGTTTGTAGGCAGTGGGAGGCCGAGTTACTGAAAACTAGAAGGAATAAAAACATCAAAATGAACTTCCAGCTTTCCATCCAGTAACGTACCTTTTCAAGGACATGAAATATGAAAATAAACAAAAACACTAAAGATGCCGGAGAGAAAAAAAATTAGGTCAGGCAGCATCTGCGAAGAAACAAACAGTCAAAGCCCTTTCATGTCCTTCGGTAATGTGGCTCTATGCTGCAAGCCTCACCTTGAAAAGAGAGGTTGTGAGTTTCAGAGACATAGGCAGGAATGAGGCTAACAGTCCAGTACCGAACAGGCAGACTTGTACAACTTGTGGTTGAGATGGCAAACATTGAAATTGTGCAGGTAAGTGAGATCAGCAGGAGTAGGAAATTGATCGTCAGCATGGACATGGTGGGCCCAAGGGCCTGTTTCTGGGCTAGATGACACAATGGCTCCCATGACACCATAAAAGCACATTTCTTATGTACCAATAGTGACCATTACTCCTCCATGACAGTTCAAAGCCCAGCTGTGAAAGGAGGAAGCTTGGGCATGGGGCTAGCGACCCCATCCCATAAAAATCCCAGCACTACAGGAATGCCAATAGAAGCTCCAATGACCTCGTCCCTGGGAGAGGAAGGATCTTCAATGGGCTATGCCTTGAATGACTGGCCCAGGAGAGAGGACGCTGTTAGCATCCTATGCCCCAGTAGAGGTGATGGGCTTAAGAAGAAAAAGACCATACAGGTAATAAATTACATCAAAGTGTCCTAAAATCCTAAATGTCCATATAAAAAAAAAGAAAGATTTTTCCTCTTAATAGCCTATGAGGTGTTTAAACAATGTGACATTTGGGGAGAATGAGCTTCTTAATTTGCAGGTTAAGTTAGTGGTGTGCATTTACTCTGGAATGAGGGTGAATTTGATTCTCAAAAGAAGCAAAATTCAAGATTCATGATTGTTTTACGTCATTTCCTGTACACAAGTGTAAAGAACAACAAAATAATTGTTACTCCAGATCCAATGCAGCATTAAAAAAATCCAGAAGATAAATAACACAATAATAATAAAAACAGAATAAATATTAATACATAAGATAGCTTATATACATAGATTGATTGTATGTCCATAAAGTTAGACAAGGCCCAACCTAGTAACTAACCCCAAACCCTGCTCAACTACCAGCTCTGTAGTTGGTACCTTGGCAAGGCATGGTCAGGAGGTTAATTGGTAACATGGGTGTAATTCTGCACCATGGACCCATTGTGCCATAAGGGCCTATCACCATGCTGAATCTCTAAAAACCCAAACTTGATCTGATCTTGCTTCCTACCACTCCTTCAAACCAATCTTATGGTATTTACCAGGTTAACTGCATAGACACAGACCACTATCATGTGAACAAACCCTTCAAATTAAGATGGCCCTTACCGTGATTGACTTTGAATCGTAGCTTCTGGATGATAGCCAGATTCCCACTGACTCGGTATAAACCATCGATATCCAAACCTATGGCACAAAGAGAGGGAAAGTCATTAATTAGTTTTTACATGGTTCATACTCAACCAGAATTGCGTTGAGAAAATAGTGGTTTCAAATATGGCTATTAGGAGGCAATAGTATCATAAAATTACATCAGTATCAAATCATTACATACAAGAACATTAGCAGTAGATCCTGCGATGACACAGAGAATACTTTGACCAGACAATACAGAGAAGGATAATTCAGTTCAACTAATGCATCCTGTTATTAATACTTCATGCAAGGGCTCTCCCATCCTATCAGTATAACCTTCTATTTTCTTTCCCTCCCCATTTCCACTCCCCCTTGCTTCCCCCCTCCCTCTCTCACCTTCATAGCATCCATGCGACTTGCCCCAAATGCTCATTGTAATCTTAAGCTCTATGCATCTCAAAAATTCTTTTAATAATTTTAAATTTAAAATCACGTATGAGCTCTCTTTAACCCAGTTAGTGGGCCAGCTGATTGCAGCCAGGAGTTGCTGGACATCTATGGAGCTGGACTTGTTGTGCACTGTGTTGCAGCCTACTTCAGCCACCCAGGGAAAAAGGTACCAGAGAGGGGTGTGCGGTCCAATGGACAGTGCCGGTGATTGTTTTGGACGTTCTTGTTGTGTTCACAAGACCTTGTTGGACTTTGGTAATATAGAACACTGCAAGCCCGATTCACCGGTTTATTGGTGAGACCAATGGCATGGCCTCGTTTGTTGCGCGGACCAGGCCGTCGTGCCTCCGGGTTGCCTGTTGCGGCCACCGGGGAAGATGACGCCGGAGCTGGCTGTGTGTCACTGGAATCCATACTGGGTTTTTAGTGTTGCCTTCCAGTGTTCACTTGGTAGAAGACAAGCTGGATCGCATTTGCCGCAGCTGCAATTGCGCGAAATGAGGAATTGTGCGCGCTTGTTCTTGCAGAAATGTGGCTCTGGGACAACATCCCATGCATCATTAATCTACAGGCCAGGACACTCAGGGGCTTGGGCTATCCTATTACTTTTTTTTTGTAACTATGTTTGTCGCCTATCATAATTATATGTGCTATATGCACTGTATCTGATGGTTGGTACCATGTATTGCACCCTGGTCCCAGAGGAACACTGTTTTGGTTGGCTGTATTCATGTGTATGGTTGAACAACAATTGAACCTGCATTTGAGGTATGGAGATGATCACTATGCTTCAGGGTACTAGGCTCACTGGGCAGAAAAGTGCTGTTAAGAACACAGCCACCACTTTACTTCCCCATGATATACATTCTAGAATCAGCAAGTCTCTACCTGGACTCTGATCTAGGGACTGTGTAAGACTACATGAGAATTATGTGGAAGATATGCCTGACATTTAGCTTCCATTAATTATTGGATCTCTCTTAGCTGACAGCATCGCATAAGCAACGCCACATTTGTCTGTGCATTGGCAACTCTCACTCACCCAAATACATCTCCACTCTGGTTTCCTTTCCAACCCACGTCTGGCTCTCTCTAGAGTTCACACTGTTAAATCCTTAGCCATTTCTTGCTGGCCACATTGGCAGCAAATGTGTGGGTTTCACTCAGCATTGTTCTGACACTTCTCTCTGCTGCTACACCACCTGTGTTGTGAAGATCTGTGTGCCAGAGGGTCTGCCTGCGGTCAAGCTATTTGCAAGCCAGGTGAGAACATGAAACAGACTAGAAGCAATGGTTTCATGCATCTCAGATATTACCTGCTCTCTTATGGCCCACGCAGTACTTTCTCAGCCTCCTCATCAGATCCCATTTCCCAGCTTCACTCCCAAGCCCAAAGGACAGAGAGGATTCAATGGCTTATGTATTCATTCAACAAACTAGCCAGTTCCTGGAATATCTGGGTCCATCTGACCATCATCCCTTCATTTCAGGTTCTACCTATCCTCTCCCCCAACTCTCCACACTTTCAGTTCTAATGCAGGATCTCAATACGAGGTATCAGTCAGCCCCTTGCCTTCACAGATACTACCTGACCTACTCATTTCCTCCAGTTTGTTTCTGTGAACACAAATGGTTAGCAGGCAGATAACAGCAATTAGGAAGTTCAATGGAATGTTCACCTTTGTTGCAAAGAGTAGGGAGGATTTGATACAACCTTGGAGTGCTGGTGACACCATGCCTGGAGTACTGTGTAAAGCCTTGCTCTGTTTTTAAGGATATGCTCGAGGTGTTCTAAAGATTGATGTATAAAAGGAAGCAAAGGTTGACCTGTATTCATCGGAGTTCCAGAAAAGCAGGTGATCTTGCACACTTCAGTACAATTCTAGGGGTAGGGGGTTTATTGACAGAAAGGGTGCTGAGAGGATGTTTTGTCTTGTGGGAGTACCTTGAAATAACAGGGTACAGTTGCAGAATAATGTATTTCCATTTAAGATGGAAATGGAGGGGAATTTCTTCTCACAGTGGGCCAAAACTCTTTTGAATTTTGTACCGCGAAGAGCTGCAGAGACAGAGAGTGACAGACCTTTGAACTACAAGGGAGTAGGAGGGTAGTGTTGAGGCAAAGATTAGATTAACCATGATCTTATTGAATGGCAGAGCAGTTCTGAGGGGCTGACTGTTTTTAATGTGCAAGTGAAAGTAAAATCCAGAGTAGACAAGAAATGCATGGAAAGCAAAGGATTAGAGAATTAATGATAAGCAAAAATTATACAGATGCTAACATTTTATGAATGGGGAAGATCAAAGAGATGATTGCAGAGAAGAGAAAAGCAGGGCATTTTCCCCCCATCATTTGTGTCATTGGGTGATGAGGAGTAACCATGGAGAAAGGACATGAAATTGTATTCTTTTGGTAGCAACTGGTCTGAGATGTGTACCTCGACATATCAGCAATGGAATATTACCTCGATTCTCTACGGCTTGAATGCATTTCAATACAAAGCGTGGCACGGTGGTGCCCTCCCTCCGACACAGGTCCACCAGATTGCAGCCAAATATCTGGTCTGGAAAATGAAAACCACACACGGCACTGAATGACAGAGAACCTCATTCACCTTACTGCTCATAACCGACCAAAGTGAGCAGAATTACAAAGAGTGAGCTGAAAACTCTAGACGTATACCAGTGGAAGAATGGCCTTTTAGTCAGGTGAGTTTAGCAAGCCCAATGTATATCTATTCAGTCTGCATCTAGATTCAGAATACAAATGTATTCAGCTCTAAATACATTAACGAAGATGTATTTTTTTCCTCAGTCTAAAACTCATATGGACAGAGTATTCATGATAATATGCATGGTTACATTAACACTGGCAATATAGACACACCAATATACCAATGGCATAAGGTGCACTAAAACATATTAGTTAATGGGATTGCTCAGTGAACTGTGAGAGAAAGAGACCATTCAGCCCACTTAGTCTATGTCATTAGGCCAAATGGTAATCTATATTAACAACCAATATATTAAGAAAAGCATGCATAATGGTAGAGTTGATTATTTTATCATGGATAGCATATAATGTAGACCATCACATTCACATGGCATTGCGGTGATATTCAAATTCTTCTGCTGATTGTGCAATCAATCAGTACTGGATAGAGTGAAGGGTAGTTCTGATGCAGGGTTTCAACCCAGAACATCCTCCCACAGATACTACTCAACCTGCTGAGTTCCTCCAGTAGATCGCGTGTTGCTCTGGATTCCAGCACAAGCAGTCTCTTGCGCATCCATCAGAAAAGAATATCTCATAAGTGACTAAACTGGTCACTCACTGAAAACCACCAAAGTTCAAAGTAAATTTATTATCAAAGTACATATACATTACCATATACAACCCTGAAATTCATCTCCTTGTAAACATTCACAGTAAATACAAAGAAACAAAAAACAAGAAAAATAATAATAAATAAATAAGCAATAAATATCGAGAACATGAGATAAAGAGTCCTTCAAAATGAGTCCATAGGTTGTGGGAACAGTTCAGTGCTGGACTTAGTGAAATTATTCCTTCTGTTGACCAAGAGCCTGTTGGTTGAGGGGTAGTATCTGTTCTTAAACCTGGTGGTGTGGGTCCTGAGGCACCAGTGTCTTCTTCCTGATGGCAGCAGCGAGAAAAGTGCATGGTCTGGATGGTGGGGGCCCTTGATGATGGATGCTGCTTTCCTGCGACAGCACTCCGTGTAGATGTGCTCAATGGTAGGGCAGGTTTTACCCATGATGGACTGAGCCGTATCCATTACTTTTTGAAGGCTTTTTCATTCAAATGCATTGGTGTTTCCATACCAGGCCGTGATGCAACCAGTCAATATACACTCCAACACACATCTATAGAAGTTTTAGATGACATGCCAAATCTTCACAAACATCAAAGAAAGTAGAGGTGCTTCTGAGCTTTCTTTGTTATGGCATTTACATGCTGGGCCCAAGACAGGTCCTCTGAAATGATAACACCAAGTAATTTCAAAGTTGCTGACCCTCTCCACCTCTGATCCCCTGATGAGGACTGACCCATGGACCTCCTGCTTTCTCTTCCTGAAGTTAACAATAAGCTACTTGTCTTGACGTTGAGTGACAGGTTGTTATTGTGGCACCACTCAGCCAGATTTTCACTCTCCCTCCTATATGCTGATTCACCACCATGTTTGATTTGGTCAACGACAGGGGTGTTGTCAGCAGACTTAAATTTGGCATTGGAGCTGTGCTTAGCCTCACAGTCATAAGTGTAAAGTGAGTAGAGTAGAGAGCGAAGCACACAGTCTTGTGGTGTACCTGTGCTGATGGAGATTGTGGAGGAGATGTTGTTGCCAATCCAAACTGACTAGGGTCTGCAAGTGAGGAAATAGAGGATCCAATTGCAAGAGAATGTACTTAGGTCAAGTTCTTGAAACGATTAGTTTTGAGGGGTACGTCAGTATTGAATGACGAGCTGTAGTTGATAAAGGGCATGCTAACGTACACAGCTTTACTGTCCAGATGTTCCAGAGTTGCCAATGAAATCATTGAGACCAGAACTCCACCAACATTTCCTTAATATAATGTAACATTTCCTCCATCAAACAATTGCTATTTTCTCTTTTGATTTTTCAGCAGCTGCCAGTGAAATGCACACTTCATTGCTCACATTTGGTACGTTGAATCACACCTCACTGCACAACAGCTATTATGAGCACAGAGGCACACAAGTAAGAATGAGTGCTGAAGAGTTATATATTGTGTGGACCATACTTCTGCCTGGATCAGAGGCATCAGTGTGCAGTCTAACAGCAAATAATCATCTTAGTTGCTTTTCTTGTAATCACAAGACCCTATTGGACATTGTTAATGGCGGACAGCAGGGGCAGACAGTGGGCGAGTTGCATGGCCTCATTCATAGTGGGGACTAGGTCTCAAGCCACAGTGTTTCCTGTTTACAGCCGCCCTTGAGAGAGGCAGAGTCAGAATGCTCCAATGGAGTGGTGAGGCGCTGTGACCAAGCTGGTGTAAATGCTGCCCCCTAGTGCTTGCTCAGCAGAATACAATCTGTATTGTGTTTTGCTGCAGATTTCTACAACATTCCTGGACTCAGGGATTTGGACTATATATTTTTTTGAGAGTGTATTTTATTGATATTTTTTATGTGCGTGCTATCTCATTTGTGCCTTCTGCTTTGTGTGACCATTGGTACTATGCATTGCATCTTGGCCCCAGAGTAACACTGTTTTGTTTGGCTGCATTCCGGGTATGGTTGTATGACAATTAAATTTGAACTATGAACTAGGAATAGATGCACAAATATTTGCATAGTTTGCTTTCTGCAATCCTCACCACTATCTATATTTTCCTGTGGTTTGTTCACCCAGTGGAAACAGGATGTCCATTGCTGATTATCAGCTTATTGCAGCATTATGCAGACAATACATTTCTTTAGTGAACAAACAGGAATGCAACACCATGCAGAACAATTGTCCTTGGGGCTTCCTGTCCTAAAGCAGATGCATCTTGCTTAACCTGCAATATGGTAAAAGCACGAAGTTCAGGTTAGTGTCAAAGTGATCGCAGGCCATTCTTCTACCAGGCTTAGAAACCATGAGCAAATTGTGGCTGGGATACTTCAGTATTTAATAAGATGTTGCTGATAAGTGGTGACTACGTGTGCAGCTCCAATGAGAATCATCAAATATTCCCATTTAGGACAATTACAGCTGAAATCCACAGTCACAGGCTGATGCATCATCAATAACTCTCTGAGACAGAAGGCGAATGATAGGCTTTTATTAGCAGCAAGAGATCACCACACAACATCCTGGAGACTGAGGGAGGAGCAGTGCCTCCAATCGCCTTTATACAGGGGTCTGTGGGAGGAGCCACAGGAGCAGTCAGCAGAGGGGCGTGTCCAGACAGGTCTATGTAGTTCACCACATAGGCACAAGTAAGCAACATAATTTTAAGACAATTAAAAAATCCATCAATCCTCAGAAATCAGTGGCCTCCAGACAGCAAACTCAGGACACGAGCATAGTTACCCTTTAAGGAAAACGAAGCGTGGAAGGCAAGCTAGTTTGCAAGTACGATGAAACATAGAGCCCTCAGACCCCCTGCTCCTGTCTTTCCTGCTAGCCAATGTACCATCTCTGGAAAATAAAACTGAAGATCTCAGAGCAAGATTGCAGTACCCGAGAGACATCAGGGACTGCTATGTATTTTACTTCATGTAAACGTGGCTATCCCCTGGCATTTTAGACACAGTGCTGCTGCCTGGGGGCCTCTGCCATTGATCACAAAGACTGGACCGCTCAGTCTTTTAAAGATAGAGGAGGTGGAGTATGCATCATGATTAATTCATCAAGGTGCACAGACAGTGTGGTATTATCGCAATCCTACTCACCCACCCTGGAACATCTAGTGGTCAAATGTTGTCCATTTTATCTGCCAAGGGAGTTTTCCGCTATCATCTTGGTAGTGGTGTACATTCCACCTCTGGCCAACGTCAGTCAGGCACTGGAGGAGCTGAGCACTGGGATCAGCTGTCATGAAACAGCATACCCTGATGCCTTCCCCATCATTGTGGGGGATTTCAACCAGGCCAGCTTGAAGTCTCTGAACAGATACCACAAACATATCACCTGTGGAACCAGAGGAGCCAGCACACTTGACCACTGTTATACCACCATCAAGAACACTTACCGTGCTGTCCCAAGCTCACACTTTGAGAAGTCCGATCACCTGGCTGGACTTCTACTCCCGGCATACAGCCAGCACCAGTGGTGAGGACCAGGAAACTATGGTCAAGGGTGGCATAGGAGCTCTTACAGGACTGCTTTGAATCCGTGGACTGGACAATATTCAGGGATTCACTTTCCAATCTGAATGAATACACCACAGTTATCACCAACTTCATCAAGACCTGTGTGGATGAGCTGTGCGGTACCTTCAAAAAGATAACGGACATATCCAAAACAAAAGCCGTGGATGAGCCAGGAGATTTGTAGTCTGCTGAGGGTTAGATCTGTGATATTCAAGACTGGTGATCCAGAACTATAGGAGAAGTCCAGGTAAAACTTATGGAAGGTCATTTTAAGAGCAAAAAAACAATTTAGATTGAAGTTAAAAACAGAATTGGATGCATGTCAGCTCTAGCAGGGTTTGTAAACTTAACATCATGAGCTCAACACCTTTTATGCACGCTTGGAAAAACAGAATAAAATGACACCTGTGCAAATCCCTGCAGCATCTGATGACCCTGTGATCTCTGAAGGGTGGCCGATCTCAGAACATCTTTCAAGAGGGTGAACTCTTGCAAGGCAGCAGGCCCTGATAGGGAACTGAAAATCTGTGCCAAGCAACTAGTAGGAGGAGTGATGAAGGATATCTTCAATCTCTTACTGCTGCAGTCGGAGGTTCCCACCTGCTTCAAAAGGACGACAATCATACTAGTGCCCAAGAAGAGCAGGGTGAGCTGCCACGATGACCATCACCCTGTTGCACTCACATCTACTGTGATGAAGTGCTTTGAGAGGTTGGTCATGGCCAGAATCAACTCCTCCCGAAGCAAGGACCAGGACCCACTGCAATTTGCCTGTTGTCACAATAGGTTTACAACAGATGAAATCTCACAATCTTACTGTAATTTATAGTTTTTTTTATTATTATATATTGCAATGTACTGCCGCTGCAAAGCAAATTTTATGACATATGCCAGTTATATTAAACCTGATTCTGATTTAAAACAAAATGGCTGAGAAGTGAAAATTGCCCAGTGACCTCCATCAGTTGCTGTTCTTCAGCAGTACTCTGAGCCTTACCTTGAATATAACCTTTCTCCCTCACAGACTGCAGTGTGGGTCTCCGCTGTAGGAACTTTTTTAATTTGGTTTTCACCTTCTTGGTGTCTGCAGTTTCAGTAGTATTGACCCCAGGGTTCTTCAAGCTAACTGATGTGAGGAGATGAAAATCAATGAATCAATACCAGCAGAATTGTATGCAATAAAATACACCAAGTTTCAACAGTCTGCAACAGCAAAAAGAAATGTGATGCTGTGTTCCACTGCTCTGACCACAGACTTGCACATTCTCCTATTCATATATTTGAAGGCTTCTGTCACTGCCTTTCAGACAGTCTAGACCTTAATGCCATGTGGCACAATCATCTCTCCTCTCTCTCACTGTCCTCTTTAAACCAATGTTAGTTTATGTCCTCTGTTCACCACTTCTCCTAAATACACTTCTCTGTATTTATTGATTGGCCAGCACTGCAGATTTGCAATCAGGGCTTCAATGGCTTCAAGGCTTGTTCCATTGCCAATGAAGTATTTCCCCAAGTTCACACTTAATGCATTACAGTGGCAGCAACAGCCACATGGCAAAATCCCACAACACCAATGACCAGTGCACTGATAACAAGTTAGTGAAATATACTGATGAATATTTACCAAGACTCAAAGAAAATTACCAACCCCTTTCTTTGAATACCATTGTCCCTTTTATATCCCCAGGTATGGATAACCCATCAATCTGTCAGGCACATGGACTCGAATTGAATAGAGATATGTGGGTCAAATGCAGGAAATGACATTAGCATCAATAGGGATTGCAGTTGGCAAGGATGAGTTGGGCCAAAGGGCTCTATGCCAGTACCTCCTTCAATGGAACACTTGAGAAGACATTGGAGTGGCAGTTTAGATTTTAAAATCCCTGAACTGGGATTTAACTCAGAGATACAAATGGTTGGAAAACATTGTCCCGCAAATGAAAGCTGGGGCAGATTACCATGAGTCAAGCCACTGAATTAACTTTGAGGAACTAATAAATGTAGTCATGGGAAGACAGCAGGGAGACAAACATATAGTGAATACTGGGGAGGGAAGCATGTCATGGGGTGGGTGGTGCTGGGGTGTGAGGGAAAAAGAGGAAGAGGAGCTGCTTCATGTCTACGCAAGATAATTTCACCATTATTTGTTTATCTTTAAAAATTGTCCAATACCCATATAATTTGTTATGGTGGTGTGACAAAAGCTAGGGATTAAATCCCATAATATTTGAACAATAGATTTCTGTTAATTATATGATAATGTGAATTCAATCACATTGAAAGTTGATATGTCACTCAACCCTTCCCCCACCCTACCAAGAAAATGAACATTTCCAGATGCTTTCTAGTTCTCTAGAATTCAAGGAAGCACCCAGCCCAGGTGACCTTGTGAATACCAGCATCGCAACTGCTATTCCAAAACAGTTCAACTTCACCTTTCAAGCTGTCAGTTAGGATCTGCCCCCAACAGTCTCTGCTCTGGCTCAGATTGGCCTAAAGTTGCTGACCATCCTATACCTGGTTACCAAGAGCAACAGGGAGCATAGGTTTGGTGTTGGAGATATACAATGGGCTACTTTAAGCTTTGAGCAAATCAAGGACCACATTTTCAGCCTTCTGCACACAAGGCAAGATTGAAAGCTTTTATCACTCTTTTCTCAGAGATGTTACTTACAGGACTGGGTCTCAGAGAATTTGTGACTAAATTTATTTTGTCCAATGTGCCTTAATCCATTTGATATTATTATTTTGTATCACTGGTGACACGTAAATAAACACCTCAAAGTTATCCAGAAACTTACAGCGACTTTGCTTCTCGTCCTTCTCTTTGTTGTTGAACTTCTCCGGAGCAGCTATATCATAAGCAGAATCAACTTCATCTGTGCTCACTGTGTCCATCTTAAAGGCAAATCAAATGATTAACGATAAAATATTTGCATAGTGCAGAACCCATTTCAAATGCATATTACAGGATGTTTTAAGTAGGAATTAGTGGAATAGGAGCTTGGATGTGAATGCATTTTACTCATTATACCCACTATATCCATTTTCATATTTCACTAACATCATACAATCAGAAACACCGCATACAATATATGGACATAAAATGCAAAAGAGATGAAACAGACAAAAAAAACATTTTAATTCATTTGAGAAAGAAAAACTTCCCAAAGATTAGACTTGCAACACCAGGGGTTCAAGGGCAGTAGATATATGGAAATATCTGTTCGTTATGTGCTGTGTCGTGTGATCATGGTCCTTTGGCCACAATTGTTCTTGTCAAATGTTTCTGCACAATTGATTTGTCATTGCCTTCTTCTGGACAGTGTCTTTACAAGGCAGGTGACCCCAGCCATTATCAATACTCTTCAGAGATTGTCTGCCTGGTTTCAGTGGTCGCATAACCAGGACTTGTGAAATGTACCAGCTGCTCGTAAGACCATCCACCACCTGCTCCCATGGATTCACATGACTCTGATTGGGGAGCCAAGCAGGTGCTACACCTTGCCCAAGGGTGACTTACAGGCTAGTGGTGGGAAGGAGCATCTTACACCTCCTTTGGTAGAGACACATCTCCACCTGCCACCTGAATATGGAAACACCACGTGCTAACTATGCTTCAAGACATACAGTATGTCACTGCTTGTCCTCCCCATTACTTAAAATGTTATAACAGCATCTTGGGAGAACTTTCATCACCAGAACATGTGGATTTTAAAGGCTGAAGATAGTTATTCCTCCTTCCCCTCTCCCCCTGCAACCACCTTCTCTGGGCAAGTAAGACTCATTGTGTAGCATTAAAGTTCAGTGGGTATTATGCATTTAAATAAACTCATTCAATGTCTGTCCTAACAGATATTCCCTGCTTAGAATAGAACTCACTCTACTACATATAAATATAATCTTGTTTTGCTTACGGGCACATACCGTTTGAAAGATACTCTCATTGATCATCTTGTACCAGTCCCCAATGACGGATTCTGTATCATATTGTATAAGGTACTCCGAACCCCCTCTTGTTTTCAACTGAAAATAAAAGTATACTTTTAACATACACAGCAGACAAAACCAGATGCATTACGGGATAAATGGGTTGAGCACACAACTGTAGCAGATGAAATCCCCACACCTAATCACTGTGAAGGATTTCACAATTGACCATTCTGAAAACCCTACACTCCATTATATACAGTATATATTTTTTTTAATTTTAATTACTTTTGGAACACGAGAACTGCTGCCAAGGCCAGCTTTTTCTTTAAGCATTCATAAAAATCGAGAGTAGTCAAGACTCCGATCAGCTGTAGAACTCTGCCACTACATTATCAGGGGAGGAGAGGAGAGGCTTGAGATTAAAAAAAAACATAACTTGCTATTTCTTCAGTACTGATGAAGGGTCTCAGCCTAAAGCATTGACTGTTTGTTCATTTCCATGGACGTTGTCTGACCTGTTGAGTTCCTCCAGCACTTGATGTATGTTGCGTTGAATTACGTCTTGCAATATCACTGCCCAAAATGGATGGAAGACACAGAAGCATGGCAGGTGGTTCTGCTGTGTCACAGCTCCAAGCAGGTTTAATTTTGCCCTCTGTAATTAATCAGCAGGTCACTATCATTGCACCTAGTGTAGGTGAGTGAAGGGAAAAATAGGGGTGTCAATGGGCCTGTGTGAGATTGCATTGCTGGGAAGGTTCTGAGAATCAGCATATAACTGATAGACCAAGTTCCCTACTTTGTAGGGAAATAAGAGACTCGTTTGATATTATTTATCCTGTAGAAATATTCCTGTTCCCAAACCTTTCAAAGTAGTTTTCCAGCAATTACAAGCTCCTTCACTCAATACACCCAGAAACATCGAATTGGAGAATTAGTGGCTGAATGTTGCCTCCTCTCTGTGAGTGGCTCCTTTTGTGATAAGAAGTGGATTTAACCCAAGTGTTTGACACAAATTTGATCTATTGAGTTTCGGGACAGCCGGCAATGTCCAGAGGCAAAAAGAAAGATAGCATTCAAATTAACTGTCACCTGGTGAGAGAGAACAGGCCAAACCTACAGCCAGGTGCTAGTTAAATGGAACCCACCTTCTATCCCATGGGCAAAGAAACACAGCAATGTAAAACAAGTGATGACCCTGTTTCACTCTTACAGATAAACCCTTAAAAAGCATGTCAAAGGGGTTTTAAGGTTTCAACACACTTTAGCTGAGGTCAGATAGGGCAGTTAGGATTTTATGGATATTTTATACCTGCAGTTTCTTTTGTAGATTCAGTAGTCTACTTAAAATGATATTAATCATGAAAATTAACAGAATTTGGATATTTTACTCAGCGAAAATGGCAAACCCAGGGGTTTCCAACCTGGGGCCTATGGTTAATGGCATAAAAAGGTTGGGAACCCCTAGTTACACAGTTTGATTTTTGTTCTAATTGTGTTCGTTCTTGTAAAACTTGGGTATAATTTGTTTTTCTGGTGAATGCTCCTTACCTGATGCTGTGTGCCTGTGATATTGCAGTAGGGCCTTTCATTACACTTGTGCATATGACAATACACTTGACTTTGACATTGGAGGATACCAATAGATAAGTGCTGAATATAGTTGTTTAAAATTTCCTCACCATTTGAAAGAAAACTGTCATTTAAATAGGCTGATGCCTCCAATAAAGTAATAGATCTTGTTTTATATAAAGTACTCCAAGGCCAAATTGATAGAAGTACCATGTAAGGAACTATTTCAGAATAAGCCTGACAATGCAAGACAAACATTGACATCACTGAGTGAAGATATTAGTCTCTGCGTAACAATTGAAAATGATCTCATTTTAATTTTTCCTTCTTCATGCTGCCAACAATTTTATGCCTATTGTTGGGAAGGTAATCCAATGAGAAATCAATAGTCTGCATCAATTATTTCAAAGATTCTCGTTCTCACCTCCAACACGTTCTTTTTGCTGGATTTGTCCTTTCCTGCCCATCCAATTGTTGCTCCTTTCAGTTCAACTGTATATTCGGGTACAATCTGACCAATTGCCTGTTTCTGGGCAGAGAGAAACATGAAAAGTGAAAGACGCTGAATTCAGCTACTGGTATCCTACTAATTGTTTCATAAAATACACTAACAAAAACAGCATTGTGTATGCATAACACTCAAATCTCATACCTATTGCTTTAAATAATCAACCAAGGTCGTTGCCATCATTCCCATTGTTGTGGAATGATTTGGTAACTTTGTTTTCAGAGAGGTGTTTATATTACATAGTTTCAATTTGGGATCACTTTTTAAAATAATTGATTTAAAGTAAAAGCATTGCATTGAAATAGCTACCAATTTTGGCATCGATAATACAGGTGCCACGGTAGCATAGCAGTTAGCGTGATGTTATTACAGCTTGGGCTGGAATTCAGAGTTCAATCTTGGCGTTCTCTGTAAGGAGTTTGTACGGCCTCCACGTGGAATGCATGGGTTTCCTCCCACAGTCCAATGACTAGGGTTAATCAGGTTTAGCGTGGGTTGCTGGGGTGGTGTAGCTTGAAGAGCTGGATGGAGGGCAGGTGGCTGGGTGGAAGGGTCAGAGGTGGAGAGGGTCAGCAACTTTGAATTAATTCAGAGGACCCATCCTGGGCCCAGTGCCTAAGTGCAATTACAAAGAAAACACAGCAGCACCTCCACTTCCTTAGGAGTTTGCGAAGATTTGCATGACATCTAAAACTTTGACAACTTCTATCGACGTGTAGTGGAGAGTATACTGACTGGCTGCATCACAGCCTGGTATGGAAATACCAATGCCCTTGAATGGGAACTCCTACAAAAGGTTAGTGGATACAGCCCAGTCCATCACAGGTAAAACCCTCCCCGCCACTGAGCACATCTACATAGAGTGTTATTGAAGGAAAGCAGTGTCCATCAGGAGGGTGGTACAGAAGCCTCAGGACCCACACCATGAGATTTAGGAACAGTTATTACCACTCAACCATTAGGTTCTTGAAGCAGTGGGGATAACTTCACTCAACCTCACTTGCCCCATCATTCAACTATTCCCAAAACCAGTGGACTCACATTTAAGGACACTTCATCTCATGTTCTCAATATTTATTGGTTATTTATTTATTTATTTATTTGCACCGTTTGTTGTCTTCTGGTTGAATGCCCTAGTTGGGCAGTCTTTCACTGATTCTGTTATAGTTATTATTCTCTAGACTTATTGAGTATCCTCACAAGAAAATAAATTCAAGAGTTGTATATGGTGACATATATGTAATTTAATAATAAAATTTACTTTGAACTTTGAGAGTGCGTGGCGTGAGAAGGGAAGGACAACTGATCACAACTAAATTAAAGTTGGATATGCTCAATGGCAGTCATTCAACATTACTCATCATACACAATCCTACAAAGTACAATGACTCATTCAGCTTGTTGGCCTCTCCCAAGATATGACATCACTGTGGAGGGAAAGGTGGAGCACATATCTGGAATATGCAGTGGGGTGGGTACGGAGAGTTGACATGTCTAGCTGAGAAGTGCCATATTTAAGGGGTGAAGATTAATGGTCTTTTCAGTGAAAGCAGATGGAAGCCCACAGAGAGGAACTGCAAGATGCAATTATTCAATTGGGCACTGGGCACTCTGCATCTCAACTCTTCTCTGTATGCTGCAGTTTATTCAAAGTATAGCTTTCAGTACCGAATACCTCAGATTGTGCTTATAATTATATTTGTCACTTACTTATTCCTGCAATGTTCTAAATCCTATATACCCTTCTCCTTTAGTAGGTCTATTCCAATTCCAACCTCTTGCAAAATCTTGCTCCCTTCTTCCAGCCTGGAAGGCAATGTCTCACCTATCTTGGTCACGTGTGCTTGATCATGGCCTTTTCAAATGGTCTTCCTTTGTCCAGTTAAAATACAAAGTCACAAAGAGATGTAACACAGGAACAAAGCTTTTATTCACCAGGTCCACCCCAACCATCAAGCATCGATTTTTAGTCTCTCTGCAGCATCCATTTATTATTGGGATACGATGTGGAGTTGGGCCCTTTGGCACATTGAGCTACACTACCCAGCAACCCTTGATTTAACAGGGGTTGAGGCACGAGAAAGGAGTTGGTGAGAATTAACTGGAAAAGAACACTGGCAGGGATGATGACAGAGCAGCACTGGCAGGAAATTTCTGGAATTTTTGGAAGGTGCAGGATATATACATCCGAAGGAGGAAGTAAAAATTCTAAAGGCAAGATGCAACCATGGCTAATGAGGGAAGTCAAAGCCAATATAAAAACCAAAGAGAGGGCATTAAATAGAGCAAAAATTACTGGTAAGTTAGGGGATTAGGAAGTTTATAAGAACCAACAGAAGGCAACTAAAAAAAGTCAGTAAGAAGGTAAAGATGGAATACCAATAATATTAAAGAGGACACCCGAAGTTTTTTCAGATACAGAAGTGTATAAGCGAGGCATGAGTGGATATCAGACCACTGGGAAAAAAATGCTGGAGCGGTAGTGGTGGGGCGACAAGGAAATGGCAGACGAACTGAATAAGTATTTTGCATCAGTCTTCACTGCGGAAGACACCAGTATGGTGGAAGTTCCAGGTGTTAGGGGACATGAAGTTGCCATTTCTAGAGAGAAGGTTCTTGGGAAACTCAAATATCTGAAGGTCATTAAGTCACCCCAGAGGTGGCTGAAGAGATTGTGCAGGCATTAGTAATGATCTTTCAAGAATCACTAGTTTCTGGAATGGTTCTGGAAGATTGGAAAATTGCAAATGTCACTCTACTCTTCAAGAAGGGAGAGGCAGAAGAAAGGAAACAGTCTGACCTCAGTAGCTGGGAAGATTGTTAAGCTTGTAGTTTCAGAGTACTTGGAGGCACTACATAAAATAGGTAGTAGTCAGCATGGCATCCTCAAGGGAAAATCTTGCCTGACAAGTTTGTTGGAATTATTTGAAGAAATAACAAGCAGGATAGACAAAGGAGAATCATTTGATCACAAACAAGAGAATATCTGCAAATGCTGGAAATCCGAGCAACACACACAAAATGCTGGAGGAACTCAGCAGGCCAGGCAGCACCTAGGAAAAGACTACAGTCGACGTTTTGGGCTGCCTGGCCTGCTGAGTTCCTCTAGCATTTTGTGTGTGTTGCAAGAATTGGTTTATGTTGTGTACTTGGATTTTCAGAAGGCCTTTGACAAGGTGACACACAAGGCTGCTTAACAAACTACGAGTCCATAGAATTGCAGGAAAGATTCTAGAGTTGATAAAGCAGTGGCTGATTGGCAGGAAGCAAAGAGTAGAAATAAAGGGGTTCTGTAGGGGTCTGTATTGAGACAGGTTCTTTTATGTGTCAATGATTTGGGTGATGGAATTGATGGCTCTGTTGCAAAGTTAACAGATGATACGAAGGTAGCTGAAGGGGCAGGTAGTTTTGAGGAAATAGGGAGGCTACAGAAGAACTTAAATTAGGAGAATGGGCAAAGAAGTGGAAGATGGAATACAGTGTCGGGAAGTGTATGGTCATGCACTTTGGTAGAATAAATGAAAAGATTGACTATTTTCTAAATGGAGAGAAAGTATAAAAATCTGAGGTGCAGAGGGATTTGGGAGTCCGTGTGCAGGATTCTCTAATGGTTAATTTTCACATTGAGTCTGTGGTGAGGAAGGCCAATGTGATGGTAGCATTCATTTCAAGAGGACTAGAAAATAAATGCAAGGAAGCAATGTTGAGACTTTATAAAGAACTGGTGAGGCCTCATTTGGAGCATTGTTCACAGTTTTTGGACCTTTATCTTAGAAAGGATGTGCTAAAACTGGACAGGGTACAAAGGAGGTTCATGAAAATGATTCCAGGACTAAAAGGCTTGTCATATGAAGAGTATTTGATGGCTCTAGGCCTGTATTCACTGGAATTTAGAAGAATGAGGAGTGACCTCATAGAGCATAGAAAACCTACAGCACAACACAGGCCCTTCAGCCGAACATGTACTTGCTTTAGAAATTACCTACGGTTACACATAGCCCTCTATTTTTCTAAGCTCCATGTACCTATCCAAGAGTCTCTTAAAAGACCCCCATTGAAACCTATTGAATGATGAATGTCTTGACAGAGTGGATGTGGAGAGGATCTTTCCTATGGTGGGAGTGTCTAAGACGAGAGGACACAGCCTTAAAGTAGAGGGCCTACTTTTAGAGATGAGAGAGGTGAATCTGTGAAATTCTTTGTCACAGGTGACTGTGGAGGCCAAATCTTTATGTATATTTAAGGCAGAGTTTGATAGGTTCTTGATTGATCATGGCATTAAGATATATGGCGGGGTGGGGGGGGGGGGGGGGGGGGGGAGAAAGAGATAAGAAGGCAGGAGATTGGGACTGAGGAGAAAAATGATGAAATGGCAGAGCAAACTCAATGGGCCAAATGCTTAATTTTGTTCCAAAATCTTATGGTCTTAACCCTACCCTAACCCGGAGACAATTTACAATGACCAATTAACCTACTAACCGATAAGTCTTTGGAATGTGGGAGGAAGCCAGAGCATCTGGCAGAAACCCAGATGGTCACAGGGAAAACGTCCAAACTCTTTACAGGCAGTGACAGGACCTCCCTGAATCACCTTGGAGATGTCAACCAATGTTAAAATTGCCTATTAAGTCAATTCATTTTTGGCAGTTATTAAATCTATTGAAAGATCTCAATGCAATAATAATCAAGCAAGCTCTACAATGGTTGCCAATCTGCCCTGTCACCTTACAGCCCAGTTGGTGCAAATGACCGTCACAGTTTCATTATTTCTATTAGATTTTTATAGCATTGTAGTCTAAATGTTATTACCAGGCTCCCTGCAGACTGATTCTTGGGATCTTTGTAAAATGTCAGTATTCCTCCCTGCAGAACAGTCCAGGATGATGCCCAGTTCTTCCTGAAATTCAAACCAAGGATCAGTGAAATGGACTGGACATGCTCCAAAGCGATTTTGCTGACTGTAGATTTTCCAACCAAATGAACAGACAAGAATTTAACGTTTACGTAAAATATTGCTTGAAAAGCTGTTAGGTGCATAAGTATAGACCTGCACTGATTGACTGAGGGGAAAAGAAAAGGAAAGTTCCATTGCCAGTGTTTGTCAGTGAATGAACAGTGACTTCCTGCAGTCTCGTTTACTCTGTACTGAAGAATGAAAATAAACTATTTTGAATCTTGAATCAGGGTAATCAAGAACAGGAATAACTTGCTGCATGGTAGTTAAATGGATAAAGGTTAATTTCATGGGTTAGCACAGCCAGTACAGACCTTCCAATGGCAGGTGCCTACAGTACATCTAGAACATGGAAGCCAAAATCAACATCCTGACAGATGGCAGAAATGATTTTTCAGTAATTGAAAATATTTAAAGTCACCTTTCTGCACTTCAAGAGCTAAATCACCAATGTAGTATTTCTGCACTATGCTGGGACAACAACAAACTATGAAATTAACGCCTACAATCCATATAAATGGGCTTTGCTGACTCTCAATGAGAAGTAATGCACATTTCCAATAATAGCCAATACGTTTGGGAGAGGATGGGAGAGTGGTTTGGTCAAGAAGCACACTGAAGCACAAATGATTACTTAAAAAAATTCTACACAAGTGTTTCAAAGGGAATTGCCCTTATACATACTGTGGCACAGATACTCTGTGATCAGATACCAAGAAGCCAGTCTCCTATTTTTAATCAGGTGGATAATCTAAATAATATTATTCACATTAAACTTCTATGCTGAAACATTTTAATTGGCCAGATGGACTCAGATTTTGACAATGAGAAGGTAATCAAAAAGGGATCAACTGCTAGTAATAACAATATGAATTATACAATTGATTAACTACTTGATCCTCCAATAATAGTAGCTAATTGGTAACAGAACACTGCACGACTGGACCTACATCAGTGCATGACTATACAGAAAGTAATCACTAAGTTGACAAGAGGAAACAGGCAGAAAAGGATTATCTCAATCTGTTGTTGAAGCACCACAAGGAAAGTGAATACGAGGTAAGATGTTCAAATATGGCAGAAAACCTGTTGGTTGCAAAAGTAATTAATAAAAGACTGACATTAATATTACCGTAATGCCACCAAAAAACAGTTAGAAGAATGTGCCTTTTTCACTTAAATATCACACCAGAATAGAAGGTACCAAAAAAACCAAAGTTCTAAAGAGTAATTGGTACGTGTGGTGAAACAACATAAAACTTTAATACAGTGAACTTGCACATATACTTAACTTGCAAGTGAGGAAATGAGCAGGAAGGAAGCAGCCTTTCAGAGCTTTAATTAACATCCTACTTAATGCATAAGCAAGCTGAAACTCTGAGTTTAGCCCGCATTTAACTCAAGAACAGCAATGTCACTAAACCTCTTGGGAAGACAGCAAGTCGAGTAAGATTTCTCACCTGATGCGCTTCCCGTTATCTGCCACCTTGGCTTTGTTTAGAATTCCAGCTTTATCCAGTGATTGGGACTAAACAATTGAAAGAGAGATCACATGTGAACACACACACAGGGAGAAGTCAAAGCTATGTGCTCTCTTCCCATGCACATCAAACTGCCAGTAAATAGCTGCATTACAAGTGAGGTAGGAATCAGATACATGCTGGAGATGAATGAGAACTGAAAATACCCACAGCAGTTTGCTATATTTATAGGGTATCCTACTATAAGCAGCCAGAGCTTCGATGAAGCTGCTCAGCTCCAGCTAACACCAAGGTAGTGTTAAGGGATCAGGCATTAGGTGGAGACCACAATTAAAAAAAGACTTTTCAGATGTTAGAAACTCAGCACTTTAAAAAGTAATCAGTCAACAAGATCCCCAGTGAAGCACCATGCATAAAGAGTGTACTCTGGAGGAGCTGAAGTGCACGTCAAGCTGTTATGGGAATTGCAGCAAGTAGATCAGTGTGAAGTAGGAGATGACCTCACAGACAACAGGAAGCACTAACGTGAGGGAGCAGGATTTCAACACGGTGCCCAAGTGCAAGCTCTGCACTAAAATCAGACGCATTTCGCCTATGGATAGCGAATAACGCCTTAAAGAAACAGAACAGAAATTAATTAATTTCAAACTTATTGAAAATCAATCCAGTGATCCCAAAGTGTACAAATATATCCAGCACTTAGCAAAGTCAGATGTGAAAACATCAGATATGAACTGTGTTCCAAACTGATTCCTTTTTGAGAATGTTTTGTAACATTGAAGTTTTTCTTTGCCCCTAATTTACTTCAGAAAAACGGGAGGGAAGAGACACGAGGCATTTATGGTTAAAATGTCATAAAATAAATCCCACACAAATAGCACAAGTAAGAATAAGGCACAAGCACAGTCATTGTGGACTAGATTTTCTATGTACATATAAATATCTTGGCCATTGTGCGATCCATAGCATTTGAAGGGAAAATAAATCAAAGTAATATATGCAAAAATAAACATACACATTTTGCTTTGAACATATTGCATGGGTCTCTCATTGAGTTATTTAGGTTTTAAAACATTCACGTCCATTTGTATGCCCAGAGAAGAACTATTATTTGGATTGTGAACTGAATGATTTGTAATTAATTTTCACATATAAAATCTCAGCTCTTTGTTCTCATTATGATAGGAGAGACTCAATACCGAATACAACTGTCCCATTGTTAATTGCTATAGAAAATGTGATTCAGGGATCATTAAGGTGCTAGTAAGGTACTGTATACACCTGTGTGATATCTCCATAATATAGAATATGACTGAAACTTAATATTTTAACGAACACTTAAATATTTGTTAGTGTTCACTTGGATATGAACATCCACACCACTATCCATACAGAATGCTTCAATTTGATTCTAAATTGACCCCATCACCAACCATACTGGAGACAAGAAAGCCAATGCCCAAAATTTAATTTCCAACTCAAACCTGTCTCCTCCCCCAAATATCGTTGGATGGTTAGAGACTCCCTAGTCTGCTAACCCACATCACCAGACCAAGATCCCATGCAAAGTAACCCAGCTGGACTAATTTCAAGTTTAAACCAGAAGTCAGAAAAGATTTTCATCTCATGAGTTTGGATATGAACCCCGGTACTAGAGGTGAAATGTCAGCACTGACACTGTGGTAAACAAGAGAGATCTTCAAAAATATGACCCTGCAAAGCCCGACAGAACAATTCATCACTTACCTTCTCCTCAGGTTCAGAGCGTAGCAATGGAACCATTTTCAGTGACTGGCCATGGCGCCAGTTTGAAAAAACTAAATTTCCCTCTTGGTCGATTCCATTTCCTGCACTATGTCGATTTGAGTGAGCTTCATACTGGGGAAGAGGTAAAAGTATTAAATTGTCTGCTTAATCCAACCAGCTGTTAATACATAAAAATACAATCTAGACATTTATAAAATGATTGTTTCTCCATCACAGGATAAAGAAGCAGTTACCTCTTTTCAGGTACAATGCAAGAAGAGCAACTGCATGTACTACCCCAGAGACCTGGAGTGAAACAGTGCAAGTTCTCCTCATTAGAAGAGGTTTTATTGGACTCCTAAGATCCACAATCCCCTTTCCTCAAGCCTGACCTGACTGCTCCAGCACCATCCAAACCCCTTGTCTCACCCACAATACAATCAGTTCTCAAGGAGATAGCAAGGATATGATTGGCTAACTTATGAAAAATTCCATTACTTTCCAACGTGTGACCACCCACTTTTCTTTTAAATAGAAGAACAGAAGAAACTGAAGCTGGACAATGTCATTTGACCCATGAAGTCCGCTCCATCATTCAATAAGATTGAGACGGTGCCAGTATTGTTACTTTCCTACTTTGTCCACATACCTTGACTTCCTTTTAGTTCAATTGTCTGCACTGAATACATTCAATGAAGCCATCACCATAGCTCTCTTGGCTAGAGAATTACAATGTCATGACGAGGTAAAAGACAACATATTCTGGAATGGAAGACCCTTTATTTCTAAACCTGAGTCCTGAAGTTTTAGATACCACAACTAGTGAAAATATTCCATCAACAAACACTCAATCAATCCTCCTCAAGACCTTGCATGTTTCAAATACATCACCTCACATTCTAAATTCCAATGAGTACAGGTCCACTGTGCAGATGAACATCTTTCTTTTTATGTCATCCCAGAAATCAACCGAATCAAACAGAAATCATTCTCTGTACCATCTTTGATGCAAGTATATCCCTCCTCAAATCCAGAACATAGAATCAGATACATAATCCGGGAAAATCTTATCCCAAGTCCTAAAATCGAGTACAGCTGATTTTGGATAATTGGGCTATTTTGTTAAATCCGCCAGACACTTATTTGGAACAACTCCTGAAGAATAAAAACTAGTCGAGAAAATAGCTGGGATTCCCTTTATTTGGGACACTATGCCACTTAATTGGTACAGGAGACTGTTGCCAAACAGTTTTAACTCCAATAAATATAGGCAGCATGGAGTAAATGAGGTGCTTGACGAATATAAAGAATATAAGAAGAAACTTAAGAAATAAATTAGAAAAGCTGAAAGAAGATACGAGGTTGCTTTGGCAAGTAAGGTGAAAATAAATCCAAAGGGTTTCTACAGTTATATTAATAGCAAAAGGATAGTGAGGGATAAAATTGGTCCCTTAGAGAATCAGAGTGGAACCGAAAGAGATGGGGGAGATTTTGAACAATTTCTTTTCTTCGGTATTCACTAAGGAGAAAGATACTGAATTGTGTAAGGTAAGGGAAACAAGTAGGGAAGTTATGGAAACTATGACGATTAAAGAGGAGGAAGTACTGGCGCTTTTAAGGAATATAAAAGTGGATAAATCTCCAGGTCCTGACAGGATATTCCCTCGGACCTTGAGGGAGGTTAGTGTAGAAATAGCAGGGGCTCTGACAGAAATATTTCAAATGTCATTAGAAACGGGGATGGTGCCAGAGGATTGGCGTATTGCTCATGTGGTTCCATTGTTTAAAAAGGGTTCTAAGAGTAAACCTAGCAATTATAGGCCTGTCAGTTTGACATCAGTGGCGGGTAAATTAATGGAAAGTATTCTTAGAGATGGTATATATAATTATCTGGATAGACAGGGTCTGATTAGGAACAGTCAACATGGATTTGTGCATGTTTGACAAATCTTATCGAATTTTTTGAAGAGGTTACGAGGAAAGTTCACGAGGGTAAAGCAGTGGATATTGTCTATATGGACTTCAGTAAGGCCTTTGACAAGGTTCAGCACGGAAGGTTAGTTAGGAAGATTCAATCGTTAGGTATTAATATTGAAGTAGTAAAATGGATTCAACAGTGGCTGGATGGGAGATGCCAGAGAGTAGTGGTGGATAACTGTTTGTCAGGTTGGAGGCCGGTGACTAGGGGTGTGCCTCAGGGATCTGTACTGGGTCCAATGTTGTTTGTCATATACATTAATGATCTGGATGATGGGGTGGTAAATTGGATTAGTAAGTATGCAGATGATACTAAGGTGGGTGGTGTTGTGGATAATGAAGTAGGTTTTCAAAGTTTGCGGAGAGATTTAGGTCAGTTAGAAGAGTGGGCTGAACGATGGCAGATGGAGTTTAATGCTGAGAAGTGTGAAGTGCTACATTTTGGTAGGAATAATCCAAATAGGAATTACATGGTAAACGGTAGGGCATTGAAGAATGCAGTAGAACAGAGTGATCTAGGAATAATGGTGCATAGTTCCCTGAAGATGGAATCTCATGTGGATAGGGTGGTGAAGAAAGCTTTTGGTATGTTGGCCTTTATAAATCACAGCATTGAGTATAGGAGTTGGGATGTAATGTTAAAATTGTACAAGGCACTGGTAAGGCCGAATTTGGAGTATTGTGTACAGCTCTGGTCACCAAATTATAGGAAAGATGTCAACAAAATAGAGAGAGTACAGAGAAGATTTACTAGAATGTTACCTGGGTTTCAGCACCCAAGTTACAGGGAAAGGTTGAACAAGTTAGGTCTTTATTCTTTGGAGCGTAGAAGGTTGAGGGGGGACTTGATAGAGGTATTTAAAATTATGAGGGGGATAGATAGAGTTGACGTGGATAGGCTTTTTCCATTGAGAGTAGGGGAGATTCAAACAAGAGGACATGAGTTGAGATTTAGGGGGCAAAAGTTTAAGGGTAACAGGAGGGGGAATTTCTTTACTCAGAGAGTGGTAGCTGTGTGGAATGAGCTTCCAGTAGAAGTGGTAGAGGCAGGTTCGGTATTGTCATTTAAAGTAAAATTGGATAGGTACATGGACAGGAAAGGAATGGAGGGTTATGAGCTGAGTGCGGGTCAGTGGGACTAGGTGAGAGTAAGCGTTCGGGAACGACTAGAAGGGCCGAGATGGCCTGTTTCCGTGCTGTAATTGTTATATGGTTATAAGCAGTCAAGTGCACTTGTGTGCCCATTGGACACTACACCATGCTTAGAGCAGTTTTTAAATAGTCTCAGTTGCATGTGTTTACATTTAAAAAAATAATGATTTTTGTCACTGATATTTAGCGAGCAATAAGCAACAAGACAATTCAGAACTGGTTTGCTCTCTGTGGTTTCAAACATCCAAGCTTGGATGCGACAGAAATGGCCCAGAGTGAAAATTAATCTATTTCAGGACTTCAAAAGTTAGAACCCATGAGGAATTTTGAGCTATCGACAATCATCTTGAAAGCTATGATGAAAATAAAGCTAGGTGTGATACAATCAAAGACATTAATCTTTCATTAATGGGGTATCATTCAACTCTATTCTGCCAGTAATTAATATACCCCATCTGAAAACTGATCTGGAAGGCAGAGACATCATGGCACAAAGTACACTTGACTATGGAGTCACTCCAGTCTTGTCCTGTACATGACTGGATGACTCTTTAGTCATTCATTCATTCATTATGTGCAATGTCGTATCACATGGGCAATCATAGTCTTCCCATGACCATGAATGTTCCTGCAAACATAAGCCAAATATTTTTTAAGCCAAATATAATCTCAAAAATTGTATGAAGCAGTCCATTATCTGCACCAAGTGTCTGCACTGATTTTGTTCATTTACGGTCAATCAAAAGAACACGGCAGCACACACTGGTACACTGGATCCATCAATATCAGTTTTATAGTACTGTAATATTATTGATAGTGTTGTATATTTCATTTAAATACATAATTTGTTACTCAGTTAAATGGTAGTTTGCCTTTTTTATGTACCTTTTAAACTATTTCCATGAAACTTCAGCTAATTGGGTCGGCTGATTAATTGGGCTAAAATGTACTAGTCATGATGTGTCCCAATTAACTGGAATCCACTGTATTGAGGATTCTTCTTTCTAAAGGAACAGCCAATCATCAGAACTGTACATCCAGATTTTACAGTGATTTTTTAAAAAGACATGTTACTACAGATTATGGGTGGCAGAATGGAGATACGTCTCTACCAAAGGAGGTGCAAGGCGCTCCTTCCCTGTGCTAGCCTGCAGGTCACCACTGGGCACCTGCTTAGTGCCCTCCCTCCACCTGATCAGCGTTACTTGAAGCCGTGGGGGCAAGTGCTGGATGGTCGTATGAGCAGCTGGTGCATATCGCAAGTCCTGGTTATGTGACCACAGACTATCTCGGAAGAATGTTGATAATGGCCGGGGTCACCCACTTTGTAAAGATGCTGCCCAGAAGGCGGCAATGGCAAACCACTTCTGTCCAAAAGTTTGCAGGAACATTCATGGTCATGGGAAGACTGTGATTGCCCATGTGATATGACATTGCACATAATGAATGAATGAATGACTAAAGAGTCATCCAGTCATGTACAGGACAAGACTGGAGTGACTCCATAGTCAAGTGTACTTTGTGCCATGATGTCTCTGCCTTCCAGATCAGTTTTCAGATGGGGTATATTAATTACTGGCAGAATAGAGTTGAATGATACCCCATTAATGAAAGATTAATGTCTTTGATTGTATCACACCTAGGATTGTTGAAGTCTTTCACATGCATAAATGTGGGAGGCCCTGCAATGCATACCTGTGGTGTCCTTCAAAGATTGCATGTTGTGTCGTATACAAAACTGGATCTGCAAAAAATACACATGCAGTCCTTAGAGAATCAAATGGATAATGAGGTGGGGAGGGAGAACTGCCGTGATTCAAACTGGCCAATCATGTCGCCAAGAGAGGGGATTCTAAGATCAAATCAGGTAAGGAGCCGAAGATTTGTGGGGTGGGCCACCAGTAACTAAATTCAAATTGTCTGCCGTGACTTATCAGAGTCACTTTTATCCTCTTGATTGACAGGCTTTCTGATCTTTGGAGCATTTGATAAAAACAATGCACGTGACTCAGTTTCAGCACCATTCTGTGCTAGAGAATGGATTTGGGCAATGTGTGGCAAAGGGCATCATTTCCCTGCTTGTGAGACTATGGTGTGGTTGAAGAGAGCTACTGAACTAAGTAGCGGTGTGGCCCTTTACACAGGGGTCAGTGTTGTAAGTCACTTCTAAACCATGAAGAGTGAACACAATGGTTCTACAGGGTCTCGTAAAAGCATTCAGCCCCCAACCCTTTGTTCACATAAATGAGAGCTTATTTGATTTTGATCTATTTAACTGAGATTTTTTCATGTGAATCACATGCTTTTTTTCCTCTCCCTATAGTAGAGTCCAAATAACAGGGAAAATTCTAAAACTTTAAATCTAAAAATTCGTAAACTGAATTACCAGCAGTTCAAAAGTATTTATCCCCTTTGTTCAGTACTTAGTTGAATCACCGCTCACAGTTATTATAGCCAGTAATCTTTTTGGATAAGCCTCTATTAGCTTTGCACAACATGATGGAGCAAGATTTGCCTATTCCTCCTTGCAAAATTGCTCAAGCTGTGCCAGGTTATTTGGGGAATGGCAGTGGACAGCAATCTTGAGGTCCTGCTGGAGATGTCCAGTTGGGTTAAGGTCAGAACTCTGACTGAGCCACTAAAGATGTCAGTTTTCTTCATTTGAAGCCAATCCATGGTTGTTCTGGCAGTGTGCTTTGGGTCATTGTCCTACTGAAAGATGAACTTCCTCCGCAGTTTAAGCTTTCTGGCAGAGGCTAGAATCTCTCTGTATTTAGCAGCATTCATCATCCAATCAATCCTGACCAGATATCCAGTCCCTGCTGCTGAAATGCTTCCCCATAGCATGATGGTTCCTCCACTATAGTTTACAGCAGGGATGGTGTTACCTGGCTGATGTACAGTATTAGATTTATGCCACATGTACCGCTTAGTGTTGAGGCAAAAGTTCATCCAACCACAAGACCACATCTTTACAGTATCTTCTAAGTCATGTTTTACAAAGTCTTTTTTCAAGCCAGGGCTTTTTCCTTGCCACTATTCCATAAATATCCTTTTCGTACAAGACCTTGGAGATTTATGGAGCCATGAACCTCATCCCCAGTTGCAACCACTCACTTCTGCAGCTCACCCAGAGTGACTGTTGGTGTCACAGTAGCCTCACTTACAAGTGCCATTCTTCTCCAGTGGTGAAGTTTCGTGATCAGCCTGACCTAGGTAGTGTGGCTGTGGTTTCATATTTTTTTCCCACAATGGACTGCACTGAGCTCCAAATTATGTTCAGTGCCTTTGAGATTGTCATGAACCCTTCCACAGATTTCTGTTCCTCAATTATCATTTACCTGTCTTGGCTTGAATACTCTTTTGTCTTGATTTTGGTTATGTCTGTTGAAAATATACCACACTGTTGGAACTTACAGAGAATGGGGGCATTTATTCTTGTGAATTCATTGAAAACAGGTGATCCTCCAATTTTCTACATCAACAAGCTGGGCGAATTGGTAAGGTAATATATTGCAATGGAGGAAAGTTGGAGTAATGATTACAAAAGGGGATGAATTTTTTTTTTCAGCCTCACAATTCTGGGGTTTTTAATTTTTAGTAAATTGTTGACAGGCTCTGGCATTTTTCTTTTGATTTGACATGATGCATAACACTTTGTAGATTAGCTCAAAAATCCTACTTCAATACATTTTAAATTTCGAAAATGAGACAGTAAAAATGTGAAAAGATTTGTGTGGGTTGAATACATTTTCCAAGGCACTGTACATCCTGCTGTTTAAGTTATTAATACTGCTTCAATCAGTTCTTCACAAGACTATTCCATCAGGTCAGTGCTTCTCAAAACAACTCATCCTGCAGGTACAGACATTTTCTATCTCTGCAATCCCACACATCCATGTCAGGCCACCACTAGCCTTCAACATCTTTGTGTAATAGAAACATAGGAAACCTACAGCAAAATACAGGCCCATTGGCCCACAATACTGTGCCACAATACTTACTTGAGAAATTACCTAGGGTTACCATAGCCCTCTATTTTACTAAGCTCCATCTACCTATCCAGGAGTCTCTTAAAAGACCCCATCTGATCCACCTCCACCACCATTGCCAGCAGCCCATTCCACTCACTCACCACTATCTGTGTAAAAAAACTTACCCATGACATCTCCTCTGTACCTACTTCCAAGCACCTTAAAACTGTGCCCTCTTGTGTTAGCCATTTCAGCCCAGGGAAAAAGCCTCTGACTATCCACACAATCAATGCCTCTCATCATCTTATACACCTCTATCACATCCCCTCTCATCCTCCGCCACTCCAAGGAGAAAAGGCCGAGTTCACTCAACCTATTCTCATAAGGCATGCTTCCCAATCCAGGCAACATCCTTGTAAATTTCCTCTGCATCCTTCCTATGGTCTCCACATCCTTCCTGTAGTGAGGCGACCAGAACTGAGCACATTATCTACAAGTGGGGTCTGACCAGGGCCCTATATAGCTGTAACATTACCTCTCGGCTCTTAAGCTCAATCCAACGGTTGATGAAGGCCAATGCACCATATGCCTTCTTAACCACAGGGTCAACCTGCACAGCAGCTTTGAGTGTCCTATGGACTCGGACCCCAAGATCCCTCTGATCCTCCATACTGCCAAAAGTTTTACCATTAATACTATATTCTGCCATCATATTTGACCTACCAAAATGAACCACCTTACACTTATCTGGGTTGAACTCCATCTGCCACTTCTCAGTTCAGTTTTGCATCCTATCGATGTCCCGCTGTAACCTCTGACAGCCCTCCACACTATCCACAACATCCCCAACCTTTACATCATCAGCAAATTTACGAACTTCCTCATCCAGGTCATTTATAAAAATCACAAAGAGAAGGGGTCCCAGAACAGATCCCTCAGGCACACCACTGGTCACTGACCTCAATGCAGAATATGACCCATCTACAACCACTCTTTGCCTTCTGTGGGCAAGCCATTTCTAGATCCACAAAGCAAGGTCCCCTTAGATCCCATGCCTCCTTACTTTCTCAATAAGCCTTGCATGGGGTACCTTATCAAATGCCTTGCTGAAATCCATATACACTACATCTACTGCTCTACCTTCATCAATGTGTTTAGTCACATCCACAAAAAATTCAATCAGGCTCATAAGGCACGACCTACCTTTGTCAAAGCCAGGCTGACTATTTCTAATCATATTATGCCCCTCCAAATGTTTACAAATCCTGCCTCTTAGGATCTTCTCCATCAACTTACCAAACACTGAAGTAAGACTCACTGGTCTATAATTTCCTGGGCTATCTCTACTCCCTTTCTTCAATAAGGGAACAAAATCTGAAACCCTCCAATCCTCCAGAACCTCTCCCGTCCACATTGATGATGCAAAGATCAGTGCCAGAGGCTCTGCAATTTCCTCCCTCACCTCCCATTGTAGCCTGGGGTACATCTCGTCTGGCCCCATAGATTTATCCAATTTGATGCTTTCCAAAAGCTCCAGCACATCCTCTTTCTTAATGTCTATAGGCTTAAGATTTTTAGTCCACTGTAAGTCATCCCTACAATCGCCAAGATCCTTTTCCGTAGTGAATACTGAAGCAAAGTATTCATTAAGTAGCTCTGCTATCTCCTCCAGTTCCATACACACTTTTCCTCAATAGGTTTATCGAATAGGCTGATGCCACTCCTTTTGCACTGCCATTATTAGCTTCTTCCTCCTGTATCGCCCTCGCAACCTCATTATCTATTTCATCAGGATCTTGGGCCAAAATGTCGTCTGTTCATTTCCCTCCAATGATGCTGCCTGACTTGCTGCATTCCTCCAGCATTTTGTGAATGCTGCTCAAGATTTCAAGCATATGCAGAATCTACAACTCCACTCACTGCAATGATTTCATACTGCATTTGGCAGCAGAACTTGGTTCTCTGCAGGGAAACGTTGCTCTAGGCATTCAACCTGCTAGAACTAAACTGCTGTAGAAGCAGAACACAGACCAATCTGGCAATTTAGTGCACGATTAGCTCCTCATTGGGCGGTAAACGCAAAACACATTGCAGGCTATTCACCAGTGTTACGAGGATTAACCCTCAAGTATTAACTGTCAGTAATAATGATCAGTTGGGCACAGAGAGCATCTGTATTTACTGAGAAGTACTTTTATTGGCTCTGCTAACAGATGTGTAAACTTACAGAACTCAAAACCTATGTACACACCTATTAGGTTTCCTTGACCCTCCGTGAACAGTCAAAGAGGAGAAAAGGTAATACCCATGAAAAGTAGTCTACACTGGTCAGACATTCCTCGTAGTCTCAATGTAATCACTACAATTCCAATGTGGGGCCATCTGCTATGGTTGGTCTCCACAGAGTTGTCACTCCTGTGCGCCCAAAATCCTCCATTCTTACACTTTTCTTATCAGATCAATCTATGATGTTTCAATTTAATTGGCCCAAGGTCATCTGACTGACCTGTGTCAGCTTCTCAATGGATGTGACCCAAGGTAACAAGCAGAATTGCTTCATGGCTGTTTCCTTCAGCCTTGTACCTTAGGCAACTTCTTTTGTTTCTGTCCAAACTAGTCTGACCAGGTCAGTCAGAGAGAGAGAGAGAGAGAGAGACTCACACACACACACAAAATGCTGGAGGAACGCAGCAGGGCAGGTAGCAACTATGGAAAAGAGTAAACAGTCAATATTTTAGGCCAATATGAAGAAGAGTCAACTGTTTGCTCTTTTCCATAGATGTTGCCTGCCACGTGTGTGCGCGTTGGAATGAGTGCAATTCCATCAGAGTCTTAACAAAACAACTTTCTAATGCTTACTTTTGCATAGACAAGAATATAGTTAGGAACAACATCTAAGTAATATGGATACTCTATAATGGAGTTATCAATCAGGATTTCTTTATGGTTCAATTTCTAATAATTATGACCATTCCTTACCTGTGGAAGTTCCCACTCTGATTTGCCTTCATCTGGATTATAGTAATAATACTTGCCGTTGGTGTCCATATGCCTGATCCACTACAAAGAACAAAATACAAATTGAGAGCATACTATATCACAATCATACAAGATGTTAACAATCCTATAAAAGAAATGAAGTCTGAGGAATTATAAAATTTAAGGTACAAAGTCCAAGATTTTGGATAGATACAGAAAAGCAAACCCTGTCACTGAACTACTCCCAAGGATTGTTCACAGCTGAAGTAACCAGCCAAGATCAATGCACCTCCATCTAATGTCATTCAATGGCAGCACAAGTTCTGATAGGAGGCAGACAATCCTCCACATGTGAAGTACAGGAAGTTAACATTCAGACACAGCAGGTAATTAGAAAAGCAAATGAAATGTTGAGTGGAAGTTGGTGAAAAGTAGGAAAAGCCGGCAACTTCCCCATACTCCTCAATTCCTCAACACTAACCTACACCTACAGTGCTCCTTAAAACAGCTTGGCTCTGCTCATCTATGACAAGATATATTAGCTTTAAGAGGTTGTTCATAGGTGGTTCAAGTAGTTGATGATTGGTATGAGAAGAAAAGTTGAGTAGACTGCCCAGATCTACTGAAGTCTTTTGAAGCAGGCAGTGGGCATTATTAAAACACATAAAATACAGAGGTGTCTTGGCAAGGAAAATATTGACAGAATGTTTCCCCTCAAGGGGGTGGGGAGGGGTATCCTAGAAGGAAACTGCTTCAGAATAAAGGGGACCTATTTAATACGGGCATGAGGAGAAAGGTGTTCTCTCAGGGGTGTTGTAAATATTTGGAATACCCTATTACAGAAAACTGAAGAATTGAATAGCAAGATGGAGCAATTTTGCACCTAAGGGAGTCAACTGTGCTGGGAAACGTTGAGAAAGGAGAGCTGAAGTCAAGGTGGGATCAACTATCAGCTGGCACAGCAGCCTATTCCTGCCCCACTTCCTTAAATTCTTATGCTAGTCATGCACAAAACAAGCTAACCTTCACCAGCATGCAGGTGTCCATTCATGAATGCAAATAATATTTCTAGCGTTTGTCAACAATGAAATGGAATTTGATCTTTACTAACATTTAAAATAGCATTCCTTCCTTATCCTTCATTAGTCACCCACAAAGAGAAGGACCAATGTACAACATAGATAAAAATCACCAGCACTGCCTTTGGGACCATGAATTTGCATGATTTATATTTCAAACTCCATATTTAGAACCTATTTTGCAAAAATTTCCCACACACACTCCACTACAAGAGATTTATATAAAATTACCTGGGCTACCTGAAAATCTACAGAGAAATTCTTCCACAATAAACAAGGCAATCTCACCAAAACTTAGAAACTAAAATGTGCAATACACAAATTATATATAGTTTATGATTATTCATATTAGATAATGGTTTTAATTCTGAAAATTAAACCAAGACATGAGAAAATTTGCAGTTGTATTTTGTCATTTCTAAGAGATATACTTAAAAACATAAAGGGTTTTAGCTTCAGAACACAAAATTATAAATTTCATACATACATATATCACGACACAAAGATGTGTTTCTTACTTTTTCTTGGGTAACTTCACTTGTATAAAGCATCTGCCCTTCTTGATCCAACTCAAGGGACCAGCCTGGAGGTGGTTTTGGATCAATCGACTGGTATACAGGCATGTCCACTGGTGACTGTGGCTCACTGTAGTCCTCCTGTGACCAGTCTGACGGCTGCCGCTGATGACCTTGGAATCCAGGAGGACTCTCCTCAGTCAATTCTGGGTAATCTTGTTCTGGTGTGGGAGGCTGAAATGAGCACAACAAGAAATGAGCCAACCCCAAAACAGGGAAGAATTCACAGTTGATTAGTGATGGGTTTGACAGTTACAGAAATAGGTTCAGGGCAAGTTGATCAAATGTGTTACATGGAGTGAATATTGCAGGAAATGTGGGCTATATGCCTACAGTTGCCATGTTTATATTGATCTATAAATGCTCAGAGAACAGCACCATTTATGCTCCTCTCTCCAGAAAGCAGCTCCTCTTTGCTGGAATATTCTTGCAAATACCCACTGCCCTCTATATTAAATAACCTGGTGACACAGCGCTTCCTACACAAATACCATTCACAGAGCAAGCCTCACTTAGCTATTTGATCATGGGTGGTATCAGAGACAAACTTCTTACAATTATGTTAAGCTGTTAAACATTACTCTGAGTACCTTACATTTATATAACTGCAAACCATAGAGTAAGCTGGAACATTGCAATAGCTAATAAGAGCTAATGAAGCATTGTTAATGTATGAACTTGTCTAGTATGACACTAATTCCACACGGTAGGCTTATTCAGAAAGTCAGAAGGCATGGGATCCAGGGAAGTTTGGCCAGGTGGATTCAGAATTGGCTTGCCTGCAGAAGGCAGAGGGTCATGGTGGAGGGAGTACATTCGGATTGGAGGGTTGTGACTAGTGGTGTCCCATGAGGATCGGTTCTGGGACCTCTACTTTTTTGTGATTTTTATTAACGACCTGGATGTGGGGGCAGAAGGGTGTTGACAAGTTTGCAGACGACACAAAGGTTGGTGGTGTTGTAGATAGTGTAGAGGATTGTTGAAGATTGCAGAGACATTGATAGGATGCAGAAGTGGCAGATAGAGTTCAACCCAGAGAAGTGTGAGGTGGTACATTTTGGAAGGACAAACTCCAAGGCAGAGTACAAAGTAAATGGCAGGATATTTGGTAGTGTGGAGGAGCAGAGAGATCTGGAGGTACATTTCCACAGATCCCTGAAAATTGCCTCACAGGTAGATAGCATAGTTAAGAAAGCTTATGGGATGTTAGCTTTCATAAGTCAAGGGATAGAGTTTAAGACTCGCGAGATAATGACGCAGCTCTATAAAACTCTGGTTAGGCCACACTTGGAGTACTGTGTCCAGTTCTGGTTGCCTCACTATAAGAAGGGTGTGGAAGCATTGGAAAGGGTACAGAGGAGATTTACCAGGATGTTGGTTGTTTAGAGAGCATGCATTATGATCAGAGATTGGGGGAGCTGGGGCTTTATTCTTTGGAGAGGAGGAGGATGAGAGGAGACATGATAGAGGTGTACAAGATATTAAGAGGAATAGACAGAGTGGACAGCCAGCGCCTCTTCCCCAGGGCACCACTGCTCAATACAAGAGGACATGGCTTTAAGGTAAGGGGTGGGAAGTTCAAGGGGAATATTAGAGGAAGGTTTTTTACTCAGAGAGTGGTTGGTGCGTGGAATGCACTGCCTGAGTCAGTGGTGAAGGCAGATACACTAGTGAAACTAGTGAGACTACTAGACAGGTGTATGGAGGAATTTAAGGTGGGGGGTTATAAGGGAGGCAGGGTTTAAGGGTCAACATAACATTGTGGGTCGAAGGGCCTGTACTGTACTGTACTATTCTATGTTCTATGTTCTAATGGGGTTTCTGGAGAGCTGAAAATCCAGTTTTTGTCTGTCATCTGTGGTTCAAGCACAAAGGAGGAGTATGAAATTTTATTATTCATTGCAATTTTTTTGACAGGGGCATGAGGTAAGTGACATTTTTTTAAACTAAAAACTATGAAGGATCCTAAAGAAGGATCTCAGCCCGAAACATCGACTGTTTGCTCTTTTCCATAGATGCTGCCTGGCCTGCTGAGTTCCTCCAGCATATTGTATGTGTTGTTTATTTAAAGCCAAATTAATTTTCTCTCTTTCCCAGATTTGACAGACTCATTTCAACCTGAAACATCATCTGTTTTTCTTTCCACTGCGACTACCCGACCTTCTGATTTATTGCAGCTTTCTGGCATCTGCAGATTTTATTTTTGGTTTTTATTAATTTTCAATTCCACATTGCCTTGGGGCAGAAGAAATTCAAATTTCTGGAATTTGTGGGGAGAAGATGCTGACAAGGCGTGACTAGACTTTCTTTTTCATCTGCCAAAAGCAATTGGTTAAAACTATAAATGGATACTTGTAATTAATTGGTTTTAAATCACAAGATGTAGGAACAGAATTAGGCCATTTGGCCTATCGAGTCTGCTCCACCAGTTCATGAGTGATCCATTTTTCCCTCTCAGCCCAGTCTCCTGCCTTCTCCCCATATCCTTCATGCCCTGACTACTCAAGAATCTATCAACCTCTGCCTTAAGTATACCCAATGACTTGGCCTCCACAGCTGCCTGTGGCAATGAATTCTACAGATTCACCACTCTCTGGCTAAAGAAATTCTTCGTCAACTCCATTCTCAATTGACATCTTTGTATTCTGAGGCTGTACCCTCTGGTCCTAGACTCCCCTGTTACAGGAAACATCCTTTCCGTATCCACTCTATCTAGGTCATTCAACATTCAATAGATTTCAATGAAATCCCACCTCATTCTTCTAAATTCCAGCAAATATAGGCCCAGAGCCAATACTCTTTAGAAAATGTATTGCCCAGAATTCTTTACTTGTACATCATTTTTGTGATGCGCTTGTATTTGGGATGATAGATCAGATCACATTTCAGAGTGGCCCATATCTGTGCTTAAAGTGGCAAATACAAACACAAAGAACACCAGCTTGCATACTTTTTCATATTGGTTGTGCTTGTCTAAGTGGAATTACCCCTTATGCATGATTACCAATGATGTAGTCATTCAGTATGTGGCTTTCTGACAATCAGTCATTAGAACCTTAAACCCCTACCTGGGCATACTTTTGCTATCCTGTTTCTGAAGCACGGAAGGTCACTGTTTTCTTTCAAAAGAAGAAGGTATCAGATATAGGAGTCGCCAGCGAGGCCAGCACTCATTACCTATCTCAGTGAAGAAATGTGGATAAATCACCTTTTAAACCACTGTAGTCTATGTGATGAAGAGGCTCCCACAGCACTGGGAGCAGTGCAAGAATGCCAATGCAGTGAAATAAACAGCATATAAGAGCAAATAAGAAGATCATTTTTGAGCAATAAACAGCAGATAAATTCCAAGTCAGGAACATGCATGGCGCAAGAGAACATGCAAATAATTCATAGTGGTGCGTACAGCCGACTGCTACTGCCAACCTCGGAGATACAGCTGAGAATATCTTGGCAAGTAGCTTTACTGCATCCTGTTGATAGCACGAGGTTAAACAGATGTACAAAGTTTATTTTAATTATTTTCCTGAATATTTTTTCTTTCCTCAAACAGGGTTTCCCTTCCATTCTTCATTAAAAAAAGAGAATGACCTATCCTCCTCTATTCTAATTTGAGGAAAGCCTGCATTCATGTGGAACAAGTTGAGAAGAGACTTGACACAGGTACAATAACAATAACTAAAAAACATTTAGACATGTACATGGACAGGAAAGGTTTACAGCAGGGGTTCTCAACCTTTTTTTTATGCTATGCACCTCAACCATTAACCGAGGAGACCACGGAGCCCAGGCTGGGAATCCCTGGTTTAGAGGGATATTGTAGACCCCAGTCTGTTCGGATTGACAACATCTCCTTCACTGTCTCCATCAGCACAGGTGTACCACAAGGCTGTGTGCTTAGCCCCCTGCTCTACTTGCCTTATACTTACCAGTAAGTGGGGCTAAGCTCAGCTCCAATGCCATATTCAAGTTTGCTGGCGACACCACCGTCATTGGCTGAATCAAAGTTGGTGACGGATCAGTGTATAGGAGGGAGATTGAAAATCTGGCAGAGTGGTGTCACTGCAATCTCTCACTCAATGTCAACAAGACCAAGGAGATAATTATTGACTTCGAGAGAATGAAACCAGAGGTCCATGAGCCAGTCCTCATCAGAGGATCAGATGTGGAGAGGGCCGGCAACTTAATTGCTCAGTGTTATTATTTTGAAGGATCTGTCCTGGGCCCAGCACTTAAGTGCAATTACAAAGAAAGCACAGCTGTACCTTTACTTCCTTAGGAGCTTGCAGAGATTCGGCATGATATTAAAACTTTGACGGACTTTTATAGATGTGTAGTGGAGAGTGTATTGACTGGCTACATCATGGCCTGGTATGGAAACACTAATGCCTTTGAATGTGAATTCCTACAAAATGTAGTGTGTAGTGGATATGGCCTAATCCATCATGGACAAAGCCCTCCCCACTATTGAACACATCTACACAAAACATTGCCGCAGGGATGCAGCATCCATCATCACGAATCCCACCACCCAGGCCACGCTCTCTTCTCACTACTGCCATCAGGGAGGAGGTACAGGAGCCTCAGGACCCACACCACCAGGTTCGGGAGCAGTTATTACCGCTCAACCATTACGCTCTTGAACCAAAGGGGATAACTTCACTCAACTTCACCTCAAGGACTCTTCATCTCATGTTCTTGATAATTATTGCTTATTTATTTATTATTTCTTTCTTTTTGTATTTGTACAGTTTGTTGTCTTTTGCACACTTGTTGAATGCCCAAATTGGTGCAGTCTTTTATTGATTCTGTTATGGTTATTATTCTATGGATTTATTGAGTATGCCAGCAAGAAATTAAATCTCAGGGTTGTATATGGTGATATATGTATTTTGTTAATAAATGTACTTTGAACTTTGACATGGGCTAAAACACAGGCAAATATAATCTGCTTAGATGGGCATCTTTGTCAGCATGGAGGAGTTGGTTTTGAAGGGCCTGTTTTCATACTGTATTGCTCTTTGATTCTATGACTGACCAAGAGACAGAGTCGTGCCAAAGAGAGACACATGCACAGAGGGATAAAAGTATATGCCTGTGAATCAAGAGTGGAAAATTCAATGTCCATACCATTGAGATTAAAATTGCCAAGTGGAACACAAGATGTTTTTTCTTCCAATTTGTTGTTTGGCCTCTCTGTAACAATTGAGAAGGCTAACGACAGGCAGATCAGAATGGGAGTGGGAAGGGCAGATAAAATAGCATGCAACTTTGAGCTCCAGATGGTCTTTGTGAATAGAGCTCAGGAGCTCCGCAAGATATTCACCTACACTAAACTTGGTTTCTCTTATGTAGAGGAGACCACATTGTGAGCATTGAATGTAGAAAAGAAGGTGGAAGGGGTGCAGGTGAACCTCTGACTCATTTAGAAAGGCTGCTTACATCTTTGGGAGGTATTGAGTGAGGTGGTGCAAGTGCTGGTAATAATACTCCTACAGTTGTAAGTGGAAGTCCCAAGGTAAAGGGATGAGGAATGAACAGACTAGGAAGTCACAAAATGGTATTCCCTGCAGGAACCACGCAGGACCTGGTGGAGCAAGCAAAGGATCATAAACACAGGAGATTCTCCAGATGCTGGAAATCTTGAGCCACACACGATTATGGAGGAACTCAGTTCAGGCAGCATTTATGAAGACAAATAGACAGCCAATCTTTCAGGCCAAGACCCTTTATCAGGGTGAAATATTGAGTGTAGAGATTGCTGTGGTGAAAGGCAAGGATCAGAGGGAAATCTGTTGCTAACCTGTCTGTGGAGGTGGGAGGTGGGGGGAGGGGGAAGGAATCTTAAAGGAGCATTGGATGAATGTTTGGATCAAAACGAAAATGATGGGATTCCTGGAGCTTGTCCACAAAGGTTTGGGTTTGGTTTTACATAAACAAAATCTCTAGATTCTATAAATCCAAAATTAAAAAAGAAATTGCTGGAAACTTTCAACAGGTAGGGAGCATCAAAGGAGAGAGAAAAAGTGGCAAACTGAAACATTAGCAGGTTCTGAGGCATGCTTGACCTGAAATATTAATTCTGTTTCTTTCCTCACAGGTGCTGCCTGACCTGATGAATACTTCCAGTGGAAAAAATTCCTTGCTTCTCTCCTCCACTGTTCTCCACTCTGGCCTCTCATGTTTTCACCTGCCTATCATCTCCCCCGGTACCTCTCCTTTCCTTTCTCCTATTGTCCACTCTCCTCAATCAGGTTCCTTCCTCTCCAGCCCTTTACCTTTCTCCCCTATGTGGCTTCACCTATCACCTTCTAGCTAGTCTCCTTCCCATCCCCCCATCCTTTTATTCTGGTGCCTTTCCCCTTCCCTTCCAGACCTGAAGAATGGTTTTGGACTGAAAAGTCAACTCTTTATTCATTTCTATAGATGCTGCCTGCCCTGCTAAGCTCCTACAGCATCTTGTGTGTGTTGCTCTGGATTTCCAGCTTCTGCAGACTGATTTGTGTTTATGAATACTTCCAGTGTTTGATTCCAGGGCTTTGAGTCTGAAGGATATTGCACTTCACAGGATTTCATTCAATGAACAGCGTAAAGTACTGCTAACCTTTGAAACCAAGTCCCAATTTTCCATTTCTAGATACAAATCAGTGAGCTTCCCCTCCCGCCAGCCACAGAAACATACCCTCTGGTCTCGAGTAATATCTTCGCGGTCCATCGTGTCTGGCTCTTGTTCAGGTCGTTCCCACGTGGTCTCCCTAGTTTCTGGATTATAGTAATAGGGCTGACCACTAACTTCATCAAAGTGTGTTTCCCATACTGCCAAGGGAATGCTTATACTAGAACTGCGAGAAGATGAGGCTTGCGGCTCCCTGCTCTCCAAGGTTTCGAACGGACAATCCCAAGTTGTCTGTCCAGTCACCGGGTTGTAGTAGAAAGGTTGCCCACTCGCTTCGTCAGTATGCGTTTCCCATTCTTCCTGCTGATTGGTTAAGCCAGTGTTGGGAACCGATTGTTCCTCAACTAACTCCTGCTTCAGCTGTGCAACATTCTGATACACTGCCTCAGGTTTCTTATTGAACACCTTTAAAAGAAAAAGAAAATGAGATTCAATGAAGTCCATGTGGGGGAAAGAGAACAAACTCTTATTTTTAAATACTGCCCTTTCACTCAACAGACTCCAAATTGCTTTACAAGCAGGTGTGTCCATTTTTGGCAATACACAGACGAACATTACAGCACATTAAAGCAATACATTTTCCTGCAATTTCCTCCTCTTTAAAATATAAGATGTTACCCAGCCCTTAAATACAGAAATTCAAATGCTGTCAAAAATAGTTAAAATACCCTACGAAATCAGCACTTTTAAAAAAAATTTCTGTAGCTTCTTTGAAGGAGGTAGTTTCCATATCAACATTCCCAACAAAACTGAAGATCATGAAGAAACTGCGCCCCCAACTTGTGATTGGCAATAATTAGTCAGCAGGACTCCTGGCAACTTTCAAACATACAATGCAGCAGGCACCATTCTGTGGCAGTTATAGAGTCAGAGATAAATACAGCCCATCTAGTCCGCGCCGAACCTTTTAAGCTGCCTAGTCTTATTGACCTGCACCAGGACCATAGCCTTCCATACTCCCCCCCATCCATGTACCTATACAAACTTCTCTTAAATGTTGAAATTGAATACCTTGCACTGGCAGCTCATTCCACACTCTCACAACCCTCTGAGCGAAGTTTCCCCTCGCGTTCCCCTTAAACATTTCACCTTTCACCCTTAACCCATGAGCTCTCTTTGTCGTCCCACCCAACCTCAGTGGATCTCAGTAGTGTGTGCAATCCTTCTTATAACTCAGGACCTCCAGTCCCAGCAAAATCCTTATAAATTTTCTCTGTACTCTTTCAACCTTATTTATATCTTTCCTGTAGGTAGGTGATGAAAACTGCACACAATACTCCAAATTAGATCTCATCAATGTCTTATACAACTTCAACATACATCCCATCTCCTGCACCCAATACATTGATTTATAAAGGTCAATGTGCCAAAAACTTTCTTTACAACTATATCAACATGTGACACCGCTTTCCATAAATTATGGACCTATATTCCCAAGTCCTTGCTCTACTTCACTCCTCAGTGCCCCACCGTTCACCATGTAAGACCCATCCTCGTTGGTCCTACCCAAGTGCAAAGACTTGCACTTGTCAGCATTAAATTCCATCTGTCATTTTTCCATTTGGTCTATATACTGCTGCGAGCTCTGATAGCCTTCCTCCCTATCCACTACACCCCCAATCTTGGGGTCATCTGCAGATTTGCTGATCCAGTTTACCATATTATCATCCAGATCATTGATATTGCTGACAAACAATAAAGGACCCAGCAGTGATCCCTGGAGTACTCCACCAGTCACAGGCCTCCAGACAGAGAGGCAACCAACTACTATATTTAAGAGGAAGTTAGATATGGCCCTTGTGGCTAAAGGGATCAGGGGGTATGGAGAGAAAGTAGGTACAGGGTTCTGAGTTGGATGATCAGCCATGATCATACTGAATGGTGGTGCAGGCTCGAAGGGCCGAATGGCCTACTCCTGCACCTATTTTCTATGTTTCTATGTTTCTACTACCACTCTTTGGCTTCTCACACAAAACCAATGTTTAATCTAAGTTACTACCTCATCTTGAATGTCGATTACATAGATGGCTTTGTTGCCAAGTTTGCAGATGATATAAGGATTGGTGGAGGGGCAGGTAGTGTTGAGGAAACAAGGCCGTAGAAGGACTTAGACAGATTAGGATAATAAGCAAGAAAGTGACAAATGAAATACAATGTTGGAAAATGCATGGTCATGCACTTCGGTAGTAGAAATAAATGTGTAGACTATTTTGTAAATGGGGAGAAAATCCAAAAATCTGAGATGCAAAGGGACTTGGGAGCCCTTGTGCAGAACACCCTAAAGGTTAACTTGTAGGTTGAGTTGGTGATGAGGAAGGCAAATGCAATGTTAGCAATCATTTCAAGAGGTTTAGAATACAAGAGCAGGGATGTGATGCTGAGGCTTTATAAGGCACTGGTGAGGCCTCACCTTGAGTATTATGAACAGTTTTGGGTTGCTCATCCAAGAAAAGATGTGCTGGCATTGGAGAGAGTCCAGAGAAGATTCACACGGATGATTCTGGAAATGAAAGGGTCATCATACGAGGAACTTTTGATAGTTCTGGGTCTGTACTCACTGGAATTTGAAAGAACAAAGGGTGATCTCGTTGAAACCTTTCGAATGTTAAAAGGCCTAGACAGAATAGATTTGGAAAGGATGTTTCCCATGGTGGGAGAGTCAACAAGAGGGTACGGCCTCAGGATATAGGGGTATCCATTTAAAACAGAGATGCAGAGAAATTTCTTTAGCCAGATGGTGGTGAATTTGTGGAATCTGGTACCACAGTCAGCTGTGGAGGCCAGGTTGTTGGGTGTATTTAAGGCAGAGCTTGATAGGTTCTTGACTGGACACAACATCAAAGGAAAAGTCCAGGGAAAAAAAGATTAGCCATGATAAAATGGTGGAGCAGACTTGATGAGCCAAATAGCCTAATTCTGCTCCTATGTCTTATGGTCTAAAGCAGCATATTAAAACCCCCCACCCACTCCTGGTATTCTCTCTTCTACCTCCTCTCACAGGGTAGAAAATACCAAAGCATGTACCACCAGACTCAAGGACAGCTTCTATCCCGCTGTTACAAGACTATCGAATAATCTTCTAGTATGATAACTAGATGGACTCTTATTGCCTTGTACCATATTATCTGTCTACACTTTCTCTATAACTATATTATTTTCCTTTGTAGTATTGCAATGCACTTTTGTTATGGAATTATTTGTTTGAATGGCATGCAAAACAAAAATTTTCCACTATCCCTTCATATATGATGATAATAAACCAACTTAACAATCTTTAATTTACAAGTTTATAATTGGTTTATTGTCACATGGACCAAGATACAGTGAACGGCTTTTGCATCCAGACAGATAATCTTGGTTTCTTTGTGACAAATCAAAAGCAGCCGCTGTATCACTTTCCCCATCTCTTATCTTTCCATATGTAATGGAGATTCTCAAAGCACTGAAATGAGAAGTCACTTGTAGAATTTTGGAAATGTCAAGCAAAGGTCGTTTGGTTCACCAGCATTCAACTCAGAGTGAAGCTATACTTTGGGTTCGAAGCATTCTTAGAATGAACACTGTTGTTTGTAGATTTAGTTAATTTAAAGGACAATATTACTTAATATACTATATCTCATCTCTTATTCCAAATTAGAGTCACAAACAGACATGAACACGTAGGCAGTAATGCACAGAACAACAAACAAACAATGACTTGTGTAAGTTCTGCTGGGACAGGAATTCAGGAAAACTCATCACTTGCTTTCCTCTTTCAGACAAGATACACAAATTTGAACTGCAAATTGTAAAGTGTTGCACAACTCCTAGCAGAATAACTACCCCATTACATCAATGGTTCGTCTACCACAGACAGAGGTCACCCAGTGAACAGTTATTATGGATGACTCAGGGGCTGGTTGAAGAAAGCAAGGAAAAAGTGCACAATACAAGAATATAATTTGCTTAAGTTTCACATTCCAGCAGGAATAGTGAGTGGATTGCCACACTCAACATCTCAGGACTACAAGTCAAAATTTACAATTAGCCACGCAAACAGATTTCAGCACTGGAATTGGGTAGTAATTAATGTTTTAAAACTTGAGAGACAAAGAGTGTTATCAGATGTAGCTCATCCATTCACTAAAATGATCCTGAAAGATGTGGGAAATGCCATGGTACAGAAATAGACTTGGGAAATTTACAACTTACTGTTACTAAGTCAAGTCACTTTTATTGTCATTTCAACCATAACTGCTGGTACAGTACACAGTACTTCCATTCATAAAGAACTTCCATTCATGCATAATCAATACCCTGATGCAAAATTTGATCAGCTCAAAATGCAACAACAGCTTCATAACACTGAACAACAGCTTTCACTTTTCTCAAGACTCCAGTGATATGAGTGCATATTTTTAGTCACAGTGCAGCCATAAGGGCATTTATCATGTCCAAAACTACCCAAACACCTTTTACATTATACCTTAATAAGGACATCGCATCCATACCTGCTGATGTTTCAGTGGATAATGAGACCCATAATGCAACCCAGTTACCATTAAGGCTTCACTGTATTTCAGGCTCGGAGTCTCCTCCGAGTAGATCAGTATCTCAAATGTATCAAAGTTTCAGCAACAGCCACGTGCCAATGATTTCCAGTGATTGCGAAAGTGCAGCTCAATACAGAGGACTTCCTCTTCTGGTTGTAGTTCAAGTCAAAAAGCCGAATGTGACAGGTGAGTAAAACCTGTGCAACTTGGACATGGAGTTTAGATGATGTTTTATTTATTTATATATTAATTTATTTTAATAAAGGACAGCTGGGATGTTGAAACAGTTGAGAATAGAGGAAACAGGATACATAATATCGAGAAGAGCTTGAGAGTCCTTCCTGTTGACCCGCTATCCATAACAGGGCTCCACTGTACAGTTACATTTAGCATGATTCTACTACAGCTCAGGGAGTTGGAGTTCAATTTCAGCATCATCTGTAAGGAGTCCGTATGCCACTCTGTGGAATGCGTGGGTTTCCAAAGATGTACCAGTTATTACAGTTAATTGAGGTTTGCCGGGGGGTTGCTGGGCAGCACGGCTCGAAGAGCCAGAAGGGCCTGTTCCACACTGCATCTTTAAATAACAAAAATAACTGAAAAAGGAACTCTGAAACTAGAAATTAATTAGATAATATGATCATTACTCTTTCAGAGTTTGCCATATACAAACTAGCTGCTGCTTTTTCTACACTGCAATATTGAGTAAACCCACATTGCTGATTTGTCATGTCCCGGGTTCCTTAAAGCTAGAATTCAGAGAGTGGTACAGGAGCCTGATGATGCAAATTCAATGCATTAGTAACAACTTCTTCCCCTCCCCCATTTGACTTAAGAATAGTCCAAGAACACCATCTCACTACAAGATCCTGAAGAAGGCTTTCAGTCTGAAACGTTGACTTGATTCCCTTCCATAGATGCTGCTTGGCCTGCTGAGTTCATCCAGTATTTTGTGTGTGTGTTACTCTGGATTTCCAGCATCTGCAGAATCTCTTGTTTACCACCCATTTCTCTTTTACCCTATTTCAGTTATTTTTAATATTTTGCACTGTACTGCTGCCACAAAACAAAAATGTCATGACTTATGTCAGTGTTAATAAAGCTGATTCTGATGATCTAGTTCCTGCTTCGTTCTAGTCAGCTGAATTCCAGCATTAGAACTGATTAATTACCGAACCAGTCACATAATAGAAGATTTATTTTCAGATTGGCAAAATGTTTCCTTATATCTGCCCATTCCAAAGGTTAAGAAATGAAAGGCAGAGATGAAGGTGTTTTATTTGAGGGTGGGGGGGAGGGGGAGATCTCCCAAATGGTTAGATCAAATGATCTGTTTCTATCCTGCAGATTCCCCATAATTCTATACAGTGTTTGCATTGTTTTCTACCCATTGTAACAAATAGTCTGCATAAAACGCAAAGCATGTGGCGGCTAGCATACAATGCCTTTCCAGTTGTTTTAAGCTTCATCTGCGATGGTATTAGCCGATTTAAACATAAGAAGCCTACTAAAATACCCTAAAGAAATTTCAAGTAAATATATTAACCTTTCATCCACCAGTACGTCAACAATACTTGGATATAAAAGGCAGAAACACTGTGATGTCCTCAACTATAGTTAAGCTTATTATTGCATTCAGGGAACAGCTACAGGAGCCTGAAGACACACACTGAATATTTTAGTAACGGCTTCTTCCCCTTCCACCACCTGAATTCTGAATGGTCCATTAACACAGCCACATTATTGTGCTCAATTTTTGCAATATACAGTGGCATGCAAAAGTTTGGGTGCCACTGGTCAAAATTTCTGTAACTATGAATAGCTGAGTGAGTAGAAGATGAACTGATCTCCAAAAGTCACAAAGTTAAAGATGAAACATTCTTTTCAACATTTTAAGCAAGATCAGTGTATTCTTTTCGTTTTGTACAATTTTAGAGTGAAGTAAAGAAAAGGAGCACCATGCAAAAATTTGGGCACTCCAAGAGATTTGAGCTCACAGATAACTTTCACCAAGGTCTCAGACCTTAATTAGCTTGTTAGGGCTATGGCTTGTTCGCAGTCATCATTAGGAAAGGCCAGGTGATGCAAATTTCAAAGCTTTATAAATACCCTGATTCCTGATGAAGTTAAAATAGAACTTTTGGCTGCAATGAGTAAAGGTATGTTTGGAGAAAAAAGGGTGCAGAATTTCATGGAAAGACACCTCTCCAACTGTTAAGCATGGGGGTGGATTGATCAGGATTTGAGCTTGTGTTGCAGCCAGTGGCACGGGGAACATTTCACTGGTAGGGATAACAATGAATTCAATTAAATACCAGCAAATTCTAGAAGCAAACTTCACACTGTCTGTAAAAAAAAAGCTGAAGATGAAAAGAGAATGGCTTCTACAACAGGATAATGATCCTAAGCACACCTTAAAATCCACAACGGACTACCTCAAGAAGCGCAAGCTGAAATTTTTGCCATGGCTCTCACAGTCCCTCGACCTAAACATCATCGAAAATCTGTGGATAGACCTCAAAAGTTCAGTGCATACAAGACGGTCCAAGACTCTCACAGAACTAGAAGCCTTTTGCAAGGAAGAATGGGTGAAAATCCCCCAAACAAGTATTGAAAGATTCTTAGCTGGCTACAGAAAGCATTTACAAGCTGTGATACTTGCCAAAGGGGGTGTTACTAAGTACTGACCATGCAGGGTGCCCAAACTTTTGCTTCAGGCCCTTTTCTTTTGTTACTGTAAAAGATGGAAATAAAAAAGTAACCTTGCTTAAAATATTAAAGAAATATGTCATCTTTAACTTTATGCCTTTATAACTTTATTGACTTAGCTATTCACAGTAACAAAAATTTTGACCAGGGGTGCCCACACTTTTGCATGCTACTGTATACGGTGTACATTTCTTGATATAACTTGTAGTAACTTTAAGTATAGCACTGTACTGCTGGAAGAAAACAACACATTTCATGATAATAATTCTTACTCCCATAGTTCTGATCCTGTCCAAAGTTAAGGATGCAACAACAACACAATTATTGATAGGCAAATCAACTAGCCAGGTCCAGAAATTAACAGATACGCCAATAATTTTAGAGTTAGAGTTAGAGATACAGATCAGAAATGGTCTCTTCGTCCCACCAATTCTTCAATGATCATCAACAACCCTGCTTACATCAATTCGGCATTAATCTCATGTTTTATTCTCCCCACTTTCTTATCAACTCCTCCCCAATTCTGCAAACACCTACACCACAGTGGCAATTTACCATGGCCAATTAGCCCACATCTTAGTAATGCGGGAGGAAAGCCATGTGGTCATAGGGAGAATGGGCCAATTCCACACAATCAAAATGGATCAAGCTTCTGGCATTGAGCTCTTCCATTTGTGCCACTGTGCCACTCAAGAGATGAGTGTTTCTGGATGCTGTGGATTGATCCATGCTCCACTTTCTTCACAATTATAAGAACTTTGTGGATTCCACAGGAATTTGCCTATCGCCACAATAAGTCTACAGCAGATGCAATCTCAATGGCACTTCACACAGCCTTAGATCTCTGGCAACAGCTCTGTCAAGACCCTGTCATTAACTATAGCTCAGTGTTTAACACCATCATTCCCACAATCCTGATCAACAAGTTACAGAACCTGGGCCTCTGTACCTCCCTTTGCAACTGGATCTCCAACTTCCTAACCAGAAGATCACAATCTATGCAGATTGGTGATAATATTGCCTCCTCACTGATGAGCAACTCAGGGGTATGTGCTTAGACCACTGCTTTACTCTCTGTATACCCGTGCCTATATGGCTAAGTATAGCTCAAATACCATATAAATTTGCTGATGATACAACCATTGTTGGTAGTATCTCAGATGGAGATCAGGGCATGCAGGAGCGAGATATGCCACCAAGTTGAGTGGTGTCGTAGCAACAACTTTGCATTCAATATCAGTAAGACGAAAGAGCTGGTTGTAGACTACCGGAATGGTAAAACAAGGAGACATGAACCAATCCTCAGACGGGTCAGAAGTGGAGAGAGTGAGCAGTTTCAAGTTCCTGGGTGTCAGGATCTGAGGACCTAACCTGGTCCTAACATATCAATGCAGCTATAAAGGAGGCAAGACAGCAACTATATTTCATTAAGAGTTTGAAGAAGTTTGGTTTGTCAACTAAAACACTCGAAAACCTCTATAGATGTAGAGTAGAGAATATTCTGACAGGCTGCTCACTGTCTGGTACGGGTACAGGACTGAAAGAAGCTACAGAAAGTCATAAAATGAGTCAGTTCCATCTTGGGTGCTAGTCTCCGTACTGCCCAAGACATCTTCAATCAGAGGTGCCTAAGGAAGGCGACATCCATGAATAAGGACTCCCATCATCCGGGGCACATTCTCTTCGCATTACTATCAGGATGGAGGCACACACTCCATGATTCAGAAACAGTTTCTTTCCCTCTGCCATACGATTCCTAAATGGACATTGAACCCATGAATAGATTTTTAATCTATTTAATATACATATATACTTACTGTAATTGATTTACAGTACTTAATTATTTTCTTTCTATATTATCATGTACTGCATTGAAATACTGCTGCTAAGTTAATAAATTTCATGACACATGCTGGTGATAATAAACCAGATTCTGATTCTGAACTGCCCACAGAAAAGCTAATGAATAACAAGAACTGCAGATGCAAGAAATCTAAGCTTCATCTCAAAAAGCCAAGACTAGCAATGAACAGCCATTTTACTTTTTGCCAATTACTTTCTCTCATGTTAAGTTTGGTAACCCGATTCCTACTACATCATTAGCCTTCCTTTTAATTGATTCTGTATGTGCTCCCTTGTTGCTATATCAACACTAATTCATTCCAACCTCAATACTTGTGATTTCGAAAACCCACCCGTTTCGGTAACAGATTATTAAATATTAACTAATATTTAATATTAAAGTATTTCTTCCTTTGTAGATGCTCCCAACTTGCTGAGTGGCTCTGGTGTCTTTTTTTAATTTCAGATTTACAATATTTTCCCTAACAAACTAACATTTGTTAAGAGTTCAAGTAGCAATTTAGATACAGATGATACACAAGTGGATATTAAGATAGAGAACAAAGGTTCTACTCCAGCACAATAAAATGGAAGAGTATAGAAGGTCATAGACCACCTCAATCTTTTTACAACTGTGCTAATGGGAAACAGAGCTGTTAGAAAAGTTTCAGGTTTGTAAACCTGACTTAGACTACTGTAATATGCAACATTTTTCAGCTTCCACTGTATTAAATTAGGTCCTTATATTTTCAATCTATATACAACACCAAAATTCAAGGATAAAATCAGAAAAATAACAGGTTCTGCTCACAAGTACAGCAAGTGACTTAGAGACATCAACACAAGAATTTGTTCAATGAAGAAAAGTATTAAAACTGCCTGGGCAAGGATGTTATCAATTTTGAAACTACAGTTAGCAATGTGACCATGAACAGCAGTCACAATACAGGCTCTGAAGATGATCACCGCCTCTATTTTTAGATCTCTGTGCTAGACTGAGTCTCATTTACCTGCTGCAACTCTTAGATTGTTTCTACATGTAGACATAAATTTCTTAATCCTGTATATCCACACCAATTATCTCTCACTTCTACATGTCACAGGAACAGGAAGAGGGTATTTATCTCTTTCAGCCTGTGCTGCAGCAGGCTATTTTGAGATCAAACTCTATGAATCCGATTTGCACTACCAACTGTCATTTGTAGCACAGAGATCCAAATTTCTCTCATCTTGTTTCGAAACTTCACTCTTCAAAATGTGTAATTCAAACATTAGACCTTGCCTTCTCGTCAGCAAGTTTCACACCCATCAGCTCCCCTTATTAATTTATAAATTCCAAACAAATAATGTCATCCTTCTAAATTCCAGGAACTACCCACAATGTGTGTGTGATCATGGTTTTAAGTGAACTCTTGGTATCTGATAGGCACGTTTGCAACGCACTCCCGCCAAGGCCATTGCCTTTGAAAATAAGACATACAGTGCAATTTCATTCAGCACTTCATACTCCAAAATTGATTTTACCTCCCGTTAAACCAAACAGCAATCACTTAAATGAAAAATTGGACCAGCCATCTGAAGCCGCAATGCACAACAGGTAGAACACCCATTTGAAAACTCTCCTCCCTAGGTCCACCCTCTTCCCTGCTAGTGTTTAGCTGCCATGGGATTTGTGCTCAAAAGTCATTGAGTCATACCACACAAAAATAAGACCTTTTGCCACACCATTCTATGCCCACCTTTGGGCCCATCCTTCCAAGCTAATGACCTTCTGGTCTTATGCAGCAGAGGCAGAAGCTGCTTTACAACAATGCTGCTCCCATCAGGACCAGTATACAGTGTGCTAGAAAGTTTGTGAACCTTGTAGAATTTCCTCTATTTCTGCTTAAGTACGACCTAAGATATGATCAGGTCTTCACACATCCTAAAACCAGATAAAGATAACCCAATTAAATAAATAACACAAAAGACATTATACCTGTTCATTCATTTATTGAGGAAAAATGATCCAATAATATACGTATTTGTTGGAAAAAATGTGAACCTCTGGGGGTAGTGCCTTCTACAAAAGCTCTTTGGAGTCAGGTGTTCCAATCAATGAGATGAGATTGGAGGTGTGGGTTGTAGAGGTGCCCTGCCTTATATAAAAAAATACACAAAGTCAGGTTACTGACAGAGCCTGCTCTTCTCAAGAGAGTCTGCTTATGTGCACCATGCCTCGATCAAAGCAAATTTCAGAGGACCTTAGAAGATAATTGTAGAGAGGCATCAAGCTGGAAAAGGCTACAAATGCATTTCTAAAGACTTGAGTGTTCATCAGTCCACAGAAATAGAAATTTTCTATAAATGGAGGAAACTCAGTAGCATTGTTACTCTCCTTAGGAGTGGGCATCCTGCAAAGATCACACTCTGCAATCTTAAGGAGATGAAAAAGAATCCAAGGGTAACAGCAAAAGACCTGCAGAAATCTCTAGAACTGCTAAGGTCTCTGTTCATGTATCCACTATATGAAAAACATTGAACAAGACTGGTGTTCATGGAAGGACACCACAGAGGAACCCACTGCTCTCAAAAAAAAAAAATTGCTGCACGTCTCAAGTTTGCAAAATACCACCTGGATGTTCCACAATGCTTATGGGACAAATGTTCTGTGGACAGATGATACAAAGCATGATGGAAGGAGCTTCCATAATGTTTGGGGCTATTTTGTTGCCTCAGGGCCTGGACAGCTTGCAATCGTTGAGGGAACAATGAATTCAAAATTGTATCAAGACATTTTACAGGAGAAAGTCAGGATAGCAGCCTGTCATCCTTAATAGAAGTTAGATAATGCAACAAGACAATCTGAAAGACAAGAGAAAATCAACTGCAGAATGGTTTTTTTAAAAAAAAGAAAATTTGTGATTTGGAATGGCCAAGTCAAAGTCCTGACCTTAATCTTACAGAAATGTTGTGGAAGGTCCTGAAGCAAGCAGTTCACGCAAGGAAGCCCACCAACATCCCAGAGCTGAAGCAGTTTTGGAAGGAGTAATGGCTTAAAATTCCTCCAAGCTGATTTGCAGGACTGACCAACAGTTACAGAAATGTTTGGTTGAAGTTATTGTTGCACAAAGGGGTCACACTAGTTACTGAAAGCAAAAATTCACATACCTTTTCCAAAATACATAATATTGGATATTTTTTCTCAATAAATAAAAATAATGTTTTTTGTATGTTATTTATTTAATTGGATTCTCCTTATCTAGTTTTAGGACTTGTGTGGTCTGATCACATTTTAGGTCATATTTATGCAGAAATGGGTAAATTCTACAGGGTTCACAAACTTTCTAGCACCACTGTAGGTCACTGTACAACACCAATGCTACTTCTCACTCTTTTATGATCTTTAAATGGGGCATCTAATTTGAAACCTGTGCTGTACACAACTCCATTAAACCAAAACCGAACTTCCAACAAGTATATTATTAACTGAGCTGAAGCTCAAATGTCTTCCAACTCACTACCATCTGCAAAGATCTAGAAAGATTTTAAACGTACGTAATTATATTAAGGCATCTTTTTTCTCTACCTCCTAATCGCAAACAGGTTTTTTTTCTTTTACAAATTGCTACTTGTGCAGACAATTTCATCATCAACATTATGTGCCGTGTCGTACAACATGAGCGATTATGGTCTTCCATCTGTCTTTTATCGAATCGTTGCCTGTGGGATAGACCCCCTTCACACTATTGTTCTTGTTCTTTTCTCTTTCTATGTCCATAATTGTTCTTGGCAATCTTTTCTACAGAAGTGGTTTGCTATTGCCTTCTTCTAGGCAGTGTCTTAATAAGATGGGTGACCTTAGCCATTATCAACATTCTTCAGAGATTGTCTGCCTGGTGTCAGTGATCACATAACCAGGACTTGTGATATGCACCAGCTGCTCATACGACCATCCACCACCTGCTCCTATGGCTTTACGTGACCCTGATCGGGGTGGGGGGGGGGCAAAGGGGGCTAAGCAGGTACGGCACCTTGCCCAAGTGTGACCTACAAGCTGGCAGAGGGAAGGAGCATCTTTCACCTCCTTTGGTAGAGATACATATCCACCCCATCAGCTGGTAGACAATTTATACACTTTTAAATAAATAGTTAATTTTCAAGTTCTCCCATTTAGAACTCCTTTCAAGTCAGTAACTTCTAATTTGTTACGAGCTTCTGTTTCCTGTGATTATCTATCCTGCACCATGCTTCATTCATCACTAATCATGTGTCAATAATCTCAAAATATTTTCTTCCGATCCATGGCATACACTGTGGTTTCCTGTTAATTCGAGGATAACCCAGATTTGTTTGGTCCTACAGCAACAAACAAAATGCTGGAGGTAATCAATGGGTCAGTCAACGTCCACGGAGGGTCAGTCGACCTTTCACATCAAGACCTATCATCTGAACTCATCCATTTCTCTCCACACATGCTGTCCGACCTGCCGAGTTTGTAGAGCATTTTATTTGATGCTCCAGATTCCAGCTCTGCAGTTTTGCATCTCCAGTTTGGTCTGGCTTTGACTTAGAATCTGCACCATGCACTGTTTCAGATAGTGAATATAACAAATGATATTTTGAAACAAGTCTTAGCAACACATGAAGACAAGATAGACATGAATGGATAAGTGCAAGATGCAAAAAAAAAATGGCAGCACAAGATTCTCCGTGTCTCTGAACACATCAATACCTCTCTGACGCAATTCCATCACCCAGTATTTTCCTGGGGAAATTCAGTTCCCAATGCTGCTAGCAGAAACTTCCCAACCAGTTGCACTAGTGAATTTTATTTGAGCAGCACAAGCTTACATAGGCTTCAATCTTCAACTGAATTATTGTTAGCTTCAGGATTTTGAATTGTCTTACCATAGAAGCATGTTTTAAATGTAAACTGCAGTACTTCAAACTTTTTAAAGCAACATTTCAACCATTGTCGAATATTTGTGGACATTAAAGATTTTCACTTACATTAAAGTAACAGCTGTTGAGCCTATGAGGAGCCTCACTGGGTGTTCAAGCCTTGTTTGAGTAAGTAGTTTCCTGTACTGATACAAGCCCTGAACTTTGCTGGCCAGGTTGGACTGCAAAGAACTGCACTCCCCATGGAAACTATTCTAAAGAGTGGGGACACACTCGAGAAAACAATGATAGAGAAAGCCAGTAATGTCCACAGACTGCATAAGATCTGCCCATTTATATCAAAGATGTTGAGCATTTCCTCTGAAGTTCTGGTCAACATTTACCCAATAACCAATTCAACTAAAACATAGATTTGGTCTTAACATTGGTGAGACCCATTGTAAATAGGGGGACCACTTTGATGAGCAACTCTACTTCATCATCATCAAAAACAGAATTTCCCAGTGGTCCACATTTTTAATTTCTATCCCCATTCCCGTTCTGACATTTTGGTCCATGGTTTCCTCTTTTGGCACAATGAGGACACTCAGGGTGGAGAAGCAACATCTTGTATTCTATCTAGGTAGCTTCCAGCCTGATGGCATGGATATCAATTTCTCCCTCTGATAATTATTTCCCTCCCAGTCCTCTTCTTCCTTTATTTCCTACTCTGGCCTCTTACCTCTTCGCCTCACCTGCCTATCACTAATCCCCCGTGTCCCTCCTTCTTCCCTTTTTCCCATGGACCACTCTCCTCTCCTATCAGATTCCTTCTTCTCCAACCCTTTACATTTCTCACCTACCTAGCTTCACCCATCACCTTCTACCTATTCTCCTCCCCCTTCCCACACCTTTTATTCTACTGTCTTCCCTCTTCTTTTGCAGTCCTGAAGAAGGGTCTCAGCCTGAAATATCCACTGCTTATTCACCACCATTGATGCTGCCTGACCTGCTGAGTTCCTCGAGTATTTTGTGTGTGTTGGTCTGGATTTCCAGTATCTGCAAAATCTCTTGGGCTATAGATTTGGTGAATAAATTCTTCTCAGGATTCCAGCCGGGTACAGTTATCAGTTATAACTGCCATTTTAATGACAAACTCCGCCATCTTCCACAGGGATGATGCCTGGACATGTCATATACACTGGGAAAGCACCAGATCCTTTTTAATAAATTTGGCCTTTATCTCACTTTGTCCTGTTCAGATTGATCACATTTCCTACATTACAATAGCAACAAAAATTCTAATTGCCCTCAGTGCTCATTTTCTTGCTACTGTTTTCTGTTGACATTTTAAAGGTTTCTAGACCTGAGATGAAGAATAACTTTTCACCTTAAAAGCACCAGGGGAACGTCTTAACACATTGCCCTTATTTGGAAAGTCTAAGTGGAATAAAATCTATTATATAAGCATTTGAAGAAAGCTAAAATGTGATCATCAGATTAAAGACATGCTCAACAAGGTAGGGTTGCAGACAAGTTAGTTCTGATACGTGCCTGGCTTCTTCATGAGTCACTGTCTATTGAACTGAATCGGTCCATCTCCTGGGGTGTGACAACATGTGACGGATTCCAAGTCAAAAATATCAATTTCCAGATAATTTACTTATCACGTATTCACACAAGCTATGCGTCTAAATTCACTGGCGCACCTCAGGGGTGTGTGCTTAGCCCACTGATCTACTCCCTCTATACCTGTGACTGTGTGGCTAGGCACAGCTCAAATACCATCTATAAATTTGTTGATGATACAAATCAGCAAATTTGGGAGAATATCAGATGGTGATGAATGGACGTACAGGAGTGAGATATACCAGTTAGTTAAGTGGTGTTGCAGCAACAACCTTGCACTTAATGTCAGTAAGACGAAAGAGTTAGTTGTGGACTTCAGGAAGGGCAAGATGAGGGAACACAAACCAATCCTTAGAGGGATCAGAAGTGGAGAGAGAGAGCTGTTTCAAGTTCCTGGGTGTCAACATCTCCGAGGACCAAACCTGGCCCCAACATATTGATGCGGCTATAAAGAAGGCAAGCCAGCAGCTATATTTCATTAGGAGTTTGAAGAGATTTAGTTTGTCACCTGAAATTCTATTGATGTAACCTGGAGAGCATTCTGACAGCCTGCATCAGTGTCTGCTCTGGGGGGGAGGGGGGGGGCTACTGCACAGGACTGAAAGAAGCTACAAAAAGTTGTAATATTAGTCAGCTCCATCATGGGTGCTAGCCTCCATAGTATCCAAGACATCTTCACGGAGCAGTGCCTCAGAAAGACGACATCCATTATTGAGGAATCCCATCACCCAGGACGTGGCTTCTTCTCATTGTTGCCGTCAGGAAGGAAGTACAGAAGCCTGAAGGCACGCACTCAGCAATTCAGAAACAGCTTCTTCCCCTCTGCTATACAATTCCTAACCAGACATGAACACTACCAGACTTAATATATATTCTGTTTTTGCACTATTTTTAATCTATTCAATATACATATATATTTACTGTAATTGATTTACTTAACTTTTTCTTTCTACCATATATTGCATTGAACTTCTGCTGCAAAGTTAACAAATTTCATGACACATAAACCTGATTCTGAATGTTGTTTGTAACACTGTGTTTAAACCAAATTGGCTTCTATTTTTGACGATGAACACATTTGAGACACACTCAAGGGTGCACTATATTTTTGTTATGCTTACCAGTTAAAGAGTAATAGAGAGTCATTAAAAAATACAGCACAGAAACTGGTCTTCGGCCTATGTAGACTGAGATAAACCATTTAAACTGCCTAATCAGATTGACCTGCACCCAGACCACAGCCCTCCCATCTATGACCCTATCTAAACCTCTTAAAAATTGAAATTGAGCTCACATGCACTACTTGTGTGGCAGCTCATTCCACTTTCTCACAACCCTCTGTGTGAAGTTTCCCCTCATGTTACCCTTAAACTTTTCAACTTTCACCCTTAACCAGGGCAAGGCGAGGGAGGAAATTGCTGAGCCTCTGGCGATGACCTTTGCATCATCAATGGGGACAGAGAGGTTCCGGAGGATTGGAGGGTTGAGGATGTTGTTCCTTTATTCAAGAAAGGGAGTAGAGGTAACCCAGGAAATTATAGACCAGTGAGTATTACTTCAGTGGTTGGTAAATTGAAGAAGAAGATCCTGAGAGGCAGGATTTATGAACAATTGGAGAGTTATAATATGATTAGGAATAGTCAGCATGGCTTTGTAAAGGGCAAGTCGTGCCTTACAAGCCTGATTGAATTTTTTGAGGATGTGACTAAACACATTGATGAAGGAAGAGCAGTAGGTGGAGTGTATATGGATTTCAGCAAGGCAAAGGAGGCATGGGATCCAAGGGGACATTGTTTTGTGGATCCAGAATTGGCTTGCCCACAGAAGGCAAAGAGTGGTTGTTGACGGGTCATATTCTGCATGGAGGTCGGTGAGCAGTGGTGTGCATCAGGGATCTGTTCAGGGACCCTTACTCTTCGTGATTTTTATAAATGACCTGGATGAGGAAGTGGAGGGATGGGTTATTAAGTTTGCTGATGACACAAAGGTTGGAGGTGTTGTGGATAGTGTGGAGGGCTGAAGTGGCAGATGGAGTTCAACCCAGGTAAGTGTGAAGTGGGTTCATTTTGGTAGGTCAAATATGATGTCAGAATACAGTATTAATGGTAAGAGTCTTGGCAGTGTGGAGGATCAGAGGGATCTTGGGGTTCGAGTCCATAGGATGCTCAAAGCAGCTGTGCAGATTGACTCTGTGCTTAAGAAGGCTTATGGTGTACTGGCCTTCATCAATCATGGGATTGAATTTAGGAGCCAAGAGGTAATGTTGCAGCTATATAGGACCCAGGGCAGACCCCACTCGGAATACTGTGCTCAGTTCTGGTCGCCTCATTACAGGAAGGATGTGGAAGCCATAGAAAGGGTGCAGAGGAGATTTACAAGGATGATGCCTGGATTGGGGGAGCATGCCTTATGACAATAGGTTGAGTGAACTCGGCCTTTTCTCAATGAAGCGACGGAGGATGAGAGGTGATCTGATAGAGGTGTACAGGATGATCAGAGGCATTGATAGTGTGGATAGTCAGAGGCTTTTTCCCAGGCTGAAATGGTTGCCACAAGAGGACTCAGGTTTAAGGTGCTGGGGAGTAGGTACAGAGGTGTCAGGGGTAAGTTTTTTACTCAGAGAGTGGTGAGTGCGTGGAATGGGCTGCCAGCAATGTTGTGGAGGTGGATATGATAGGATCTTTTAAGAGGCTTTTGGATAGGTACATGGAGCTTAGTAAAATAGAGGGCTATAGGTAAGCCTAGTAATTTCTAAGGTAGGGACATATTCGGCACAACTTTGTGGGCCAAAGGGCCTGTATTGTGCTGTAGGTTTTTTATGTTTCAAACCCATGACCTCTAGTTGTCGTCCCACTCAACTTCAGTGGAAAAAGCCTGGTTGCATTTATTCTATCTATACCCCTCATAATTTTGTATATTTCCATCAAATCTCTCCTCAATCTACCCTTATAACTTGGATCCTCCAGTACTGGCAACATTCTTGTAAATTTTCTCTGAATTCTTTCAATCTTATCTACCTCCTTCCTGCAGGTTGGTGATCAAAACTCCACACAGTAATGCACACGGTTAGTAACAATGGCTCATACTGACAATTTCATGAAAGGACAAAAAAAATCTCAATGTGCAGAAAAATAACAATCATGATTGTTGGGAAATAACCAAATAGCTAATACAGTGCCTATAAAAAGTATTCACCCCCCTTGGAAGTTTTCATGTTTTATTGTTTTACAACATTTAATCACAGTGGATTTAATTACGGTAGTTTTTTTGACACTGATCAACAGAAAAAGGCTCTTTCATGTCAAAGTGAAAACAGATCTCTACAAAGTGATCTAAATCAACTATAAATATAAAACACAAAATAATTGATTGCATAGGTATTCACCACCTTTAACAAATGACACACCAAATCATCACTGGTGCAGCTAATTGGTTTTAGAAGTCACGTAGTTAGTTAAATGGAGATCACTAGTGTATAGCGAAGGCATTTCAACTGATTGTAGTAAAAATACACCTGTGTCTGGAATGTCCAACTGCTGTTGAGTCAGTATCCTGGCAAAAACTACACCGTGAAGACAAAAGAACACTCCAAGGAGCTCCGCGAAAAGGTTATTGAAAAACACAGGTCAGGAGATGGACACAAGAAAATTTCCAAGTCACTGTATATCACTTGGAGTACAGATACGTCTATCATCAAGAAAGGGAAAGATTATGGCACAGTTGTAAATCTCCCTGACCAGGCTATCCCCAGCTGAGCAGTCACTGAGTGACTGTGAAAGAAGGAGTCCAGTAAGGGAGGCCACCAAGAGATCTGTGAGGATTTACAAGCTTCAGTGGCTGAGATGGGACAGATTGCACATACAACTGTTTCCCAGGTGTTCCATCAGTCATAACTTTATAGGAGAGTGGTAAAGAAAAAGCAACTGTTGAAAAAAAAATCACATTAAATCTCGGCTAAAGTTTGCTAGAAGGCATACAGGAGACTCTGAAGTCAGCTGGAAAAAGGTTCTATGGTCTAATGAAAACAAAATCGAGTTATCTGGCCATCAGACTAAACGCTATGTTTGGTGTAAGCCAACCACCGCACATCACCAAAAACACAGGATCCCTATTGTGAAACATGGTGGTAGCTGCAGCATGCTCTGGGGATGCTTCACTACAGCAGACCTTGGAAGGCTTGTGTAGGTAGAGGGTAAAATGAATGCAGCAAAATACAGAGGAATCCTGGAGGAAATCCTGATGCAGTCTGCAAGAGAACTGCAACTTGGGAGATTTGTCTTCCAGCAAGACAATGACCCCAAACACAGAGCCAGAGCTACACAGGAATGACTTAAACACAAAGGTAGTGTCCTCCAGTGGCCAGGTCAGAGTCCAGACCTCAATCCAAATTAAGAATCTGTGGCTGGACTTGAAAAGGACTTTTCACTCAATTCCCATACAATCTGACAGAACCTGAGCAGTTTTGTAAAAAAGAATGGGGAAAAAATTGCAGTGTCCAGATGTGCAAAGCTGATAGATACCTATCCACACAGACTCAAGGCTGTAATTGCTGCCAAAGTTGCATCTACTAATTACTGACTTGAAGGGGGTGAGTAATTATGCTATCAATTATTTGTGTTTAATAATTGTAATAAATTTAGACCAATTTCTAGAAATTTGTTTTCACTTTGACATGAAAGAGTCTTTCCCGTTGATTAGCACCAAAAAAACCAAATTAAATCCACTGTGATTCAATGTTTAAAGATAACTAAACATCAAAACTTCCAAGGCCAGGGTGAATACTTTTTATAGGCACCACAAGTAAGATGTTATGAGCAAGAAGAACCCATGCATCCATTATATACTATAACACTGGATTTTAAACCAAACATATACTTGCAATGTTGTATATCAAAAATAGGAAGGCGGCACATCAAGGACAACTCACTGAGGAAGGAGATATTTTGATGGAGGAAAGTAGAGCAAAGTAGTAAACAGATGGCTAAAGAATATTTATATATGGCTCCACAGTGGTTTCAGCTCAGTCCTTTGATTGGATGAAAAATTCACCACTGAAACCATAAGGTGAAGCAACATCGAGTCAAGTCCTTCGTCTTTTTTTATTTTGTAATATAGTGCCTTCATTTAAGTTGCATAAACACTTTGGGATATTATTAAGATAAGTTACATAGATATTGAATATCTGTATTCAAAGAAAAGTAACTGGTGTGACCAGACTGCACACAGTGGATATGCGGAAACAAGGGTACTGTTCACACTGATCTAAACTTGATGGAGAGATAGGTATAACGACCAAGTTGTAATATTCTTTTACTGAGAAACCAAAGCTTGAGGCATATGATATAGGACAGAAGGCACAATAAATCACTGTAAATTAATTGAAGTCAAACTTGAGTTTTAAAAGAATGTGGGATTGCAAAAGGATTTACAGGCCAAGGAAATAAGGAATTCCATTGTTTTTAAAACACTGCTAATGACTGATTTAGGAAAATGCATGCGAGTCTCTTTGATTATAGAAATAAGGGAGGGTGTGGTGGTTAGGTATAAGAAATATTTATGAATTACATACATAATTAAAATCAAATAACTAGACACATTGTGTAGGATTTAGTCTGAGGTGTGATATGACTGGAATTACTGGAGTCGAAAGAATTTTACGTTCAAGAGTTTCAAATGACTTGTTCAGACTGACTTTAAATTCCTCAGCATTATCATTTCAGAGGGCTTGTTCCTGGGTCCAGCACACAAGTGCCATTACAAATAAAGCATGGCAGCGCCTCCACTTCCCTAACAATTTAGTGAAGATTCGGCATGATATCTAAAACTTCGACAAATTTTTGTGGTTGTGCAGTGGAGAGTATATTGATTGGCATTTCCATACCAGGCTGCGATGTAACCAATGCCATTGAACAAAATACCCTACAAAAAGTAGTGGATATGGCCCAGTCCATCATGGGTAAAGCCCTTCCCACCCTTGAGCACATCTACATGAAATGCTGTCACAGGAAGGCAACATCCATCAGAAAGTACCTCCACCATTCAAGCCATGGTCAGTTCTCGCTGCTGCCATCAGATCCCATACCACCAGATTCAGGAACAGTTATTATCCCTCAACCATCAGGCTCTTGACCCAGGGGGATAACTTCACTTGGCCCATCACTGAACAGTTCCCACAACCTATGAACTCACTTTCGATGACTCTTCATCTCCGTGCTCTCTATATTTATTGTTTTTTCTCTGTTTGTTTGTTTGCCTGTCTTGTGTGTGGTTTTCTATTGACTGGATTGTGCCTTTGTGTTTACTGTGAATGCCTGAAAGGAAATAAATAACAGTGTTGTATATGGTGACATATGTACTTTGAACTTCGATGAGCATGGATTGTAGATTGGATCAGAAGCCTATTATCCATAGATTTTCTGCCTTGTTTGCCTATTTATTTTATTACTTGATGCAACCCATTGGCTCAAAACACTTCAATATGCTGCAGAAGACATCATATAAATGTGCATTCTGATGAAAGGTCATCAGCCTGGAAGTGTACTGCTCACCACAAACACTCCTGACCTCATGAACACCTCCAACAATCACAGGATTTTACTTTTTGTTCTCTCATCTAATTAGCTCTGAAACCAACTGAGAAAAAAGCAATTCAATTAAGAGGCTCACAAGACACCATAAAGCTAATGATAAAAGGTAGTGGTAGAAGGTCGTTCTGCCACACAAACACATCCTGTCTTTTAAATGGATGCACCATGCACTCACTATCACCAAGATGTTTTTGGTATGTCTGTCATTGCAGATTCTCCTGCAATTGAAGAACCAACTCACACCCCTTTCTCCATCCCATTCCTACAAAACTATTCCACTGAGGAATAAATGGAGGAGCATTTGTTCCTTGTATCTGACCATACAAAGTATCAACTCAGATACTGGAATGTTGGGTTTGAGCAGGTAGGATCAAAACATGCTCTTTACATGGAAGCTCCTGGTCACAATGAGCTCATCAGGACAGGGATAGAGTGGAAAAGAAATAGTGTACCAGTTTAGCAGAGGGAGTGATCATACATTAGTACTGCCCCAAAAAATTTCAATAAGCTCTAGGGGCCAACAGTGCAAGGCTAATGAGCATTTATGATGCACACATATACCTGAACAACTGAAGTCCATCTCCAATCTCATTTCAGAGTCTGGAGGAAGAGATGATGACAGGAATGCATCCTTCCTAGCCTGGTACTTTTGTGCTAATCAGCATTGGCACTTAAATGTTACAGCAACATATACAATAGAATTCTGTTTCTATACAGACAGTGATCATCCAAAGTTTTCTTGCATCAGAGGTACACTGGGGCAGATCTCTCAGAGTTCTGCTCAGTATCAGCCAGCAGATTCCCTTGTGATCAAAGAGCCAACTCACATCCCTTTCCCCATCCCTGTACAGAAAAGCCAAGGACAGATCCACCAGGGAGCAGGCAGGTGCTGTCTGGGATCTAATTGCATTAGGAATGGATCTGGGACCTCATGAGATCTGTGTCATAACACATACACAGCCCTTTGTTTGTCCATAAGATTTGGTGGGATTGAGAAACTGAAAGATGCTGCCCTCCATCACATCAAAAATTTTGCTCCCGCCAGCCAGTGCCCTCATCTATGCCCCTCATGCAACCACCCTAGTTTATAATCCCTCCAAATCCTAACTTCCAGGGCAAAAATCAGATCACGGTGAAGGTGTCCATCAGGAAATGGTGAGGGAGCTGCACTCCATTGGCTTAGTTGCAGCCCACTTGGACACTGGGGGATGTTACGCAGGTGAGAAAAGTTAGGTGAATGGCTTTCATTACATGCAAATACTAACGTGATCATTTATTATCAAGGCACAGGGTAAACATTTTTCATAACCTCTTGACATTTTTTTTAAACAATTCAATCTAGCTTTAAGACTTTCCTCAGTGCAGATGAAGAAAGCTCTAGAGAGAGAGAGAGAATTTTTTTTAATTTAGCAATATGGTGCAGAATAGTTCATTCTGGCCCTTTGAGCAATGCCATCCCAAAAAACCCTGATTTAACCCTAACCCAAGCATGGGACAATTTACAATGACCAATTAATCTACTCTGTACAACCTTGGATGCCGTGAGGAAACTAGAAGACCTGGAAAACCCACGCATTCCATAAGGAGGATATACCGACACTGGAACTGAACTCTGGACTTCAGAGTATTCCAAGCTGTAATAGTGTAGTGCTAACCACCAAGCTACCAGTCCCTTTCACTATTCTCTTACTTAGAGAATGTTATTGAAAGCAGTAGAATTATGGGGTTAATTATTTCAACATCTGCAACTTTCCTTTCCATTTTAATTATAGACATGCTGCGGGGCACACGTCAGACATGTGGCACAAATGCGATAGGTGAGAAGCTGCCCAGACACTAACTGGATTCAATGATACCCCCTCTTGCCCTTTCATCTATTAGTAGCAAATCTTTCTCACTACTTGAAGTGCATGTTGCATTCTTACCCTCTTGCCCTGACCCAAGCTGAAGATTTCAATTTAAACCACAGTCGGCAGTAATTACAAAGTACATGTAGGTCAAGAGATAAAGGCATTGGAGGCTAAATGTACAAATATATTTCAAAAAATCCATACATTTGTAATTTTGGAGAAGAGGTGTTGCTCCTACTACATTGCACATTGTGATCAAGGTTTCACACACGCCTAGTTGTCAATGTCTCATATATTTTGTGAAATGACTAAATTACACCTGAAGTTACAGAAAATGTGGTTCAATGGGACAGGCTAACTTCCTAGTTGATGCCTTGTCAAGCCTTAAACATGCCTTAATCTGGAGTGTCTTGTTGCTATGACTGGCCTGCATTTATACGATGGACCACCAGGATAGGTGGGAGCCTTCCAAATTCTTGTCATTCACATTTTGTGTTGCCAAACTGGCTGCTGCCAAGCTTTCCACCATCTGGTGTGTAGACTGTGACTTTGTGATAATGACATGTGATTCCACGGCCTCTCACAACACAAAATCTTTTCACATGCCTCAGGTACATCCCTTTGGACTTTATTCAGTTCTGCAACAGCTTGATAAATAGCACAGCCACTCACCTCCGGATTGGATTGGATTTCACTGGAATCCAATTATGAATACCCACTGCTTGTACTATTGGAGTTATTCATGTCTCAGACATCCATACATTCAATCAGCAATTTTGTAAAAATCTTTAATGAGTCAACAGCACAGCTTTTGACTGATGTGGAGAACACTAAGCTAGGAAAGGGTTACTTTTTAATTTATTTAGAGATACAGTAATATGCAAATTCTTAGGCACACTGTATAGCTAGGATGCCTAAGATGCTTACATAGTTCTGCATATGTCAACATGGAGTGGAGAATGAGTTTGTAAATCTGGCAAGAGCAAAGGTTGTTGGGAATGGTGAGGGTGGAGTGCTGCGGGAGGGGTGTGAGGCAGGGGCCAGGGATGGGTGGGGAGGGGGGGCAGCTCGGGTGCAGACACACCCAGCCTTGAAACACCAGGCAAGGTCATTTGATCCCAAACAATCAGTCAATTTATTGATCATTAAAGTAAGTCTCTCTGGTGCTTCACACTCCCTCCTCTCTCCCTTCCCCTTTTCCCAACCATGATTCCCCTCTCCTTGCCCCCTTCTCACTCTCAGTCCACAAAAAAAACCCATATCAGAAACAGATTTATTATCACTCACGTCATGAAATGTGTTTTTCCCCCCAGCAGCAGTACAGTGCAATACATAAAATTACTACAGTACTGTGCAAAAGTCTCAAGCACCCTAGGTGTATACAGTATATGCCTAAGCTTTTACACAGTACTGTACTGTACAGCAAGGTGACAGGCCCTTCAAGCCTAACAGCCCACACTGCTTAATTACACATTAACGTTTTTTTTAAAACACACTTTTTTCTTTCTTGAACTAGGCTAATTAATATTCAGGTAATCAATATGAAGTAGACAGGGACCAAAGTCAACTTCATATCAGCCTGTGAACATTCGACAGTACTACTATCCCATAGATATTTCTAAGTGAAGAAATGGCACTGGACTTTACAGTGCCAGAACAGTCCGTATCAGCAGCTCGACCGGCCAGAGTGCTCAGTAGCAGATACTGCATGTTGATGCAGTTAATGCATAACCCTTTAAATCAGGATGCTTCTCCCTAACCCAGCACGTTTGATGCACCATCAATAACTCTCTGAGACGTGAGGCGAGATATCGGCTTTTATTGACTGGAAGAAAGAACAAGCAGCAATTGACCACCATGCTACATCCTGGAGACTGAGAGGCAGGGCTCAGGCCTCAATCGCCTTTATACCGGGGTCTGTGAGAGGAGCCACAGGAGCAGTCAGCGGGGGGGGCGTGTCCAGACAGGTATATGTAGTTCACCACAACGGTACAAGTGTACAACCACAATACATGCATTCTATGTGACAAGCAGCTGAAATGTAACTGGGGGGAGGGGTGGCCTGAACTGTGCGATTTAAGGATTAATTGTGTCTTAGCAACTTAGTTCAGAAAGAACATTGACTGTCCAACATATGACATTGAAAAATACAATGGTGTGAGATCTGACTTCTCAGCTGCATACCTACAAGTTCACTTAGATTAAGATCTAGAGAAGAATTCAGTTTTATTTTGTCACTGAATACTATGGAAGTAGAAGCGCAATACAAAATATCAAATAATCTCATCACATCATAAGCTAATGTCCAGATCATCACATTCCATCATGTGCCACTGAAAAGTCAGGAACTGAGAAGCAAAAAGACTCATAGATGTTGGAAATGCAAGATAAAAACTGTAAAATACTATGAGGTACATAGAGTGACAGAAAGAATGATACAGAAGAGTCTTCAGTTCAATGACATCAGGACATTATTCCAGCACATTTTGTTAATATCCGTGACTCCCAGCACCTCGAAGGGCCGAATGGTCTACTTCTGCACATATTGTCTATTGTCACACATTTTGATGCTGGTTACATGTCTTTTTCCAAAGTGCTTCTTGCTACACTTTCACAAAGCCTAGGTTAATATTCTTTCTTTGTAGTTTGTTGCTCCTCCCCACCCCCACCTTCACATATCACACTTTGACATAACCCACTACCACACAGAACACAGATCTAACAATGCTGTACAGCCTTAAGCAGTCAGCTGATGGAGGTTGATGCTCAGGAACAGAGGAACAAACAACCTGGCAATGGAAACTCCACAACTTTTAGATCTTCACCAAATGTGGGAGGTTATGTGATATCAGGGATGTGATGTTGAGGCTCTATAAGGCACTGGTAAGACCTCACTTGGAGTACTGTGTGCAGTTTTGGGCTCCTTATTTAAGAAGGGATGTGCTGACGTTGGAGAGGGTTCAGAGAAGATTCACTAGAATGATTCCGGGAATAAGAGGGTTAACATATGAGGAATGTTTGACCGGTCTTTATGTTGTTGATGATGTTTTGCTGTTGTGTGCTGGGGCAGCAGGCTGAGGGTAGCAGACACCAACAGAATCAACAAACTCATTCCTAAGCCCAGTGATGTTGTGGGGGTGGAACTGGACTCTCTGACGGTGGTGTCTGAAAAGAGGATGCTGTCCAAGTTGCATGCCATCTTGGACAATGACTCCCATCCACTCCATAATGTACTGGTTAGGCACAGGAGTACATTCAGCCAGAGACTCATTCCACCGAGATGTAACACTGAGCGTCATAGGAAGTCATTCCAGCCTGTGGCCATCAAACTTTACAACTCCTCCCTCGGAGTGTCAGACACCCTGAGCCAATAGGCTGGTCCTGGACTTATTTCCACTTGGAATAATTTACTTATTATTATTTAATTATTTATGGTTTTATATTGCTATATTTCTACACTATTCTTGGTTGGTGCGGCTGTAACGAAACCCAATTTCCCTCGGGATCAATAAAGTATGTCTGTCTGTCTGCTCTTGGACTGTACTCCTTCAAGTTTAGGAGGAGGAGGGGGGACCTCAGAAACATTTCGAATGTTGAAAGGCATGGACAGAGTGGATGTGGCAAAGTTGTTTTCCATGGTGGGGGAGTCTAGTACGAGAGGACATGACTTAAGGATTGAAGGGCGCCCATTCAGAACAGGGATACGAAGAAATTTTTTAGCCAGAGGGTAGTGAATCTGTGGAATTTGTTGCCATGGGCAGCAGTGGAGGCCAAGTCATTGGGTGTATTTAAGGCAGAGATTGATAGGTATCTGAGTAGCCAGGGCATCAAGGGTTATGGTGAGAAGGCAGGGTAGTGGGACTAATTGGGAGAATGAATCAGCTAATGATAAAATGGCGGAGCAGACTCGATGGGCCAAATGGCTGACTTCTGCTCCTTTGTCTTATGTTTTATGCTTATATACAAACAAATATGATGTCAGAAAGTGACGACCCTATTCGGTTGACCATCTACTCTTTCCTCTCATAGCCAATATCAACCAAATCTCAATGTTGAATTCCCAACTTTCCCTGGATAAGGAGATCCCCAAAAGCTGGAATTCCTATCTAGGCATGCTTTCAGCAACTCTGGAGAAGTTCATAAACAACCGGAGCTTAAATAATGGGTTGAATGGGTTTGGTGTCAGAAGTCAAGGTTAAATGAAGTTTACTTTAAATAGAATCATTTACTCCCTTTTCAATAGTGCAACCCATGCTAGCATTTTCAGAGTCCTTAGACTTTATGTACAAATTCCCACAATTCCTTAATACTGCATAGAGCTCTAGTATTCATTGCACATGTTCATCCTTGTTAGTCCTCTTAAAGTAGCATACCTTGTGCTTATTCTGTCAATTTCACCTACTGTAACCCAAAACTGTTCTCCTCACCACCAATAATACCACCACTACCATCTACAAATGTACTAACTATACTTCCCACATTCATGCTCAAATTGTTAAGGACCATGATAAACAATGAGGAATCTAACAATGATCCAAGGTACATCACTGGTGTCCTGCTTTGAAATTACAAAAGCAACTCTCCCTCACCCTCTGCTGCCTACTTATAAGCCAGCTATGACATTAATTTGTCAACACAGCAGTCTCCAAATTGGGAACTTGTTAAAGGCCTTACTGAAGTTTGTGTAGACTACATCAACATAAGGGTCATATTCTGCATGGAGGTCAGTCACCAGTGGTGTGCCTCAGGGATCTGTTCTGGGACCATTACTCTTCATGATTTTTATAAATGACCTGGATGAGGAACTGGAGGGATGGGTTAGTAATTTTGCTGATGACACAAAGGTCGGAGGTGCTGTGGATAGTGCGGAGGGCTGTCAGAGGCTACAGCAGGACATTGATAGGATGCAAAACTGGGCTGAGAAGTGGCAGATGGAGTTCAACCCAGATAAGTGTGAAGTGGTTCATTTTGGTAGGTCAAATATGATGACAGAATATAGTATTAATGGTAAGACTCTTGGCAGTGTGGAGGATCAGAGGGATCTTGGGGTCCGAGTCCCTAGGTCGCTCAAAGCAGCTGTACAAGTTGACTCTGTGGTTAAGGCGGCGTATGGTGTATTGGCCTTCATCAATAGTGGAATTGAATTTAAGAGCCAAGAGATAATGTTGCAGCTATATAGGACCTTGGTCAGACCCCACTTGGAGTACTGTGCTCGGTTCTGGTCACCTCACTACAGGAAGGATGTGGAAGCTATAGAAAGGGTGCAGAGGAGATTTACAAGGATGTCGCATGGATTGGAGAGCATGCCTTATGAGAATAGGTTGAGTGAATTCGACCTCTTCTCAATGGAGCGAAGGAGGATGAGAGGTGATCTGATAGAGCTGTACAAGATGATCAGAGGCATTGATAGTGTGGATAGTCAGAGGCTTTTTCCCAGGGCTGAAATGGTTGTCACAAGAGGACACAGGTTTAAGGTGCTGGGGAGTAGGTACAGAGGAGATATCAAGGGTAAGTTTTTTTACTCAAGAGTAGTGAGTGCGTGGAATGGGCTGCCGGTAACAGTGGTGGAGGTAGATACGATAGGGTCTTTTAAGAGGCTTTTAGATACGTACATGGAGCTTAGTAAAATAGAGGGCTATAGTGAAACCTAGTAACTTCTGAGGTAGGGACGTGTTCGGCATAACTTTGTGGGCTGAAGGGCCTGTATTGTGCTGTAGGTTTTTTATGTTTCAAACCCATGACCTCTAGTTGTCGTCCCACTCAACTTCAGTGGAAAAAGCCTGGTTGCATTTATTCTATCTATACCCCTCATAATTTTGTATATTTCCATCAAATCTCTCCTCAATCTACCCTTATAACTTGGATCCTCCAGTACTGGCAACATCCTTGTAAATTTTCTCTGAATTCTTTCAATCTTACCTACCTCCTTCCTGCAGGTTGGTGATCAAAACTCCACACAGTAATGCACACGGTTAGTAACAATGGCTTATACTGACAAAAAACTCAATGGGCCGAAGAGCCTGTACTGTGCTGTAGATTTTCTACGTTTCTATTTCATTACCTTTCCAAAAAAAAACGAACTCATTGGTCAGACAGGATCTCTTCCTAACAAATTCATGCTGACCATCTTTGATGCATTTCCAAATGCAAATGATTCTCATGCCTCAGAATACTTCCCCCCCCACCCCCCCAATAACTTCCCTACCACTGACATTAGACTCATAGTATAGCTACCAGGCTTATTGCTGCTACCCCTCCTGAATAAAAGGAACTACAAACTAGTGGGCCTTACATCCATGGTGGGCAGCTTACTGGAGGGGATTCCAAGAGCCAAAATCTATCTGAATTTGGAAAGTCAAGGAATGGTTAGTGGTAGTCCCCATAACATTTTGCGTGGAAAATTGTGACTCATGAATTTGAAAAGGTGTGTTGAAGAGCTGACCAAGAGGATTGAAGAGGGCAAGGCAGTAGACTGTCTACATGGACTTTTGCAAGGCCTTTTACAAGGTTCCACAAATATAGTGTGGAACAGAACTTGAGTGAACCAGTCAACTGGATACAAAATTGATTGAGCTGTGTGCTACAGGGATCAGTGCTGCATCCTCTGTTATTTGTCAATTTGTATGAGAATGTAGGTGGCACAATTAGCAAGTCTGCAGAAGACACCAAAATTCATGTTGTCTAAGATTACAACAGAATCAAGATAATCTAGGAAAGTGGACAAAGGATTATTGGATTTAATCTAGCTCAGAAAAATGTGAAATTAAATCAAGGCAGGACATGCATAGTAAGTAGCAGCATCTTGAGCAGTGTTATAGATCAGAGAAACATACAGTACAAGTACATAATTCCCTGAAATTGGTAACACAGTTAGATAGATTAATGAAGACAAGACTTGTTTTTATTGTTGGGGCAATGAGCACAAGAGCCATGTTAAAGCCAGAAAAGATGTTTGTGAGACCGAACTTGGAGCATTGTAAGCAGTTCTGGTCACAATGCCACAGGAAAGATGTAAGCAAGCTAGAGAAGGTGCAAAAAAATTCAAAATGAACTGCAAGGACTGGTGTATATGGAGAGACTGGATAGGCAGGGACTTTGCTCCCCAGAGCAAAGGAGGATAAGGGGTGACTTTATAGCAGTTTTTAAAATCATCAGGGGCGTAGGTACATTGCATGGCCACAGTCTTTTTCCCATTATAAGGAGGTCTAAAACTATAAGGCATGTGTTTAAGGTAGGGGGGGGGGGGGGGGAAGAGAGAAGATTCACAGCCATCAGATTGCAAGTTCAAAGCTATTAGCATTTCCAAATAGTTTGATGACGGGTTCACAACCTAAACAGTCAGAAACCCATGGCTTGTAGATCATCAATTTCATCACACCCATGCTGAACTCAATTTTATCTACACTGGTAATTCTCCCTAACTCTTTCTACACACAATTGGTGTTGCTTCCTGCACCCATGCTGAGCTCAACTTCAACTTTGCCTCCAACTTGCACCCTGCCCTCAAAATTTACTTGGGCCATCCATGACACGTCTCTCCCTTTTCTTGATCTATGCCTCTATCATTGAAGACAGACTATCTACTGATATCTTTTATAAACCTACAGACTCTCACAGCAATCTTGATTATACCACTCCCCACACTATCACCTGTAAAAATGCTATTCCCTTTCCACAGTTCTCCATCCCCACCACATCTACTCTCTGAATTTTCATTCCAGCACATTTGAGATGTTCTTTTTTAAAGAACAGGGGCTCCCTTCCTCCACAATCGACGCTGCTCTTACCTGCATCTCCTCCATTTCCCGCACACCTGACCTCACCCCATGTTCTTGCAATCATAACAAGGATAGAGATCCCCTTGTCCTTACCTACCATCCCACAACCCTTCATATCCAGCACATCGTTCTCCATAACTTCCGCTATCTACAATGGGACTGAATCACTAAGAACATCTTTACTCGCCTCACCCTCACCCCCTGCTTTTTGTAGGGATCACTCTTCACATAACTCCCTTATCCACCCTGACTGATCTTGGTTCTGCCACTTATCCTTTTAAGCAGGATAAGTGTTACACATGCCACTACACCACCTCCCTCACCACTATTCAAGACCCTAAACAGTCCTTCCAGGCGAGATAACACTTCATCTGTGAATCTGTCAAGATCATCTACTACATCCTGTGCTCCCTGTGTAGCCTTCTCTACTTTGGTGAGACCCAACTGGGGGACCACATCATAGAGTGCCTTCGCTCCATCCACTGAATTTCCCAATGGCTATCCATTTCAATTTGACTTCCCATTTCAACAGGTCAATCCATGGCCTCCTCTAGTGCCACAATAAGGCCACAGTCAGGTTAGAGGAGTAACACCTCACATTCCATCTGGGTAGTCTCCAACCAATGGCAAGAACATTGGTTTCTTTAACTTCTGGTACATTTTTGCCCCTTTCCCCTTCTCCATTTCCCATTCCCCATTCTAGCACCCCTATTCTCTTCTCATCACCTGTCTAATGTTTCTGACCTATAGAAGAGCCTGCAGTTTCCACATGACCTCCCAACCCCATAAAGGCAGTGTGAAGGCATCACCCTCAATTCTGAGGGACTGACTGCTTATGAGAAGAGATAGATACATCTCACTGTATACTTCTATAACCATGCTCTCCAATACCTTGGCCAGTTTGGTAATATGACAAACTCTTTGCCAGCTTTATTTCTTTAAGTAGCAGTGAATGGGAGTTCACAGGCACAATACCATGCTTGCTATTTTTCAAGGTGTGCAAACTTTACCTGACATTGTTGAATTTATAATGCTATCAGCAGTAGAATGTGTGTATGCATGTTTTAAGAGCTTGATGCTATTTTTAATCTCACTGGTTAAACCACTTTACTCTGTCTTCCTGATTCAATCTCGAGTGAGTTCATCCTCACCATTTAGGACATGCTCTTTTCTCATTACTGTGTCCAGGAAGTGGGTACAGGAGCCTGAAGACCAACATTTAACATCTTAGAGATAGCTTCTTCCCATCCAGCATCAGATTTCTGAAAAGTCCATGAACACCAGTTCGTTTTTGCTCCTTTGCACTATTTTTGTGGTAATTTTTATGCTTTGCTCTGTACTGCTGCCACAAAACAAATTTCATGACATACATCAATTATAATAAACCTGATTCTCAGATATACTTTTCAATATCGTTTTTATTCTCTTAATCTGTCCGCCCTTTCCCTCACTTCACACCAAGTAGTTGCCCAGTATCCCTCTGCACAAATTGCTTCACCCTGGCATATTTCCCACAGAAATTCAGGTGAGTAAAGCAGTGTTATACCATCAAATACGAACTTTCCTCAGAGTGAAATGTCATAATGATCATTTTTAAGTTGTTTCCTAGCTTTGCTTCAGGAAATTCAACCAGTTGCTAGGCTCTGATATCTTCACATATCCACGAGTTGCTAGGCATGTCAAAATACTTTTATAGAAGTGTATACATTCATGAGGGCCATAGACAGAGTGAATCTACACAGTCTTTCCCCATCTACCCCCCCCCCCCAAGGAAGGGGAATCAAAATTAGGCAGAGGGGAAGATTTAAAAAGGAACTGAAAGTCAACATTTGCCACACAGAGGGTGGCGGGTATATGGAACAAGCTCCCAGTGGAAATCATAGAGGTGAGTATCATTACATTTACAAAAAATAGATACATAAATAGGTGCACAGATAGGAAATCTTTGGAAGAATTCAGGCAAATGGGATTGATGCAGGTCAACGTGGATACAATGGGCCCCGAGGACATATTTCCTTGCTGTACAACTCCGTCAATCCATGAATGGTGCAGTGCGTAGCAAACCGGATGCCAAATATATACAATGCCCAAAGGCCCAGGGCAAGGAAGGTTTGCAGAAGGTTGATAATTATGGGAAGAGCTGTTGTTACTTACTTTACTAGTAGATGCAACTATTAAGATGATGTAGATGCTCTAGGCACATACAGTATCTTCTGCTGTCCTCCTTACCTTTCCTCTCAGTTTTGTTTTCTGATTGCTGCTCAGATTTTATAGGTTGTGCTTCTCTTCCTTGTACATTTCAGAAATGTCTACATTCCTTCTTTTTTCCATTAAACTTCTGAATCTCTCTCTCATTGGTATGAGTTTAATTCTTCTGAGTGATCTTCCACTCACTTGTAGGGTAAACTATTGCTTCAGTGTGCAAACCCATACATTAAGTTCTCAATTACCACCCCCCCCCCCATCTCTTCCCTTTACATCAGTCCTTTCCATTTTAATCCTTTCACATAGCTAGTCCTCATCTCAAGGTTTTTCCAAGGGAAAAGATTATTGGATGAAAGCAAAACCATTATATTCTGTCCTTAAAAACATACAAAACTATGTCCACTGAATTGAATTATGTGATGACTGGTCACTAGGGAACAGACATCATACTATTTATCTCTAACCCAAGCAGTCAGGGAAGATTCAGGCAGAATTAATGTTTCTTTGGCTGGAAAGAGGCCAACTAGCACTTCATTGTTGACCTGCACGGCACTTTCTTTGTAGCTGTTACACCTTATTCTGCATTGTTATTGTTTTACATTGTTCTACCTTGCACTGTGTAATGATCTGATCTGTGTGAACAATATGCAAAACAAGCTCTTCACTGTATCTCAGTACATAATAAACCAACTTCAATTCAGCCAATACAAAGCAACAGCACTGTGACAAGACTGACCCAGCTGTCAGCTAGAGTTCAAAATTCCTCCCTTAGGTCCAAGCACCAAAGACACCAGGCAAACCTGTAGGAAGCTCACTTTCAGTTCTCATGCTGCTTTTTTATTAATAACAACCTCACCCAACTTTTCCAGTCACTAAAATAAGCAACAATGCTCAATGCAATGTGGGAGACCACATCTTTTCACATTTGGAGCAAATCAGCTTTGTCGGATTAATAACTACTTCAATATAGTTTCAGTTTGCACATTATTCATGCATTATTCAGACCATTGCCATCTGTAAAATTATCGTGGTAGCTACCTTCTTCTCAGGCACACAGGAAGCAATGGCAGAGAAAGGGGAAGCAGCTGTCCGCAAAGCTGATTGTGAGAGTTGCTCGAAGTGTTTGTCGTTGCAAACTTCTGACAGGCAGACAAATGCACAAGGGCAACACGACACTTGTACTCAGTCACTGCTGCAAAGTTCTCTTACCTCTGAATAGACTAAAGTGGACAAGCAGCAATCTGCATTCTCAGAACCAGAATTCGCCATGGAAATATCAAACACATTAATACCGATGAGTAACCCAGGCAGTTAACACCTCACATCGTGGAGTCCATCATACCACTATAAAAAGTGGTTAGCTATCACATCTGTCAGTGGCGTCATTTCCTGGCCTGATGTCTGATCAGGATATAAACAGCAAAATGGACTATTCTGCTGTCAAGAAGTGAAAAAAAGTACAGAGCAGATTAAAGTTTCCTCAGGCAATCGTAGTAGTATGTGAGCAGGGTTAGAAAAGGGAACAGAATGTTTTGAGATTAATTTCATTCAGCCCCAAATTTCTGAATTTACATGCAACACCACACATTGTAACTGGAGGATATTTATAATAGGCACATTACAATGTTTAAGAATTTGCCATGCATGAAATCATTATCATATTTGCACTTAATTTACAGTGAGATTAACAATCAAGATTAAATCTTTGTACCTCTTCAGTTAGTTGACAACTTAAATTTCTTAGCAACGTGCAAAGTTTGTAATGGTTCCAATTGTTAAGCAATGTTTATTATTAAGATATTGGAGTTATGGACAAAAACGTTTGCATACAGTTTCTAAGCAACACCATAAAGGAGGAAGAGATGGGGAGGTTCTGGAATAGAGATACGGGATCATTCCTTGGCAGCTGTAGATACAACTGCCAGCTGTGGACAGTTTGGTTTCAGGTATATTGCAGAGACCAGAACTGGATGACTGTACACATCTTAGAAGAGACTGCAGATAGCCTGGGACAACGCACAAAGCGAACTGGAAATAGGCACCACGAGTGAATCTGCAGATGCTGGAAATGAATAAAAACACAAAATGCTGGCAGAACTCAGCAGGCCAGACAGCATCTATGGGAGGAGGTAGTGACGACGTTTCGGGCCGAAATCAGCCCGAAACGTCGTCACTACCTCCTCCCATAGATGCTGTCTGGCCTGCTGAGTTCTGCCAGCATTTTGTGTTTTTATTTGGAAATAGGCACAGGTGCCCCATAATCAGGTATACCCCACACTGGTGGACACAATTATAATTGGTCAACAAAATTGGTCAAGAGATCCAGAGAATTTCAAGTTTATGAAGAATTAGGAAAAACAACCAGAAAGTATTTTAATAATGAAGGCTGGATGTGAGGGCTTCAGCAGGTCAGCAGAACTAGGAATAGGATTAGTGGGAACCAGTCACAATGATCTAAAGCTCACTCCTGACAAAACAGGGGTGCTGCAGAAGAATTGTGGCCTAGAATTTTTAAGGAGTCTAAGAAAAGTTTCTGGGGGGGGGGGTGCTTAAGAAATCAAGACTAATTTTGCAGGAGCCACCACTACAAATGTTTACAATGAATTCAATGTACATTTGCAGAATACATATTTCACATACAACCTTGAAATTAGTCTTATTGACAGCCACAAAACCAAGAAACACAACAGAACCCACAAATCCCCACACACAACAAACACCAAATTTTAAAAAACAATCTGCAGAATACTCAAAAGTGAGTCCACAGCCACAGAGCATGGTCAAAGCCCACTGGCTGCAGGCCACAGCCATCAGGCTCCTGGAACAAGGCCTTGACGTTAAAGCGGTGAAAGGTATCCTGATACCCCACCCCCCTCTCTCCAGACAGCATAAAGATACTGCAAACACGAGGAAATCTGCAGATGCTGGAAATTCAAGTAACCCACACAAAATGCTGGTGGAACGCAGCAGGCCAGGCAGCATCTATAGGAAGAAGCACTGCCGATGTTTCGGGCCGACACCATTCGCCAGGACTCCTGACGATAATGTTGAGTCCTGACAAAGGGTCTTGGCCTGAAACGTCGACAGTGCTTCTTCCATAAAGATACTGTAAATGGGTGGGTCATGGGTATCCACTATAGGTTGTGGTGAGAACAATCCACTGAGCACAGTTAACAGATGATGGTCTGGATAAGTGCAAATGCCAAAGGCTGCTTTGAGATACTGGAAGTAGTAATGATCAAGATTAGCCACTGCAGATGTGTAACGTGGTCAAGGAGGAGAAAATAAGGTCTCACATCAATAGGATGTGCAAGGGGGGGGGATATAAAAATAGGAAGGGGAGTTTTGGTGGATTCTAAAGGTGAGCCATTCTGAATGGTATGTTTCCAACTTCAAAAGAAACCACTTGAAGAAAATTTGGTCTTCACTTCTGAAAGTTGAGACAAAGGAAGTCTCAATTAAATGGTGATGGCCTCCTCCTGCAGGCAGTCTGCCCATCACTCACACAGGATTGAAACCTTCTCAAGAGTTGTCCCATTGGATGCCAATTCACATCTCAGGCCTTACTAGACCGAAAAAAAATCACTGATTTCATGTTGCAAGTTTCTTATTTTATTTAACAGATGATGTTTCATAGAAATTCAATTTTGAAGCAGAAAAAAATATTGTGCTATGTAGTTTCATTTCCATGTCCATTTACACTTCTGCTATATTTAATCCTTTTGCTGTTAGTCACCCCCTTTCTGCTTCAGCATAACTAGTGGAAAGCAGACCTACAATTCCCAAATCTTCATCTGGTCTGGATGGTCATATTGGAGTCAGTGAAACCTTACTATTTCTGTTCCAAAGCTCAACATGTGAAGCCTAGGGATCCTTGCTCATATACTTCAGCTTGATACAGTTCCTTTTGATTCCATCTTTTGTTAATGAACTCTGTCTCACCCATATTATGTATGCAAGCAGAACACTGCGGATATTGGCCAAACATCCCATGAAGCCCACCTCGTATGAATCCCTCAACATCTACCTCTTAAACCCTGTTATCTTCAAATATTCTGTGGATAAAGGCAAGTACACACATGTAATGGCTTATTGGCACAAGGGGCACTGTATCATATACTGTGCATATTTCTGCCTTTCTCTTTAATTGTCCCCTTATTCACTCTTTCTCTGACATGCAAATGTCAACTTATTATGATGGGTAGGGCAGATAATTTTTAACCCTCTTCTTTTCCTTAGAACTTTATTCCCTAGAATGGAAAAGATTCAGCAGAGATTTGACAGAGGTATGAAAAATTACGACGGGTATGAAAAATTACAACGGGTATAGATAATGGAAAAAGCCTGCTTGCATTTACCCTGAGTTTGGGTGAAACTACAACCAGAGGTCATGGATTAAGGGTGGAAGGTGAGAAGCTTAAAGGGAAGATAAGAAGAAACTTCAAAAGAGGCTGGTGAGAGTGTGGAACAAGCTGCCGACACAAATGGTGCATGCGAGCTCAATTTCAAAGTATATGGAAAGTCTGGAAAGGTACATGGATAGTAGGGATATGGAGGGCTACGGTCCAGGTATTTGCTTGTTAAAAGTACGAAAGTGGAAATAATGTTGCAAATGTCACTCCACTCTTTGAGGGAGAAAGGCAAAATAAAGGAAATTATAGCCCTCAGTGGGTGGGAAAGTGTTGGAGTCTGTTATTAAGGATGAGGTTTCGAGGTACTTGGAGACTAATGATAAATAAGTCAAAGTCAGCATGACTTCTGTCAAGGGACATCTTGCCTGACAATTTTGTTAGAGTTCTTCAAGGAAGTAACAAGCAGGATGGACAAAGGAGAGGCAGTGGATGTCATTTACTTAAGATTTTCTGAAGGCATTGAATAAGGTGCCACACATGAGGCTGCTTAACAAGATAAATTTCTATGGCATTTCAGGAAAGATACTGGGTTGGATAGAGGAATGGCTGACAGGCAGGAGGCAGTGAATGGGAATAAAAGGGGCCTTTTCTGGTTGGCTGCCAGTGACTAGTGGTGTTCCTCAGGGGTCAGTATTGGGACTGCTGTTTTTCACATTGTTTGTCAATGATTTGGATAATGGAATTGATGGCTTTGTGGCAAAGTTGGTGGATGATACAAAGATAGGTGGAGGGGCAGGTAGTGCTGAGGAAGCAATGCGACTGCAACAGGACTTAGACAAATTGGATTGTGGTAAAGAAGGCAAATGCAATGTTGGCATTTATTTCAAGGGGAACAGATTATAAAAGCAAGGAGGTAATTATAAGGCAATAGTCACACTTGGAGTACTGGGCCCCATGATCTCAGATAGGACGTGTTGTCATTGGACAGAGTCCAGAGGAGGTTCATGAGGATGATTCTGGGAATGAAGGGGTTAACATATGAGGAGTGTTTGGCAGCTTTGGGCCTGTAGACACTGGAATTTAGAAGAATGCGTGGTGGGAACTCATTGAAACCTACTGAATGTTGAAAGGATATTTCCTATGGTGGGGTATCCAGAGCTAGAGGGAACAGCCTCAAAGTTGAGGGGCAACCTTTTAAAACAGGGATCAGGAGGAATTTTTTTTTGCCAGAGAGTGGTGAATCTGTGGAATGTTCTGCTACAGACTGTGGTGAAGGCCAAGTCCGTGGATATATTTAAGGTGGAAATTGATCGTTTCCTGGTCGGTAGGGCATGAAAGGATATGGCACAGAGCAGAGCAGCAAGCTGAACGGGCCTGTTCCTCGCCTCGGGCCCCAACACCCTGGCCTTTTCAAACTTGCCCGGTGCCTGAATCATCGTCCAAACATCGGGTTCAATTGCTTCGATACGCTCTGGGGGCCTGGACCCCGCCACCTCGATTCAGCCCGTACCCGACCTTTCCAATCCAGCCCAGCACTTAAACCCATCGAACCTTGGGCCTTCCTCACTCTTGGTGATGGGCCCACTGCCTCACCTCCCCTTGGTGCTGCATCGAATTGCCTCCAAGATCAAAGGGAAGTTATAGACTATTACCTGTGATGATCGTTTGCCAGAAAAAAAGTGATTAATAAAGTATTTAGTTATCTTTGCTTCATTATTCATTAGCCAAAAGTCACTGTGATTCACCAGTGTCATGATAAACCAGAGGCTCCATTAGAAAGGACACAAACAAAATGCTGGAAGAACTCAGCAGGCCAAGCAGCACCTATGGGGAAAAAAAAGTACAGTCAACATTTCAGGCCGAGACCCTTCATGAGTTCTGCTGAAGGGTCTTGGCACAAAACATCGACTGTTGATTCATTTCCATAGATGCTGCCTGGCCTGCTGAGTTCCCCCAGCATTTTGTGTGTTTTGCTTGGATTTTCAGCATCTGCAGGTTTTCTCTCATTTTCCATTAGAAGGGATTATTGTTTATAAGCAGTGTTAGATCAAGGGCTTTCTGCCTTCTCTGAGCAGTTCTGTTAGAGTTTACTAAGAAAAAGTCGTACCCAAGAAACTGAACCAGAATTTCCAAGACTTCCAGCTCCTGTATTAGCGTGGCTACTGTGTGCATCGGCTACCAAGTGTCTACAATCACTCAGCTACTGTAACAGCTTCACCCAATCCAGGAGATCTACCAGCAAGAACAAGGATAGCAGGGAACACCAATACCTGCAGCTTCCCTGCCAATTTACCTTACCAGAGACATCAACCCTCCCTGCTGCCTAATGACCTTTTGTCTCAATTCACAGTTCGGACAAAGGCACTTTGACCCGAAATATTAATCCCATTTATCTTCTCCCAGATTTGGCCTGACCTGTTAAATATTTCTAATTTTTTTTAAATTTCATGTATCCAGTATTTGCAGGTATCTGAGTCCTGATGAAGGGTCTCTGCTCAAAACATTGACTGCTTATTCATTTCCATGGATGCTGCCTGACCTGCTGAGTTCCTCCAGCATTTTGTGTTTTGCTCTGGATTTCCAGCATCTGCAGATTTTCTCTTAGGTTTATGATTGCAGATTGTTTTAATTTTCCGCACATCATATCTTTATTATCAGCAAGTTTACATCCTGGAACACTTTCCCCAAAAAAAGAATACTTCGTCAGGACTGCAGCAGATCAAGAAGCTCGTCATCTGCTCATGAGCTGCTATCAGATAGGCCTTAATTGCTAGTTTTGACCAGATCTTCTGGTCAAGATGACACTGAGCCATGAGCTCAGTCGAGATCATAGCTCAGACTTTCTTTGTTTTTTAAAAAATAGTTCTTTTCAGGTTCTGTGGTGAACTACATATACCTGTCTGGACACACCCCCTGCTGACTGCTCCTGTGGCTCCTCCCACTGACCCCGGTATAAAGGCGATTGAGGCCTGAGCCCTGCCCTCAGTCTCCAAAATGTAGTGTGGTGGTCAATTGCTGCTTGTTCTTTCTTCCAGTCAATAAAAGCCGATATCTCGCCTCACGTCTCAGAGAGTTATTGATGGTGCATCAGGTTCATAGGGATGGTTTGGGGACAGATTGGATTTAGGGGTCTGTTTAGTGCGAGACATTGACATGGTCAGGGATCAGAGCTCTATACGGGCCAGAGGCACAAGTGATGGCGACCCCTAGATACATGAGTCAGCAAGACTGTAGTTTGAGGCCTAGTATTTAGGGTCTCATCATTGGCATTTTCTGGATCAGTAACGAAGATTAAAGCCCGTTGGTTGATCAGAAGTGTAGAGGTCAAGGCTGTTGTGTATTTCATATTTCAGATATGAGTAATATTGTAAATATATTGTTTGATTAAGCATTCTCAGTTGTTTAAATAATTCATTATGGTTCTATGTACCAAGTACATAAATGTCATACGTCATCACGCCACATCATAAACTCTCGCTTTGCTTAAAGTAAAAACAAATTTACATGTGTTATTTCCTGGTTCTGTGCTTTTCTGTTTCTTTAAAATTCATTTTTATCTTTTGGAGTTACAAAACATAAGAGGTTTGATAGCCAGAACTCCGAATCTGCGAGTCCACTGGGAAGTTAAAGGTCCAATATCTGCGAATCTGCTGGAGGAAATAACCAAAGACAGCCTTTGTTGTTTCCTAAGCATTGTGGGCCAGAATGTGTGGCAACACTTGTGGACTGACCCAGCACATCCCTGGGTGCTGGTTATTAATGCAAACAATGCATTTCAATGTTTTGATAAAAAGAATCTGAATCTAATCCAGAAAATGGAATAAGAATTTTCCTTTCACTCCTTACTCACACTCTCACCACACTTCTCACTAAAATATTAGCTTCCTTTAATAAGGGCCATCTCTGCCCATATTGTGGATATCACAGTCTTGACTCCTCTTAGGGACAAAGAACAGGAAACCTGATAATATAACACACATTTGTGCTCAGGGCTCAAACATTGGAAGCAGCTCAAATATCATTGACTTTAACTGCCTAGCATACTGGAATCGTTCAACTTCAAAATCAGAAACCTAGACTTAATGAACAACAGCTCCTTCATTGCTGTTGGAACAAAATCCAGAAACTCTATGAAAAGCTCTTTGGGTGCACCACCCATATTATGTGCCTGTAGCAGTTCAAGGCAATGTACCAGTGTGAATAATGATAGCTGGCTTTCTTAATGATACCCACATTGTAAAAATGAGTAAATATACAAAAACTTCATATCCAATCATATACATTTTGCTTGCATGTTAAATAGAATGCTACACAAGCAGCTAGCGCATAATACAAGTCCTGATTATGTGACCACTGACACCAGGCAATCTCTGAAGAGGACTGATAATGGCTGCGGTCACCGGTCTTGTAAAGACACTGACCAGAAGGCGGCAATGGCAAACCACTTCAGTAGAAAAATTTGCCAAGAACAATCATGATCATGGAAAGACCATGATCACCCATGTCATAGGACACGGCACATAACGAACAAACATGACACAATGCTGTAGCAAGTAGAGCCACTGTGGCACAGCACCAGAGCCTGGGTTCTGACGCTGTCTTTGTGGAGTTTGCACATTCTCCTGTGATCCCGATTTCCTCCCACATCCCAAACACGTGGGTTAATTGTTTACTGCAAATTGCTCCCAGACCGTAGGTGAGAGCCAGTAGGACTGTGGAGAGTGTAAAATGGGAATGTGCTTGATAGCTAAAGTGAATTTGGTGGATTGAAGGGCCCTTTCCCATGTTGTATTATTTTGAGACTCCACCTGTGACAAATTGACCATGCCACGTATAAGATATGCCCTTGTATTTCCTAACCCCGTTTATCGCTTTACACCAGAAATAAGCTGGAGTCGTAGAATACAACTGTTTTCTTTTAAAGTAAGCCCAGTAGACGTGCTTGCAGTTAGCCATAATCCATGAGTTTATTAAGTGTCGTGGTAAAGAAATAGACATAACAGGGAACATTATAGCTGTCATTACAAATTAACCACAAAGCCAATAAATTATGTCAATCCTCTTGTTCCTGCTTGGGATTCAGTCCAGATGGAAAGGAAAGGTCATTAGTGCAATGGCATTTGTAATGGTTAAGCATCATGGATGCCCGGTATGATTCCCATAGCGGAGCAGCACAGTAGTGTAGTGGTTGGCACAACATTTTGCAGTACAGGCAACCTGGGTTCAATTCCTGCCACTGTCTGTGAAGAGTTTGTACATTCTCCATGACTGTGTGGGTTTCTTCTGGCTTTCTCTCACAGTCCAAAGACCTACTGTTGGTACGTTAATCGATCATCGTAAATTGTGTCGTGATTCAGCTAGGGTTGAATCAGAGGACTGCTGGATGGCGTGGCTTGAAGGGCCGGTAGGGACTATTTTGTGCTATATCTCAATAAATAAATAAGGCCCCAAGTACTAAAAGACATGGCTGGAACATGTAGTATGATCATATTACTGGTTTAAATACATGGAGGTTAGAAATGTGTGCGGAACTATGACCACTGTAACCCTGCAAGCTCTGCCAGTCCTTCAAACTTACAGGAATCCTACATTTTAAGAAACTCACCCTCACCATCCAGATCATCCTTAAAAACCTACCTCTGTTACTGATTAGTTTAATCATGAAGTATCATGGGGACTTTGCACTGTATTAGTGGTGAAGTACAACTGAAACGGATTGTAAATCTGCAGCACAAGTACAGAGTTAATGTCCATACAGCAAAGCCATGCATGGACCTGCAAGAACCCTATAGCATATTAACAAACTTGGTCAATGATCATAGACTTCATGATATTCGCAACTCTATGAAATCAGCCTATTCTGTAATTTACAACTCAAGCGGACTCAACTACAGATGTTTACCCATACAACCTTTGAATTCATGAGGATGGTTTTGAATTCAACCTATAAGAATACATGCTTAGAGGCATCATTCAGCTTCAGCAGAGTGCTGAATTATGAAGACTAGCTTGAAACTGTAGTCTCAAGATCAGATGCATGCGGACCCTGACAATGACCAAAAGATTCAGTTAAGGTTGATACAGGTTGGTTCCTTCCATCAGAGGGCTGACTGAAAACAATGGGACATAAATCTTGAAAATTAAAGCTATCACAAAAAGCTGGAAATCTTTCACAATGGCTCAATTCAACTTTCAAATGGAAGACAGGAAATTGTACAGCCAGTGTAGAACTTTGAAGGGTCATCACTGTTGTAATATTATGGAGACATTTGTAGGAACTAGCTTACATGGGAATTGTGGTCTTTTTGACTTCTTACCTGTCCAGAGTGACAGCACAGTTAGATTGAATGGTTTTCTTTCGGATGGAGTCAAGGGCATTCGTATCAAAGACAGTCATGATTTATATGGTCTTGATAGTGGACACAGACTGCCTCACTGTTGGGAAGATGAGTTCATCTTCGTTCTTGGTATTTAGATATCTCTCAACATCTCCCTGGAACAGTATGCTGTCCCCACAGCCACCATAACCCCAATACCCAAGAGGATGACAGTAATCAGCCTTAAAAACTATAGTCCAGAAGCACTGGTCTCAACAACAAAGTGCTTTGAGCAGCTGATTATGGATCACATTAAATCCCATCTTCCTGCTACATTAGACCCTCTCCAGTTTGTTTATTGCCTAAAAACCAGCCCAGGGACGATGCTATAGCCTCTGCCATCCACTCCATTCTGTCCCTCCTGGAAATTGATGCCTCATGTCAGGATGCTGTTTATCGACTTCAGCTTGCCATTTAATACAATTATCCCTCAGTAGTTGGTGGGTAAACTGTCTTCATTGGGTCTCAACATTTCTCTTAGTAACTGGATCTTAGACTTCTTGACAGAAAGTCCAATCTGGACATGTTGGCAGCAACACCTCTACCTCCATCACACTGAGCACTGGCAGCTCCAGGGCTGTGTGCTCAGCCACTCTGTTGACACATGGTTGTACTGCTGGATCCAGTTCAGACCAAATCATCAAGTTCTGTCAGGACACAACAATGGTTGGCCTCATCAACAAAGATGACAAGATGATGTACAGAGAGGAGGTAGAGTGGCTTATAGAAAGGTGTGAGCACAACAAACTGAGTCTCAATATGAACAACACCAAAGAGATGATTGCAGACTTTAGGAAGGTGTAGCCTGACCACTCCTCACTGTACATAAACATCTCCTCTGTCGACAGAGTTAGGAGCACCAAGTTTCTGGGAGTGCACGTAACAGATGATCTTATCTGGTCCCTCAACACCACCCCTTTAGTCAAGAAAGCACAGCAGCATTCCAACACCCCGAGGAGACTGAGGCACACAAGACTCCCTCCCCACCTATTCCAACCAATTTTTACAGGAGCACCATTGAGAGCATCCTGATTAGCTGCATCACCATTTGGTACAGAATTACAGGGCACAAGACCACACAAAGGACTGCAAGGACTGTTGAGAGGATCATCAGGGTCTCTCTTCCACCCATTAGAGATATTTATCAGGTGTGCTGTGTACACAGGGCCCTTAACATTGTCAGTGATCCCTCCCACCTGTCCATCAATCTCTTTGACTGCCTAACATCAGGCAGGAAGTACCATAGCATTAGGAAAAGAGCTGTTAGGATGGGGAACAGCTTCTTCTCCCAGGCTCCAAGACTACCGAACTTCCTGCCACCACCCAGTCCTCATCACATATGAAGTGCCAGTAGCATTGTACTGTTTACTTTTTAAACTTCTGCCATAAATGCACCTTAAGTTATTTGCAATTTGTTAATTTATTGATATTACTTTATGCATTGTGTACAAGTTATATGTGCTGTGTTATGCAACCTGGTCTGGAGGAACTTTGTCTCATCTGGCAGTATACAGTTGAAATGACAATAAACTTGAAGTTGAAATTTAGTGGGCTTTGAGTGACAGCACTAAAGCATTTGCATGTTATGGTTAGCAGCCATCAAGTGTTCGTTCTTTAGATCACTAAAGCCAACAATCAGGAGGCAGTGTCAAACACACTCAAATTCCATTGCACACTGGTATGCAAGCAACACTCCTTAGTGTATCTGCAACAGCCAACTGCAGTGTCAAACATGGCCGCATTATCAAGAGTGTTGTGGCAATCTTTCTTGTTGAAAGATAACTCCTCACCTCCGAACTTCTTGTAGGAGCAGACCTACTGGGAATTTGTCCAGTTTACAGTGATTATTGGCAAGAACCAAGGTCACACAACCTTTAATGATTCAGCTGCAGCACACAGGTGAGTCTTGTGCTTGTGTACACTAGGAAGCCATGTTCTAAGCATTCAATGTTTTCACTGAAGGATGGCAGAGTGATGGATCTCAACCTCAAAATCAGCAAGGTTGCCTCTACACAACACTGCTCTATGAAAATAAGGCGTAATGGAGAAAGCCTGGAAAACCCGAACCAACTTCCTTATTGCAGGAGCTGCACTCAGAAGACAGACTCAAGATAATAAGAAATGGGAAGAGTAGGATATATTGTGGGGACACTACTCACAGCAAGATCTCCAAAGACTCACAACAGTTTCAGAAGAAATGTTCATTATCTCAGTTGTAACTGGATGACCATGCCCTCTAGTGCTGGACTCCGCTGAGAGAGAAAGCATTGTTTCAGCATTTAGCTGTCTTTCTCCCTAAAAATCATATACGTCAATAAGCTCACTTATTCTTCTACACACAAGTATCTGTTTAACATTTTTCCCCACCCTGGGATCATCCTGGTGCATTTACTCAGAATCACCTCCAGTAAAGTAACATAGAACATACAGCAGTTCAGCACATGATCAGGCCCTCTGGCCCATGATGTCGGTGCCAAATTGTGATGCTAAATTCCAAACTAATTTAATCTGATTCACCTGCACATGGAGTACACTATTCATTCTGTACCTGTCTAAATGCCTCGACCAAAATCTGTGTTGGCACATTGAAGGTGGTGGTGAAATTCACCATTGATAGTACCCTGGTTTTCTTTATTATAATATAGGATTCATATCTTCAGTTCAGCTAATATTCAGGATAATGCATACACAGGAGATAATTACAACCTAAAAAAAACTACGCATTGCAGATCAGACAAAGGTTAAAGTCCAAAACACCATTGAAACAGCAGGTAGAATTACTGCTTCTTCTACTCTCCATTTTCATTTGCCTTCTTTGATAGTCTATGAACACAACTTCACTATTCCTTTTCTGTTGTTCTGTGAATTTTTGTAATTTATAGATTCCTATGTCTTTACATGGTACTGCTGTCACAAAATAACTTTCATGTCATATGTCAATGATTAGGAATCTGATTCTGGTTATGTTGTGTAAATGTCAGCTCTGGCCCAGTGGATAATACCATCACCTTAGATTTGAACTATGCTGACATTTTAAGTAAAAGAAAAATTTTAAATGGGCCAGTACTTCAATGTACTATCTAGTTCTGCATTGTTGCAAGTACTATCTTTCAACTGAGCATTTTAAACTGGAAACCCACTGCTTGGGTACCTGTAAAGAATTCCCTACTATTGTTTTGATTAACAGGGATATCGAGGAGCAGATAGAGAAACAGATCCTGGAAAGGTGTAATAACAACAACAGAGTTGTTGTGATGGGAGATTTTAATTTCCCAAATATCAATTGGCATCTCCCTAGAGCAAGGGGTTTAGATGGGGTGGAGTTTGTTAGGTTTGTTCAGGAAGGTTTCTTGACACAATATGTAGATAAGCCTACAAGAGGAGAGGCTGTACTTGATTTGGTATTGGGAAATAAACCTGGTCAGGTGTCAGATCTCTCAATGGGAGAACATCTTGGAGATAGTGATCATAATTCTATCTCCTTTACAATAGCATTGGAGAGAGATAGCAACAGACAAGTTAGAAAAGCATTTAATTGGAGTAAGGGGAATTATGAGGCTATCAGGCAGGAAATTGGAAGCTTAAACTAGAAACAGATGTTCTCAGGGAAAAGTACGGAAGGAAAAAATGTGACAAATATTCAAGGGATATTTGTGTAGAGTTCTGTATAGGTACATCACAATGATACAGGGAAGTTATGGTAGAGTACAAGAACCATGGTGTACAAAGGCTGTAATAAATCTAGTCAAGAAGAAAAGAAAAGCTTACATAAGGTTTAGAGAGCTAGGTAATGTTAGAGATCTAGAAGATTATAAGGCTACTAGGAAGGAGCTTAAGAAGGCAATTAGGAGAGCCAGAAGGGGCCATGAGAAGGCCTTGGTGGGCAGGATTAAGGAAAACCCCAAGGCATTCTACAAGTATGTGAAGAGCAAGAGGACAAGACATGAAAGAATAGTACCTATCAAATGTGACAGTGGCAAAGTGTGTATGGAACCGGAGGGAATAGCAGAGGTACTTAATGAATACTTTATTTCAGTATTCACTATGGAAAAGGATCTTAGTGATTGTAGTGATGACTTGTAACAGACTGAAAAGCTTGAGCATGTAGATATTAAGAAAGAGGATGTGCTGGAGCTTTGGGAAAGCATCAAGTTGGATAAGTCTCTGGGACCGGATGAGGTGTACCCCAGGCTACTGTGGGAGGCGAGGGATGAGATTGCTGAGCCTCTGATGATGATGCTTGCATCATCAATGGGGACAGGAGAGGTTCCAGAGGATTGGAGGGTTGCAGATGTTGTTCACGAAAGGGAGTAGAGAGAGCCCAGGAAATCATACACCAGCGAGTCTTACCTCAGCGGTTGGTAAGTTGATGGAAAAGATCCTGAGAGGCAGAATTTATGAACATTTGGAGAGGTATAATATGATTAGGAATAGCCAACATGGCTTTGTCAAGGGCAGGTCGTGCCTTACGAGCCTGATTGAATTGTTTGAGGATGTGACTAAACACATTGTTGAAGGAAGAGCAGTAGATGTAGTGTATATGGATTTCAGCAAGGCAATTGATAAGATACCCCATGCAAGGCTTATTGAGAAAGTAAGGAGGCATGGGATCCAAGGGGACATTGCTTTGTGGATCCAGAACTGGCTTGCCCACAGAAGGCAAAGAGTGGCTGTAGATGGGTCATATTCTGCATGGAGGTCGGTCACCAGTGGTGTGCCTCAGGGATCTGTTCTGGGACCCTTACTCTGTGATTTTTATAAATGACCTGGATTAGAAAGTGGAAGGATGGGTTAGTAAATTTGCTGATGACACAGAGGTTGGAGGTGTTGTGGATAGTGTGGAGGTCTGTCAGAGGTTACAACGGGACATTCATAGGATGCAAAACTGGGCTGAGAAGTGGCAGATGGAGTTCAACCCAGATATGTGTGAAGTGGTTCATTTTGGTAGGTCAAATACGATGGCAGAATATAGTATTAATGGTAAGACTCTTGGTAGTGCGGAGGATCAGAGAGATCTTGGGGTCTGAGCCCATAGGATGCTCAAAGTAGCTGTGCAGGTTGACTCAGTGGTTAAGGCGGCGTACGGTGTATTGGCCTTCATCAATCATGGAACTGAATTTAAGAGCCGAGAGGTAATGTTACAGCTATATAGGACCCTGGTAAGACCCCACTTGGAGTACTGTGCTCAGTTCTGGTCGCCTCACTACAGGAAGGATGTGGAAACCATAGAAAGGGTGCAGAGGAGATTTACAAGGATGTTGCCTGGATTGGGGAGCATGCTTTATGAGAATAGGTTGAGTGAACTCGGCCTTTTCTCCTTGGAGTGACGGAGGATGAGAGGTGACCTGATAGAGGTGTATAAGATGATGAGAGGCATTGATCATGTGGATAGTCAGAGGCTTTTTCCCAGGGCTGAAATGGTTGCCACAAGAGGACACAGGTTTAAGGTGCTGGGGAGTAGGTACAGAGGAGATGTCAAGGGTAAGTTCTTTATTGTTTAAAATGCAGAGTGTGGTGAGTGCATGGAATGGGCTGCCAACAAGTGGTGGATAAGATAGGGTCTTTAGAGACTCTTGGATAGGTACTTGGAGCTTAGAAAAATAGAGGGCTATGGGTAAGCCTAGTAATTTCTAAGGCAGGGACATATTCGGCACAACTTTGTGGGACGAAGGGCCTGTATTGTGTTGTAGGTTTTCTATATTTCTCTAACATTTGGGGAGGTTTACTGTGATTCCCAGATCAGTACTAATCTCTCAATTACCAACACAAAAACATGAAGCACCATTACAGAGGAGCACTGTAGCGCAGTGGCCAGCACAACACTTTAGAGTACCAGTGACCAGGTTCAATTCCCACCACTGTCTGGAAGGAGTATGTACATTCTCCCCATGACCGAGTGGGTTCCTATCCATTGGTCCCCTTTTGATGGACAGTAAATGTCAGCGCAGTATTACACAGGGAAACTGAACAAATTCTTTATGCCACTTTCATAAACCCCAGTGGAATGACAAAGAAATAATATTGGACATTTTAGAAATAAGCAGACAGGAGCAAAACAGACTGACAGCTTCCTGATGAGAGAACTGATTCACTTGGCCTTCCAAGACAAAATGCGTATCATTCAAGTTCTTCAAGTTTAGTGTCAAACATCACTGTAATGCATTTGTTTATTTTCTTATGGTCAGGAATTTTACAACAGAACTCATAAGCAGGACACTTTTAAAAAATAAAAATTAAATTAAAACATTTTAAGTTTGAAATAATTAATCGATGAAAGCAAGTCAGGAATTTCAACAATTCAAACCTGGCCCCCTTCTGTAGACAATAAAGTGAATATGATTAATGGCAATTAACCCTTAAATGGTCTCTGATCTTACATGATCCAATCTCTTCCTACAAAAGTGACTGAATTTCATTGGCCTAAAGCACTTTGCGTCAACTCATGATCACGAAAGACAATAAGTGGAAATTATTTGACTATTTGTCCAATTTCCAAAACAGATTTAAAACGACAACCTGAAAAATGAAAGAATGTTTAACTTTGTCTGGCCCAGCAGTAAACTTTGATTGGCACACATCTATAAAGTGTACTACAGTTACACACCCAGCATCTCTCAAATCTTTCACCTTTACTACCAATGACAATGATGACAGCAGCTTGCAGATTCCTCTTAAGTCACACAAAACCAAAGTACACTGTTCTTCGTTTGTCATCGTTAGACCTCCCTCCATAAAATCAACGTGGAGTACCTTTATCAGAGGTCTACAGCAGGTCAAGAAGACTGCTCACCACCACCTCAGAAGCAATCAAAGATGGCCAATAAATGCTGGCTTCCAAATAATCAATAAAAAATGACTAAAAAGAAAAACGTGCGTGTTTCTGCACAAAGATAATGACTGCTCACTAGCATCCATACTGCTGCTACTATAATCAAAACTCTAAACTATTAACCTATGAAAATATATAATTATAATTCTGCTGATGGGATAACAACATAGGACAAGTACTTCCATTTGTACATAAAGCCAGGCATTTACAAGCAAAATGAGGAAATACATTTGCCCACACAAACTGTGGAAATTGGGAACTTACCCCTTCAATTATCATACGTTTGCTGATCTATCTAAAATTTCCAACAACAAGATAAGCAAAGTTTGCTTCTCAGTGTAAAGATTTTTGGAGATCAGCCACTGTGAGCTTAGTATACAGCATTGGGTTCAAAGTAAATTATCAAAGTACTCGTCACCATGTACTGCCCTGAGGTTCATTTTCTTGCGGGCAATCACAGCAAATACAAGAAAAACAATAGAATCGATGAAGACCGCACCCAACAGGATGGACAACAACCAATGTGCAAAAACAAACACTGCAAATACAAAAATAAATAATAATAAATAAGCAATAAATCTTGATAGCATGAGATGAAGAGTCATTGAAAGCAAGTGCATAGGTTGTGTGAACAGCTCAGTGATGGGGTGAGTGAAGCCATCACCACTGTTTCTAGAACCAGCTTATGGAGTTAAATGGCCCTATTCTTGTTCCTGCATAGACTAAAAGCCAACAACATGCCAGAACACAAGGGCTTCTTTAATTCCCAAAAGAGTAGATGGACTATTAGATCAAAGACAAATAGTCAATGAAGTTTAGTGCATCAGCTGGCTTTATAAATGGCTGAATTCCTGGAGCTACCAATGCAGAGTAAAAACTGCTTTACCTAAATGGCATGTTTGGACAATAACCGTTTACACAGTACAAGGGCAACACAGTTGCGCAGGGGTTACTGTAACACTTTATAGCGCCAGTAATCGGTGTTCAGTTCCCGCCGCTGACCGTGAGGAGTTTGCGTTCTCCCCATGACTGCATAGGGAGCTCTGGTTTCCAGAACTCCAGGTGCTTTGGTTTCCCTCCACAGAAGTTCAAAAGACGCACGAGTAGCAAGTTGCAGCTATGCTATATTGGCATGGTGATATTTGTGGGGTGCTCCCCAGCACTTTCTGAGGTTGTGTTCGTCGTTAATGCAAACAACGCATTTCACTGTTGTTACGTACCCGTGACACGTGACTGGGGTTGAAGCTATACTGGACTTGAGGTAGTGGTCTTGTGATGGTGGAGTGACGTCATTTTCCCACCAGTAGAGGTCATGTGACAGGTTTTTTTGTGTTTTTTTTAAAACAGGGTATAAAAGGAGGACCCCTCCCTGTGAGGAGGGGCAGTTCGTGGCTGGATTTGCCATGTTGACAGTTTCTTTACAATACTGCTAGTTGAGAATCAGTGGCGAGTGAAGATCGGAGTTCAGGAGTTAAAGATCGAGGAAAATTGATTTCGACGGTGAAACAGGTTCGACCTTGTTTGAGCCTCATTCGGAAGGATTTCATTGACTGTTCTCGTGTTAATCCCTGGGAAATACCAGAAAGGATTGAGAATGGTGTTTTGAAGGAAAGGTCAGTGCCTTTAAGCCGTTTTGTTTTGTTACGTAAATTCTTCGTGGGAAAAGTTCAATTTGGGAACCGAAGCAACACGACGTGAAAGAGAATTTAAATCGTCTTAAAAAGTCTCTCCCTTAAATGGACTGTGAGCATTTTGAACTTTTGGCAATACTACTTTGAAGAACTGTTTTTGCAACATCGCTTTAAGAACAGTTTAAGCTTCATCGCTTTAAGAACTGTTCAAGCTGCTGCACAGCAGCTGATTTCCGGTTACAGTAGTGTTTTGTTTACTTTTGGGGTTTGTTTGTTTGCAGTGTTTAATAAACATGTTATTTGTTATAAAAACCCCTGCCTAACTCATATTTATTGTTGTCTGAATCCGTAACACTGTATGTTTCAATGCACACATGACAAATAAAGCTAATCTTTATCTTTCACATTTACACAATGTCTGTAAAATCCGAACACTGCACAAGGTGCAAATGCATCCCTCTCTCTCACTATGAGGGTTGGTAGTGGAAGCTGGAGGTGGGGGGGAAGAAATGGAAATGGAAATGGATTTGCGATGACTGAAACAGCAAGACAGCAATCTCACAATTTAACAATGTAGCCAAATCCCAAGCAAAGTAAAATATTAACCAGTGAGGGAATTGTAGGATTGATCAGTGGTCCATTCTTGGAGCCAGTAAACAATTATTATTGAGAAATATAGTCAGCCTATTTTCCATATGATTTGAATGTCTTTCTCAACATTTGCGATAGACATATTGTTCGAATACAAGGTTATCCAATGTTCTGATCTATCTACTTAACAAATTTAAAACCAACCATAGAAACATTTGCATTCACCCAAGAAAAACAGCAGCCACTTGCTTTTCTGGGGGAGTTGTGAGGGAAGCAACCATAATATTGCAGCATTCCCTCTAAACAGGTTTTGTTAACCAGGGTGTGGCAAAGTTCCACCCTGTGCTGCCCATTGTTCACCAGAAACACATTTCTAAACTAGGTTTTTGCAAGTGCCCATCACTTGTCCCCTCAAATTCACACTTTTGTAAAGTGTACCCATTAAAACTAGATTATACTCAGAGGAAGCCCCACTTGTTTAATAGGGTAGTTCCACACATTGGAGATTGTGTTCTTAAAATTAATAATTCAAAGATAGCAGATTCAAATCCTACCATGGTAGTTAAGGAATTTGAATTCGCTCTAAGCATTGTTATTGCGAATTGAGTAAAAGCCAGATTGTGGCAAAAAAAAGAGAACTGAACTGGTTCATCACTGCCTTGAAGGAAAGGAACATCACTCTTCTACATTGTGTGCTGCAATAATATGATCAAACCTCCTCTGTCTCCTCAGAGAACCTGGGAGAGAAGTGTTGATACTGACCAACCAGTCTAAAAATTTACAGATAATGACAGGAGAATAAACAAGTACAAACAAGAGAAAATCTGCAGATGCTGGAAATCCAAGCAACACACACGAAATGCTGGGGGGAATCCAGCAGGTCCAGCGGCATCAATTGGGGGTTAGAGTGGGAAAGAGTACAGTCGACGTTTCGGGCCGAGACCCTTCAACAGGACTGAACAAGTAATGGTGAAGGCCGGAAGGAAGAAGCGGTGGTTTAATCCACACAACTAGATAGAAATACTCAAAGAAATTCATCGATAACAACTGGGCAAATCTGAACCAGTTCAAAGGCAGCACCATTACTGCACGGGGCACCTAGACTAGCAGCGGCCGTATCAAGTTTACGTGGGCAGGCCGAAGTGAATCAGGAGGCAGAGGCGGTAATCAATTTACCTACTGAGCACCCCAGCTACTGCTTCTCTGCCCCGCCGGTAACCTCGACCTGGGGCAGCAAATCGGTTCCAGGAAGCCCTTAACGTTTTAAAACAAACTGATTTTTGTTTTGTTTTGACTTGCTAATTCACCTCTCCCCCAACAGCGACTCAATGAGAAGACGTCCCACAAGCGCAGAGGTGCTTCCCGGAGTGTCAAGGGCAGGCAAAAAGACACAAACGATTGTTCTCATCAATGCTCTCGGGAGAAACAGCGAAGTTGACCTCTGTAGAAACCTGAGTTTTAAGTACCCATTACAAAATGACAACTTCGAACGCTGCAGCACGCCACACCCTGCTTCCTTCACCCCCCGACCACACACACTTCATGAAAGACTCCCAATCAATAATCCCAACAAACCGAGCAAGGAGGAAAATTAATTCTTACCAACTATCCGGACCTGCTGTAACTAAAAGTGAGTGCGCCGCTTTAGTTAATACAGCTACGTTTATTCTACAAATGTTTGCGTGTCCCGTGAAAAGTAGGTGCATGAAACCTTTGAACTGCTTCCAGCTAAATGCCTGGCGTTGTAATGAATGACAAAGATAATCTAGTTTTACTGCCTTTCCTGCTTTCTGACTGCAAAGCACGCCTGCATCATTCACGCCCCTTCATGATAGTACAGCCAGTGACACAGGTACCCACCTACCTACACCTGAAAAGGGGAGGAGCCCAGAAATTTAAACCAGCCATAACAACTTTTAAAATCCACAACCATGGGCCTGGCTGCATTTTTGGAAATCCTTCTGCGTGTTAATGAGTTGGAGGACGAGAGTGCCTCTTTAATTCCAGGCAAAGCACACCAAATAAAAAAAGCAACCTTAAGCAAAAAAAGTACAAATCTTTCCTTAGTCTTCCTGTTCTGGAGTTGATGTGTAATAATAGTTACTGTTGTTTGAAATATTCTGACCTTTGAACTCCACACCCAATACCACTTCAAATAAACTTACCCATCCCACTCACATCACAGAATTGGATGTTGGTCAGCTGTGTGGCTCTTACAATGTTTAACACCACACCAAGCGATAGGTTTAACAGAGGAATGAAGGATAGAGATTGGTGCAATCTGATCCTGGTAACAGGCTTTACAGGATTTTTGTTTTCATGAATTTTCTTCTCCTGAGGCGGTTCCTTGACATCAGGGATGTGTGATTCCACTGCAGTGTTGTGGGTTCTAATCCTTTCACACCTGGGGCCAGGCAGTGCTTGATGGGCAAGTGGGTGAAGTTCATGCGTTTCTTCCACCACTTAGACTGGGCCTCCCTGTGTTCCTGATGCATAGACCTGAGGTTCTTGATACTATCTTTATTTCCAGACTATAAAGATTCAAGATTGTTCAATGTTATTTCCAGCACACAAGTGTAAAAGAGAACAAAATCATTATTACTCTGGATCCTATACACTACAAAAAAACATAGAAGATAAAGAACACAATAATAAAAACACATACAATATAAATACATAAAATAGCTTATGTACATTGATTGTATGTCCATAAAGTGACACTATGTTGTACATAAAGTGATTGACAGAAAAATAATGAAGTAGTGGTGAGTTCGTGGGTGGAGGTGTTGATGAGACTTCTGCTTGGGGAAAGTAACTATTTTTGAGTCTGGTGGTCTTGGCATGAGTGCTATGAACACTCCTCCCTGATGGGAGTGGGACAAACAGTTCATGAGCAGGGTGTTCTAAGAAATTTCTCCTCATCTCTATTCTAAATGGACGTCCCTCTATTTTGAGACTGATGAAGCATCTCAGTCCAAAATATCAGCTTCTTATACCGCTCCATAGATGCTGTCTGACCTGATGAATTCCTCCAGAATTTTGGTTGTGTTTCTCAAGATTTCCAGCATTTGCAGAATATCTTGTATTAGTGAACATATGGAGCAGGTTTTCCCCTGCAAGGTTGCAGCGACAGATCTTCTGTTTTCACTGATGTTAGTATTGGCCAGGACATTCGGAGATCTAACCACAACTTGTATGTAATTATAGAAGGTTTTTCATGTTCAAAGGAGGTTTGGTTCCATGAAGTTGAATGAAACCAAATGCGAGAAGCAGGAGTCAAAATATAGAATCTATTATATAATATGTTTAAGGCACATACTTTCTATTGAAGGAAACTACCTCATGTCCCCATTCTAAATCACAACCTTCCAACATGCTTGAGAATGTCACCACTGATCATAACAATGGACAAAAATCACTGATGAGAATAATTTAGTGAAACACTAACACACAACACATAGTACTGGCGAAGAAAATGAAAATCCAGAGCCATCAGAGAGTGAGTTATAATTTCTACATATGCTTAGATAAATCAAACAGCCAAAAGCAATTTAGAGAATGAATTCACAGAATCCATTGATCTTTAGAATCATTTAGGGGTTTCTGCACTTTCTCTGTAACTGGAGCACTTTATTCTGCATTATATTATTGTGTTCCTTTTCTACCTCAGTTCACAGTTGAAATGAAATGGATGGCATGTATCACAAAGTTTTTCGGAACATGTTACTAAAATAAGCCAATTTACTAATTTAGTATATTTTCAATAATTAATGTGTGTCACTTGGTTTTCTGTTCCACAGTGGGATTGGAATGGGGTAGTGACTGTGCTGTAGTTGGGGAGGCAATGATGGGATTGGATTTGATTCACAACCACAGTTTAGAGAGGTTTTGGGTGGAGAGGAGGCGAATTCTAAAATTCATGGATGGTTGATTAATGGGGATGGAATGGGGGATGGAAAACAGTAGTGAGGTATTGGGGAAAGAAGGATCAAATCAAGTCACCTTTGGATGTCAGGTGTTGAGACTGAGATTAGGGATAGTGGGAGCGGGAGGCAAAGAGAGGTATCAGTGCAACATTAGGGTGACCCTCTTTCCCCAACCCAAGAGTTGAAAGGTGTGTAATTTGCCTACTGTCATAACAGGTCCACAGCAGATGCCACTTCACTGGCTCTTCACTCAACCATGGAACATCTGAACAGCATGTCATCTAAAAGTTTGACAGACTTCTTTAGGTGTGTGGTGGAAAGTATATTGGCTGGCTACATCACAGACTTAGATGGAAAGACCAATGCCCTTGAATGGAAAATCCTACAAAAGTAGTGTATAGGCCCAGTTCATCATGGGTAAAGCCACTGAGCACATCTACATGAAGCGCTGTTTCAGGAAAACAACATCCATCATCAAGGTTCTTCACCATCCAGGCCATGCTCTCTACTCGCTGTTGGCCTCGGGAAGAAAGTACCAGAGCCTCAGGAATCACAGCACAGGGCTCAGGAACAGTTATTACCCCTCAGCCATCGGGCTCTTAAACCAGAGTGGATAACTTCATTCACCCCATCACTGAACCAGTTCCCACAACCTATGGACTTGCGTTCAAGGAGTCTTCTCCTCATGTTCTCAATATTTATTGCGTATTTATTCATCATTATTAATATTATTTATTTTTTCTCTTTCCTTTTGTATTTGCACAAGTTTGCTGCTTTTTGCACATTGGTTGTTTGTTTGTCCTGTTGAGTACAATCTCTATTTGGTTTCCTGTATTTACCGTGAATGTCCACATGAAAATGAATCTCAGGGTTGTATTTGGTGAACTCGCACAGCCAAATGCAATGTATCCAAATGCCGATGATGCGTTATTAGTTACAAAAGTAAACAGTATAGAGAATCCAAATTTGTAAACAATTTTTGAAGGGTTAACTGAGCAGAGAACAATGACGCAAATAATGAAAACATGAATAAACAAAAGACTACTGTTCCTGGTGAAAATAATAGGAAAACAGAACTTATTTTTAAATGGATAAAAGCAAATAGAAATGCAGAACATTGCCATACAGGTTCAGCAAGCAATTAGGAAGGTAAATAGTTGACCTTTATTACGGGGGGATGGTGTACAATAGTAGGAAGTGTTGTTGCTATTGTACTTCATTGGAGTGTTATTCTAGAGATCTGTGGTAATTGTCTAGAGTATGATCTACATGTACAACTTTGTAACTGAAAAGACAAGTGTGTAAATTGCACAGTGTTTCTCTGATGTTGGCAAGTGATGATCAGAATCAGGTTTAATATCACTGGCATAAGTCATGAAATTTGTTGTTATGCAGCAGCAGTACATTGCAATACATAACAATAAAAACTATGAATTACACTATATATATAAAATTAAATAAGTAGTGTCAAAAAAAGTAGTGAGATAGTGTTCATGGGTGCAATGCCAATCAGAAGTCTGATGGCAAGGGGAAGAACCTGTTCCTGAAACGTTGAGTGTGTGCCTTCAGGCTCCTGTACCTCCTCCATGATGGTAGCAATGAGACGAGGGCATGTCCTGTGTGATGGGGGTCCTTAATGATGGATGCCGCCTTTCTGAGGCATCGCTCCTTGAAGATGTCCTGAATTCTGAAGAGGCTAGTACCCATGATGGAGCTGATTAAGTTCACAATTACCTACTGCTTACTTCAATCCTGTGCAGTGCCCCCTCCCACCTCCCCACACCAGACGGTGATGCAGCCAGTTAGGATGCCCTCCATGGTATTTTTGTAGAAATTTGCGAGTGTCTTTGGTGAAATCTCCTCAAATCTTCTCAAACTCCTAAGGAAATATAGCCACTGCCATGCCTTCTTTGTAACTGCATCGGTATGTTGAGCCCAAGGATAGATCCTCAGAAATGTTGACAACCAGGAACTTGAAATTGATCATCCTTTCTACTTTGGGTCCCTCTATGAGGACTGGCGTGTGTTTCCTCATCTTAATAATCAGCTAAGGTTTCTGATGGTGCTTGTTTTTTTTTTACTTTGTTTTGGAAAGTGGGTATGTATTACATCTTAACAGCCTTTAGGATACCAACTATGAACCTTCTTCTGAAGATGCAGCTCTTTGTGTGCTGAAGATGTACATGCATGTACTTAGTATGTAGTTCCAGGATTCTGATACAATGATGATTACGGAATGACATTAAATGTGGAGCAGGGAGGAGAGGGAGGAGGAAGAGACTGCCACCGACCGCTATCAACGGCTCATAGATGCACACACAGATGTAACAAAGAGTCTGCCTACTGTGAAGCGAATCAAAAAGAGCCGGATCTCGAAACATCCTGATGTCGTTGCAGCAAGAAGTGTGGTCAATACTCGTCATGCTGAACTCAGAAGGAGCAAAACAGAAGAGCTAAGAGACAAGTTCAAGACAGCAAAGAAGAATCTCTTTGCCACCTATGACCGACTGAAGGAAGAGGAACGAGCTGAGAGGATTAGAGGGTAGAGGCTGCTAATGCAGACAAGCAGCATGGAGAAGCATGGCACCTAGTCAATGAGATCAGCAGATGGAAGGAGTCCCCATCAGGTCAAATAAGTGGTAAAACAGCAGAGGAACGTGTCCAAACATGGTTTACCCACTTCAAGAACCTGTTGGGCAGCCCTCTAACGATTATGGAAGAAGAAGAGGACATACCCACGATACTAACACAAGTCGGCATCAATGACGGCTCATTCACCATTGAGGAACTGAAGAAAGCCAAATATGCACTCAAACAGGGCAGGAGCGCTGGACCAGATGGGATACCACCAGATGTCCTGAAGAACTGCGACCTGGATGACATCTTGCTGGACATGTGTAATACGACACTGATGAAAGGCGACAAACCAGAACAGTGGTCACTCTCAAACATTATCCATTCCCCAAGTTTGGATCCCTCACGAAGACAGATAATTACCGTGGTATCAGCTTGACCTGCATCTTAGCAAAGCTATACAATCGGGTGATCTTGAACAGGACTCGCACCGCCATTGGCCCTAAGCTAACATCAATCAGAATGGTTTTTGGCAGAAGCGCACAACAGTAATGCAAATACTTGCTCTCCGTAGAATCATCGAGGAAGTCAAGAAGAACAACCTACCAGCCGTGCTTACTTCCATCGATTTTCACAAAGCTTTCGACTCCATTCACCGAGGTAAAATGCTGAAGATTGTGAAAGCTTACAGAGTGCCAGACCATCGACTGAGAGCAACAGAGTCCAGCTATACCGAGACCATGGTGAAAGTTGTATTACCAGACAGAGAAACAGCAGTGTTCGAGCTCCTAGCTGGTGAGACACTCTGGCACCCTACATCTTTATAATCGTCCTTGATTACGCTCTACATCAAGCTACCAAAGTTCATGACAAGCTTGGTTTTACCATAAAACCAGGACAAACCGAAAGGGTCAGACCAGTTACTCTCACAGATCTCGGTTTTGCAGATGACATAGTCCTGCTGTCTGACCAGATGGAGGAAGCACAGCAGCTACTGACAAAAGTGGAAATTGAGTGCAATAACGTTGGACTTCACCTAAATGCTAAAAAGATAGAGTACACGGCGTTCAACTGCAACGAAGGTACTCTCAAGACCATAAAGAATGATACCATTAAGAACGTCTTAGACTTCAAGTATCTCGGGTCAAGAATGATGAGTTTGGAGAAGGACATAACGAAACGGAAGGCGCTGGCGTGGAGGGCTATGAACGACATGAAGGAAATCTGGAGGTTGAACCTGACCAGAGGCTCAAAAAGAGGATCTTCATAGCAGTCATAGAGTCCATTCTCACGTACGGATGCGAGACGTGGACAGTCACCAAGACCACGAGAAAGTCACTAGATGGTTGCTATACACGGATGCTCCAGATGGCTCTTGACGTGAGTTGGCAACAGCACGTGACAAACGTCGAGGTCTATGATGACCTACCGACACTCACTACTAAAATCAAGGTGAGAAGACTGCAACTAGCGGGGCACTGTCTACGCCACGCTGAGCTAGCTGCCAGCCTAGTCATCACATGGGAGCCCAAGCATGGGAGGATGAACCCTGGGCGCCCTCCCAAGACTATGGTCAACACGCTCCTAGAAGATAGCGACGCGGCTAATGTAAATGAACTGAACACGCTGATGAGGGAGAGGGAGGAGTGGAGAGTCCGTCATTGTGCCCGATGCCGGCCCCCTAGGCCTCAGTCGACGTAGTAGTAGTAGATCAGGTTCAGGGTTGATTAATCTGCTGATGTTAATTGTCTAGGGATATGACCACTTGAGTAAAGCAGAGGGCAACTAACAGCAGTCGTTAGAAACAAAATGCTTCAGGTTAACAGTGGGGAAAAAGAACCTAAGCACTGGGATAATTTGCAGCACCCAGACATCTAAACTTGTTTTTCCTGCCACTGTTTCTTTTGGAGTTTCAGGCAATGAATTGGAAATAGGGCTGGATGTATTGTCCAGCAAGGAGGGCCACATTAGTGAGTGGATTATTTAAAGTACAGAAGAAACAAACCACAACAACTTCCAATAAATGCGGGGTTAATTCTTTGGAAAATGCAGTGAGTGAAACTTAGTTACATACATAGGGATTACATTCACAAATCAACCGCTGTCTTTCCCAGTTCATCAGGCTTGATTGATAAGAAATTACTCAATCATTTGCATCATTGCAGGCTAGTGTAACGTATACTGTAATTGATTTACTTATTTATTATTATTATTTTTTTTCTTGTATTGAACTGCTGTTGCTGTTGATAAATTTCATGACACATGCCGGTGATAATAAACCTGATTCTGATTTTGTGTTTTTTTCGCAATCTCTGCAAAAAGGCATTGCTTATTCACCTTTCAATTATCAAAGCATCAGACTGATTTGGAAAGGTCAGGTATGGGTTGAAATGTGGCGGTGGGCTCCAGGCCCCGAGCATATCAATGCGACAGTGCCCGGGTCCTAGAGCGAGGAATAGCCCGATGTTTGGACGAGTTAAACGCCAGGCTAGATTTAAAAGATAGGGTGTTGGGACCAGAGGCGAGGGTCGGGCCGGTTCTGCTTGCTGTTCCATGATGTTTAATCGGCTCTGCTTTGAACTGAGGCAGAGGCTGTGGCCTGCTCCAGGCTTCATGTCTATGGACTCACTTCCATTCGGAATGCTGGTGCATGCTTTTATTATTTGCATGATTTGTTTTTTTTCTCTCTGCGTATTGGGTGTTGGTTGGAATTTTTTTTTGATGGGCTCTTTTGGGTTTCTTGTTTTGTGGCTGCCTGTTAGGAGACAAATCTCAAGGTTGTATAATACATACATACTTCGATAATAAATGTACTTTGAATTTTGAACTTTGAAATTTGTGCTTCTCTTTCCCTCTTGATGGAAAATTCCCATGACTTAGTTTTCATTATTTAACATCAGTCTGGTAGCATTGCCCTGTAATATTCACTCAGATATAAAGGTCTTCCCTCACCTTTTGTAATACCAAGGCAATTCATTGGAGATTACTATATGTAAATCAGAGATTTGAACAGTTGGGACTGGGTCCAGGAGGAGGTCTCAAATGGCTGCCTGGTACTTGCCACTGTATTCACAATGCATTCATGTTAACAATTATTTTAACAGCTGTGTTTTTGGTAGGGAGCTGATATTAGTTTTTAAACAGCTGGGGTCAATGGCATAGTTCAGGTCACAACACCACTTTAACTGCTATCAGGAATTTCACAGGAAGTAGTATCTTAGTTCATTTGGCTTGGAGCAAATTAGCCTTAAAGAGAAATCCAGAGCTACCCTGTGATCACACTTCATGCCCTTCGATTCCTGACCATGGACTCCTGCCTCCAGAAGTTTGACAGGATTTTGTGAGGAGTCTGATTTATCACTCCAAGACTCTTCTGGGTTGCTTACCTAGACCTGCTTAGTGATGCACTGAGTTAAAATCAGAGTTAATGCAACACGGCATGGTAAATGGCTGATGATGAGGAGCATTGTCTAAATATTTGTAACAGTCTAAATTTCTAAGATGCTACCTTTTAACCTAGTTCTGATTTGGGAGTAAATGCATTGCAATAAATAAAGCACTTTCATTTTGAAAGAAGCTTTCTAATCCTTTGGATAACCCAATGACTTTCCCTTTGAAGCACGGTCACGGTGTTGGAGACAACCAACAGAAAAGAGCTCAAAATATCCATGCTGACAATGGGTAAATGCTTAAAGAGTCATTAGATATCTTGTATGCTAAGTTTTTAACACAAGTATTGACCCTTTTACTTGAAATCGATTAATGCTTCCAATTAAACTGCAGAGCAGAAAGTCATTTCATACATGTCAGCTGACGTTACCAACCTTTGGAAAAGTTTTCACATTAAGTTACAAAGCAAATCTATAAAGAATGCACTGTGATATCTGCTTATTATCATAAGTATTTTCGAGGGGCAAAAGATGAAATTGAAAGCTGAAACTGGCTTAAAGGGAAATGTAAGCAACACACACAAAATGCTGGTGGAACGCAGCAGGCCAGGCAGTATCTATAGGAAGAAGTACAGTCGACGTTTCGGGCCGAGACCCTTCGTCAGGACTAACTGAAAAGAAAGATAGTAAGAGATTTGAAAGTAGTGGGGGGAGGGGAAAATACAAAATGATAGGAGAAGACCGGAGGGGGTGGGGTGAAGCTGAGAGCTGGAAAGGTGATTGGCAAAAGGGATACAGAGCTGGAGAAGGGAAAGGATCATGGGACGGGAGGCCTAGGGAGAAAGAAAGGAGGGGGGGTAGAGCACCAGAGGGAGATGGAGAACAGGCAGAGTGATGGGCAGAAAGAGAGAGAAAAAAAAGGAGGGGGAAAAAAGCAAAATATATCAGGGATGGGGTAAGAAGGGGATGAGGGGCATTAACGGAAGTTAGAGAAGTCAATGTTCATGCCATCAGGTTGGAGGCTACCCGGCCGGTATATAAGGTGTTGTTCCTCCAACCTGAGTGTGGCTTCATCTTGACAGTAGAGGAGGCCATGGATAGACATATCAGAATGGGAATGGGACGTGGAATTAAAATGTGTGGCCACTGGGAGATCCTGCTTTCTCTGGCATCAGAGCGTAGGTGTTCAGCGAAACGGTCTCCCAGTCTGCGTCGGGTCTCACCAATATATAAAAGGCCACACCGGGAGCACCTGACGCAGTATACCACACCAGCCGACTCACAGGTGAAGTGTTGCCTCACCTGGAAGGACTGTCTGGGGCCCTGAATGGTGTGAGGGAGGAAGTGTAAGGGCAGGTGTAGCACTTGTTCCGCTTACAAGGATAAGTGCCAGGAGGGAGATCAGTGGGAAGGGATGGGGGGGATGAATGGACAAGGGAGTCGCGTAGGGAGCGATCCCTGCGGAAAGCAGAAAGAGGGGGGAGGGAAAGATGTGCTTGGTAGTGGGATCCTGTTGGAGGTGGCAGAAGTTACGGAGAATTATACGTTGAATCCGGAGGCTGGTGGGGTGGTAGGTGAGGATAAGGGGGACCCTATCCCAAGTGGGATGGTGGGCGGATGGGGTGAGGGCAGATGTGCGGGAAATGGGAGAGATGCGTTTGAGAGCAGAGTTGATGGTGGAAGAAGGGAAGCCCTTTTGTTTAAAAAAGGAAGCCATCTCCTTCGTCCTGGAATGAAAAGCCTCATCCTGAGAGCAGATGTGGCGGAGACGGAGGAATTGTGAGAAGGAGATAGCATTTTTGCAAAAGACAGGGTGGGAAGAGGAATAGTCCAGGTAGCTGTGAGAGTCTGTAGGCTTATAGTAGATATTAGTAGATAGGCCGTCTCCAGAGATGGAGACAGAAAGATCAAGAAAGGGGAGGGAGGTGTCAGAAATGGACCAGGTAAATTTGAGGGCAGGGTGAAAGTTGGAGGCAAAGTTAATGAAGTCAACGAGCTCAGCATGCGTGCAGGAGGCAGCGCCAATGCAGTTGTCGATGTAGCGAAGGAAAAGAGGGGGACGGATACCCGTATAGGCTTGGAACATGGGCTGTTCCACAAAGCCAACAAAATGGCAGGCATAACTGGGACCCATGCGGGTGCCCATGGCTACACCTTTGGTTTGGAGGAAGTGGGAGGAGCCAAAGGAGAAATTATTGAGAGTAAGAACTAATGCTGCTAGATGGAGGAGAGTGGTGGTAGAGGGGAATTGGTTAGGTCTGGAATCCAAAAAGAAGCAGAGAGCTTTGAGATCTTCCTGGTGGGGGGGAATGGGGGAATGGAGGTATGTAGGGACTGAATGTCCATGGTGAAAATAAGGCAGTGGGGGCCAGGGAACTTAAAATCATTGAAAAACTTCAAAGCGTGAGAAGTGTCACGAACATTGGTGGGAAGGGATTGAACAAGGGGGGATAAAAAAGTGTCAAGGTATGCAGAAATGAGTTTGGTGGGGCAGGAGCAAGCTGAGACAATAGGTCTACCTGGACAGGCAGGTTTGTGGATCTTGGGTAGGAGGAAGAACGGGAAGTGCGGGGTGTAGGAACTATGAGGTTGGTGAAATGTTTTTGTTTTACAATAACAGTGTATATGATCCAATGAATAAACGTGACCATTTGGAAACTAGAATTGGTTTTGGTGTTGTGACCCAACTCAATCTGACAGATGGTTGGCAGTTCTACCAGGAACCACCACTATCAATGCTCAGGCATAGCATGTCTCAGACTTCTACACTTGCACAGTCAAAGGTAGACAACCTGTTCATGTGATTATCCATCAGAGCACAAACTCACCATTGTGCCCAGCAACGTAACAGCTCCTGTGCATTTCAGTCAGAGTCTACACTACCCCACAGGATGTCTCTTCTGCGTGAAGTATCAGCATGTCCAGACTTGCATCCAAAAAGCAAGTGCTGTTGGGTGGCAATTTCACACATTGAGTCTCAGTAATAGGCAACATTGAGGATGAATGAACCCAATCAAACTGAGTAAGTCTGAGCACCCGTCAAGCTGTTCCATCATCCTCTACTTTTCCCATCAAATATCAGAGTCCAATGATCTTTTAGTTTCAGCCTTGAATGATCATTCAACCTTACTCCTTCTTTTTGATATGCTGCGCCCTAATTCCAATGTATGAAGGGAAATAAACATTTGCATTTTAAGATACCTGAGAATAGTTTATAGCCAATGCAGAACATTTAATTGTGGTTACAATTGTAATGCAGGAAAATCACAGCAATCCATATAAGACCATAAGACCATCTGATACAGGAGCAGAATTAGGCCATTTGGCCCATCGAGTCTGCTCTGACATTTCATCATGGCTGATCCAATTTTCATCTCAGCCCCAATCTCCTCCCTTCCCCCCATATCCCTTCATGCCCTGACCAATCAAGAATCTATCAACCTCTGCCTTAAATGTACATAAACACTTAGCCTCCACAGCTGCCGATGGCAACGAATTCCACATATCCACCACTATCTAGCAAAATAAATTTCTCCTCATCTCCGTTCTAAAAGGACGTCCCTCTAAAAAGAGCCGAGAAGTAATGTTACAGCTATATAGGACCCTGGTCAGACCTCACTTGGAGTATCAGGTCAAGTCACTTTTATTGCCATTTCGACCATAACTGCTGGTACAGTACACAGTAAAAATGAGACGTTTTTTCAGGACCATGGTGTTACATGACACAGTACAAAAACTAGACTGAACTATGTAAAAAAAAACACAGAAAAAAAAACTATACTAGACTACAGACCTACCCAGGACTGCATAAAGTGCACAAAACAGTGCAGGCATTACAATAAATAATAAACAGGACAATAGGGCAGTAAGGTGTCAGTCCAGGCTCTGGGTATTGAGGAGTCTGGTAACTTGGAGGAAGAAACTGTTACATAGTCTGGTCGTGAGAACCCGAATGCTTCGGTGCCTTTTCCCAGACGGCAGGAGGGAGAAGAGTTTGTATGAGGGGTGTGTGGGGTCCTTCATAATGCTGTTTGCCTTAAGGATGCAGCGTGTAGTGTAAATGTCTGTAATGGTAGGAAGAGACACCCCGATGATCTTCTCAGCTGACCTCACTATCCGCTGCAGGGTCTTGTGATCCAAGATGGTGCAATTTCCGAACCAGGCAGTGATGCAGCTGCTCAGTATACTCTCAATACAACCCCTGTAGAATGTGATGAGGATGGAGGGTAGGAAATGGACTTCCCTCAGCCTTTGCAGAAAGTAGAGACGCTGCTGGGCTTTCTTGGCTATGGAGCTGGTGTTGAGGGACCAGGTGAGATTCTCCGCCATGTGAACACCAAGAAATTTGGTGCTCTTAATGATTTCTACTGAGGAGCCATCGATGTTCAGCGGGGAGTGGTCGCTCCGTGCCCTCCTGAAGTCAACAACTATCTCTTTGGTTTTGTTTACATTCAGAGACAGGTTGTTGGCTCTGCACCAGTCCGTTAGCCGCTGCACCTCCTCTCTGTAAGCTGACTCATCATTCTTGCTGATGAGATCCACCACGGTCGTATCATCGGCGAACTTGATGATGTGGTTCGAGCTGTGTGTTGCAGCACAGTCGTGGGTCAGCAGAGTGAACAGCAGTGGACTGAGCACACAGCCCTGGGGAGCCCCGTGCTCAGTGTGATGGTACTGGAGATGCTGCTTCCGATGCGGATTGACTGAGGTCTCCCAGTCAGGAAGTCTAGGATCCAGTTGCAGAGGGAGGTGTTCAGGCCCAGTAGTCTCAGCTTTCCAATCAGTTTCTGAGGGATGATTGTGTTGAATGCTGAACTGAAGTCTATGAACAGCATTTGAACATATGTGTCTTTTTCATCCAGGTGGGTTAGGGCCAGGTGTAGGGTGATGGCAATGGCGTCGTCTGTTGAGCAGTTGGGATGGTGCGCAAACTGCAGGGGATCCAGTAAGGGGGGCAGCAGAGTCTTGATATGCCTCATGACGAGCCTCTCGAAACACTTCATGATGGATGTGAGTGCAACGGGACGGTAGTAATTTAGGCAGGACAACTGAAGACTTCTTCGGCACGGGGACGATGGTGGTGGCCTTGAAGCACGTTGGAATGGTGGCGCTGCTCAGGGAGATGTTGAAAATGTCAGTGAGAACATCTGCTAGCTGGTCTGCACATCCTCTGAGCACTCTACCAGGGACGTTGTCTGGTCCAGCAGCCTTCTGTGGGTTGACCCTGCACAGGGTTCTTCTCACATCGACCACGGTGAGACACAGCACCTGGTCATTTGTAGGAGGGGTGGACTTCCCCACCGCCACGTCATTTTCTGCCTCAAAACGGGTGTAGAAGTTATTCAGTTATTCTGGGAGGGAGGCATCACCCGCACAGTCAGGTGATGTTGTCCTGTAATTGGTGATGGCCTGGATGCCCTTCCACATGCGCCGCATGTCGCCGCTGTCCTGGAAGTGGCTGTGGATTAGCTGGGCGTGTGCACGCTTTGTCCCTCTGATGGCCCGGGACAGTTTGACCCTTGCTGTTGTTAGAGCTGCCTTGTCGCCTGCTCTGAAGGCGGAGTCATGGGTCCTCAGTAATGCACGCACCTCCGCGGTCATCCATGGCTTCTGGTTGGCACGTATAGTGATGGTCTTGGACAGAGTAACATCATCAATGCACTTGCTGGTGTAGCTGGTCACTGATGCTGTGTACTCCTCTAAGTTGGTAGAGTCGCCATCGGTTGCAGCCTCCCTGAACATGTGCCAGTCAGTGTGCTCAAAGCAGTCTTGAAGAGCAGAGATGGCTCCTGCTGGCCAGGTTTTCACCTGCTTCAGAACTGGTCTGGAGCGCCTGACGAGCGGTCTGTATGCTGGGATTAACATAACAGAGATGTGGTCTGAGTAACCGAGGTGGGGACGGGGCTCTCAGTTCTGGTCACCTCACTATAGGAAGGATGTGGAAGCCATAGAAAGGGTGCAGAGGAGATTTACAAGGATGTTGCCTGGATTGGGGAGCATGGCTTATGAGAATAGGTTGAGTGAACTTGGCCTTTTCTCCTTGGTGCGACGGAGGTTGAGAGGTGACCTGATAGAGGTGTATAAGATGATGAGAGGCATTGATCGTGTGGATAGTCAGAGGCTTTTACCCAGGGCTGTTATGGCTAACACAAGAGTGCACAGTTTTAAGGTGCTTGGAAGTAGGTACAGAGGAGATGTCAGGGGTAAGTTTTTTTACGCAGAGTGGTCAGTGCGTGGAATGGGCTGCCAGCAATAGTGATGGAGGCGGGTACAATAGGGTCTTTTAAGAGACTCCTGGACAGGTACATGGAGCTTAGGAAAATAGAGGGCTATGCGGTTGGGAAATTTTAGGCAGTTTCTAGAGTAGATTACACGGTTGGCACAACATTGTGGGCCGTAGGGCCTGTAATGTGCTGTCGATTTCTATGTTCTATGTACTACCTCTCCAGCATCGTTATCCAGAGTCCGATATCCACTCTCGTCTTTCTTTTACACTTATTGTATCCATAGAAACTTCTGGTATCCTCTTTAATATTATTGGCTAGTTTACTTTCATATTCCATCTTTGCCTTCTTAATGACTTTTTAGTTGCCTTCTGTAGGTTTTTAAAAGCTTCCCAATCTTCTAGCTTCCCACTAATTTTTACTCCATTATATGCCCTCTCTTTGGCTTTTATGTTGGCTTGGACTTCTCTTGTTAGTCATGGTTGTGTCATCTTGCCACTAGAATACCTGTTACTCTTTGAAATGTATGTATTCTGTGCTTTCCAAATTGCTTCCAGGAATTCCAGCCATTGCTGCTCTGCTGTCATCCCTGACAGTGTTCTTTACCAATCAATTCTGGACAATTCCTCTCTGTAATTCCCTTTACTCCACTGTAATACTTATATGATCTGACTTTTGCTTCTCCTTCTCAATTTTCAGGGTGAATTCGAACATATTGTGATCACATCTCCCTAAGGGTTCTTTTACCTTAAGCTCTCTAAACAATTTCGGTTCATTGTACAGCACCCAATTCAGAATAACTAATCCCCTAGTGGGCTCAACCACAAGCTGCTCTAAAAAACCATCTCGTAGGCATTCTAGAAATTCCCCCTCCTGGAATCCAGCACCAACCTGATTTTCCCAGTCTACCTGCATATTGAAGTCCCCCATGACTATTGTCACATTGCCCTTTGGCATGCATTTTCTATCTCCCGTTGTAATTTGCAGACCACATCCTTACTACAGTTTGAGGGTCTGTCCCATCAGGGTCTTTCTACCCTTTGAGTTCTTTAGCTCTATCCACAATGATTCAACACGTATCAACCCTATGTCATTTCCTTCTAATGATTTGATTTCATTTTTTTCCAACAGAGCAACACTGCCCCTTCTGCCTTCCTGCCTGTTCTTTCAATACAATGTGTATATTTGGACATTAAGCTCCCAGCTATAATCTTCCTTCAGCCATGATTCAGTGATGCCTACAACATTACACATGCCAATCTGTAACTGTGCTACGAGTTCATCTACCTTATTCTATATACTGCACACATTCAAATTGAACTCCTTCAGCCCTGTATTTGCCCGTTTCAATTTTGTCAGCCATTTACATTACAACTGATCCTGTTGACTGTAGTTTTGCCCTATCATCAACCATCAGCCTCTCCTTGCTAGGAGTCTCACCACACGTTGTCTCTGTAAATCAATTAACTCATCTTCAACACTATCACTCTTGTTCCCAATGCACAAGTTCCAATTACTTTGGTGGAATTTAATTAAGGAATTATATTTGCCAGAGAATAACACTTCTGACTTTTCTAAAGTACTTCAGGATCTTATAAGTTCATAGCAAGAGCTGCCAGGAGCTTTCTTTAACACTGCTTTCCACGTGGCTCTACATCAATGATTTTGAAACCTTACATTTATAAACTGGGTCTTGAATTCAGTACCCTCTGATTTAAGTGCAAGAGCATAATTGAACTGATAATGAAGGACTGGAATATGTTTGCGACTGGGAAAATATCTATTTAAATGTAAGCACTGTTAACATCCTTGTTAAAAAAAGTGTAGCTTAACTTATAAATTCAACATATTTAGCAGTCAAGTGTTGTTAAAGAAGAGAAAGTTAAAGTATTAGGGAGAGAAGAGGTGGCGCTTGCAATTCCTATTTGAAAATTTTCCTAATAGAATTCTCCCTGCTCTCCTGTGGAAAACCTTAAGGTGCTACATGTTCAGGGATTCAGAAGAAGACACTGTTAAAGAGTATTCTGGAGTGAGGTTATCTAGCACAAATACTAACTTTAGCAACCAACCTTTAGACATGAACATGGACTGTAGGTTAAATTTGAAATGCAGCTTTGGATGAAAGGTTCCTAAAGCTGAGCAGTGAAATGCAGTTAATTGAAAAAAACAGACAATGTTGATTAACATTTATTTCAGATGTCTTGAGTGTAGGTGCAAAGAAGGTGGTGGGAAAGTTATAGGTGATTCAAAGGAAGCATTGTAGGTACATTGTAAATATAGAATTGTCCTTTGATCTTTAGCATATAAAATGTCAAGCAATATTGGGCCCTCTCTTCCTCTGAACGGTCTCAATATGATGCCTGCTGTGTCTCCTTTTGTAGAATAAATGTCTGCTTCACATCCACCAGCTGCGTCTCTCTGGTGATTTTATACAACAGACACGTTCATCTAGTTAGTTTTCTGCTTCCCAAAAACCTGACTCACTATCTTTCCATTATAGCATCTATCTGTCAGAGATGATGCACCAGGATCCCAGTTATGTGGGTAGCAGTGGCTCCTCTTTACCTTGACCAAATGATTTCCTTTAGTCATGAACCCAAGTGGTGAGAATTGGCAAGATGACTATCAACCCATGATTTCAACTGTATCAATGGGATCCCTGAAGAGAGGAAGTTATTTATAATAGTGTTATTACGTTTAACCTTAGAAAAATTGATAACTTTCATGAATGCTAAAGCTTTCCTCTCCTTTGAATCCCAATCTGCTCAGCTGTCTTCACTGTCCTAAACACCAGGACCTGTCCTACATTATTTCTCAGTGCACTTTCAACATTTTTAATAAAGGAGCTTTTGTTCTGTAAGAAATAATATTGAATCATTTTTTGCTGGTTTATATTCATTATTCAATTTTTTCACAAATTGTTTGTGGATGTTCACTGTGTGGACATTGTCTGGTGCCTGGCCTATGTTGCAACAGTGATTGCACTTCCAAATTATTTATTTGTCTGTAATGGGTTTCAGGTTGATTTGAGGTGGTGAAAGGTATTATATAGCTGTTCCTCCCCCACCTTAGACTGACAATCTCATCTTCATTGTCCTCCCAGTGTTGTGTGTTATATTTCCCAGAAGGACATATGCCAACTCAGAGATGCATGGTTATCTGTTGCAAGAAGAGTAAAACACTATCAACATCTTTTTTTTCAGATTTGACAGTAAAAGCACAATTTATTGCTGGGTGATAGACCAGCCAAGAACCAACTGTCTAGACAGAAGGGAGAATATACATCAGAACACTTCCTCATAATCTGTTTGATCATAAGACTACTCTGAACCTTTTAACTACATTTTAAAAGGAGAGTATTTACTGCAGCGTGTTGATAAAGGAAAGAACATTTTATAGCAGTGTTCCAGGATATAGGATCAAAAAGCAAACTTGTAAAGAAAACATTTGAAAATGTTCTGCCAGATTTTTACAACAATTGTAACCTTTTTTGTGAGTGAATATTATATCTTCTATAGGAGTGAATTTAAGAAATATAATAAAAGATAAATACATGCACATCTGGTTAACAATCAGCAGCAGGTCCTAAAGTTGAGAATTGCTAGATTATGAAATGTGATCAATTCTTTCTCTAGTGTGGCTTCTTTTGCACTTGAAACAATTACATATGAAACCATTTAGCTGCCAGGATATCTGCTTCTGGCAGCATAGTCCTGGTACCACTCAGTAAGTTATTAATTTTGATAATGCCCTATTCTTCTATTCCCCACTCTGTCCTCTTAATTCTTTTCCTCACCTGTGTATCACAGCCCCCCTGGTACCCCTCCTCCTTCCCTTTCTCCTATGGTCCACTCTCCCCTCCTATCAGATTCCTTCCTCTCCAGCCCTTTACCTTTCCCACCCACCTGGCTTCACCTATCACCTTCTAGCTATCCTCCTTCCCTTCCCTTCATCTTATTATTCCAGCATCTTTCCCTTTCCTTTCCAGTCCTGAAGAAGCGTCTTGGCTTGAGACATCAACTGTTTATTCATTTTTATAGATGCTGCCTGACCTGCTGAGTTCCTCCAACATTTTGTATATGTTTCTTTGGACTTACAACATCTGCAGAATCTCTTGTGTTAATGACCTATCCCTTAAATAAACATAAATATTGGTCTAAGTACAATTGCAGACATTCAAACCATTTGGAAGCCTTGACCACAAAAGCACATTATAATATTTTTGCTACATCTACTTTATCTAGCAAGCAAGCTATTTTTACACGATCAGTTACAAGTCTGTAGACCTACATAGTCATGCATCATCTAAAAGTGGACAAGCTGTTGCAGTGGAATGTAAGAGCGCTCCATTCTGCTGCAAGTAACAAAGTTGAGTTGAACTTGACCAATAGTCGATAACCTGTAAATACATAGGTAAATGGCAACTAATTGAAGATTTTCTTACTGTAATGATCCTTGATGTCTTGGACTTTGGCATGATCAAGCACATGCTCTGAAATGCAAGAGCTCAAGGGGAGGAGAAGAAGAAAGCCTTTAACAAGAGTGGAGACATTGGGACGCCATCGTGATGGCATTTTTTTTAGCGGGCTTTCTTGTTTTTACGAGGCTGAGTTGCTAGCTCGATGCTCAACCCAGCACGGATGGAAAGCGTGCAAGGGAGATGGCTGTATTCAAACTTAGGAGCCTTCACTCTGAAGTCCGGCGCTGATGCCACTAGAAGTTCCTTCAGGTCAACGCCTTTGACCATAGGGCCATCAGGCAGTGGTCAGCACGTAAGGTCCTGCAGGTACTGCAGGAGAAGGACGTGATGGACACGGTGGGGTGGTTCCCTGAGCAGACCGTCCAGTTCATCTGGCAAAATGCCTCATCGCCAGATCTCACCAACAGGCACCAAGACCTCGCCTGGCTGGCGGTAAGAGGGGCCCTCCCAGTCCGATCCCTCCTATATGCCCGGAACGTCGTCTCCACACCCCTCTGCCCACGGGAGGACTGCAGAGAGGAGGAGTCGGTGACCCACCTCTTTGCACACTGTGGGTTCGCGGAGAAGGTGTGGAGGAGGATGGAAGGGGCAGTGTCGAGGTTCATCCCCAGCAGCTGCGTAACAGAGGACTCTCTGATCTACGGGCTGTTCCTGGGGACGCACACCGAGACCAACATCTGGTGCTGCTGGCAGATCATCAACTCGGTCAAAGAACTCTTTGGTCGGCCCGAAACTTGATGGTCTACCAGCACACGGAGATGTCCGTGGGGGAATGCTGCCGACTGGCACATTCTCAGCTGCAGGAGTACGTGCTGAGGGATGCACTCAAAATCGGTGCAGCCACCGCAAGGGCCTGCTAGGGTTCTTCTCCAGCGGGAGTTGAGGGGTAGGGGGGTTGGGGGTATACCCCCTGAATGTAAATATGAAAGAACAGAGTGCCACGTGGGTGGCGAAAATTTTGAATTTTGAAAATGTAAAGACAGTAATGGAAACAACTGTAAGGAATTGAAAGTCATTGAATGGTTATTGTATATAATTTTATTTTTGAATAAAGTATATTTTGTTTAATTAAAAAATGATCCTTGATGTAAAGTTTTGTAAATAGTTACAAAACTTTAACATTATAAAAGCAAATGTTGATATATCACCAGCTTGAAACAAGATAAATAGATCAACTCTTGAAAATATTAAAAACTTGGATTTATTCAATGCTTTTAAGACAATAAATGTCTCAAAAGTGCTTCATGTAAGAATGTGATAAACTAGACACCGATTAAGAAAGTGGTTAGAGGTAAATTTAAGAAAGATATGAAAGAGGTGCAGAAATGAAGGAATTTAAGCAGGCCTCTCATCTAGTGGAAATCAGTGATAGTATGAATAACTGTGTTTGATTAAATCATGTACAGTATTTTTGACATTATATTCTGCTATAGCCTGGGCTTTCCCCAGGCTACAATAGAATTTCAATCCAGTGAGCTGTTTGTAATGTGGACAGTTAGAAATGCGACCGCAATCTGAGTTCCCATACAGCAGAATATGCCTGCAGCCACTCTGCCAAATGCCTATTCATATGTATGGTGGGCTGCACAAAAGTCTGCCATTCACAAGTGAGCAAGATCTGTATGTAGATTGGACACAATCACTTGGCAGCCCCACCCCTATTCACACATTTACACATACGCAGTAACAATATGCCAACAGATCTTTTGACCTAGTCAACCACTATGCAAGAAAAATTCCAATTACAAAGCAAAATAAAACAGAAGTTACTGAAAATCTAAAATAAAAGCAGGAAATGCTGGAAATATCCTGCAGATCAGACAGAATCTATAGAAACAGAAGCAGAGGCTGAGTTAATGAAATCTTTAAAAAGTTCTGACAAAATATTAACAACCTGAAACTTTAACTCTGCTTCTCACCATCTGAGTATCTGCTGAACTTTCTATTATTGATTCCAATCGCATTTACCTTCTATACTGCATAACCCTTGAAATTGTCTTCCTCAATTGCCTATACAACATAATCTTGAATCTAGCTCAATGTGTTAAGCAAGGAGTGTCCTTCACAGTCTACTACCCTCTAGAAAGGTTCCTTTTACCCCCAGTTCTGGTTATGATTTTGCCTTCATTCTGCTGCGTCTCCCACTTGTCACTTGGCTACTGAAAATGATCGGCTTGCAGTTTTCTTGATCCATTCATGTTTAAACATTACCTTGTAATTTACATTGTTCTTATGAAATTGTTATAGGTACAAAGTAAGTGGACATTGTTGGATACGACTGTTTATTTGTCATTTTCTTTGCAGTTTAACAATTAATTATCTGCTTCTATTTTAATTAGCCTTCATATATATAAGTTTAATATGCCCCTGGTGACTCTACAAAGTATAATTCAGAAAGCTTTTTTGTCCTTTTGTTAAGTGAATGAGTATTTTCCTATTGGTTAATTTTTACTGTAGATTGGAAAAGTATTTTCTAATTGCATTATTGTTATCTATGGAATTTTCCTGTGGTATCTTTGGGTATAAAAGTAGCTGTTTTATGCTAGGCACCATCTTTAGTTCCTCTCTTCTTCCAGTAGTAAGAGCCCCTGTCACAGTTCTGGTCCTTTTTCCTCTGTTCTATCAACTCTTAATACAATAATCATGGAGCAAGAAGATTTATGCCTTGTTCCTGACTTCTAAAAGAACCTTGGATTTAAACACCAGATTCAGAATCCAACAACATCAATATAAAATAGAGGTTCATAGAAAATTCCTTTTGCAGAGAATGATGAATCTCTGGAATTCTCTGGTCAAAGGGGTTGCAGAGGCTATATCATTAGATATACTTAAGGTGGAGTTAGATAAACGTTTGAGCAATTGGGAAATTGAGGGCTATTGGAAACTGACATAGAAAAGATGAGGTCTGGAGCAAATTAGCTATGACCATATGGAATATTAGCCAGGTTTAAAGGGGCTGAGTGGCCAACTCCTAAATTTATTTTATTGTATTCTTGTATAATCTTTTATGTAGTGTATCAATGCCTTGCATCCAAGTCACCTTATTGCAAGGAGTCTCATACTGCACCAGAAAGGGCATATAACAATTCTATCAATATCAACTTGTCATTATCTCTTGACTTTTATTTTCCTACCTCATGTAATGAAACCTTGAATTCCATTCACTCTTTTTCCTTATCTACCTGAGAGACTGCTTTTAAGAATGTTTACATCCAAACCCTTCCCCACACCAATATGCATTTAGTGTATTGCTACTGCTGCCATTACAGTATCTTTATTGAAGTGTTTCAACATATTTGCTTTCCTTTCTAACTCCTTACCCATTGCTTGTTTCCAGTGACCTACATGGAACTTTACGTTGCACATTTCTCCTACTGCTTTGCCCTAGTTACTACAGATGAAGAGTGCAGAAGCAAACATAAAGCTGAAAGAACACGTCAAGAATCGGCTGATCAGCAAGACTATCGAGCGATCTGATTGTGAGAAGGTTAACTTGGGGATCCAATGAAAAAGATTATTTCAGGGAGCATGGACAAGCATGAAATGAAAAATTCCCCAAGCCCCAGACAAGTCCAAAGCTCCCTTAACACATTATTTTACACAAATACTTAGCAAGTTGTTTCACATATAATTGAAAGGTTCCACTAACAACTTTCAATAAAAATTCCAGACAAGTCATGGAAACAAATTACTTTCAGAGGAACTAGTTGAAGAAAATGAAGGTCCAAATCCTCTGTTCTTTCTCATATTGTTCCAAGGTGCTTTCAACTGTGTTACCAACAGAATTCACTACCAAAAGAAGAACCAGCTCTAGTTCAAATGTATAGAAGATGAGTTCAACTCTGAGTAAAGTACAAGTAAAAATAAAGAAGTAACTTGCATTTATGTGGCGCTGCATCACGTCCCTCGAATGTCCCACAGCACATCACAGCCTGTAAAACTGCTTTTTCACTGTCGTTGCTATTATTCGGTGACAGTTGGTTGGTGCATAGCAAGATCCCATTAGCAGCAAATTAAGTTATTATGCATTGAATTTTGTTTTGATGAGAAGGAAAAAGAAGACAAAGAAAGTAAAAGAGAAAACAGTCAATCACACATTCCAGTCCTTTCAAAGAAATTCCACAATTAGCTTCTGTCCAGAATAAGAGGTAAGTGACTGAACAATGACAAGGACAGTTAATGTGTAGTCTTCTGGCACAGCAGGCTTAAACAACTGAGGAAGTACACTGCAGTGACACTTCCGTGTAAAGCCACAATACGGAGCAGAAAAAAACTTCTAAAATTCAAAACAAATTTTAGAAGAAAGTGCTGAATATCCTTATCTGTAAATCTAATAATGTCCATACAAGGAAACTAGTGGTTTATGGGACTGTTTCAGATATAATTAACAAACAGCATGCTTCTGTGCTATAAATTGATGGATGTAGCATCTTTAACAAAATAGAATGACAGAATCATTGCCGCAAAGTAACTGTTCGATCCATTTATCTCATGCCAGCATTTTTTTTTAAAAAAGGGCAATTCAGACTTTTCCCACAGACTTGCAAATATTCTTTTCTTTCAAGCCCTTACCTATTTTTTAAAAAAAAATCCAGTCCTGAGTCTGCTTCCTCCACTCGTTCAGGCAGAAAATAATCACCACAACTCCTTGTGTGAAGGTGCTCTTTATGTCACCTTTGTATCCATTGCCAGTTCCTATCGATCTCCACTATTCTAGTTCTTGACCCTCCAATCAATGGAAACGCTTTCTCTTTAATCATTTAGTCTATACCCTTGCTCATTTTGAAAACTTCTGTCAAATCACCTCTCAAATTTTTCTGCACTGTGAAGAAACATGCAAGTTTCTTTATTCTATGCACTTAACTGAAATCGCTTGTTGCTAGGAAATGCCTTCCATACCTTCTCTAAAGTCTTCACAGAATTCATAGGGTGAGGTACCCAAAATAGGCGGGCACAACTGAACCTGCTTTTGGCAAGAGTTCAAAACAACTTCTTTGCCATTCTGACCTACCATCTTTATAGATTTGTACTCAAATCTCCCTCAAAACTAAATCCCATTATGTCACATTTTTCTGTGTTACATATTTTGTAACATATTCTGTGTTACATATATTTGTATAGGAACTAAAACATTAATGGAATGCAGGATCTGCTAAATCTATAGCTTTCATTCTGGAGACCTCAGTGCATTTGGTGAACATCTGGCAAAGAACCTTTACACTTTGGTGGTCAGTACTGGATGCTATTCTTATAATTATTAGTAATGTCTCAGTGGCTACAACATCCACATACATACAAGGGCTTTGTAATGGAGCTGTGAAGCTTGCTAAAGGAAACTTTCCTTGGTATGTCCCAGATTGGAGTTGGAAATCCTTTTCAGTAGGTATCTATACGATAATTTAATAAACCCTTGGGCCCCTGCTCCCATTTCCGCACAAAAATCCTCAGTTTATCTGTTGTTCGATCTCACCCCATCCAGCAATCCGTAAATTCCATTCCCTGATAAAGCCTGTCACTGCATCAATTGCCAAACTCCAAATCAATCCCACCAGCAAACCCATCACAACCTTTAGCTCAAATACTAACAGCCTCCAACATCCAACTACAACCCTAACTAGACAACTCAGCCTCAACAGATCATTTCCCTCCAAAATCCATAACTCTGGCCCCTACACCAAAGATAGTCAGGTTTCCAATCCTTAGTCTTAGCTATCTTCTTTTATCAGCCTAGTTCCCTATTCACATCTGCTGGTTAATAGTCAGCTGGTGGTGTTGTGGCATCCGCTCTGGACTTTGAGGCGTGTGGTCCCTGGTTTGAATCCTGCCAGCTTCTTGCATGCTTTTGATCCATGCTGGGTTGAGTGTCGAGCTAGCAACTCAGCCTCATAAAAAACAGACAAATGCTAAAGAAATGGCAAGTTTCCGCAAGATGTGGAAAGGAACAACAATTGCTTGCTAACTCTGACCTGAGACCTGGAAGATCTTGCCCTAGCCCAAGACCTACTCCATTTTCATATCACCTACCCTCCTTCAGAAAGCCTACAGACATGTAGCATGTAGTTTATAGCCAGCCAGCCAGCCTGTCTGGTACCTTAATCTGAACCTCTGTGTGAAGATTGACATGTTGGATACCACAGTCACCTAATCCATCTTGTTTGAACAGTAGATCAATTTTCAGCAACGAGATTGTAAGATCAAAAGGCTTGGATGGAAGTCAAGTCAAATAAAGCCTAAAGTTGTCAACAGTTCAATCTGCAAATACAGAACTTGTCCTATGTTGCTCAGTGGTTGGATATTGTGGCGAGGCTGAACCCACTCTCTACGGAAATAGACCAAACTTAAATCTGGTGCCATGCTATCCACTGGCAATGACACACTCATACTGTTCCTCCTAGAGCATATAAAGAAACTGTTTGACTTGGAAAGTCTTAAAAGCTCCTTCAATCAATTTTTCGGACAGGTATTTACCAGATGTCTCCTCCTATCGATGCAATGTCGGTTTTATTGAATGCTGTACAACTCTGTTAGCATCCCAAGGCATGTTGCATGAATCCGCACCATCTCTCAGTAAGGGAGACCAAACATTTCAGCAGATCTCATCCATAAATACACTCTTGACTGCAGAGAAAGTCTTGCACATACTGTAAGAGAAGGAGTAAGGAGCTACTCAACTTTGACGCTCGTCCCAGCTTTCAGTTAGATCATGGCTAGTCTGATTCATCCTCAATTAACCACTGCACAAGTTCTCTTCATATGTTTACTTACAGCAATCCCATGCTTAACATCTCCTGCCATCCTTATGCCCACTGCCTCATGCTGCTTCTGTGGAAATGTAGAGTCCTGTCAATTGTCAGCATGTATGAAGTGGACCAAACCAACAACGTGCAAAAAATTGTCTGCATGCACACAAAATAATTATGTATTTTAGAAAATGGATTGTTGATGTTTTATTTTAACAACTTCTCTGTTCGCTTTTAACCTGATTGCAAATGTTCTATTAAAGTGAAGATGAACGAGAGGGTTGGTGCCTGATAATTAATGCCTTTCATACAGATTGATGCAGCTAAAAACCAGCGGAAGTAACAGAAGGATGTTCGGGCCCTCTTTTGGTCAGGGTCAACCATGGACATGGCATCCTAGCTGTCCACATGTTATGCAAACCAAGGCAGTACCATATGGACAGCAAGTTGTTGCCCATGTAGCAGGGTCCCCTTCTTCATGCAGCTGATGAGCCCAAAGGAATGGCAGAGACTGAATACAGTTTGGCACCAGTGGCATTGCAGGGGTTACCAGTCAGCATTGAACTCAATGTAGGACTCCCTTAGGAAATTCCAGCTCCAGATTTTTCCTCAGGACTTATTCCTGAAGCCTTCCCATGAGTGGGTATAGCCGCAAGGCAGCATAGGGTTGAGATAAGAGTTTTCCATCTTCTAGATGAGCTGCCAACCACAGCTGACGAGCCCCACATGCCTGAAGCAACTGGTCTTAAGACACCATTAACCCACCTTTGTCCCTTCTCCTGTCACTAGAAATGGTTCTGCTGGGCTTAGTAGCCAAGCCACACATGAAGGTCAGGAGCTGGACTCAGATGTCAGAGGCTATTTGAGATGCACACCATGGGGAGCATTTACTAGGTAGTGGGAGCTTGTCCCCATTATCAGCCTCGGTTATGAAAACCTTAAGGAACCAACAGAAGAATATTAGAAGATCATTCAGTACATCAAGCCTACAAGATATTAGCCTGTCTGCAGGTTCTTCAACTATTTTCCTCAGTTGCATAAGCCTTCATATTACAGTCTAACAAGCATTTACCAACATACTTTTGGGAGTTTTACAAACTTCCATTACTCCTTTCCAAAAGCATGCTTTCTTACATCACTTTTTAAAGGACTGGCTTTAATTTTAAAATCTCATTAGTTGAAATAGTTCCTTCAACACCCAGTTAAATCCTTTCATTATATTAAGCACATCAAATAGATCGACCCTTGTCATCCTACCTTTAAGATGCTAGTATGGATGAGAGGAAAATAGTAACAATAAAACCAGATCTTCACCCAGTCCATAAGACTACTGCCACCAGGTCTCATCACAATGGAAGCATCAGTAGTGCTATACTGGTTACTTTTTAACTTGTGATGTAAATGCACTTCATTATTGGTTAATTTATTTGTGGTACTATTACTTTGTGTTGTGCACTTTGGTCTGGAGGAACGGTGTTTCATTTGGTGACATACAAGTGTATAGTTGAATGACAATAAACTGAAATTGAATGTGAGAGATGCCTTTAACCTATGTTATTTAGGTTATATATAAAGATACATATACAACATGATTTACAGAGGATTAACATATTAATTGTTTGAACAAGGAAAATCACCTTCAAAACCCAACTGGGGAAAATTACTTTGGAGTTAAGAGCAAAATGGACATAATTGGTTCAGCTGTCCATTATGAAGATTTCCCAAGGTCTATTTTTATTGAGCTATACATAAAACCAGAATCACAATTAGGTTTATTATCTCGAACATATCTCATGAAATTTGTTATGTGACAGCAGTACAATGCAAGCCATTAAAAAGCTACTATAAGTTACAAAAAGAAATAAAATAAATTGTATAAAAGAGGAATAGTGAGGTTGTGTTTATGGACAGTTCAGGAGTCTGATGGCAGAGGGAAAAAGCTGTTCTTAAATTGTTGAGTGTACATCCTCAGGCACTCATTAAACTGACAGCAAAAATAAGGCTGAAGGTTAGAATGTTCCTTTCTTGTGAAAGGAGATGTTAGAGTCATAGAGTCATTGAAAAATACAGCACAGAAACAGGCCCTTTGGCCCATTTAATCCATGCCAAACCATTTAAACTGCCTACTCCCATCACCCTGCACTGGGACCCTACTATCCATGTCCCTATCCAAACTTCTCTTAAACGTTGAAATTGAGCTTGCATTCACCACTTGCGCTTGCAGCTTGGTTCACACTGTCATGACCCTTTGAGTGAAGAAGTTTCCCTTCATGTTCCCCTTAAACTTTTCACCTTTCACCCTTAACCCATGACCTCTGGTTGTAGTCCCACCCAACCTCAGTGGAAAAAGCCTGCTGCATTTATCCTACCTATACCCCTCATAATTTTGTACATTTCTATCAAATTTCCTGTTAATCTTCTATGTTACAACGAATAAAGTCTTAACCTATTCAATCTTTCTTTATAATTCGGGTTCTCCAGTCCCGTAAATTTTCTTGTAAATTTTCTCTGTACTCTTTCAATGTGAGGTTATTCATTTTGGTAGGTCAAATATGATGGCAGAATATAATATTAATTGTAAGACTCTTGGCAGTGTGCAGGAACAGAGGGATTTTGGCGTTCGAGTCCATAGGACACTCAAAGCTGATGCGCAGCTTGACTCTGTGGTTAAAAAAGCAAATGATGCATTGCTCTTCATCAATCATGGGATTGAGTTTAGGAGCCGAGAGGTAATGTTGCAGCTAGAAAGGACCCTGGTCAGACCCCACTTGGAGTACTGTGTTCAGTTCTGTTCACCTCACTACAGGAAGAATGTGGAAGCCATAGAAAGGGTGCAGAGGAGATTTACAATAATGTTGCCTGGATTGGGGAGCATGCCTTATGAGAATAGGTGGAGTAAACTTGGCCTTTTTTCCTTGGAGCGACGGAGGATGAGAGGTGACCCGATAGAGGCGTATAAGATGATGAGAGGCATTGATCGTGTGGATAGTCAGAGGCTTTTACCCAGGCTGGAATGACTCGCATGAGAGGGCACAGTTTTAACGTGCTGGGGAGTAGGTACAGAGGAATTGTCAGGGTAAGTTTTTCACACAGAGAGTAGTGAGTGCATGGAATAGGCTGCCGGCAACGGTGGTGGAGGTGAATACGATAGGGTCTTTTAGGAGACTCCCGGACAGGTACGTGGAGCTTAGAAAAATAGGGGGCTATGGTAAGCCTAGGTAATTTCTAAAGTAAGTACATGTTCAGCACAGCTTTGTGGGCCGAAGGGCCTGGATTGTGCTGTAGGGTTTCTATGTTTCTATGTTTTATTTATATCTTTCTAATTTATGTTTTACCAATCCAAGTGCCACTCTATTCTTACAATAATATTATATGACTTTCTATCAGAATGAATATTTGTATTTCTAAATTTGTTCACAACCCTAACTGAAATTGTTACTTGATAACAAACTAACACATTTTTTAGCAATATTATATAATATCCTGCTTTCTTGTGGGATTCAGACAGTGAGCAGGACTAGGAAACACCCTAGTGAAGCTGTTTCCTGCACTCCTCTATTAATCTTCTGACAGGCACACTTGTTACAGAAGAAAGCTGACTTTCTCATTAATCCTCGCTGCATATCTTTGACTCACACAAGTGACAAATTCCAGACAAAGCTTAGCCGAGGAATACGCTTGAGCAACATTCACCAGTTACTCTCCAATGGAGGAGAATTGTTGCAAAAGATGTAAGCCTAAAGATAAATGCGGATGGTAGTTTGCTTCCCGTGTGCCAGGGTCCGGGATGTTTCTGATCGCGTACACGATATCCTGAAGTGGGAAGGTGAACAGCCAGAGGTCGTGGTACATATTGGTACCAACGACCATAGGTGGAAAAAGGGAGGAGATCCGGAAAGCAGACTACAGGGAGTTAGGAAGGAAGTTGAGAAGCAGGATCACAAAGGTAGTAATCTCAGGGTTACTGCCTGTGTCACGTGACAGTGAGTATAGGAATTGATGCACCATCAATAACTCACGCCGAGACTTAGGAAGTGAGATATCGGCTTTTATTGACTGAAGAACAACACTACATCCTGGGGAAAATGAGGGAGAGCAGCAGGCCACAGTCGCCTTTATACAGGGGTCTGTGGGAGGAGCCACAGGGGTAGTCAGCAGGGTCTTGGGAGGAGCCACAGGAGCAGTCAGACAGGTATATCTAGTTCACCACAGGAATAGAGTGAGGTGGAGGGCTGAGGGATTCGAGCAGGGGGCAGGGATTCTGATTTCTGGATCATTGGGACCTCTTCTGGGGCAGGTGTGACCTGTACAAAAAGGACAGGTTGCATTTGAATCTAAGGGGGACCAATATCTTGGCAGGGAGGTTTGCTAAGGCTACTGGGGAGAGTTTAAACTAGAATCGCTGGGGGGTAGGAACCGAACTGAAGAGACGGAGGAAGGGGTGGTTGGCTCACAAATAGAGAAAGCTTGTAGGCAATGCGAGAGGGAAGATAGGCAGGTGATAAAGAAGGAATAAGCTCAGACCGATGGTTTGATATGTGTCCATTTTAATGCAAGAAGCATCATGAACAAAGCAGATGAGCTTAGAGTGTGGATCAGTATTTGGAGCAATGATGTTGTGGCCATTACAGAGACTTGGATAGTTTAGGGGCATGAATAGCTACTTCAAGTGCCAGGCTTTAGATGTTTCAGAAAGGACGGTGAGGGAGGCAAAAGAGGTGGGGTCGTGGCACTGTTGATCAGAGATAGTGTCACAGCTGCAGAAAAGGAGGAACCCATGGAGGGATTGTCTACTGAGTCTCTGTGGGTGGAGGTTAGAAACAGGAAGAGGGTCAATAATTTTACTGGGTGTTTTTATAGACCACACAATAGTAACAGGGACATCGAAGAGCAGATTGGGAGACAGATGCTGGAAAGGTGTAATAATAACAGGGTTGTCGTGGTGGGAGATTTTAATTTCCCAAATATTGATTGACATCTCCCAAGAGCAAAGGGTTTAGATAGGGTGGAGTTTGTTAGGTGTGTTCAAGAAGGTTTCTTGACACAATGTGCAGATGAGCCTACAAGAGGCGAGGCTGTACCTGATCTGGTATTGGGAAATGAACCTGGTCATGTGTCAGGTCTCTCAGTGGAAGAGCATTTTGGAGATAGTGATCACAATTCTATCTCCTTTACTATAGCATTGGAGAGGGATAGGAACAGACAAGTTAGGAAAGTGTTTAATTGGATTAAGGGGAAATATGAAGCTATCAGGCAGGGACTTGGAACCATAAACTGGAAACAGATGTTCTCAGGGAAATATACGGCAGAAATGTGGCAGATGTTCAGGGGATATTTGCGTGGCGTTCTGCATAGGTACATTCCAATGAGACAGGGAAAGGATGGTAGGGTACAGGAACTGTGGTGTACAAAGGCTGTTGAAAATCTAGTTGAGAAGAAAAGAAAAGCTTACGAAAGATTCAAAAAACATGGTAATGTTAGAGATCTAGAAGATTATAAGGCTAATAGGAAGGAGGAAGCAGGATGGAGTTTAAGAAAGAAATTAGGAGAACCAGAAAGTGCCATGAGAAGGCCTTGGCCAGCAGGATTAAGGAAAATCCCAAGGCATTCTACAAGTATGTGAAGAACAAGTGGATAAAACATGAGCGAATAGGACCAATCAAGTGTGACAGTGGAAAAGTGTGTATGGAACCAAGAGGTAGCTGAGGTACTTAATGAATACTTTGCTTCAGTATTCACTACAGAACAGGATCTTGGCAATTATAGAGATGACAGAGTGGATTGAAAAGCTTGAGCATGTAGATATTAAGAAAGAGGATGTGCTGGAGCTTTTAGAACACATCAAGTTGGATAAGTCACCGTTACCAGACAAAATGTACCCAAGGTTACTGTGGGAGGCGAGGGAGGAGATTGCTAAGCCTCTGATGATGATTTTTGCATCATCAATGGGGACAGGAGAGGTTCCGGAGGTTTGGAGGGTTGCGGATATTGTTCGTTTTTTCAAGAAAGGGAGTAGAGATAGCCCAGGAAATTATAAGATCAGTGAGTCTTACCTCAGTGGTTGGTAAGTTGATGGAGAAGATCCTGAGAGGCAGGATTTATGAACATTTGGAGAGGCATAATATGATTAGGAATAATCAGCATGGCTTTGTTAAAGGCAGGTCATGCCTTATGAGCCTGATTGAATTTTTTGAGGATGTGACTAAACACGTTGATGAAGGTAGAGCTGTAGGTGCAGTGTATATGGATTTCAGCAAGGCATTTGATAAGGTACCCCATGCAAGGCTTATTGAGAAAGTAAGGAGGCATGGGATCCAAGGGGACATTGTTTGTGGATCCAGAATTAGCTTGCCCACAGTAGGCAAAGAGTCGTTGTAGACGGGTCATATTCTGCATGGAGGTCAGTCACCAGTGGATCTGTTCTGGGATCCTTACTCTTCATGATTTTTATAAATGACCTGCATGAGGAAGTGGAGTGATGGGTTAGCAAATTTGCTGATGACACAAAGGTTGGAGGTGTTGTGGATAGTGTAGAGGGCTGTCAGAGGTTGCGGAAGGACATCGGTTGGATGCAAAGCTGGGCTGAGAAGTGGCAGATGGAGTTCAACCCAGATAAGTGTGAGGTGGTTCATTTTGGTAGGTCAAATATGATGGCAGAATATAGTATTAATGGTAAGACTCTTGACAGTGTGGAGGATCAGAGGGATCTTGGGGTCCGAGTCCACAGGATACTCAAAGCTGTTTTGCAGATTGACTCTGTGGTTAAGAAGGCATACGGTGCATTGGCCTTCATCAATCATGGGATTGAGTTTAAGAGCCGAGAGGTAATGTTACAACTATATAGGACCCTGGTCAGAACCTTTGTGTCATCAGCAAACTTACTAACCCATCTCTCCAATTCCTCATCCAGGTCATTTATAAAAATCACGAAGAGTAAGGGTCCCAGAACAGATCCCTGAGGCACTCCACTGGTGACCGACCTCCATGCAGAATATGACCCGTCTACAACCACTCTTTGCCTTCTGTGGGCAAGCCAGTTCTGGATCCACAAAGCAATGTTCCCTTGGACTCCATGCTATTGTTTGAGCGGCGATCATTGGAGAGGTCAGAGTAGGGTTTTTGAAACATAGAAATAGAAACATGGAAGACCTATGCACAATACAGGCCCTTTGGCCCACAAAATTGTGCCGAACATGACCCTATCTGAGAAATTACTGGGCTTACCTATAGCCCTCTATTTTTCTAATTTCCACGTACCTATCTAAAAGCCTCTTAAAAAACCCTATCGTTTCCGCCTCCACCACCGCTGCCGGCAACCCATTCCACACACTCACCACTCTCTGAGTAAAAAAACCTACCCCTGACATCTCCTCTGTACCTACTTTCCAGCACCTTAAACCTGTGTCCTTTGGTGCTAGAAATTTCGGCCCTGGGAAAAAGCCTCTGACTATCCACACGATCAATGCCTCTCATTATCTTGTACACCTCTATCAGGTCACCTCTCATCCTCCTTCGCTCCAAGGAGAAAAGGCCGAGTTCACTCAATCTATTCTCATAAGGCATGCTCCCCAAACCAGGCAACATCCTTGTAAATCTCCTCTGCACCCTTTCTATGGCTTCCATGTCCTTCCTGTAGTGAGGCAACCAGAACTGAGCATAACACTCCAAGTGGGGTCTTACAAGGGCCAATATAACTGCAACATTACCCACATCACGCTGTATTGTGAAATGAATAAATAATGTGCCTCAAGGCAGCAAACACCTCCCCCTCTGTAATCTGTACATTGCTACTTTTTCTCACTTCTACAGACTCAGTGTTCTTCTCCTGCGTAAATACAGATGCAAAAAATCCATTTAAGATCTTTCTCATCTCTTTCAGCTCCATGCATTGATTATCACTCTAATATTCCAGAGGACCAAATTTGTCCCTTGCTAACCGTTTGCTCTAATTATAAGCCCTCAGGATTCTCTTTCACCTTGTCTGCTACAGCAACCTCATGCCTTCTTTTAGCCCTGCTGATTTTCTTACATGTTCTCTTGCATTTCTTACACTCCTCAAGCATCTCATTTGTTCCTGCATGCTATGCATTTCCTTCTTTTTCTTAACCAGAGCCTCTCAAAAACCAAGGCTCTCTTGACATTTTTACTCTGATGGACACATACAAACTGTACTCTCAAAATTCCGCTTTTGAAGGCCTCCCTCTTACCAAGTACACCTTTGCCAGAAAATAATCTCTTCCAATCAACGCATGCCAGATCCCTTCTGATACTACCAACACTGACCTTTCTCTAACTTAGAATCTCAGCCCGAGGATCAGACCTATCCTCTCCATAATCATTTTGAAACTAAAATCATTATGATCATGAGATATCAAGAGCTCACATGCACACATTTCTGTCAACTGCCCTGTCTCATTCCCTAACAGGAGATCTAGTATCGCACTCTCTATTTGGGATGTCGATGTAAGATTAAAGAAACTTCCCTAAACACATTTGACAAACTATTCCATCCAGTCCATACAGTATGGGAGTCCCAGTCAACATGTGTGGAAAGTCAAAATCACCTACTATCACAATCTCATATTTCTTGCAACAGTTTGCGATCTCTCTGCAAATTTCCTCCTCTAAATACCGTAAGACCATAAGACATAGGAGCAGATTTAGGCCATTCAGCCCATTGAGTCTGCTCTGCCATTCCATCATGGCTGATCCTGGATCCCATTCAACCCATACACCTGCCTTCTCGCCATATCGTTTGATGCCCTGACCAATCATGAAACAATCAATTTCCGCCTTAAATATACCCATGGACTTGGCCTCCACCGCAGTCTATGACAGAGTATTCCACAGATCCAGCACTCTGTGGCAAAAAAAAATTCCTTCTGGCCCCTCAACTTTGAGGCTGTGCCCTCCAGTTCTGGATACCTCACCATAGGAAACATTCTTTCCACATCCACCCTGTCTCGTCCTTGCAACATTTGGTCGGTTTCAATGAGATTCCCCCGCATTCTTCTAAATTCCAGTGAGTACAGGCCCAAAGCTGCCAAACAGTACGCAAATGTTAACCACTTTATTCCTGGAATCATCCTCGTGAACCTCATCTGGATTCTCTCCAATGACAACATATCCTTTCTGAGATATGGGACCCAAAACTGTTGACAATACTCCAAGTGCAGCCTGACTAGTGCCTTAGAAAGGCTCAGCATTATCTCTTTGCTTTTATATTCTATTCCCCTTGAAATAAATGCCAACATTGCATTTGCCTTCTTTACCACAGACTCAACCTGGAAATTAACCTTCTGGGAGTCTTGCACGAGGACTCCCAAGTCCGACTACACTTCTGATGTTTGAACCTTCTCCCCATTTAGATAATAGTCCGCACTATGGTTCCTTTTACCAAAATGCATTATCGTACATTTCCCAACACAGTATCCATCTGCCACTTTTTGCCCATTCTTCCAATTTGTCTAAGTCCTGCTGCAATCGCATTGCTTCCTCAGCGCTTGTATCATCCACAAACTTTGCCACAGAGCCATCAATTCTATTATCTAAATCATTGACAAACAATGTGAAAAGTAGTGCTCCCAATACTGATGCCTGAGGAACACCACCAGTCACCAGCAACCAAATAAAAAAGGCTCCCTTTATTCCTACTCACTGCCTCCTGCCTGTTAGCCATTCCAGTATCCATGCCAGTATCTTTCCTGTAACGCCATAGGATTTTATGTTGTTAAGCAGCCTCGTGTGTGGCACCTTATCAAACACCTTCTGAAAATCCAAGTAAATGATATCCACTACCTCTCCTTTATCCACACTGCTTGTTACTTCTTCAAAGAACTCTAATAGATTTGTCAGGCAAGATTTCCCTTCACAGGTACCATGCTGACTTTGATTTATGTTATCATTAGTCTCCAAGTACCTCCAAATCCCATCCTTAATAATAGACTCCAACACTTTGTGGTTGGACTGACTGGCCTATAATTTCCTTTATTTTCCCTTCCTCTCTTCTTAAAGAGGAGTGACATTTGCAATTTTCCAGTCTCCGGGACCATGCCACAATCAAGTGAAAGATCATGACCAATGCATCCGTTACCTCTTCAGCAACCTCTCTCAGGACTCTGCGATGTAGTCCATCCGGCCCAGGCAACTTAACCACCTAAAAACCTTTCAATTTGCCTTGCACTTTTTCTTTTGTAATAGCAATAGCACTCACTCCTGCTTCCTGACACTCACGGACATCTGGCACACTGCTAGTGTCTTCCACAGTGAAGACTGATGCAAAGTACCCATTAAGTTCATCTGCCATTTCTTTGTCCCCCGTTACTACCTCACCAGCATCATTTTCCAGTGGTCCAATATCAACTCTCTCCTTCCTTTTTACTCTTTATATAATTGAAAAATCTTTTGGTATCCTGCTTTATGTTATCAGCTAGTCTGCCCTCATATTTTATCTTTTCCCTTCTTATAGCTTTCTTACAGGCTTTTGTTGGATTTTAAAAGCTTCACAGTCATCCAACTTCCCACTCACTTTTGCTACCTTATATACCCTTTCCTTGGCTTTTATTCAGTCCTTAACTTCCTTTGTCAGCCACGGTTGCCTACCCCTGCCATTTGAGAACTTCTCTCTCTGTGGGACATGTCTATCCTGTGACTTGTTAACTATTCCTGGAAACTTCAGCCATCTCTGCTCTGCCGTCATCTCCACCAGTATCCTTCTCCAATCTACATGGGCAAGTTCCTCTCTCATGTCACTGTAATTCCCTTTATTCTATTGTGATACTGATACATGTGAGTTATGCTTCTCCCTCTCAAATTGCAGTATGAATTCAATCATATTATGATCACAGCCTCCTCAGGGTTTCATTATGTTAAGCTGCCTAATAAGATCTGGGTTATTATACAACATCCAATCCCTGAGTAGACTCAAGCACAAGCTGCTCTAAAAAGCCATCTCGCAGGCAGTCAACAAATTCCCTCTCTTGCGATCTGACACCAGCCCGATTTTCCCAATCCCCTTGAGTATTGAAGTCCTCCATTGCAATTGTCATTACCTTTATTACACGTCTTTTCCAGCTCGCTTTGCAATCTCAACCCCACATCTTGGCTATTATTTGGAGACCTATATATGATACCCATAATGGTTTTTTTGCCCTTGCAATTTCTTAACTCCACCCACAAAGATTCGACATTCTCTGACCCTATGTCATCTCTTTCTAAAGATGTAATTCCATCTCTTACCAACAGAGTCACACTACTGCCTATGTCTTCCTGCCTGTCCTTTCAATACAAAGTAGATCCTTTGATGTTAAGCTCTGAACTATAACCCGTGGACTGTTGGGTGGTCTTTGATGTAATCCCATTATTGTGGTCATCCCCATCTTATTCCTCAGTTCTACCTATAAAGCCTCACTAGATGAGCTCTCCAGTTAGTCCTGATGGAGCACTGCTGTGACATTCTCCCTGATAAGTAATGCCACTCCTCCTCCTTTAATCCTTCCTGCTCTGTCACATCTAAATCAATGGAATCCTGGAACATTGAGCTGCCAGCCCTTCCCCTCCTGCAACCAAGTCTCACTAATGGAGACAATGTCATAATTACACATGCTGCTCTGTGCCCTGACCCATCCACCTTTCCTACAATACCCCTTGTATTGAAATACACAACTCAGAACATTAGAGCCACCATACTCAACTTTTTCATTCCTGACTTTGTAAGTAGGCTTAACAGCATTTTTCTCTACAACCTCTCCACTATCTGTTCTGGCACTCTGGTTCCTGTCCCCCTGCAACTCCAGTTTAAACACCTATTCATTCCCTCTCTCCCCATGCAGCACTAGCCAACCTGGTTAATTTGGCCCATTAACCAAATTATAATTTAACAGGTTTTCCTTAATTTTTCAATATTTACTTTTCTACTCTTAAATGGCAACAGCATCTGAGGTAGGGACTGATGTGTTAAAACCACCCTCCTGGTGGTGTTGCCCTGTTTTATGTTGCACCTCATTTACAGTGATATGACAGGATTAGTAAGAATGCTTTGGAGATTCATGACGTGATCACCAGCCCAGGAGCATTTAGAGTAGAGACTAGCTAGGTGGCAGGATGTTTTCCTCTGAAAAATGGAGGATAGGGCAGATGTATATGAGGCCTATTGGATATTTCTTTAGGAAGCACAGATTTAATGTCATTAGTAAAAGAACTAGAGTGGACTTGAAAAAAACATTTTTTTCACCCAGAGGATGGGTAGTGTGAAACTCACAAGCCATGTTACTACTTGAACCTTCTTCCAGGATCCACTAGGAACACATGTCCTGACCCCAGGGGGAGAGCTCCCCCTGATTTATCTCCTGTGCTATTGTTCTGATTACTGATGGCTAAATATACAGCAGATTTCAGGTTAATGTCGTTTGAAACCATTACAAGTGCTTACAGCATTAATCCAATTTATCAACACAGGAACCAGTTTAATTCCTTTGCAAATCTTTCATTGATACACATGTATATTAAAGTTAGACCCTAACTGTTATGCTTGTTCTTAGTAAAGAAATTTAGCGTGGGTAAAAACGTTAGTACATTTATTAACAGTAATGGCTCTAGCTCCACACGAGTGCCTGCGACTAGCTCACCCACGGTACTTCCAGTTCCAGGTGAACAGCCCACATTGCACATTGGGAACTGCAGTTCTTGATTACATACACACATAATAATACACTAATCATTAACCTACAAGTGCAAAGTATACACAAAGTACACTGCAGATGCTGTGGTTAAATCAAGACGTACAAACAAGCTGGATGAACTCAGCAAGTCGAGCAGCATCCGTTGAAAAACCGGATGCTGCCCGACCTACTGAGTTCATCCAGCTTGTTTGTACATCTTGAAGTGCAAAGTATAATTCTTGTATTTGGTATTTTAGAGCTAAACTACTGAAAATAGAAATCAAACACCATGTGAACTTATTAGGAATCCCTTTCCTATTATTCAATCTATAAATATTCAAAGTTACTAATTTTATATAACCATATAACAACTACAGCATGGAAACAGGTCATCTCAGCTCTTCTAGTCCATGCTGAATGCTTACTCTCACCTAGTTCCACTGGCCCGCACTCAGCCCATAACCCTCCATTCCCTTCCTGTCCAATTTTACTTTAAATGACAATACTGAACCTGCCTCTACCACTTCTACTGGAAGCTCATTCTACACAGCTACCACTCTCTGAGTAAAGAAATTCCCCCTCGTGTTACCCTTAAACTTTTGCCCTCTAACTCTCAACTCATGTCCTCTTGTTTGAATCTCCCCTACTCTCAATGGAAAAAGCCTATCCACATCAACTCAGTCTATCCCCTTCATAATTTTAAATACCTCTATCAAGTCCTCCCTCAACGTTCTACACTCGAAAGAATAAAGACCTAACTTGTTCAACCTTTCCCTGTAACTTAGGTGCTGAAAATTTTAATGATGTCTTACACTATTTACTCCTGGTTAGCAGATATATGTAATACATCCTCTATCACACTCTGAGGTGATGCATCCAACACCACAAAGGTTTTGACCAGAACTCAGTGGTTGGATTGGAGACAGTGAAGGTGACCGCCATCAACTGCAAGGCAGTAGCCCTGTGCAACATGTTGGGATATCAGTTCGGCAGTAATAGTGTGAACTGATTGCACATTCCAGCCATTCCAAAATCTAATGTAGGTTAGAAATGCATCATGCACAGAATGATGAAAAACAGCCATGCACCACCCAATTCTGATTCACCAGTTAGTATTCAATAGCTTGGGATTTACCTATCCCATGCCTACCACATACCTTAACTTTAACAAGGTACGTGGATGTAATTGGAAAGACTAGACTTACTGTCGTGGAGGTGGAATTGAATCATATTTTTACAACTGATGCAGTGTAGTGTTGTTAGGTAGAGGGCTTCAGGGTTTGGCTGATCGCTGCTGAATGACAATCTGTATTTACAAATTGGAATAGCACATGATCTTGAAGGGACCCCTAAAGATGGTGGTGAATCTGTGGAATTCATTGCCACAGACGGCTGAGGAGGCCAAGTTATTGAATATATTTAGAGCGGAGATTGAAAGGTTCTTGGTTAGTCAGGGCATCAAAGGTTACAGGGAGAAAGGAAGAGAAATAGGGTTGAGACGGATAATAAGTCAGCCATGATAGAATGATGGAGCAAACTTGATGTCCGAGTGGCCTAATTCTCCTCCTATTCATTATGGTCTTGTTATCATATGTTCTATGCACCTGCCTCTCGTGTCTCTCAGAGAAAGAGATGTTAGATGCTGTAACCGAAAAAACCTTGTTGAGTTTCTCTGCACATCTCATCCAATGTACATTCTACACTACAGAGAACTGGTAGTGAAAGGAAGTTATGATCAGGGTGGTCAATGGAGTGTCAATGAAGCATAAGCTTTTCCCAGAGGGTGTCATACTTTTTGATTACCACCAGAACAGTAGCCATGTAGGCTGGTGGAGAATGTACCTCCACACTCCCCTTGCACAACTTGCAGGGCAGATGTGTTTTGTGGAATCAGCAACTGAATTATTTGCTACAGAAATGTAACTATGTATTGATGCTACTTCTCAGCTCCAGCAAGTTAGGTTCAATCCTGACCTCAAGTGCTGTTTGCATCGAGTATGCACATTCTCTCCATAAGTGCCTGGGCTTCCCCCAAGTGCTCTGGTTCCCTCTAGCATTCCAAGGACCTTGGATCAATAGGTCCTTGGTGTGGATGGATGGCAAAAGAATCTAAGGGAAATTGATGGTCATGAGGAAGAAAGTGAGTTGCAGGATAATTGGGGATATAAGGAGAGGGGGAATGGAACACATGGGATTGCTTTGCTGGGAGCCAGAAGAAATCCAATGAGCAAAATGACCTCCCATGAGATAATATGGAACATTTCCCATTTCTCAGAGTCATAAATATTTATATAGCTACTCTTATTAAAGCTCAGGTCAGGGTACCAATGGTGGGAGGCTTATCAATGATAATACAACTTAATGTCAATGGCAGGTACTTAGAATAGATGACTTTCTTCTGGCACATGTGACGTAGTGTGTTTACTTCAACGAGACCAAGCCAGAACACTGTTCATGTATTGATGTTCCTGAACTACATTGCTTCATTGTCTGGATTACAAATGGAACTGTACATTATGCAGAAAGAACTGTCTCTTGTTCTGAACTTAAAATCAAGGTAATCAAGGATCACTTGCCCTGAGGAACTCTTATAACAATATATTAGGGCTAAGCAACACGCACAACATGCTGGAGGAACACAGCAGACCAGGCAGCTTCTATTGAAAAGAGTACAGTCGACGTTTTGGGCTGAGGCTCTTCATCAGGGCTAGAGAAAAAAGATGAGAAGTCAGAGTAAGAAGGTGAGGGGAGGTTAAGATAATTAGGTTACACCAAGTAGAACCATAATCATGAACCTATGTTATAATCCAACCAGTAGAAATCTGCTCATCTGATTCCACTGATTTCAACTTTTTGAGATCATACTTATTTGGATCCCAAGGACAGTCTATCTTTCCTCTGGAATCATGAGAAGCAGTAATTCAACCATAAGTTTGGAAGCTTAGAGTAAACAGAGAGGTGTACAAGATCGCAAAAGGTGTTTATAAGTAATTAGGGCAGGGGTTCCCAACCTGGGGTCCATGGACCCTTTGCTTACTGGTACTGGTCCATGGCATAAAAAAGCTTGGAAACTCCTTCATTTGAAAGAAGCTGGTACCTTTAAGCAGATGTTTTTAGTATCTCAGGGCATAGATTCAAAGTGATGGGCAGAAGACAAAATAGGAAACTTATATGTGCGTTTATGATCTAGATCTTCAAAAGAAAACAGGATTAGAATTTAAGGGAAAATAACTTGTGTGACACCAACTAACAGACTGTTCCACAATGATCTACTGGTCTGAATGGCCTTCGCCTGTACTACAACAATTCTTTTGAATTCAAGGATGATGCTATGATAAGCTTTGGATCTGAATGGTTCTAGCAGATACCCACATGAGCAATAGTCAGTAAGGTAGTATTGAAAAAAGTGCACCCTGAGCTTTATTTAATCAGATAGGATAACTTGGGTTTTTAGTCAGTGTTGTTAGTACATAAATAGACTGAACTGGATTTCTTCTCTGGTAATCTCACTTCCTTGCTTATTAAATGGAGACAAGCCTCAAATTTCCAACATCTTCTCATAAAATAAAGTGTACATTTTAGGTGTCAGTCTAACAAACCTTCTCTGAACTGCTTGCAATGTACTAAGATCCTTCCTTCAATATACAGAAGAGTACTGTGCACAGCACTTTGGTTGTGAGTTTTTCTAATTACCTGCTGAAATTCAATGAACCAAAAAATGTCATAATTTTGTTTGTTATAGAAGATGATCAAGTCAGGTCACTTTTATTGTCATTTCGACCATAACTGCTGGGACAGTACATAGTAAATATGAGACAAAGTTTTTCAGGACCATGGTGTTACATGACACAGTACAAAAACTAGACTGAATTACGTAAAAAAAACAACACAGAGAAAACTACACTAGACTACAGACCTACACAGGACTGCGTAAAGTGCACAAAAACAGAGCAGGCATTACAATAAATAATAAACAGGACAATAGGGCAAGGTGTCAGTCCAGGCTTTGGGTATTGAGGAGTCTGATAGCTTGGGGGAAGAAACTGTTACATAGTCTGGTCGTGAGAGCCCGAATGCTTCGGTGCCTTTTCCCAGACGGCAGGAGGGAGAAGAGATTGTATGAGGGGTGCGTGGGGTCCTTCATAATGCTGTTTCCTTTGCGGATGCAGCGTGTAGTGTAAATGTCCATGATGGCGGGAATAGAGACCCCAATGATCTTCTCAGCTGACCTCACTATCCGCTGCAGGGTCTTGCGATCTGAGATGGTGCAATTTCCGAACCAGGCAATGATACAGCTGCTCAGGATGCTCTCAATACAACCCCTGGTAGAATGTGATGAGGATGGGGGGTGGGAGATTATGTAGGAACTTGAAGTGCAACACTGTGTGCCGATAAAATTTAAAAGTAATTTCTTAAATGTCAGAAATGAGTCATTATGCACTCGTTATCGATCTGTGGGAACTCCCCAAGATCTGAAGTACTACCATACATTGTCAGAATATGTATATGACTGTAATCTGAGCCATGCTTTCCCAATAATCACTGTAGCCTTTTATCTACTTTCTTATCAAGGACCTATCTAAATATTCCCCAATTCAACTTCTACTGTGCTCTGAGGGTGAGAGGTCCAATGACTCATAATGTATTGAGAGAGAGGGAAGAAATTCCTCCTCACCTCCATCTTCACAACAGTGATCTTGGTTCTCAATTCTTCAATAACAGAAAGTATATTCACCACATCCACAATCAGGATTTTAAGTGCTTCAGTCACATCCTTTCTGGCAGGTTTCGTTTTTACAGACATCCATAAGTTGATTTTTCAGAAAGTATAAACAAAAAATCACTCCATATAGGAATCCAAATGTTGTAATAGATGGCATCAAAAGTACCTAAGACTGACAAAAAAAAAGAAAAACTACTGAAAGTGGACAAAGAGAGGAAACTAGTTCTGCCATTCATAGGAACAAAGTATTGACATGTGTTGGACATTCGAATATGGTAGTATGGGAGCAAATATCCATAAGACAGGTGATTAAAACCCAGGGATGGCCTGTGTATGTCAGCCCAGATGTTCCAAATGTCAGAGGTTACAGCGGGACATCGATAGGACGCAAAATTGGGCTGAGAAGTGGCAGATGGAGTTCAACCCAGGTAAGTGTGAAGTGGTTCATTTTGGAAGGTCAAATATGATGTCAGAATATAGTATTAATGGTAAGACTCTTGACAGTGTGGAGGATCAGAGGGATCTTGGGGTCCGAGTCCATAGGACACTCAAAGCTGCTGCGCAGGTTGACTCTGTGGTTAAGAAGGCATACGGTGTATTGGCCTTCACCAATTGTGGAACTGAATTTAGGAGCCGAGAGGTAATGTTGCAGCTGTATAGGACCCTGGTCAGACCCCACTTGGAGTACTGTGCTCAGTTCTGGTCACCTCACTACAGGAAGGATGTGGAAACTATAGAAAGGGTCGAAACTATAGGAAGCCATAGAAAGGGTGCAGAGGAGATTTACAAGGATGTTGCCTGGATTGGGGAGCATACCTTATGAGAATAGGTTGAGTGAACTCGGCCTTTTCTCCTTGGAGTGAAGGAGGATGAGAGGTGACCTGATAGAGGTATACAAGATGATGAGAGGCATTGATCGTGTGGATAGTCAGAGGCTTTTCCCCAGGGCTGAAATGGTTGCCACAAGAGGACACAGGTTTAAAGTGCTTGGGAGTAGGTACAGAGGAGATGTCAGGGGTAAGTTTTTTACTCAGAGAGTGGTGAGTATGTGGAATGGGCTGCCGGCAACTTTGTGGAGGTGGATATGATAGGGTCTTTTAAGAGGCTTTTGGATAGGTACATGGAGCTTAGTAAAATAGAGGGCTATAGGTAAGCCTAGTAATTTCTAAGGTAGGGACGTGCTCGGCACAACTTTGTGGGCCGAAGGGCCTGTATTGTGCCGTAGGTTTCTATGTTTCTATGCCAGCTCCGCACAGACAGTGTCTGAGGTCAGCACTGTAGCAGTGTCACAGGAGTTATGGTGCAGCAGCACTACTTCCTGCAACATTGTGGAGGGGAGGTTTCCATGTCTACTTGCAACTACCGAGTACAGTCATTGGAGGTACAAGGTATTTAACACATGCCTACTGAGCTCCCTTAATCACAGTATATAGGCCACAAGAGTAACTTGTATCTTATACATGGCTACCAATGTCAGTGCTTCTTATAGAGTTACAGTCATAGAAAACTGCAGCACAAAAATAGGCCCTTCATCCCATCTAATCCATGCCAATGCATTTAAACTGCCTAGTCCCACAAAACTGCATTTGGACTATAGCCCTCCATACTCCTACCATCCATGTACCTATACAAACTTCTCTTTAGCATTGACATCGAAATCGCATCCACCACTTGCAATGACAGCTCATTCCACGCTTTCACCACCCTCATTTAATACAAGCTCTCCCCACATTATGACAGGGTCTGTTCCTGAAAAATGTTCACAATCTGTACTATTCTTAAGTCAGAAAAGAAAACAATGTGTGGGAGAGGATCACAGAAATGGGTGTGATTGGACAGTGACCAGGCACGGGGAGAGCTGCTGCCAGTCAACTGTACTGAATCTGTGAGTGAGAGAGTGCATCAACACCCAGTTGATATGGCTGGTGGGGTCAGGGAGAGAAAGCAAGTGGAAATGTGCCACTCTCCAACAGAATCTGCCTGTAGCCCCACAGCAGCTGTCAAATCCATCGCATCCATCTTGCTGCTCTCTGAACACTCATTTGTACGTACAGGATGCTCACAGGTCGTGCTTTCATAACCAGGGAGGATCTGTAACTGCAGTACAAGATATCTATTGTTTACCCTACTTCAGTTCAGTTACTGAGTTTCAGACATCCTTTGAATTGATATGTCACGAAAGACTCCCACAAATTCCTATAGATGTTCCACGGAGAGTATTCTAACTGGTTGCATCACCATCTGGTATGGAGGGGCCACGACACAGGATCAGAAACAGCTGCAGAAGGTTATAAACTCACCCAGCTCCATCATGGGGAACTGACCTCCCCAGCATCAAGGACACCTTCTAAAGACAATGCCTCAAAAAGGCCACATCCATCATTAAGGACCCCCATCACCCAGGACATGTCCTTTTCTCATTGCTACCAACAAAGAGGAGGTACAGGAGCCTGAAGGTATGCACTCAGTGTTTCAGGAACAACTTCTTCCCCTCCACCATCAGGTTTTTGAATGGCAATGAACACTACCTTGGTATTATTTTTCTCTTCTTGCACTACTTATTTAATTTCATTTTTGTATATACATGTTATTGTTATTTATAGTTTCTGATATTGCAATTTACTGCTGCTCCAAAACAACATATTTCATGACATACTGTATGCCAGTCATATTAAACCAGATTCTGATTCTGATTCAGAAATCCAAGTGTAATTGTTAATTCTCTTTGGGAAAGAGTATCATGAGATCTGAAGCCACAGTAGACATAATTCAGCCATTGGGAAGCAGCTGAAGGAAGTCAAAGCAGAACAAGTAAATGAGAAACACCCCTGCCATGATCCAACAAAAGGATAAAGGAACTGAGAGCTTCCACCTGCTGATTGGCATTTCAGTGGTTGTTCTGATTACACTTCTTCAGCTTTTATACTTCCAAATCAAAATCTACAATATTAACAACTGACTGCAGAGCAAAGATTTGACCAGGCTGAAGGACAGCACATGATCTGCCTGACAAATGGAGAGTCAAATTGTCAGCTACATTTCTGTATTTCAGACACAATCCTCAATCATTTTACATCACACTCAATATACAGTCAAAACACACTTTGCTAAATCTAACAATAGTCTAGATTTACATGGTAGCCATATTTTCCAAAGGCAGTTGCACAGAACCAAATGAAAACCAAAATATCTCACAGATGCTCCAGGAAATGGATGAATGATTTATATAGGAACTGGTTCATAGTGAAATTCCCTTTCCTCATGCCACCTCTCTGGCACAGGTTTACCAGATGCAATAGATAAAACTCCATAACAATGTACAGTTTTCTATAATACATTAAGTTTATGATGGCAGGCTGCCAAACTGAAAAAATAAGAACTCAGCTGAATTTCACCATATGACGCATTTCAGTTTAGGACACTGCTTTAGAGGGTCTTCAAACCTAACCGTATCACTGTAATCCTCCAGGTTCCCTGCTTTCCTTCAACATGCACAAATCCAGCACTTTTTCTGCTAGCAATTATGGTCCATCTCCTTCCAAATCCAACAGAAACTCTGGAAATCTCTACCTAAACCTCACCACTGATTTTTCATCATCAATGCCTTCCTTAAAACACTTTACATCATTCATCCCAATTTTCTTAACTTTCAAAAATCCAAGTTTAAAGTTCAAAGTAAATTTATTATCTAAGTACAAAAACGTCATCAAATATAATCCTGAGATTCATTTTCTTGCAGGCTTTCACAGTAAATACAAAAAACTCAATAGAATCAATGAAAGACTGCCCCCAACCAATGTACAAAAGAAAACAACCTGTGCACATACAAAACATAAATAATAGTAAGAATAATATTACTATTATGCAATAAATGTGAAGAACTTGAGATGAAGAGTCTGTGTAAGTGAGTCCATAGTTTGTGGGAACAGTTCAGTGATGGGGCGAGTGAAGTTCAGTGAAGTTATCCCCTCTGGTTCAAGGGCCCGATGGCTGAGCGATAATAACTACTCCTGAACCTGGTGGTGTGGGTTATGAGGCTCCTGTATCTTCTTCCTGATGGCAGCAGTGAGAAAGAGAGTATGTCCTGGGTGGTGGGGGTCCCTGATGATGGATGCTGCTTTCCTGTGACAACACTCCATGTACATGTGCTCAATGGTAGGGAGGGTTGTATCCACACATCTAACAGAATTTTGTCAAAGTTTTAGGTGACATGCTGAATCTTCACAAACTTCTCAACTTTGGCTTGATGTGAACTTTGTGCCTAAATATGCTACTGGATTATCACTATACCACAAGACCTAGGAGCAGAATTAGGCTGTTTGACCCACCATTCCATGATGGCTGATTAATTATCCTTCTCAACCCCATTCTCCTGCCTTCTCCCCATAACCTTGGATGCCCTGATTAATCAAGAACCTATCAACCCTCCCCCCCCCCCCTTACATGGCCTGGACAGCCACCTGTGGGAAAAATATTCCACAGATTCAACACCCTCTGGCTGAAGAAATTTTTCCTCATCTGTGTTCTAAATGGACATACCTCAATTCTAAGGCCATGCCCTTTGATCCTAGACTCCCCCATTGTAGAAAACATCCTCTCCACATCACTCTATCCATCACTCTATCCAGACCTTTTAATATTCGATAGGTTTCAATTAGATTCCCCCCAGCATTCTTTTAAGTTCCAGCAAGTACAGGCCCAGAGCCGTCAAACGCTCCTCATATGTTCACCCCTTTATTCCTGGGATCATTCCTATGAACCTCCTCTGGATTCCTCTCCAATTCCAGCACATCCTTTCTTAGATAAGGCACCCAAAACTGCTCACAATATTCCAAGTGAGATCTGACCAATGCCTTATAAAGTCTCTGCACTATATCCCTGCTTTTATCTTCCAGTTCTGTTCAAAATGAATGTGAACATTCCATTTGCTTTCCAAACTACTGACCCAACTGGCAAGTTAATCTTTAGGGATTCCTGCATGAGGAGTCACAAGTCCACTTGCACCTCTGGTTTTTAAATTTTCTCATCATTTACAAAATACTCCATGCCTTTATTCTTTCTGCTAAAGTGCATGACCATGCTCTTCCCTACATTATATTCTATCAGACACTTTTCCCATTCCCCAATCTGTTCAAGTCCTTCTGCAGACACCCAGCTTCCTTAATACTACCTGCTCTTCCACCTATCTTTGTATTGTCCACAAACTTGGCCACAACACCATCAAATCCTTCATCCAATTCATTGACATACAATGTTAAAAGAAGTGGTCTCAACGCCAACCCCTGTGGAACACCACTAATCACCAGCAGCCAACCAAAAAAGGTCCCCTTTATTCCCACTCTGCCTCCTGCCAATCTTCTATCCATTCAAGTATCTTTCCCTTAATGTGATGGGCTCTTATTTTGCTAAGAAGCCTCACGTTTGGCACCCTGTCAAAGACCTTCTTGAAATCCAAATAAACAACAGCCACTGACTCTCCTTTGTCTATCCTGCCTTTTATTTCCACTAAAGATTCCAACAGATCCATCGGGCAAGATTCCCCTTACGGAAACCATTATGATCTAAGATTATTTATCATATGCCTCCAAGGACTCCGAAACCTCATATTTAGTAATAGACTCCAACATCTTGCCAACCACTGAATTCAAGTTAAGTGGTCTACAATTTTGTTTCTTCTACCCCACCACTTCTTAAAGTGTGGAGGGACATTTGCAATTCGTCACTCTGAAACCATGCCAGAATCAATTGATTCTTGAAAGATTATTACTAACGCCCCCACAATCCCTTCAACAACCTCTTTCAGAACTCTGAGGTGTAGTCCATCTGGTCCAGGTGACTTAACTACCTTCAGACCATATAAACATATAACCATATAACAATTACAGCACAGAAACAGGTCATCTCAGCTCTTCTAGTCCATGCTGAATGCTTACTCTCACCTAGTCCCACTGACCCGCACTCAGCCCATAACCCTCCATTCCTTTCCTGTCCATATACCTATCCAATTTTACTTTAAATGACAATACCGAACCTGCCTCTACCACTTCTACTGGAAGCTCGTTCCACACAGCTACCACTCTCTGAATAAAGAAATTCCCCCTCGTGTTACCCTTAAACTTTTGCCCTCTAACTCTCAACTCATGTCCTCTTGTTTGAATCTCCCCTGCTCTCAATGGAAAAAGCCTATCCACATCAACTCTATCTATCCCCCTCATAATTTTAAATACATCTATCAAGTCCCCCCTCAACCTTCTACGCTCCAAAGAATAAAGACCTAACTTGTTCAACCTTTCCCTGTAACTTGGGTGCTGAAACCCAGGTAACATTCTAGTAAATCTTCTCTTGTACTCTCTCTATTTTGTTGACATCTTTCCTATAATTCAGTGACCAGAACTGTACACAATACTCCAAATCCGGCCTTACCAATGCCTTGTACAATTTTAACATTACATCCCAACTCCTATACTCAATGCTGTGATTTATAAAGGCCAACATACCAAAAGCTTTCTTCACCACCCTATCCACATGAGATTCCTCCTTCAGGGAACTATGCACCATTATTCCTAGATTACTCTGTTCTACTGCATTCTTCAATGCCCTACCATTTACCATGCATGTCCTATTTGGATTATTCCTACCAAAATGTAGCACCTCACACTTATCAGCATTAAACTCCATCTGCCATCGTTCAGCCCACTCTTCTAACTGGCCTAAATCTCTCTGCAAGCTTTGAAAACCTACTTCATTATCCACAATGCCACCTACCTTAGTATCATTTGCATACTTACTAATCCAATTTACCACCCCATCATCCAGATCATTAATGTATATGACAAACAACATTGGACCCAGTACAGGTCCCTGAGGCACACCACTAGTCACCGGCCTCCAACCTGACAAACAGTTATCCACCACTACTCTCTGGCATCTCCCATCCAGCCACTGTTGAATCCATTTTACTACTTCAATATTAATACCTAACGATTGAACCTTCCTAACTAACCTTCTGTGCAGAACCTTGTCAAAGGCCTTACTGAAGTCCATATAGACAACATCTACTGCTTTACCCTTGTCAACTTTCCTAGTAACCTCTTCAAAAAATTCAATAAGATTTGTCAAACATGACCTTCCACGCACCAATCCATGTTGACTGTTCCTAATCAGACCCTTTCTATCCAGATAATTATATATACTATCTCTAAGAATACTTTCCATTAACTTACCCACCACTGACGTCAAACTGACAAGCCTATAATTGCTAGGTTTAAGCTTCCCAAGCACCTTTTCCTTTGTAATAGCAACAACAGTCACTTTTGCCCCCTGGCACTCTTGCATTTCTGGCATTCTGCTAGTGCCTTCCACAGTGAAGACTGATGCAAAATACTTATTAAATTTCTCCGCCATTTCTTTGTCTCCCCTTATTACCTCTCCAGTGTCATTTACCAATGGTCCAAAATCCACTCTCGTCTCTCTGTTACTCTTAATATATCTGAAAAAACTTTTTGTATTCTCTTTGATGTTATTGGCTAGCTTACCTTCATATTTCACATTTTCTCTCTTTATGCCTTCTGTTGGTTTTTAAAAGGTTCCAAATCCTCTAACTTCCCACTATTTTTTGCTGTATTACATGCCCTCTTTTTGTTTTTATGCCGTTTTTGGTTTCCCTTGTCAGGCCACATCTTGGCTAGTGTTCGGAAGCCTGTATATAATTCTCATCAGGGTCTTTTACCCATGCAGTTTCTTAACTCTACCCACAAAGATTCTACATATTCTGATGCTATGTCACCTTCTCTGCTTAATTTTTCCACTAATACGCCAGGTAGAAATCAAACAGCAACCTTTTTAGGAACTTCACAAACTTTTGAGTTAATTGAGTGATTATTCAGCACATGGGCATTAATGACATGTGACAAATATTACAATGTTTATTTAGATAGACATTTGGCTTCAAGTACAGTAAAGCCAGAACGAGAATAGATTTGTCAGTGTTTGTCAGATATATCTATCCATGTCTTTATGCCACACCTTCACTGTCATAAGGGAATGAATAGCAAGGGCTAGTAACTAGTAAACAGATATGTAGATGGTGTTGATTTGGTGACAGGGAACCGCAGACAAAGCCTAGAAGTAGAGATATGGAATGCAGCAGTGATGACATCCAAGGTTCAGGAGTTATAGCCTGCATCCATTGTTGTCATACAAAATTGGATTTACTGTTAGACCTGTGGATAATCATTTTATTTTGAAATCAGGACCTAGTCTGTTACTTAATTAAGTCTTCCTGTCACAATCATTCTGTTATCAAAATGTCATTAACATAATCTCATTAACAAAGGCAACGTGCATGAGAGCATTTCAGGTACTGCACAGTACTGCATAGCTTAGAGGGAAGAGTGTCCAGCATGTTATTGAACCGATAACTTAAACTGAAAGCCCTAGTTCATCCTTTAACTCAGATGTCTGGCACTGGGAATCAGTCTTTGGGCTCGTCCCTGCAATATCTCCACATCTTGACAAGAAACAAATGCTGTAATCATTGTGCTTTCTGACCAGGATAAACATTGATAACCAAATGACATACTGATTGCCATCGGCCAAGTGAATGGTCCAAAACTATTAACACTGCCAAAAGATCAGCTTTGACTGGTCTTCTAGTGCGCACCAGTTTCTAATAAGTTGCTCATTATTTTGAACACAAATTCCATGTGCCTTTCAGTTTGCTCCTACATTTAGCAAATATTTACTGTGGTGAGTCACATTAGAGGTCAGTTCCTTTTTGTAATCCTCTCACTCCTTTTGTCTGACACTATCTCATTGACTGTAAAATACTAAGGAAGTGAAGAGAGCTACATTTTCCATTTTCAGTTATGCACACCCCTTTTGAATGAACTAGTGATTGAGGTAAAATAGTGTTAGATAACTAAATAGAAAAAATTAATTTTCATATTATTCAATGGCCATCTCAAGATTTATACATTTAGATTACTTAACTTCAGTGGTTGGTAAGTTGATGGAGAAGATCCTGAGAGGCAGGTTTATGAACATTTGGAGAGTCATAATATGATTAGGAGTAGTCAGCATGGCTTTGTCAAAGGCAGGTTGTGCCTTACGAGTCTGATTGAATTTTTTGAGGATGTGACTAAACACATTGATGAAGGTAGAGCAGTAGATGTAGTGCATATGGATTTCAGCAAGGCATTTGTTAAGGTACCCCATGCAAGGTTTATTGAAAAAGTATGGAGGCATGGAATCAAGGGGCCCTTGCTTTTTGGATCCAGAACTGGCTTGCTCACAGAAGACAAAGAGAGGTTGCAGACGGATCATATTCTGCATGGAGGTCGGTGACCAGTGGTGTGCCTCAAGGATCTGTTCTGGGACCCTTACTCTTTGTGATTTTTATAAATGACTTGGATGAGAAAGTGGAGGGATGGGTTAGTAAATTTGCTGATGACACAAAGGTTGGGGGTGTTGTGGATAGTGTGGAGAGCTGTCAGAGGTTACAATGGGACATCAATAGGATGCAAAACAGGGCTGAGAAGTGGCAGATGGAGTTCAACCCAGATAAGTATGAGGTGGTTTATTTTAATAGGTCAAATATGATGTCAGAATATAGTATTAATGGTAAGACTCTTGACAGTGTGAAGGATCAGAGGGATCTTGAGGTCCAAGTCCATAGGACACTCAAAGCTACCACACAGGTTGACTCTGTGATTAAGAAGGTGTATGGTGCATTGACCTTCATCAATCATGGGATTGAGTTTAGGAGCCGAGAGGTAATGTTGCAGCTATATAGGACCCTGGTCAGACCCCACTTGGAGTACTGTGCTCAGTTCTGTTCACCTCACTACAGGAAGGATGTGGAAACTATGGAAAGGGTGTAGAGGAGATGTACAAGGATGTTGCCTGGATTGGGGAGCATGCCTTATGAGAATAGGTTGAGTGAACTTGGCTTTTTCTCTTTGGAGCAACAGAGGATGAGCGATGTCCTGATAGAGGTGTATAAGATGATGAGAGGCATTGATCATGTGGATAGTCAAAGGCTTTTTCCCAGGCTAAAATGGCTAACACGAGAGGGCACAGTTTTAAAGTGCTTGGAAGTAGGTACAGAGGAGATGTCAGGGTAAGCTTTTCACACAGAGAGTGATGAGTGCATGGAATGGACTGCCGGCAACGGTGGTGGAGGCGGATACGATAGGGTCTTTTAAGAGAATCCTGGATAGGTACGTGGAGCTTTGAAAAATAGGGGGCTATGGGTAACCCTAGGTAATTTCTACAGTAAGTGTGTGTTCGGCACAGCATTGTGGGCTGAAGGGCCTGTATTGTGCTGTAGGTTTTCTATGTTTCTATGTTTAACACATTAGTTTCATATATCTGCCTCATTAGTGCAAACTTCTCCAAGTATAGAAAGCTATAGCTTTCAAATCCCACTGTCATGAGCATTAAATTGCAATACTGGTGGACTATTGCAAACGGGATACAAGATCTTATAGCTCCATTTAAAAAAAAATATTTATTGAGGTATAGCATGGAATGGACCCTTTCAGCCCTTCGAGCTGTGCCTTCCTGATTTAACCCTAGCCTAATGACAGGACAAATTACCTGACAATTAACCTACTAACCAGTATATCGTTAGACTCTGGAAGGAAACACACATGTGCAAGGGAAGATTATAAAATCTCCTTACAGGCTGTGGCAGGGTATAAACTCTTTTTGCTGGTACCGTAAAGTGTTGTGCTAATCGCTACGCTACTGCACTGCCCCATTTGATGAACTACTATGCTCCTCCTATTTTTCCTGCTGTCCTCACCAATGCTTATGCTATAAACAACAGACCGAAAAGCCTGTTTCTCTGCTATACTGTTCTATGACTCTATTACTAACTTGGATCTGATATTTGCACTTTTGTTGTTTGAGAAGGTGCCACATAAATAAGATTTTATTTTTGCCTCTCATAACATTCAATTTCCACAAAAAGCATAGGCTGTAAGTTCAGGTCAATCCCTGCTTAAACCAGTCCTGCAGGGCAGTCTCATTTACACTGGCAAGCCACACAGTTCCAGGAGAATTTCCTGCATCACACACGGGGCCCCAAGTGGCTGAACTCACAAAACGCTGGAGGAACTCAGCAGGCCAGACAGCATCTAGAAAAAGTGTGCAGTCAACGTTTCGGGCTGAAACCCTTTGGAACTGGAGAACTGGAGAAAAAAAAGCTGAGGAGTAGATTCTCCAGTCCTGCCGAAAACGTCAACTGTACTCTTTTCCTTGATGCTGCCTGGCCTGCAGCATCTTCAGCATTTTGTATGTGTTGCTTGGATTTGCAGCATCTGCAGATTTTCTCTTGTCTGTGATGAACTGCACTTATGGCTCTGAACTATCAGCCAGCTACCGTACTCTCCTAAAGGAGAAATAAAATAACATTATTCATTAATTAAGCAGTCTGGAAAAGTGTTATTGCACTGTATTCATGGTAAGATCTTGTGACAAGCAACATGATAATGTTAATATGTATTCTTTGGTGATGCTGCTTAAAGGAAACGGTATGTTTGGATTAGAGGAGAGGTTAACTACAGAAGTTCACCTCCATCTATGCTTGCTACATGATGATATGCAAGTCATGATGCTAACAAAAGAAACTACAACGGAACCAATCTCAATGAAGCCCACAGTTAAACAAGATTCAGAAAATGCTAGAAGAACTCAGCAGGTCAGGCAGCATCTATGAACATGAAGGAAGGGGTCTTCCCCTTCCCTTCCAGCTCCAATGAAGGGTCTCAGCCCAAAGCGTCATAAAATTAAATTTATTCTTTTTCATAGATGCTGCCTGACCTGCTGAGCTCCTCCAGCATTTTGTGTGCATTGGTTTGAATTTCCAGCATCTGCAGAATCTCTTGTGTTAAACAAAGACTCAACATTGCCCAACATGCTGAATCTCACCTCTAGTTAACTTCCCGCAGGAGTGGAGCTGAAGTTCAGAACTAATTGGAATCTGTTCAACTAACAGCAACTACACTCCAGGTCACCTTAACCTCATGAGTGTAAGCAAGAGTGATTCCATTGAACAAAGGAGACAAAAAAGGGGACAGCTTGATTAAAGACAGATTGAGTAAAAGCCGGGAGCTGAAAAATAAGTGTGCCCTTTTCTAGTCTAAATGAGGTAGAACTTAGTTAAATAACCCTTGGGTAGAAAGTGGGCCTAGAATATTCATTTCTTTCCATGACTTTCCATCGGTAAATAACATCTGTTCACATGTAACTGAAAATAAAGCAGGTGCATAAACATAAGAACATAAAGCTATTAGAGCATTGTTCATCATGTTTTGGGAGAATAATTTAAAAGCACTTGCCCAGTAATTTGAACACATGGCACTATTTCAGTTCTCCTAAAGTGAAACATATTTCAGGTGCAACTTTGGAACCCCCTGCCAGTGTAGGCACTATTCCCTCAGTACATGATTTCTGTGCCAGATAGACCACAAGACCATAAGAGATAGGAGTAGAATTAGGCCATTACATCATGGCTAATTTATTTTCCCTTTCTGCCCCAATCTCCTGAATCTCCCTGTAACCTCTGACACCCTTACTAATCAAGAACCTATTAACCTCCACTTTGAATATACCCAAATGACTTGCCCAATAACAGCAGTCTGTGGCAATGAATTCCACACATTACCACTTACTGGCTAAAGAAATTCCTCCTAATTTCCATTCTAAAGGGACGTCCTTCTATTCTGAGGCTGTTCCCTCTGCTCCTAGCCTCTCCCACAATTAGAAGCATCCTCTACGTATCCATTCTATCAAGGCCTAGCAATATTCGATAGGTTTCAATGAGATCCCCACTCATTCATCTAAACACCAGCAAGTACTGGCCAGTGCCATCAAACTCTCTCATACGATAACTCTTTAATTTCTGGAATAATTTTCATGAATCTCCTCTGAACCCTCTCCAATGCCAGCACACCCTTTCTTTGATAGGTGACCCAAAACTGTTCAAAATGCTCAAAGTGCGGTCTGACCAATGCCTCATAAAGCCTTCGCATCACATTGCATTTGCTTTCCTTACTAGTGACTCAACCTGTAAATTAACCTTTTGGAAATCCTGCACTATGACTCTCAAGTCCCTATGCATTTCCAATTTCTGAATGTGTACCCTGTTTAAAAAATAGTCTATGCCTTTAGAAGATAGGTACTGACAGATATATTCAACATCGCTCTGGAAAAGTCCATTGTCCCAGTGCCAAAGAATGTGACAGTAGCCTGTCTAAATGTCTATCGCCTGGTGGCAATAATATCAACCATAATGAAATACTTTGAGGAGCTGGTCATGGAGTTCGTTAAAGCCCTTCTGCCGGCTACATTGGACCCTTTCCAGTCACTTATTGCTTGATGGGCCAAATAGCCCAATTCTGCTCCTGTGTCTTATGGTCTTATGGAATTGATCCACTGACGATGTATTAGCCTCTGCCCACCACTCTGTCCTGTCCCATCTGGAAAATGGGGTTTCATATGCCAGACTGCTATTTATAGACTTCAGTTTGGCATTTAACACCATCGTACACCAGAAACTGGTGGGGAAACTGTCCTCACTGGGTCTCAACATCTCCCTCTGTAACTGGATCCTGGACTTCTTAACAGAATGGCCACGATCATGTATGGACAGCGACACTTCTTGTACCATTACGTTGAGCACTGGCACTCTCCAGGGCTGAGTGCTCAGCCTGATGATGTTCACACTGCTGACACACGACTGTGTTGCAGGATTCAGCACAAACTGATGATGAGTCGGAGTACAGAGAGGAAGTGGAGAGGCTCGTCGATTGGTGTGAAGAACAACCCAAGTCTGAACATGGAGAAGAACAAGGAAATCATTGTGGACTTCAGGAAGGTGCAAATGAACTATTCCCCTCTGCGAATACAGAGCTCCTCCATAGAGAGAGTTAAGTGCACCAAGTTCCTGGGAGTTGACATCATGGATGACCTCACCTGGCCCCTCAATATCTCCTCCTCGAACAAGAAGGCACAGCAGCGCCTCCACTTCCCAAGACATTTGAGGCAAGCAATTACCGTGCCCCCCCCCCCCCATCTTGACTGTGTTTTACAGGAACACAATTGAGAACATTCTGAAAAGTTGCATCTCCATCTGGTACGGGACCAGAAAAACATCAGACTGGAAGTCCATACAAAGGACTGTGAGAACAGCTGAGAGGATCATAGGGGTCTCCCTACCATCCATCAGGGACATTTATCAGGAGCACTGTGTACGCAGGGCCCTTGTTATTCTCAAGGATCCCACTCAACCATCCAGCATCCTCTTTGATTTTCTACCATCAGGCAGGAGACTCCAATGCATAAAAACAAGAACGGTCAGGATGGGAAACCGTTTCTTCCCTCAAGCCATTAGGCTTCTGAACTCCCTGCCACATCACATTCGAAGTGTTATGGGTTGATCTATTCTGGACCTTACAATATTTAATTTATGCACTTCACTTTGTTTATTTATGTGTAATTCAGCTGTAGATTTTGACCTTACTTTCCTAAATTATTGTGTGTTGTATGTGTACTACTGTGCAGTACACTCTAGTCCAGAAAAACATTGTCTTGTTTGATGGTATGCATGTATATAGTTAAATGACAATAAACTTGACTTGACTCGTATATTCCTTCTACCAAAGTGTATGACAATACACTTCCCTGCACTATTTTCCATCTACCATTCCTTTGCCCATTCTCCCAATCTGTCTGAGTCCTTCTGCAGATTCCCTGCTTCATCAACACTACCTGCCCCTCTACCTATCTTTGGATTGTCTGCAAACTTGGATACAAAGCCATAAATTCTGCCATCCAGATCATTAACATATAACGAGAAAAGGTGCGGTCCCAACACCTACCCCTGTGAAACATCACCAATCACTGGCAGCCAAATAGAAAAGGCCCCCTTTATTCCCACTCTTTGCCTCCTGCCAATCAGCTGATCTTCTATCCATTCTAGTACCTTTCCTGTAATACCATGGGCTCTTACATTCTGATGTAAGAGACCATGGTATTACAGGAAATAAACTAGCTTGAAAGGTATCAACCCAAGCCTGGTGTGCGAGCGCCTCAGTAGTAATGACCCACTGCTCACTGCAGGTAGTTTTTAATGAAGTGCAGGCCTTTCTACTTACCGAGGGAGTTCACTGTCATTGTGATTATTGCTGCCTACAGTATCTCCCCACCCCCTGTGCTGGTGCTGCAGGACCTCCAGGGTGCAATCTGCAACCTCTCGGCCACTCACCCTGATGGTGTCTTCATTGTTACTGGTGACTTCAATCACTTAAAAACAGTTCTGCCAGATGTCAACTCGGCAACCGGACGAGAGAATACATCACACCTGGTTTACACCAATGTTCATAGAATGCTTAAGGCTGCCTCACCCCCACCCCCCCCCCCCCCACCCCCCTGCCCTCACCTCGGATACCCGGGCTTCATATTCACTTTGCGTACAGACCACTGGTTAAATGAGTCAAACCAGTTCACAGGGAGATCAGGACCTGGCCAGAAGGTGCCACCTACCACGTCCTGGAGCATATTCAGGGAGGAGGCTGCCTATGATCATCACGTCAATATCGATGAATATGCAGGATTGGTGACTGGCTACATAGGAAAGGGCATTTAGGATGTTGCTGAGATTAAACACTACACTACCAAGGGAAACCAGAAACCATGGCTGACTGCCGAGGCTCCTGCACTGCTTAGGGTTAGGGACAAGTCAGGGAACAGGACGTCTCTAAGGTCAGCAGGAGCCACACTGTCCCGTGGCATCAGGAAGGCAAAGCATGAGTACACACAGAAAATTTACAGACACCAGGGACGTGTGGCGAGGTATACAAACCATACCTGATTACAAGTCCACCCTGTGTGTCAACGACAGTGACACCTCCCTTCCTGATGTGCTGAATGCTTTTGATGCACGATTTGACCAGTTGAATGATGTGACATCAAGGAAAGAACCCTCTCTTCCTGAGATACAGGCACCCTGTCTGACCACAGCCAAGCTGAAGAGGACCCTAGCCAGGGTAAACCCATGCAAAGCTGCTGAGCTAGACAACATACCAAGTCAGGTGGTGAGGGATGGTGTGGCCCAGCTAACAGAGGTCTTAACAGACATCTTTAATTAATCTCTCTGAAACAGTCCACTGTCCCAGCAGGCTTCAAGGCAGCCACCATCATTCCAGTGCCCAATGATTACTGCCCAGTGTTGACTTCAACAATCGTGAAGTGCTTGGCGTGGCTGGCAATGGATCACATTGGACCGGTTCTCCTACTGCTCAAACCGGCCACTGATGATGCCTTAGCCTCAGACCTCCACTCTGTCCTGTCCCACCTGGAAAATGACGCCTCGTGTGCCAGAATGCTGTTCATCGAATTCGTCTCAGTGTTTACCACCATCTTCCCTGAGAGGCTAGTGGGTAAACTGTCCTCGTTGGGACTCAACACCCCTCTCTGTAACTGGATCCTGGTGACAAATCAGCATATAGGAAGGAGATTGAAAGTCTGGCTGAGTGGTGCCACAACAACAACCTCTCACTCAATGTCAGCAAGACCAAGGAGCTGATTATTGACTGTGGGAGGAGGAAACTGGGGGTCCATGAGCCAGTCCTCATCAGCGGATCAGACTGGAGAGGGTCAGAAACTTTAAATTCCTCAGTGTTATAATTTCAGAGGACCTGTCCTGGGTCTAGCATCAAAGTGTCATTGTGAAGAACGTACAGCAGTGCCTCTACTTCCTTAGGAGATTAAGGAGATTCAGCATGACATCTAAAACTTTGACAAACTTCTATAGATGTGTAGTGGAGAATATATTGACTGGCTGTATCACCGCCTGGTGTGGAAACACCAATGTCCTTGAATGGAAATTCCTCCAAAAAGTAGTGGATACGGACCAGTCCATCATAGGTAATGTCCTCCCCGCCATTGAGCACAATCTACATGAAGCACTGTCACAAGAAAACAGCATCCATAATCAGGGACCCCCCCCCCCCCCCCACCAGCCAGGTCACCCTCTCTTCTCACTGCTGTCATCAGGAAGAAGGCACACACTGCCAGGTTCAAGAATAGCTATTACCCCACCACCATGGGACTCTTGAATCAAAGGGGATAACTTCACTCGCCCCATCACTGAAATGTTCCCAAAACAGTCTTTTAAGGAGTCTTCATCTCCTGTTCTCAATATCTATTGCTTATTTATTTATTTTTTATTATTATTATTTTCTCTTTTGTATTTGCACAGTTTGTTGCCTTTTGCAAATTGGATGCTTGTCCACCCTGTATGTGCAGTCATTGATTCTATTCTGGTTCTTGTATTTTCTGTTTATGCCTGCAAGAAAACGAATCACAGGGTTGACAATAAATTTTACTTTGAACTTTGACACATCACCCAGACAACCCCTTCCCCCAAGTTCTCAGTCTTCCAAGCAACCCTCCCCAGGAAGACCATAATTGAGCTCTGATGGCCAAATGCCATTCTCACCCCAGACATCATTCGAGTTTTCTTTCTTGCTCTCTCTCAATTTCAGCAGATTGCAGAGGCAGCACCACACTGAACTGGACACTAATACTCTGCACAAAAACTATAAATGGACTATGTTCTAGTTTTTTTTGTGTGACTGCATTTTACTGCTATCTTATATGTACTGTATGTGCCTTGTGCTGTGTAGGATTGCTGGTACTGTGCTTTACACCTTGTCCCTGGAGGAACACTGCTTTGCTTGTCTCCATTCACGATATTCATGTATGGTTGAATGACAATTAAACCCGAACTTGAAGTAGGTAGTGAATTACAATTTATAGGTCTTTACTTCCAGTTCTCCAGCTGCTTTCCATGTGGTTCTTGGTTGGTAATGCAGATACCCAGACTGGCTGTGATAGTTGCATTACCCTATACACTAGAATTTGCTGAAACCATCATAGGCAGAAAGAATTATTATCTGAGGGTTAATGTGTTGTTCCAGAAAGATACTGTGCATATCTCTGCACACACACATGCGTGGGCGTTATCTGCATCACAGTGAACTGCCCCAAGTCAACTGTATGACCTACAAAAGTGCCAAAATAGATCTATCACTTCCAAGTTTAAACATAAACATCACATCAAGAGTTTATCTGCAAGGCTTAATGAGGTGTGTCAAATGTGACTAAATCCTTTTGTCAATAAATGCATTGGAAGTGGATTTTCTTTTATAAATGAGGAAAGTCCTTCATCCCAATATGATTCATTCAGTCTCAACAACTCTCTTCCTGCCCCACCCTAATCAATACATCATACCATGTTTATTTCAACTCTTTTAGGGTTTTATTTTCACTAGGATCTGGAATACACCATACATTCAGCATCAGAACTCAAAATTCTTTTGGCCCCTTCCACTTTCTCCAAACACCAGGGGTAACCATGGGTACTCATAAGGGCCTAAGCTATGCCTGCCTCTTCGTTGACTATGTAGAACAGTCCACGTTCCAAGCCTTCCCCGGTAATACTCCCCAAATTTCCTCTGCTGCATTGACGACTGCATTGGTGTTGCTTCATGCACTTATACTGAGCTTGACAATTTCATCACCTTTGCCTCCAACTTCCACCCTGTCCTTAAATTCACTTGGGCCATCTCTGACACATCTCTCTCCATTCGTGATCCCTTTGATCATCTCTGGAGACAAACTGTCAACCAACATCTTTTATAAACCTACTGATTCCCATTGTTATCTCGACTATACCTCTTCCCGCCCTGTCTCCTGTAAAAATGCTATTACCCTTTTTCAGTTTCTTTGCTTCCACCGCATCTGTTCCCAGGATGATATTAAAGAACAGGGTTTCCCTCTCTCTACTATTGATGCTGTCCTCACTTGCATCTCCTCCATTTCCTGTACATCTGCGCTCACTCCATCATCCCGCCATCGTAATACAAATAGAGTTCCTCGTCCTTACCTATCACCCCATCAGCCTCCACATCCAACACATCATCTTCCGTAACTTCCGCCATCTCCAAAGGGATCCTACTACTAAACATATAATTACCTTCCCACCCGCCCTCTCCGCAATTCTCTTGTCTATTTGTCCCTCCCCACTAATCTCCCTCCGGCTCTTATCCGTGGAAGTGGCCTAAGCGCTACACCAGCCCATTCACCTCCTTCACCTCCATTCAGGGCTCCAAACTGTCCTTCTAGGTATGGCAACACTTCACCTGCAAATGTGCTGGGATTGTCTAACATGTCTGGTGTTTCCAATGGAGCCTCCTATACATTGGTGGACCCATCGTAAATTGGGGAACCACTTCATTGAGCACCTCCACACCATCCGCCACAAGCGGGACTTCCCAGTGGCTAAACATTTTCATTCTGTTTCCCATTCCCATTTCCGTTCTGACATGTTGATCCATGGCCTCCTATTGTACCAAGATGTACCAAGGGTGGGGGAGCAAGACCTTATATTCTGTCTGAGTACCCTCCAACCTGATGGTATGAATATCAATTTCTCCTCCTGGTGATCAAAATTTCTCCCACCCTAACTCTTCCTCTGTCCCTCACTTGGATCTTTTCCTTCTTCTCAGCTGCCTATGACATCAGCCTAGCTCCCCTCCTCCTTTCCTTTCTCCTATTGACCACTCTTCTCTCCATCAGATTCTTCTCCAGCCTTGACCTGTCCCACACAGCTGGCTTCATCTATCACCTTCCAGCTAGCCTCTTTGCCCTCACCCCACCTTTTAATTCAGGCCTCTTGCCCCCTTCCCTCTCAGGCTTGAAGAAAGGTCTTGGCCCGAAACATCGACTGTTAACTCTTTTCCATTGATGCTGCCTGGCTTGCTCTGTTCCTCTATCATTTTGTGTGTGTTGCTTTGGATTTCCAGCATCTGCAGACTTTCTCATGTTAGCATCAGAGCTATAACTTCCTAATAATTTTCCCCTAAAATCCCCGTGTGCCCTGGTACTGAACTCTCCAGTTTAATTAAAAGCAACGTTCTGAGTTCTCCTTTACAATTGTGTCAATCACCAACGTTCTCTCTAATATTTTTTTTACAGCTGCATGGACCAACCATTGCACTGAGCAGGAAATGTTTACATGGCCTGAAAACTGCGCAGCACTTTAAATGTTCTTTTTTTTTTGTAAATGCATTCTATGAATATTTAGAATGAAGATTTCAAAAAAAAATCGCATACATTTGATTTATTTACTAATTGAAGGGTATAATAAAATACAATACAACAACGAAAATCATTCACATTTCATAAACTTTTTCTCATCTGTATTACAAATCAATTGTCTGTAAACACTGTCTGGATTAATTTTGCATCCAGGTGAAAGATATATCTTAATCCTCATTAGATCATCCAAATGATCCACCTCTCATCTGACTACATTTGATTGAATTCATAAGGCTGAGTCCATGTTTGCAGTCAGCACGAGAAGCTTGAAATGTTCCAATGATGTCAACAAGAACTGACAGTTCTTCAAACTCTTCATTTCTAAGCACATAGTTCAACATATCAGTGAACGTCTTAATTGAACCAGTCTTTCTCAGAAATGACAAATTTGATATCACAGTATTGCTGTGATATTTTTGAGACAACACTTTAATCATTTATCAAAGAAATTCCCAGCGACATGGCAACAAAAGCAATGTGTGCAAGAGCATTTCAGTTACTACGCAGCCATGTACCTGTATAACTTAGCGGGAATAGTGTCAATCACGTTATTGAACTGACAACTTAAACTAAAAGCCCTAGTTTATCCTTTTAACTCAGACATCTGTCACTGGGAATCAGTCATTGGCCTTGTCTCTGCAATGTTGCCATACCTTGGCAACAAGAAACAGAAGCCGTAATCATTGTGCTCTCTGACTAGGATAAACTTTGATAACCAAATTACATACTGATCGTCATCGCCCAAGTGGATAGTCCAAAACTATTAACACTGCCAAGAATTTCTGTTCATCCAGTGTAACTTCACAGAAGTAAATGTTGCTTAGCTTTAAACCCTATGCATAGAATTTTCCCTTTAAACCTACAAACTTTGTCCAGCTCCTACTGTAATTTCCCAGCTGCCTTTCCTGATTCCATTGCTACTCACTAGCTGTAGATCTCACAAGGTTAGGATTGATACCTCTCTCAGACCACATTACTGCACACACTGGTGAATAGCAAAGCCTGCTGGCAGGGTTCTCTGGAACATGACATTCTGTTAGATGTAATTATAATTGGAGATTTGTTTACTTGATGAGCAACTGCTGAATGACCATAGCAATAGTGCACCAATGATTGCTCAGCTGTGGCTCTGCTGCTTGCCTTAAAGGGCACAGTGCCTTTTTATCCACACCTGTACCAAGGACAAATCTGGGATAAGAAGCTGAGGTGAGGTCAGTGCTATATGGAGACAAACCCTAAGAGGACTAAGAGTGAAAACAGGTGAGGTCTTTACAATAAAGATGTCCCAATCTGGTGATACACTGTGAAACTATGAAGACCTGGTTGTCCCAAAAATGTCCAACAATGGTTGCTCAAATGGATCATTTCCCCCTTAATATCCCAAAGTGAGTTTTACAGAGAAAATTACTTCATTCTATGTGCAACTAATACTGGAATAATGTCAAACATGCAAAGGTGAATCATGACAAGTGTGCAATTTTGACCCAGAATGATAATGAACATATTTTATTCCAGGAAGAAAAGCGAGATTTTCAGTGGCATATCTTTGACAAAAATAGTGTTGAATGCATAGACTGAAGTGTCTTACTTAAGCTTTTGGCTGCAATAAGGAAAAACAAGCCTCCGATTCACGGGGAAATCCCTGCAACCTCTGTTCTACATTGGCAATTTTTAAGTGTTCTGATTCCATGCATGGGAGTGTCCACAGTTGTAAACAATTCATGAACATGTTTAGAGAACACTTCAACAAGATTGGTTTTACTTTAAGTACTGTTTATCCACAGGAAATCATTTGAGTAAATAAGTGATCCGATTATTTATTTTCAGAAAACTACGGTTTATTAATTAACTATGTTTTGGTGAATGGAGTAACAGTCAAAAAGCTGGATGAACTCAGCAGGTCGGGCAGCATCTATCCAGGGAAGTAAGCAATCAATGTTTCAAGTTGAGAGCCTTCATCTAGACTGATTTCCCTCCAAAGACACTGTCTCACCCACCGAGTTTTGTGTGTTGCTCCAGGTTCCAGAGCCTGCAGTCACTTGAGTCTCCATATTTTGATAATTGTTGTGTTCACTGCAGGAAATGGCATCCCCCGGTGGTGAATGACTGTCATGTCACTCACAGTTTTCACAATGCAACAGCAGAATGATGAATCTCAAGGGTAAGTTACAGTATCACAGATTAAAGTTGTTTTGAACAACTTGCCATTTAGAAACATACTTGGTTTCAGACTTGATACAGTATGCGTGCTTTCTCTCTTCACTAATGATGCCTGAACTTTTGATTATTTCCAGGATTCTCAGTTATATTTTACACAGAATACTTCAGCCTGTTTTGATGCAATTATTTTGAAAAATAATTTGGTATAAATTTAACAAATTAATAAGAAACTGAAGCAGGAGAAGATTGTTCAGCCCCTCACATCTGCCGTTCCATAATGCATCACTTATCAGTGCCACTGTCCTGTAATAATCACAGATCCCTTGAATCCCTTAATGCCAAAAAAAATCAGCTTCTATCTAGAATACACTCAGCCCTTTTGGGTGGAGAACTCCTAAGATTCACTATGCTCTGGGTGAAGATACTTCTCCTTATCTCAGTCCTGAATGGCCGATCCTTTATATCGAGGCTCTTTTACATTTCCCCAAGCTAGGAGGAAATGTCATTCCTGCATCAATCCTATCAAGCCCGATAAGAAATTGCTAGCTTGAGGACACACTACATGAGGTCAAGGAACAGGAGGATGCCACTTAGTCCCCTGAACATGCTTCCTGATTCAATAATAGTTTACCTTTCACCTCAGCACTATTCTCCCGCACTAACTTTTGATCTACTTGCTACCTAACAATCTATTGGCTTCCGACTCAAATACACTCAGATATGAGCCTCCAACTGCTTTGTTATAAAACATTTCTTTCCATTTCGGATTGCAATCCCATGGATTTGTTAACATTTCTATATTCACTGATTTACATCTGCCGGTTTTTCTTGTGTGTTTTTCAGTCTCTCAGCTCAGTACATCACGGGTATATCCCTCCCTACCACTGGTAGTTTCTACAGAAGACGCTGCCTTAAGAACACAATATCCATTATCAAAGATCCCCACCATCTGGGCCATGCCATCTTCTCACATCTACCATCAGGCAAGAGATATGGAAGTCTGAAGTCTCACACCACCAGGTTCAAGAATAGCTACTTCTCTTCAACCATTCAGTTCTTGAACCAGTTGGAACAACCCTAATCCCTACAGGTTAGTAACAGAATAACTACTTTGCTCACTTTGTGCTCAGATGTACATAGTATTTTTTGTCCTAATAGTGTTCTTTCTTGTACACATTGTGTATAATTTATGTTTAATTTATATGTTTTTCTTGTGCATACTGCTTATATGGTGCGCTTATGCCTAAGACAATAAATTCAATTTTGACTTTATTTTAATGATGAGTTAACTACGATGTGTAGTCAGTCTAATATGCTGCTTTGACCCCAGTTCCTGCAATTAACTTGGCTTCCTCACTTTGTTTTGATTTTTCTCAGTTCATCTCTGTGCATTCCAGCCTGGGACCAACATCTTGAACTGAAGACCTTCAAGTAATAAAATAGGTCTGTTGCATGAAATGAACAATTGTGATTTTTAGATAACTACAAATAATTAATACTGCACAAAGCTAAGCAAAACTCTACAAAGTAATATTCCCGAGAGATAAGGGATTAGCAGTCAAAGGACAAAAACACGAAACAATGAATACAATAATCTATACTTCTTGCAGAATAAAAGCAAAGGATTTCAAGAAAATCACTGAGAGGTAAAAGGAATACAAATGAAAGTCTAGTTTCTTCAAAAACCAAACCCAATTCCCCCCGCTTATCCCTATTACATCCATAAATCCTCATTCTTAAGAGAACATACCTTCAATACATCACTACGTTCTTCCTTTTGGGATTTAGTCTTTGGTTTCGATATGTCTGGAATTGACTCATAAAGATTTTCAGAATCAGGAAGTTGTATTTGAGGAAGCGTTGAGCTGTTTGTTTCCACAAGCTTTGGTTGTCCCAATATCACAGCACCAATTTCTACAGTAGAATGTTTTTTAGAATTGCTGCTCTGGCTAAAGCTGGTACGTTGAAGAGGATAGACCTTTTCTGAAAAGTTAACTTCTTTTGCCTTATTGAGGGCAAGGTTATGATCAAGGCCTTCTGAATTCACTGCTGGCAGGAGATTTTCCATTAGGCTAAGTCTGTTTGGAAAATTATCTTGCAGTTTGGTGCGGACCCTGACTGTGGAATTTAGCCTTTTTGGTGCAATGGTAGTGGTGAATTTTTTATTCTTGGATTGTTTATTCTTCTCAGAGGCTTTGGCCACTTCACTGTAACATGGTGTCAATTCTAGTGGCAACAAAGAATGTTGTGAAGAATTTGAGCCACGGAGTGAGGGAGGGCAGTCATTGGCCAGTTGATTCAATGAAGGATCCTTGGGTTTAGTAGAGTTTAAATTAGGCTGGTTTTCTTTCTCCAGGACTGGATCACATTTGTTGTCATTGTGTCCTTGTTTATCTTGATGAAATAGCTCATCTTTCTCAACAGTCCGATGGATTTTAACAACACTTTGAGTCTTGCTCACCTCTCTACTATTTTGGTTTTCAGCAGCATCAGATCCAACCAGGGATGGAACTCCAGGGGAAACTGCCCTTTCTGAAGTCAATTCTCTCACATAATGTGCTGGCAAGTAGAATGGTTTGGATTGGTCATCCTTCCTAACATGCCACCAGTGGTCATTGGTTCTTGAAAGGAGAATATATATCTCATTTTGTTTAATAGAGATGAGTCTCCCATCCCTGGCTGTGTATTGATAGTTATACTCAACCTGAACAAGAACTTTTCCTGTGGCTGTAGACATCTCCAAATCAAATTAAATGCTTTCAAGAAGATTCCTTTAAGGAAGAACACCTCATTGCTGTAAAAAAAAAAGAAAATCAGTTAGTACCTCATTCCATAAAAATACAGGTTTTGCAGGTGATAGAGTTCCACACAAGTTTTCATTACCAGGAACTCATGCAACGCTTCTACTTGGGGTTGGCCCCTCTGATACCAATTTCACTAGAGACTGAAAGAAAACTTGAGATCCTTCCACACTCAGCTCAGGTCACCCCTTGTTGGGGGCACATCTGCTGAAATGGTGGGAGAATATTTTGAAATGCACACTAAACTGCATGTACAGCATATGCAATGTTGTCCCAATGCAGCTACATGCAATACATAGAGGGCATGTGTTTGAAGGTTCAAAGTAATTTCAATGGAGGTATGCAGGGCACAGAGTGGTAGGTGCCTGGAATGAACTGCCAGGGTGGTAGTGGAGGCAAATATGATAGAAGAGTTTAAGAGGTTATTAGACAAGCACATGAATATACAGAAAATGGAGGAATATGGACATTGTACGGGCAAAGGGGATTAGTTTAGTTAGATGGTTAAATTACAAGTTTAATTAGTTCAGCACAACATCAAGGGCCAAAGGGCCTGTTCCTGTTTCATGTTCCAATAACTTGTTTCAGTTCCAATTGCATACCCAATAGCAGCCATCTTTGTGATAGTCCTGAGGTTACCCCTGTTGGAATTCTAGCTGATATTTCTGGGTATAACTTCAGCTGAATTAATTTCTGAGCAGTTTAAACTGTTCTTAAGTTCAGCATTCTTTCTAATTGGAAAAAAATATAGCTCTTTAACTGGACAAGAGGTCGAATAAAGCAGGCTTCACAAAACCATTCAGCCTTTACTTACCATAGCTGGTTATCACCAGGGATGCCATTAATAACATGTCATTCTAATGAAAGGTTAATTGCACTGAAATATTAATCTCTCTCCTGAGATGCTGTTTAACATGATGACTGCCCCATACATCCATAAAAAGATTACAAAGTAGGGGAATTAAGGGTTATGGAGAAAAGGCAGTTAGGTGGAGATGAGTCCACCATGATCTTTTTGAATGGTGAAGCAGGCTTGGTGGGCCAAATGGCCTATTCCTGCTCCCATTTCTTGTGTTCTTATGTTCAAAGAGTGCATTGGCTAGTAGGACTGGGTGGATCCATTCAGATAACTTTGCCACCCTTACCTTTCCTTTCTCCAAGGCTCACCCTGTCCATAGCCCCAAACACAAATCTTTCTTCAGCTTCCCTCCCGTCTCCCCACCAGCTACCACATACTCTCTCTGGGAGTTTGATGAGTCTCCTACCCTCTCTACCACCCTCAAAAAACGTTTGCTTTCCATGATCATTTCCTAGCTCCCAAAGCAATTGACGTCCTCCTATCAGATGACATCATCCTTTTCCACCTCCAAGCACCTTCCCCTCTCCAAAGACCTTGAAACACAGTACTCACTCAGATCTCCCTGATCAGACAATTCACCCCCCCCCCCCCCAACCCATCTTAAATTCACCAATAACATCCTCCATGATTGCAACTCTGTTCTATTCTTTCATCTTTTCTTTCTTCAGCCTTTGGCATGAGTTGACTGCAATCGTCCTCTACCGTGGCCTCTTCTCAATGGTCAAGCTTTACAGGAATATGCTTACTTACACATTATCATTTCTATTCCATCCTAACCAATATAGCTATGGATTTACAACAAAGGAAAATGCTGGAAAAACTCAGCTTTTGTGAAATACAACAAAGAGTTATCATTTCAGGTTGATGGCTTCCTCTTTTTCCTTATACTGCCCTTTGGTAGTATGATGCAGCTTCCACATACATTTGTTGAATCAGGTGTCCAGCAGTGGGCATATCAAAACTGAAGTGAACTGAATTTAAATTCTCCAGCTGTTGTGGCAGGATTCAAATACTCTCTCTAGATCTGCAGACCAGATCTCTGGAATCCAGTCCTGTAACCACCCAATAATGGGACAAATCTTGTGTTTCGAACTTGAGGTTTCTATTTCTGTTAATTTCTCAAGAAACTTGTGATTATTATCTTACGCCATGGCTTCTTTATTTAAAAAATGACATGTTGTGCAGTAACCTTCTTATTAATGTGGAAGAGCAAAATGGTTCACCTAATGTAAAGGCTGCAGGTTTCATATCAGAGGTTTTAAGTTTGCTTCATTTACACTAATTGCTGTTGGAAATACATCAACCTGTGACCAGCACCTATAGACGCATCAACTTCTCTGTTTATTTTCTGCTGTGATAATTTTGTATATGTACATTTCTGACATGATTTCCAATAATGATCAAATATCTTATTGGACTACAGATTTGGACAACTTCATCAACATCCCATCCTGAATCAGTCAGTCAAAATTGTATTTTATCCTCAAAATATGGTCTTCTGCTCTTGTGGCTGCTTCTCCACTCTCCACCATACTTTAGCAAATAACAACAATAGTTCGGCCAGAGTAAAACAAGGAGTGAGAGTTTGGAGTACCATAGTATTTAAAGAAGATGTTAGATCTTTTAGACCATAAGGCCAGCAGCAGAACTAAGCCATTCAGCCCATCAAGTCTGCTCCACCCTTCAATCATGGGAGTCAACATGATTAATGACCCCCACCCACCATGGACATTCACTCTTCTCCCACCACCTCCCCTCTACTGGCCAGGAGATACAAAAGCAAGAAAGCACATACCACCAGGCTCAAGGATAGTTGCAATCCCACTGTTATGTATGAGACTACTGAACAGTTCCCTCGCGCAATACGATGAACTCTTAATCTCATGATCTACCTTGTTCTGGTCTTGCACCTTATTGTCTTCCTGTAACGTACTCTTTGTAAGTGTCATACTTTATTTTGCCTGCTATTATTGTTTTCCCTTACACTACCTCAATACATCGATGTGATGGAATGTATGATGTATATGTTTTTCATTTCACCTTGGTATATGCAAAAATAATAAGCCAATTGACCTCAGATCAGCATACTGTACATCATCTATGACTATATGAAGGCACACTCCCATCATTCCAGTTTCACATGGTGATGATGAAATTCCTTCAGTATTTCCCCAAATTATCCTATGTCTTAGTTGAAGCAGCAAGATCACTTCAGTTGCACATTTGTCAACACCTTGCATGCTCTTGTGCAAAGTGAATGAGAAGGCCATTGGCAAGGACTTGACTTCATGCAGTAAGCTAGTGTAAAGATGCAACTCTTTGTGCATTAATTGTAAAGGACCTTCCATTGTTCTCATCCACATCAAGGTGAGTATAGTAGAACTTAGAAACTACTGGAATTATGCAAGTGCAACCTACAATAATAGCTACAAGACTCAGGAGCTTTGAACAAGGGATGTTTGCTCTATCTCTAACAGCATGGAGCACCCTGTAATTGGTGCTTCATCTCCTCCTGGTAACGTCACTATCACCCCTGACCAGACGAGTTATTTATATATTTATAAATACTCCACAGTTCTTGAATGACATACTGTTCTCCCGGTTCTTGAAAATTATTCCATGCTTACCGAGGTGTTGTCAGTGTTCAGAACAAATGCAGTTATGAAAATATGAGTCTATTCACACATACACAAACACCTAAAGAGTGCAGATACCACAACACCGTTGCCCAGAGACATGCATGTACACTAACCCTCCATGACTAGATGGTGCATATTAATTCATTGGTAGTGGTTGTTTAATTTCTTAGTATTTGGTTGACGATCAGAATACAGAAGTGGCTGGATTGGACAGGAAATAGGAAATGGGTAGGAGGAAAAAGGAGAGGGTATCGGGAATAGTGGCAGACAGTGGATCAGGAAAGAGACAAGCAAGGATAAAAGATGGGAGAGTAAATAATTGTAGAGAAAGCACAGGGTCAGAGGGGTGGAGGACAGAAGAACATGCCAACCAGATGGACATAAATGGAAGAGACAAAAAGGAAACTGAAATTAATGAAGGGATTGGAAGAGAAGGCAAAGGGAGATTGGAAGAGTAGACATGATTGGATAGGGAAGAGAACATTGGGGAGTAAATGACAAGGAATTTGAGGGTGAAAAGTAAGACATTGGACAAGAGGAATGTGGGCACAATGGGTAAAGTATACTGAAAGTCAGAAGGTGGGAAATAGGGGTAGGTTGGACAAGGGAGATAAGACAGAATGCATAATCATCAACTCCCCATGCACCAGCCATTCTAGCTGGTGTATGGCATATGTATCTGTAAAAGTAGGGTTTGCAGTTTAATTGTGTTATCTTATTATTTATATGCAGTATGGATACATTTTCAACCACATCCACTACAAGTACATACACTTCTGAGTTTAATTTATATATGCAAAACTTTAAAATATGCATTGCTAAATGTTTTGACCTCACCAGACTGCAACTACATTTTTCCACCCAAGACAGTATGCATTCTCACCTCTGGTCTGACTTTGGTTTATAAAGTAGTGGTGTTGGATCCACATCTTTCAGCAAAGCTGCCTTTTGAGGCTAAAAAGCACTGTTCACTGCCTTTCGCTCTTTCACAGTGGTCGCACAACCAAACAGAAGAGAGCGATTCAATCAGGTCATAATCTCCCATGAAGAGATTGCCTCCAGCAGTGGGCAATTTCTATTCAAAGGAAAAATCTGAAAAGTGGATGGATTTAATTGTTTTCTATTTTAAGTTATTTTTGTTTCAGTAGTGAGCAACAAGAATATTAAATGTGATAAAGATCTAACTCTTCAAAAGAGTTAAAATGCCTTATGATTCAAATAAGCCAAGAATGTATATTTCTGTACAATGCTTCTTTCATTTATTTTAAGCACATAAACAATTTTAAATGCATGAAAGTGAAATGCAAAGGTAAATCTAGACTGTGAACTATGAATTGTAATGCTTCGATATTTATTTCCACAGGAACTAAGTCCGTTTGTAAGCTGACTCCTGACTGGTTATGTCTTCACGGTGGAAGACACTAGTAGCATAGTGGAAGTTCCAGGTGTCGGGGGCATGAAGCGTGTGAAGGTACCATGACTAAAAAAACTGAAACTTCTTGCGAAACTGAAAGGTCTGAAGGTAGATTAGTCACCTGGGCCAGACGGTGTACACGCCAGGGTTTTGAAAGAGGTGGCTGAAGAGATTGTGGAGGCATCTTTCAAGAATCACGAGATTCCAGAATGGTTCCAGAAGACTGGAAAATACACACCAAATGTCACTCCACTCTTCAAGAAGGGAGAGAGGCAGAACAAAAGAAACTATAAGCCAATTATTCTGACCTCAGTGATTGGGAAGATGTTGGAGTTGATTATTAAGGATGAGGACTCAGGGTACTTGGAGGCACATTATAAAATAGGCATGGTTTCCTTAAAGGAAAATCTTGCCTGACAAATCTGTTGGAATTCTTTGAAGAAGTAACAAGCAGGATAGACAAAGGAGAATCAGTTGATGTTGTGTACTTAGATTTTCAGAAGGTCTTTGACAAGGTGCCACAGACGAGGTTGCTTAACAAGCTATGAGCCCATGGTATTACAGGAAAGATTCTGGCATGGATAAAGCAGTGGCTGATTGGCAGGAGGCCAAGAGTGGAAATAAAGGGAGCCTTTACTGACTGGCTGCCAGTGACTAGTGGTGTTCCACAGGGATCTGTGTTGGGACAATACTTTTTACGTTATGTGTCAGTGATTTGGACGATGGAATTGATGGCTTTGTTGCAAAGTTTGCAGATGATATGAAGATAGGTGGAGGGGCAGGGAGTTTTGAGGAAAAGTAGAGAGGCTACAGAAGGACTTAGACAGAGCAGGAGAATGGACAAATAAATGGCAGATGGAATATAGTGTTAGGAAGTTTATGGTCATGCACTTTGATAGAAGAACTAAAAGGGCTGACTATTTTCTAAATGAAGAGAAAATACTAAAAAAAATCTAAGGCGCAAAGGGACTTGAGAGTCCATGTGCAGGATTCCCTAAAGGTTAATTTGCAGGTTGCATCTGTGGTGAGGAAGGCAAATGTGATGTTAACATTCATTTCAAGAGGACTAGAATATAAAAGCAAGGATCTAATGTTGAGACTTTATAAAGCACTGGTGAGGCCTCACTTGGAGTACTGTGAGCAGTTTTGGTCCCCTTATCTTAGAAATGATGTGTTGAAACTGGAGAGGGTTCAAGGGAGGTTCATGAACTCCATCAATATTAATTGTGTAAGATCCATGCACCTATCCCAGTTTAATTTTTTACTATGATACAGAAGTATTAGAGGACCATGTTATGGCACATTAATGCTAGGTTACGAAGCACTAGAATGGTCAAATTCTCCACTGTCTGAAACATTGGTTCTTGTTTCTTTCTTCATGGAGGCTGCCTGACCTGGTGAGTGTTTGCAGTATTTTCAAAGAATAACATACAACAGTACAACACAGAACAGGTCCATTGGCTCATGAAGTCTGTGCCAACTGTGATGCCAAATGAAAATATTCACATCTGCCTGCACATGGCCTATATCCACCTAGTACCTTCCTGTTCATACATCTCTCTAAGTGCCTTTTTAATGTTACTCTTCTAGTTTTAATTGAATATCAGTGCCGGGTTCAGCAGTGAAATGTTAATGCTTATGAGCTTAACTGCATGCTGTTGCATGGGTGTCAGCACTCAGCTGTACAACTGTGAACTTGGGATCCAGCCCTTAAAGGCACAAGCATCTCTGTGACAAATTATAGAGTGGTGTGTGTGAAGAAAGTCAGGAATGGGGAAGTTCCGTTCCCACATTCATTGAAAGGGATTTGGAGAGGCAGGTAAGCTGCTGGAGACATTTTACTGTGTGGATTTGGAACAGGAAGACTCACCAGGGCTACTCTCAAGTGCCTCTGGCAGGATATTGCTCAAAGGAATTCTGCTAGAAGAGAGATTCCTACATTTACATTGTTTTTAAGGGTCTTTCCCTTGGGTAAGCGCACAGGACCAGCAGATCCCACGTGCTGAAAGAAAAGTAGATGAGGAGTTCTCTCCTGGAGTTTACAATTTGGAAAAATTTCCTACCATTGTGGAATGGAAGAACATTTGGGGCATCAGCCTGAAATGATCCCGAAGTTAGGAAGCTGAGAGATAACCATTAACTTTCCATTAACTGTGAGAACAGTTCAAGATGTACAGCTGTCTTTGAAGTTAGAAGAGGTCACAGACCTTGGAATAGATCATCTAGTGGAATCATTGGGCCTGGATGGAATAGAACTTAGATGCTGATTCCTTCAGTGCCAGGGGCCACACAGTCCACTCCGCTGCCAATGCCTAAATTCCATTTCCAAGTCACACAGTAAGAGGTGTATTAGGTGTAAGAGAACATCTGTAACATGTTGGAACAGGTTCAAATTCACAACCCAAGATGCAAGAAGTCTAAGTCTTATGGGTAAGCCATGCAAGAAGTAAGGAGAGGATGTAGAGTGCTGACGGCGTTGTGGCAGACAATGCAATGTGAAACTGATTGGCCCTTTCACTGGCACAGTTTCAGAGGAAACAACACCATGTTAATTGACTATGTCTGTCACTTGCTCATTGCCAACTCCACCAGGTCACATTCCTCCTCAGTACAAGAATAGATTTCTGTGGATCAATGAAAGACTCTGCAAAAAATATTGGAATGTATTTTGAACAATTTCACTTCATTACTTGTTAAATAGACAATTAAAACTCAAAACACAACAAGAAACACACTCAAAAAAATAATTGAATCCGATGTGTACATAACAGTGATAGGATAAAGAATATCTAAATATAGAAACAGGACAAACTTAACATAAAACAAGCCACACAATGCAAGGGTACATCTTGGAGTTAACAACACATTTCACCTCTGTTACTGTATCATTCTGGTTATGTCACACTGGCAACTTAATATGGGGTATAAAGTTAGAATCATAACAGGAAGTATCACTCAGTAAGAACCCTTGAGCAGAAAAAACATCTCCTATTGCTAATTGTGCTGTATCAATAATATGCTGTCAGCAAAAACATCCGTTCTCAATCTTGAGCCATACTTTCACATTAGATACAAATTAGTGTTCAAAATCTTCTATAATATTTCAATTTTACATCAAAGCTTACAGTCTAGTAACTTAAGTCTATGAATAAATCCACTTCTCATGGATCTTAATTCTCATTGAAGCTCACTTTTCCATTACCTAAACTCCCAATGAAATTCCAATGTTTTAGCACCCACTTGACTAAACACAACCTATTCCTTTGTGAACAAACTGGCCCAGTGAAACCCATTCTCTTAGTAGTTGTCACCAGAATAAAATTTTCCAGTTGATATGGCAGTAGTAGATACTGTTGGAAATAGTAGGTGTGCTCTCATTTTCACAAACTTGTTGTACTATCTCATGATCTCTCTCTTCCTGATCTTATCTCTTGCTCCTCTCTGTCAAGGATATGATTGCAGAGAGAATTCACAGGTACAGTGAAAAGCTTGACTTGCATACAGCTCATATGGATCAAATCATTACATCGTACATTAAGGTAGAACAAGGTAAAAGAATAACAATGCAGAATAAAGTGAGAGAGTGCAGTGCAGGTAAACGAGAAAATGCAAGGGATGTGTTGTGCTGGGAAGACCCTACACAAAGAATTACACTGCGACTACTCCACATCAAACAGTAAAACTAAGTGGCATGGAGCCTGTGACTTCTGAGGTAGTAGAAGATCTGCCATATGGCAGTAGTTATGGCCGAATATGATGCAAGAAGTATCTAATCAAAGATGCACAATTATCAACTTGACTAACTGTATATATCCAGTCAGGGCTAGTAATGGATTTATCCCATTATGATCTGAAACTAATTGTGGTGTCCAGACTAAGATCAATCAATGTGCCCGTGTGACACATGGACGACTGAACTGAATTGAATTGTCTTTATTTCTTACATCCTTCATATACATGAGGAGTGAAAATCTTTATGCTATGTCTCCGTCTAAATGTGCAATGTGCAATTTATAGTAATTTGTAATAAATAGTATGTACAGTAAGATATACAACAGGACAGTCAGAACTGTGTGTCCCAATTTCCTGAGCAGCATGAATCACACTGAACTATGTTTGTATGCTTGTCGTTCACAAAACTGGAACTAAATTGGGTCCTTTGTTTCAAAGAGTATTGGAAACAGAGTAGTGCAAACAGCTTCTTCCCCTCTGCCATCCGATTCCTAAATGGAGATTGAATCTTTGGACACTACCTCACTTTTTAAAAAAATATTTAAAAGTATTTCTGTTTTTGCACATTTTTAAAATCTGTTCAATATATGTAATTGATTTACTTGTTTATTATTATTTTAATTTTTTTCTCTCTGCTAGATTATGTATTGCATTGAACTGTTGCTGCTAAGTTAACAAATTTCATGTTACATGGCGGTGATAATAAACCTGATTCTGATTCTGTATAAGAAAAACTTAGCGGGATATGGGCTAAAGCAGGAAAATGAGATTAGTTTAGATGGATATCTTGGTCAGCATGGTTGGATTGGGCCGAAAGGCCTGCTACCATACTGTATTAAGCTATGACTCTTATGTAGCCTAATTTAGTCCCTTTTGTTTTATAAGGTACTGAGTCACAGTCAGGCCCAGGTTCATCTACTGTACTTTGATTGATCAATTGATCATAGTCTGGACATCACAGATTGAATAAGACTATAACTGGAAGGAATCCATCTATGGTCCTGATCTTGGTAAAAAAAAACAATGACATTTACTGGATAGTGTTTGCAGATGTTGACACCTGGTGAGCATAAGATCAAACTTGGGAAAAATTACTTTAGTGTTTGAAAAGACTGATCATACTCACCACCCTTACATAAGAAATTCATGTAGGAACCTTCAGAAAATAAAGAAACACAACAATGTCCAGAATTCTACTTACCAAAATCATGCCCTTGAAAAGCGTTTTAAAATACCTTGATTACCTCACACCTATCAGGATTAAATTCCACCTATTATTCCTAAATTAACAAATTTCACGGCACATGCTGGTGATAATAAACCTGATTCTGATTCTCTGTGCCCATCTTACCAACTGATCAATCTCATTCTGTAGACCACAACGATCCTCACCATCAACACCAACACCGCCACTAATTTCAATGCCATCCACAAACTTACAGAAATAGCTGCCCCAGGAATGTACAAACTTCCACTGAATATCCCTAATTACATATGGTTAACACGATTCAAAATTTCAAGGCTCTAATTTTATAGGTTCCAGTCACATACCAGGGATTTGAGCATAAAATCCAGGCTGATATCTCATTAGTTTCTGTTAATAAAACTATTTTCTTAGATGTGATGTAGAGAGATTATTTCAACCAATCATTGTGCTGTGCTAATGTGTAGGAGATAATATCTTTCTGATGAAAGGTTAAACAAAGGACCTGAATGCCTTCACAAGGAAATGGTAACCTTGATGTTATTTAAAAAGCATGGAAATTGCTTCCACTGTCTGCAGCCAGTGTTTGCTCGTTAACCAACATCACTGAAAGAAAGAAATAAAAACAGAAAACACTAGTAAAACTCAACAGGTCAGACTGCATTTGTAGAAAGAAAAGCAGTTATTGTTTCCACACAGAGCAGCAGTACTACCCTGATTTAACATGTCTTGTCACAGTCTGGACCCTCAATATTCCTCTGACCCTGGAGCTCTAAAAAATGCCACAAAATTACCTGCTCATGGCAAAATGAGAACAGATGTTGTTTCCTCTGTTTCACCTCACCGTGCTCTGTGCAGTTATGCAACAAAACTCATTTACCCTTTTCCGTTTCTGTTAGTGCACGCTTATTTTCTCTGATTGGCTGAAATAATCTCTCTGCATCACATCCAAGAATATTGGTTTATAAACAGAACCTAATTAGACGAATGCAGAGTAAATATGTTCTACTCAACAAGTAGCTCACAATTATTTCCTGTTAAAGGATGTTCAGCAGACTCAGTACAGCACAGGAATAACATGAGGAACAAACTCTAAAGGAGGCTAATTTGCATCAGTATAAATCAGTCTGAACTTGGTTGTGGTTCTTTAAATTCTGCCTGAATCCCCATTCTCTCACCATCACCCAACCTATTTTAGATAATTATTCACAATTTTGGATCCAGATTCTAATAGTTCTAAGCACGAGATAATTTTTTTTCTACCAGAAGGAAGTGAAACTTATGGGATGAAAGCATGTCATGAGGATTTGAATGCAACAAGGAAGGGGCCAAATTGTCAAGAAACTACCAGAGAGGATTAAAGGATATGACAATCCTAATGTACCCTTCAGTTAGACAAAAGGATTATGACAAATTGCCCAAAAATGACAAGTCAGGATCAACAGAAATGAATGTACAGAGGCAGTCAGGAGTCACCAGCCAATAACAATGTCACAGCAACAATTTACTGGATGAACTTAGCAGTCCAAGTAGCATCAGTGGGAGGAAAGAAATTGTCAACATTTCAGGTTGAAATCCTGCATCAGAACTGATAATAATGCTAACCAGCTCTCCACTGCATCTTTGTCAGGTTCTGACATCAAGTGAAATGCCAGCACGGAGAGTTGGATTCAGTCCACAGCACCATTTATACGTCAGTCTGAAAAAGATGCAGAGAAATTTTCCAGCTTACAGTTCTGCTTCCCGTGCCTTCACAAGTTCAAGTTTATTGTCATTCAACCGCACACATGTATACCTCCCCACCAAGGTGCACAACACAGTACATATAGCTCACACATATAAAGTAATATTACCACAGGTAAATTAACAAATAATAAGGGCATATATGATACAAATTAAATAGTAAACAGTATAACACAACTGGGGATGCATACATAATGAGATCTGGGTGGTGGCAGAGAGTTCAGTAGTCTTATGGCCTGGGGAAAGAAGCTGGTTCCCATCATAACAGTTCTTGTCCTAATGCTACCGTACCTTCAGCTTAATGGGGGAGGGGGTGTCAAAGAGATTGATGGACAGATGGGAGGGATCACAGACAATGATAAGAGCCCTGTGTACGCAGCACTCCTGATAAATATCTCTAATGGATGGAAGAGAGACACTGATGATCCTCTCAGCAATTCGCAATCCTTTGAAGGGACGTGGTCCAATTGTACATGGTATCTGCCAGAGATGGCACATTTGGGCATTTCCACTGAGCTGGGTGAAGGCTTAGGAACAAAACTCCTACTAGCTAAATGAAGTTGACACAGTTGTGCCAAAATCTCTCATCTGAACAAGTACACATTTCAGCAAAGCACAGAAAGCATCTCTACATTCTGATGCCAAATCATGGTCTCATTTTGTGAGCTTGTTGCTTAAACTAACAAAGTGATTTTGATTTTGAAGCTTCCTTATCATTTCACTTGGGAGGTTTACAATGCCTACATTTACAACAACTATATCTAAGGTCAATTGCTTTTGACCTTATAAAGGTACAATATATATAATCATGAGCGGCATAAGTAAGGTGAATATCCAAAGCCTTTTCCCAGGATAGGGAGATCTTGAAATGAGGTGGTAAAGATTTAAAAGGGATGATGGCAGAATATATTATTAATGGTAAGACTCTTGGCAGTGTGGAGGATCAGAGGGATCTTGGGGTCCAAGTCCATAGGACGCTCAAAGCAGGTGCGCAAGGTTGACTCTGTGGTTAAGAAGGCATATGGTGTATTGGCCTTCATCAATCGTGATCAGACCCCACTTGGAGTACTGTGCTCAGCACTCCAAATTTAAGGGGATATGGGCTAAATATGGCCAAATGGGATTAGCTCATTTGAGCAACTTGTTAGGTACAGACAAGCTGGGCTAAAGAGCATGTATAACTAAGGCTCCATGTTTAAAGACGCAATTGCAAAATTGTACCTCTGATAATATATGGTGGGTTTTTTTTCCATTGTTTTCTTTGGAAATCAAACACATCTATTTCAAAATGATTTGCAATTTATACTAATTTTACATGTAAGTTGTGTGCAAGCAGAGAACATAGCAATTGCAAGAATGAGTTAAACTTGTGTCATGGATATCAGCTTAGAGTTTTACCTTTTTATTCATGATAAATTGGCATTACTCACAAAGCCAGCATCCAGTACTCACTCTTCATGATCTTTAAATCAGGTGGTTGAGTCATTGTCCTATAAGATCCTCTAACATTATCACAGATTTCCTAATTTGTTATCTGGGTGGGACAAATTCTGGGAATTCCCTGGCAAATGAATGCACCTTGACCATGTGACCTGAAGGAAGGTGATTCCGCAACGAAGCCAGAAAATAGCTGAAAATGGTTTAAAAAATACAGCAGATGTTGAAATCAGGAGTAAATATAGAATCTGCTGTAAACTCTCAGCATGTTAGGCAGCATCTGTTGAGATAGAAAGTTGATGTGTTTCAGGATGATGACCTTTCGTCAGCTAACAGCAGGTAAATATTGGCAAAGCACCAACACCTGTTGCTGTTGTCTTTTCTGAAGTTAAGGGCCATCACCTTTATGAATTGCTTCATTATATCTAATAGATCAAATGCTCTACAACTGTGTTTCACCTCTCATAATTCAGTATTGTGGATACGTGACTGCAGTTTTGTCTTGATGGTGGTGAACTTCTTGAGTTCTCCTGAAACTCCTCCAGGGCAAGTAAGGAGCTTTTCATTGACCTGTCAAAGCCTACAGCTGGAACGTCCTTCCAGACAATCAGATTTTGTCATGCTTTTGTTAACACTGTATACAAGTAACTTGTTAATTAAGCCAATAATTAATGGTTAAAAATCTAGGAATTGAAAGGAAGTATTAATACCACTGAACCTTAAGGGAAATGGTGATCTGTATGATGTGAAACATCGAGAGTGAGGAACGACCCAATGCTTAGATGATTTAAGTGCCGGGCCAGATCATAAAGGTCGGGGTGTCAGGACCGAAAGTGAGTAATGGGCCCGTTCCCTAGTGGAAGTCCTTTTATGAAGGTGTCCTCCCCTTACACACTAGGGACCTGAGGTGGAGGGCGCTGCCAAGACCAGTGCCTTGCAACAAGTTTCTCTGTTTCTACATGGATCTCTCAGCTACCTGGTACTTCTGTGGGCAGGAAGAGATCGTGTACCATATGTACATGGAGTGTGCAAGGCTGCAGCCCCTATTTGCATAACTAAAGAGGCTGCTCCTCACCTTCTGGCTGCATTTTAGCCACAATCTCTTCATCTTTGGTCATACACTAAGGAGGGAGCAGTGAGAGAGGAGGGTGTCCTAGTTAACAGTCTCCTAGGGCTGGCTAAGATAGCTATCAATGGGTCCTGGAGATGGGCAGCGGATGGTTCTGCTCAGGTTGACTGACCGGCAATGTTCAGGGGGTACATACGTGCCCAGTTAGCAGTTGAAAAAGAACACACAGAATTGACATGGAAATGTTTCCGGACCAATGGGCACTGTGGGGGCTAAATGCCATTTTTTGATGGGAATGTATTAGTTTAATGTACATTACTTTTGATTTGTTTCATCTTTTGTTTTGTAATATGACTGCACACTAATGTAGTGGTTTGAATTTGTAATAAAAGTAGTTTTGTCAAAAAAAAGGAGCGAGCCAGTTCGGCTCGCTGAATCACAACCTTTACTCAGCTCTGTACTGAACTGAGGTTGTGGCTTCGTGTCTATGAATGGACTAACTTTTGTAAACTTCAGTTCTGAATGCTATTTGCTTACTTTCATTTTTTGCATGATTTGGTTTTTTTTCCTGCACATTTGGTGTTTGATGGTTTTCTTTTTATAATGGGCTCTTTTCTGTTTCTTTGTTTTGTGGCTGCCTGTAAGCAGATAATTCTCAAGGTTGTATAACATACACATACTTTGATAATAAATGTATTTTGAACTTTGAATGTTATTTGCTGTTCATCAGCCCATGTGAATGTTGTGTAAATTCTACTGTAAGTGGGTATAGACTCCTTTTCAATCTAATTATTTATAAATGTACCTAGAGCCTGTGCAATCTTCAGTAACATCCCCACTTCTAAACCTTATAATGGATGGAGGGGTCATTACTGAAGCAACAAACTGTGGTTGAAAATATGAAACTATACAGGTTGAAATCATCCAGCAAAGTTGTGAAATTGAGATGACTGACATTTATCAACAATGACCCTCCTTGGTGCTTGAACGTCAGTACTGCAGCTGCACATGAACAGGCAGACTGGAGACAAGGCAAAGTTTGGAGTGGAAGGTCTCAGCTTGATGGTTGGGATGCTATTGAGCTGCAGGATTGTTTCCTCTAACTAGAAGACTAAGCGGTTTCTTGATATCACAGGCAGTCAATCAAATTGACTAAACTGGTATCTGAGTATCTCAGGAGATCGCAGAGGTCAATTAATTGCTCCACTGTACATAGCCTTACTTTTATGTATTGAGGATGGAGATGTTCATCGTGCCTCCTTTTTTAGATGTCCAGCACTATCTATGAATGAATGGAGGAAGACTGTAAATCTTTGGTCTGCTAGGTGGAGGATGACTGAGCTATTTTAAACCCCTGCTGTTTCCACTTTTTTTTCTGCCTCGAGTCCTGTGTTATAGCTTTACCAATTTGGCACTTCATTTTGACTCGTGTTTGCTTCTTTACCAGAGATTCTATTCTGTATTTATTGATTGGTTACCTAGCTAAATCTTAGCAGAGTGAATGATATGTTGACCCATGAAGTTACAAACTGTGGCCCATTGCACCCTCATTGACACTCTGTTTAGAGCTGCTGAATGTGTTTGGAATTGATCCCATTTAGTACAATAACACTACCTCACAACCTGAAGAAGGCAATCCTCAACATGAAAACTGAACAGTAGAAAAATAGAATTATTCCCAATCATCTACGCTCACCCAATCTTCCCACCGCCTTAACAGTAATAGAGTTCCTTTTGTCCTTACCTACCATCCCATGAGTCTCCACATCCAACACATTATCTTCCACAAATTCTGTCATTTCCAATGGGATCCCAACACTGAACATACCTTTACCTCCCCCTCTCTCAACATGGATCACTCCCTCCAGGATTCCCTTGTGCATTCATTCCTCCCCACTGATCTCCTTCCTGGCATTTATCCCTACAAGTGGTCTAAGTGCTATACCTGCCCATTCACCTCCTCCCTCACCTCCATTCAGGGCCCAAACAGATCTTCCAGGTAAGGTAACACTTCACCTGTAAATCTGCTGGGGCCGTCTATTGAGTCTGGTACTTCCGATGCAGCCTCCTCTACATTGGTGAGACCCGTTGTAAATTGGGGAACCGCTTCATTGAGCACCTCCGCTCCATCCGCCAAAAGCGGAACTTCCTGATGGCCAAACATTTTAATTCCGATTCCCATTCCGACATGTCAGTCCATGGCCACCTCTTGTGCCACGTTTAGATACATAAGCTGAAGGATGTTCCCTTGCTCATATTTAACTAACTCCCTGAGAATTAAGAAGTGTGGACCAATCATTCTCCAGCCTGCATGCCTCTAGTGCCATCACCCCAAATTTTGCCCCAACAAAGAGACATAACCAGGAATGGAGAATGTGACTGGAACATTACTTATAGATAAGATGCAGTAAGCATTACTGTAAAAGGATGTCATTTAACTAATCTGGGGCAGCTATCCTAATTCTGGCACAGGTCCTAGATATCAGGAAGGACCTTATTGGGTCAACCAGTGCAGTAGGTGTCATTGTCATGCACAATTCCTTCCTTAGTTATACCATAGAGAATGCAAGGATTTAAGAAGATGGCTCACCACCACCTCCTCAAGCATAGTTAGGAATGGGCTTTAAGTGTTGTGCAATGTCCACACCCAATGAGGAAGCTTAAATAAACATTTTGGTGTGAATCTGGAGTCAGGTGTAAACAACTTCTAATCAGCACAGAGGGCTTCCCTTATGACAGGAGCATGCATGAAACAGTCTACTTTAACAACAGTCCATTAGTTTCATGTTTACGGTCTGTTACGCCTGTGCCCAACTCTGAGGGGCCGAAGGATCCAAAGTAGCCCCCTCCTTTTTGAGAATCACAAGATCGTTATTAATTCAGGTCAGGAGACCCAGGAAATGAGAGAGAGAGATGTTTGGAATGTCCTGGCCCTCAGCGATACAAAGCCACGGAAAAGGCCATTGTCTCTTGGAGACGGAATTGTGTATTGAGTACTGTACTTCATGGAAGCCCTCAGGGAATGATCAGAGGGGGTTGGTTGAGGGATTGCATCATCCCGACCTGATTGACATCTGAGACCCTGTGAGTCAGGATAAAAGAGGGTCTGGGGAACAGCCCCTTTAGACGCACCAGAAGAAACGCTAGAAATCCAGTAATAGCGTAATAGCGACAGCCGGTGGAAAGCCCACGTGCGTCCTTTTCCATTTGCCTCGGAATTGGTGGGCCTTACCATGGAAGAACGGCTTTAGCTAAAACGAAGGAGAAATCAGCCCCAACGACTCTCGAAGGATTGACATCATAAAAGGAATGGGCAAGTTTTAAACTCTCTCTCTTGACTCCAACCAAAGGCTGCAGCCTGCATGAACTTGAGTGACTTTTATATTTCCATCGGACAATACATTATCCCCTAGACAACGATAGAGCTATTTCTTATTGATTATTATTATACCCGCGCTTTTAGATTTAGTATTGACGACGTATATTATTTGTATGGTTGCATTGATATTATTTTTGTGTATTTTTATCAATAAGTACTGTTAAAAATAGTACCATCAGACTTCAACAGACCTCTCTATCTTTGCTGGTAAGTGACCCAGTTACGGGGTACGTAACAGGTCACAGATACCACCACCAGCCACTGCTTCTCCTCCCTACCCTTCCATCCTTCCATATGGATCACTCCCTCCATGACTTCTTGATCCACTCATTCCCTCCCTGACCACTGGCACGCTCTCCTGAAGATGCAATTGGTATAGTATGTCTCCTACCTCATCACCATCCAGAGAACTAAACAGCCCTTCCAAGTGAGCCTCTTCCTACCTCGCTTGCTATATTTGGTGCTCCATATGTGGCACCCTCTAAATCGGTGAGACCAAGCACAGATTCAGTGACTGTTCAGCAGAGCACAAATGCTCAGCCATCACGAGCTTGCAGTTGCAAGCCATTTAAATTCCCCTCCCATTCCTACACTGACCTATTCATCCTCTGCCTTCTCCATAAGAACATAAGAGATGGGAGCAGAATTCGGCCATGCAGCCCTATCAAATCTGCTCTGCCATTCCATTATGGCTGATATATTATTCTTCTCAACCCCCTTCTCCTCATAACCTTTGTCTCTCTCACTAATTAAGAACCTATCAACCTCCACTTTAAATATACCCAATGACTTGGGCTTCACAGCTGTCTGTGGCAACAAATTCCACAGATTCACCACCTTTGGTTAAAGAAATTCTACCACATGCCTGTTCCAAAGGGAGAGCCCTCCATTCGGTGGTTATGCCTTCTGGTCCTAGAATCCCCCACTATAGGAAACATCCTCTCCACATCCTCTCTATCTAGGCCTTTCAATATTCGGTAGGTTTCAATGAGATTCGCCCCTCATTCTACTAAACATCAGAGAGTACAGGCCCAGAGCCATCAAATGCTCCTTGCACATTAACCCTTTCATTCCAGGAATCATTCTTGTAAGCATATTCTGGACCCTCTCCAATACCATCACATCTTTTCTTAGATAAGAGGTCTAAAACCGCTCACAATACTCCAAGTGTGATCTGACTAATGCCTCATAAAGTCTGAGCAATACACCCTTTCTTTTATATTCGAGTCCTCTCAAAATGAACGCAAATATTGCATTTGCCTTACCTACCATCGAATGGCAAGATAGCCTTTAGGGAAACCTGCACAAGGACTTCCAAGTCCCTTTGCATCTCTGATATTTGAATAATCCTTCTACCAAAGTGTATGACAATACATACCCCAACATTATATTTCATTTGCACTTCTTTGTCAATTCTCCCAATCTAAGTCCTTCTGCAACCTCCCTGCTTCCTCAACACTACCTGTCCCTCCGCCTATCCTTGTATCGTCTGAAAATTTGGCCACAAAACCATCAATTCCATCATCCAAATCATTGACATATAACGTAAAAAGTGATCCCAATACCGACACCTGCGGTAGTCTCTGGCAACAAACCAGAAAAAGCTCCATTTATTCCTACTCTATGAATGCAATTTTCCAGGCCTCTGGAACCATTCCAGAATCTACTGATTCTTGAAAGATCACTATAAAGATAACTGGGCTGCTCTAAAGAGCTCATTCTCTTCTTCTTCTCTCTCTTCGGCTGTCCATCGATTTTGTTGTTGACTGAGGCCTGGGCAGGGTTGTATGGAAGACTGGCAGTGGCCCATGCTGCAAGTCTCCCCTCTCCACGCCACCGATGTTGTCCAAGTGAAGGGCAAGGGCCGATACAGCTTGGCACCGATGTCGTCGCAGAGCAACATACGGTTAAGTGCCTTGCTCAAGGACACAACACACTGCCTCAGCTAAGGCACGAACTAGCGACCTTCAGATCACTAGACCAACACCTTAACCACTTGGCCACGCACCACACAGTATGAGGTCATTCTCATCCTCGGGTATTAGGCTCTATATTGAGTCAACCTATAGCCAGGGAAGTGATAACCCCCCCCCCCCCTCCTGTTAGACTGTTTGTGGTAACTTATGTTTTGCTCTTTCTACTTCTCTTCTAATATTTATATCTGTGCACTTGAAATGCTACTGTGACACTGTAATTTCCTTTGGGATCTATAAAGTATCTATCTATATAATGCCTCCACAATCTCTTCAGCTACCTCTTTCAGAACTCTGGGATGTAGTCCATCTGGTCCAGGTGATTTATCTACCATCAGGCCTTTCAGCTTCCCCAGTACCTTCTCCTCAGTAATTGCAACTACACATACTTCTGCTCCCTGACACTCTCAAATTTCTGGCAAACTGTTAATGTCTTCCACAGTGAAGACTGACACAAAATACTTATTCAGTTCATACTCCATTTCTTTGGCTCCCATTACTACCCCTCCAATGTCATTTTTCAGCAGTCTGATATCCGCTCTCGCCTCTCTTTCACTCTATAAATCTGAAAAATCTTTTGGTATCCTCTTTTATATTGTTGGCTAGCTTACCTTCATATTTCATCTTTTCTCTTGTTATTGCTTTTTTAGTTGCCTTTGTTGGTTTTCATAAGCTTCCCAATCCTCTAACATCCCACTAATTTTTGCTCTATTATATGCCATCTTTAACTTGTCAGCCATGGTTGCCTCATGCTCCCTTTAGAATACCTCATCTTTGTGATGTATCTATCCTGCACCTTCCGAATTTCTCCCAGAAACTTCAGCCATTGCTGTTCTGATGTCATCCCTACTAGTGTCCCCTTCTAATCAACTTTGGCCAGCTCCTCTCTCATGCCTCTGTAATTATCTTAACGCCACTGTAATACTGATACATCTGACTTTAGCTTCTCCCTCTAAAACTGCCACAGGGATCCTGCATATTATGATCATATTATGATCACCACCTCCTAAGGGTTCCTTTACCTTAAGTTCCCTAATCAAATCTTGTTCATTACACAACACCCAATCCCAAATTGACTTTTCCCTAGTGGGCTTAACCACAAGCTGCTTCAAAAAGCCATTTCATAGGTATTCTATAAATTCCTTCTCTTGGGATCCAGCACCAACCTGATTTTCCCAATCTACCTGCATATTGAAATCCCCCATGACTATCACAATATTGCCCTTTTTCCGTGTCTTTTCTATCTCCTTGTAATTTGTACCCCTCTTACTGGCTACTGTTCAGGGGCCTGTATATAACTCCCATCAGTGTCTTTTTACCCTTGCAGTTCTTTTGACTCTGCCCTCAATGATTCTACATCTTCCTATCCTACATCACCTCTTTCTAATGATTTGATTTTGTTTTTTACCCAACATAGCCACCCCATCCCCTCAGCCTACCTGCCTGTCCTTTCAATACAATGTGTACCGTTGGATGTTAAGCTCCCAAGTATGATCTTCTTTTGGCCATGACTCAGTGATGCACACAATGTCATACCTACCAATTTCTAAATGTGCTACAAGATCATCTATCTTGTTCGGTATACTGTGTGCATTCAAATATATCACCCTCAGTCCTGCATTCAGCAACCTTTTTAATTTTGCCCCCATGTTACACTTCAACTCATCCTGACTGCAATTTTGTCCTGTCATCTGCCTATCCTTCCTCACAGTCTCACTACAGTTTGTGTACTTGTATACAAATGGCCCCATCATCAGCCCATTAATTCCAGTCCCTACCTGCCTGCCAAATTCATTTAATCCCTTCCCAACAGCTCTAGCAAATCTGCTCACAAAGAATCTCTGTCCCCCTCGTGTTCAGATGTAACTTATCCCTTTTGTACAGGTCATACCTTCCCCAGAAGAGATTCCAATGATCCATAAATCTGAAACCCTGGCCCCTGCACCATTTTCTCAGCCACATAGTCATCTGCCATATCATCCTATTCTTACCCTCACTGGGAGAAATCAAGAGATTAATAACCTGGATATCCTGCTTTACAGCTTTCTATGTAAATCCCTTTATTCTCTCTTCATAACCTCCTCCGTTTTTTAACTACATCGTTGATACCAACATGTACCACGACTTCCAGCTGTTCACCTTCCCCCTTCAGAATGCTGTGGACCAGGTCCGAGACATCTCTAATCCTGGCATCTGAGAGCCAATATACCATCTGGGTGTCTCTTTCAAGCCCAGAGAGTCTCTTGCCTTCTCTAATTACGGAATCCCTATAACTATTAAAGATCCTCTTCTCCCTTTCTTTCTGAGCCACAAAGCCTGACTCAGTACCAGAGACCCCAACTTCCCTCTGGTAGGTCATTTCCAACCCCCCCCCCACCCCAACAGTACCCAAAGCAATATACTTTATTATTGAGGGAATACTCTGCATTGGCTACTTATTCGCTTTCCCCCTCCTGACTGTCACCCAGGTATCTACCTCCTGCAACTTAGGGGTGACTACCTCCCTGAAGCTCCTATCTATCACCTCCTCATTCTCTGTATGAACCAAGGGTCATCCAGCTGCACCTCCAATTTCTTAGCAAAGTCTCTAAGGAGCTGCAGCTCGATGCACTTTATGTACAATAAATGTAGCTATCAGGGAGACTGGAGATGTCATGGTCCAGATTGGGTTCCCTTTAAATTAACCTAGTTTGTGTTACGATCCAGACCATTGACTCCTTGTTTCCCTTTAATTCCCTGTTTTCCCATGTCCCTCGGGCTTGGTGATTAAAGGCAATTTACTCGCGACCAAACTGGCAGTTTATAAGTCTCCGGCTTCAGCCATTCGGCACGAGAGCGTTATGGAGCGTTAATGAAGTCACTGTAGCCACTGAAGCTTGTACGAGCCAAAGTCATCTAGGCGGAGTAAGCCAAGACTCCTCCCGGAGCAAGTGCCAGCAAGCCGCCTTCCCTTGCCAGAGCGGGTCCGGGCAAGGTTAACCCGCCAGGGTGAGTCAAGAGCTCCCACTGCTTGGAGCAAGCTTGGGCGGAGTTATAGTACTGTCCATTGTTGTGTGGTCTCGTATCCAGCTCAGTAGGCAGGCCGCTTGCCGCTACTCGAATGGACTGTCGTTGTTTTGTCATCTCGTATCCAGCTCAGTAGGTAGGCCGCTTGCCGCTACTCGAATGGACTGTCGTTGTTTTGTCATCTCGTATCCAGCTCAGTAGGCAGGCCGCTTGCCGCTACTCGAATGGACTGTCGTTGTTTTGTCATCTCGTATCCAGCTCAGTAGGCAGGCCGCTTGCCGCTACTCGAATGGACTGTCGTTGTTTTGTCATCTCGTATCCAGCTCAGTAGGCAGGCCGCTTGCCGCTACTCGAATGGACTGTCGTTGTTTTGTCATCTCGTATCCAGCTCAGTAGGTAGGCCGCTTGCCGCTACTCGAATGGACTGTCGTTGTTTTGTCATCTCGTATCCAGCTCAGTAGGCAGGCCGCTTGCCGCTACTCGAATGGACTGTCGTTGTTTTGTCATCTCGTATCCAGCTCAGTAGGCAGGCCGCTTGCCGCTACTCGAATGGACTGTCGTTGTTTTGTCATCTCGTATCCAGCTCAGTAGGCAGGCCGTTTGCCGCTACTCGAATGGACTGTCGTTTGTGTTCCGTGTATGAGTCCCGGCCCTATGTCCTGTCCTCAAGGAGGGGTCCTGACTCTGCGTAAAGCCCTGACCCTACATCCTGTCCCCAAGGAAGGGTCCCGGCTCTGTGTTATGTGTCCCTGTACTCAAGTCCTGGCTCCGGTGTTCCAGGTATCAAGTCCTGGATCCAAGGTTCCTGTATCAAGCATCAAACTCCGAGGTCCGTGTTCCGAGCCCTGGCTCTGATCCCTGAGCTCCAAGTCCTAGTCCCCAGACCCTGAATCCCAGCCTAGTCCCGGGGCCTGAGTCCTCGTCCATTACGCCTATTCCCGCTTCCTCTTTGCTCTCCTTGATTTCTCTCTGTTCTATCTTTGCGTCACGGCTCTCCTTGTAAATAGTAATAAACTCTATTTAGTTAACCTTACGAAACGTGTCTGTGTCCTGCATTTGGGCCCTCCTCCAGCACCCTTGCCCCTCCACATTGTGACAGGAGACCTCCTAGAGTTTCCAAATCTGACACATACCACTAACCCTGGGCCCATTCTCACCACACTAGCTATGTACTAATAGATAAAGAAAGAGAGAAAAGATCTCAACCCAGCCTGTTGAGCTAAAGCCTGACCACTCTAGCACTGTCCACTCCAACAATGGCCACTCCCACAATAGCTGCTCTGCTTACAACTCACTTCTTTTTATTGGCTTTTGCCAAGTGCTTAATAGATCATTATTACTGCAGCCTGCCAAAAGTCCCTAAAGGCCAAAAGATCTTTTTAAACCTCATGCCACCTCAGCGAAACAAGCAAGTGCTCACGATGATTGAAGCCCACTGAAAAGTTCCAAAAGGCTCTGCGTTCTTTTCAAAACTCTCTTCTGCCAGTGTGAGGCCCAACACAAGCTAGGGGAATAGCACCTCAAATTCCGCCTGGCTAGTCTTCAATTCAATGGCATAAGTCAGTGGTCCTCAACCTCCGCGCTGCGTATTGATATTGATCCACGAAGCATACAGGGGTGCAGCGGTAGCCGAGACGCACCCAGCACATCTTTAAGAAAAAAGCCGAAATAAACAAGCTAATTAATTAGGTACTGCCCAGCACGTAAATGTCGGCCCAGATCAGAGGCAACGCAATCGGCAATTGCCTCTGATCTCGGCTGATATTTACTTGCCGGGGCAGATCACCCCCAGCTGGGTCGCCCGGGCGAGGGTGTCTGATGATTAAAGACCCGAAACATCTAACGACCCCGGGTTCATCACTGAAGTCGTGTCCAAGTAGCACCAGAAGGTGTATTCTACAACTACAACTAACAAGTTTACATAGCATTTATTTTTCTCAATAAAGGGCTTGAAATGTACTTGCTTCTTTTTTGACACAAAAGCAACATAACATATTTTCCTAAAGCTTTTCTGAAAAGGTCTGAAATGATTGCAGTGTTGCTCAATGCTGCTTAAAAACAGTACCGTCAAGTATCCTCATCTTTCAGAAATGGTGTCATCATGTCACCAAGCTGCTACAACCTCATTAGCCAACCCTTAAGAACTCATAACAAACCAACACCCTTCCAGCTACTGGTTGTGTGACTCTGAGAGGCTGGTGGATCACATAACCCACAGGGCCAGATATCCTCTCTTCAAGGGGATTGGGGTGGGGGAGGCATGAAGATAGTCCAAGATTACTTGCAGTTGACACTTGTAAGTGAACACAAAGTACACTGCAGATGCTGTGGTCAAAAAAACTTCCTGATGAAGGGTCTCAGCACGAAACGTTGACCGCTCATTTCCACGGATGCTGCCCAACCTGCTGAGTTCCTCCAGCTTGTTTGTACGTGTTGACACTTGTAAGTGGATGCTTGGGTTGCCTTGATTATTGCCGTTGTCCTCCCTGGTGACCGGTCAGATAAAACAACCTGTAATTTCTTAAAGTCGATCAAGGCACTTGACTAACACCTTTTCTGTAAAATGCACACACTTAGTCTCTGGAAATAGAGTCCCATCATCCTCATGCTCTCATCATTTTCTCCCTGGATCCTGGTCCTCACATCCACATGAGGGACAACTTAGAGCAGCCAATTCACCTCTCAACCCACATATCTTTGGGAGGAAATCAGAGTACCCAAAAGGAAACCTACAAACCCAGAGAGAACAGACAAACTTCACACAGACGGAAACAGAGGTCACGACTGAATCTGGGTCACTGAAGCTGTGAAGCACTGTGTCGTCGTAATCAAAGGATGATCTCAATATTGCAATGACATTGAAAGGTGCCAAACACTACAAGATCAGCTTCTTCATATCTTGCTGTTTGAGAAACATGTCATTCAAAAGTCTTTATTTAATACACGTCACACTGTCGCCCAATGGTCCAGAATCCCAGAAGATGTAAATATTTCTGCTCAAAAAGCATTGTTGCACAACTCCAGCTCTGTGTTTCTTCCACAGACACTTCACAAGAACACTCAGGTCTGAGTGAGGCTGTAAACGTTTAATCACATGTCTAAATTGTAAACAATTAAATTCCAAATTTGTCTGCAGTGAGAGAATTAACCACAATTTCAAATGAGTCCTTGACCTTGAAGTTGTTGTACCTGTGACCTCTTGTAGATGCTATATGACTATTCTTCTGAATCAAGACAAGATTACTCATTGCCCTTTTGAGTAGTCTACAACTTCATAGAGTATAAATATCTATAAGAATACATGACAACAAGTGTTATTAAGTTGGCCTGTGGATGAAGTCATAAATTAAGTTTGTAAATGGGGAAGTTTCCTTGCCAGGAATTTGTCAGCTTCTGAAAAGTTTAATTCATGTGTGTGCCACTTGTGAAGAGAAAGCAAAGTATGGTCAATGAGGAATGTTATTAATTTTTTTTCTCCCAGTACTTCACAATGATTATAAATATTTTCCCAAGAAGGTTCTGAGGAACCCTTGATGTAATTCTGGTTAAAGCTGACAGTTGAAATGGGAGCTGCTGCCTGTTGTTTATGGGAGGGAAAGCCTGTATCAAGTCTGTTGGGGTCATCTACTGTATCAGGTGCTCCTGGTGAGGCCTCTTGTATACCAGTGAGACTTGACATAGATTGGGAGACCACTTCGCTGAGCACCTTCACTCTCTCCAACACAAAAAACGGGATCTCACAGTGGCCACACATTTCAATTCTACTTCACATTCCCAATCTGACCTGTCAGTCTGTGGCCTCCTCTACTGCCGTGATGAGGCCACATTCAGGCTGGTGGAACAACACCTTATATTACATCTGGGTAGCCTCCAACCTGATGGCATGAACATCAATTTCTCAAGCTTGCAGTAAAGTCCCCCACCTCCTCTCCTTCACCATTCCTCTCTCACCTCATCTCCTTACCTGCCCTCTAGTGCTCCTCCCTTTTCCTTTCTTCCATGGTCTTCCATCCTCTCCTATCAGATTCCTCTTTCCCCACCCTTTTATCTCTTTCACTGATCAACTTCCCAGCTCTTTATTTCACCCCTCCTCCTCTCCTGGTTGCACCTATCACTAGCCACCTTGTACTTCTTCACCTCCCCCCTCCCTCCACACTAACTCTGACTCTCTCACTTCAGTGGTTGGTAAGTTGATGGAGAAGATCCTGGGGGGCAGGATTTATGAACATTTGGAGAGGCATAATATGATTAGGAATAGTCAGCATGGCTTTGTCGAAGGCAGGTCGTGCCTTCCGAGCCTGATTGAATTTTTTGAGAATGTGACTAAACACTTTGATGAAGGAAGAGCAGTAGATGTAGTGTATATGGATTTCAGCAAGGCATTTGATAAGGTACTCCATGCAAGGCGTATTAAGAAAGTAAGGAGGCATGGGATCCAAGGGGACATGGCTTTGTGGATCCAGAATTGGCTTGTCCACAGAAGGCAAAGTGTGATTGTAGACGGATCATATTCTGCATGGAGATTGGTGACCAGTGGTGTGCGTCAGGGATCTGTTCTGGGACCCCTTCTCTTCGTGATTTTCATAAATAACCTGGATGAGGAAGTGGAGGGGTGGGTTAGTAAATTTGCTGATGACACAAAGATAGGGGGTGTTGTGGATAGTGTGGAGAGCTATCAGAGGTTACAGCGGGACATTGATAGAATGCAAAACTGGGCTGAGAATTAGCAGATTGAGTTCAACCCAGACAAGTGTGAGGTGTTCATTTTGGTAGGTCAAATATGATGTCAGAATATGGTATTAATGGTAAGACTCTTGACAGTGTGGAGGATCAGAGGGATCTTGGGGGCGGAGTCCATAGGACACTCAAAGCTGCTGCATAGATTGACTCTGTGGTTAAGAAGGCATAGATGCATTAGCCTTCATCAACTGTGGGATTGAGTTTAAAAGCCAACAGGTAATGTTGCAGCTGTCGGACCCTGATCAGACCCCACTTGGAGTACTGTGCTCAGTTCTGGTTGCCTCACTACAGGAAGGATGTGGAAGCCATAGAAAGGGTGCAGAGGAGATTTACAAGGATGTTGCCTGGATTGTGGAGCATGACTTATGAGAATAGGTTGATTGAATTTGGCCTTTTCTCCTTGGAGTGGCGGAGGATGAGAGGTGACCTGATAGAGGTGTATAAAATGATGACAGGCATTGATCATGTAGTCAGAGGCTTTTTCTGAGGGCTGAAATAGATAACACGAGAGGGCACAGTTTTAAGGTGCTTGGAAGTAGGTATAGAGGGGATGTCGGGGGTAAGTTTTTTTATGCAGAGAGTGGTGAGTGTGTGGAATTGGCTGCTGATGAATGTGGTGGAGGTGGAAACGATAGGGTCTTTTAAGAGTCTCCTGGATAGGCACCTGGAGCTTAGAAAAATGGGTATGGGTAACCCTAGGTAATTTCTAAAGTAAGTACATTTTCGGCTCAGCTTTGTGGGCCAAAGGGCCTCTATTGTGCTGTAGGTTTTCTATGCTTCTATGTTTCTTTTCCTGTTCTGATGAAGGGTATCAGCTTAAATGTTGACTGTTTACTCATTTCCATATATGCTGTCTGACCTGCTGAGTTCCTCCAGCATTTTGTGTGTGTTGCTTAAGCTTCTTTGTGTTAACATTTCAGCAGATCCTGGGACCAGAAAGTATCATCACAAAAAGAGCACCACTACATTCTTTAGAACTTGCGTAGGTTCGGCATGTCATCAAAACTATGACAGACTTCTAGATATACAGAGGACAGTATCCTATCTGGTTGCATCATACTAATGCTCAGGAATGGAAAAGGCTACAGAAAGTGATAGATACAGCCCAGTGCATCACAGCCAAAGCCCTCACCATGATTAACTAAATTTACATGGAGCCCTGCCACAAGAAAGCTGCGTCCATTGTCAAAGACCCCACTATCCAGGTCACGCCTTCTTTTCACTACTACCATTGGGCAGGATGTACAGAAGCCTTAAGTCCCACACCACCAGGTTCAGGAACTGTTGCTATCCTTCAACCATCAAACTCCTAAACTGAAGGGGATAACTTCACCCACCTTATCCCCGATTCCACAAACAATGAACTCACTTTCAAGGACTCTTTACAACTCATGTTCTCAGTAATTTTTTTCTGCACAGTTTGTCTTCTTTTGCAATTGGTTGTTAGTCTATATATAATTTTTCATAAAATCCTATTGTATTTCCTTTCTCTGTAAATACCTGCAAGAAAGTGAATCTTAAGATTGTATATGGTAACATACAGCATATGTACTTTGATAATAAATTTACTTTGAACTTTGAAGTTATGCTGTGCACAGAAGACAGTTACAAAGGATGTGAGTCAGATATTGTAAATCACCACCAGAGCGTTGCAGGCAAGAAAATCCAATTCTGCATCTACTGATATGAGCTATACATCACAACTCGCTGCATAGCATTATGTTAGATGGTCATTGCCACATTATTCCACCAACAAAATATCATTGGTTATCTACCTGTTAAAGCTTAGCCTTAGTGGACACTGACTCATTGAGAAATATAGACAAGAGTATGGTTCCTTGTGAAAAACAGTATGAATGCTTGTTGGGTGTCAAGCCCTTGTCTACCTTATGTGACATGGCAACGTGTGTGGCTGTGTTACTCAGAGGTCTCTGTTTTCCATGAAGACGAGGCCACTGGAAGTCAACTGCCATTGGAGGAAATTGCTTGAAGATGCAAGGAAGTGTCAGTGTTCAGAGTGAGTGATGTAAAGAACAAATGGCAGGGTGCAGAGTACAGTGCTGCTGTTTAACTATGAATTCAGGGCTAATGTGACTAGCCCTTTAAATAACATGATCCTTCAGCAGTGGTTCAATATTGGTTTTTTGAAGTTTTGTTCTTTAAAACAATGTGATTGAAAACCTTGCTAATGACACAGTTGGGACGTTGTACAGCCCGTGGTGTCATTCAAATGAGTTTGATAGCAGAAAGCAATACTTCTGAGTATTAAATTCTTGCCCAAAATTGAGCTGACAGCAAGTGAACCTGGCTCTAAGGCATCAGAGATGTGCACTAAATGGATTTCACTTTACATTACTGCAGTTTTCAACAATGTAAAGTCATTTTTTAACATTGTGCACATGAATTCCAACCCAAAGACCACCAAATCATTGAACTGACTACCTTAAAATAGAGGAGAAAGGAGTTGGGAGTAAATATTTGACTTACAGTCCTGATGGCATTTTGTAAGCTCATCCCTGCGATTCATTTCTAGACATTTTCTTCTGGTTGCCAACTAGAGGATACCTTCTATTCACAAAGGTCACTTACACAACAGCAACAAGTGATTACAGTAGCTGGACCAGGAAATATCTAATACAACAGTAATTCTTATGAATGAAAATATTAAACCAAATGCACCAGTGATTTCACATCTATTCAAAATTGGATGAGCCATTGTCCCTATCACAAAGATAAATTGCATGAAACTGAAGAATACAGATAACTTGTGTTGTGATCCTCCCTTCCGCAGTCAGCAAGGAGTCATGGTCATCCTATGCTCTCCTGTTTTATTTTACTTCTCAGGCTAAAGGTTGTGTGCCCAAGAACATCCAAGAGTTCTCGAGCCACAGGCCACCCCCAGTAATGATTAAGGTCTACATGTATACCCAGAAATGTATATAATATGCACCTGTTTTAAATGTACTTTCAAATCATTCAAATTTAACCTCCTTAATCCAGGTTTTCCAGATGAAGATTGGCAGGGTACAACTTTGTAGGATATACATCCACTGTGTTCTACCTTACATGAAGTTGAATGGTTGTAGTTGTTTCTGGTCTGCAATCCTAACCCAGGTCCTCAGGGCAATGCTCAACTATCTTCAGATGCTTTACCAATGACTTTCTTTCCAATATAAAGTCCAAAATTGGGATGTTATTGGTGATTTCTGATTTTGCTTCATAACTCCTCACCAATACTCCATTTCTCTATGTGGTAAGACTTCAGAAGTATTCAGGCATTAGCTATTATGTGACAAGTAACTTAGTTCCAGGCAGAAAAAGAAAGTCCAATTACCTGCCTTTGATATTCAATAACATTACTATTGCCAAGACCCCAGTATTAGCATCCTGGGAGTCACCAATGATCAGAGGTTCAATTGAAGTGGACACATAAATATGACTACAAAAACAGGTCAGAGACTGGGTAACATATGATAAGTAACTCACCTCCTGATATGCAAATACTTTACATCTATCAGGAGCATGATTGAATAGCCTCCAGTTCCAAAAGCTTGAACACATCCAAGTAACCTGCTCGAATGGTGCCCTCCCAGGATCTTTAATATCCATTCCCTGAACCATTAGCACATTGTGGCTTCAGAGTTTATATCTACAAAATACACTGCAATTATTTCCCTTGGTTAGCTTGGCAGCACTTCCTAATCTTGTGACCTCTATTAATAGGAAGGTCAAGGGAAACAAATATATAGCAACACCACCATCTGCAGATCACCCTCAAGGTCACCATCTTGACGAGGAAATAGATCTCAATTCCTTCATTGTAACTGGGCCAAAATCATAGAAACACACACCAAATGCTGGGGGAACTCAGCAGGACAGGCAGCATCCATAGAAATTAATACGATTGACATTTCAGTCTGAGACCCTTCAGCAGGACTGGAAAGGAAGGCAAAGACTCCAAAATAAAAAAGTGGGGGGGTGGGGACGGGAGGGAAACAAGGATAACTAGTAGGTGATAGCTGAAGCTAGGTGGATAGAAAAGATAAAGGGCTGGGGAAGGAGGAATCTGATAGGAGAGGAGAGTGAATCATGGGAGAAAGGAAAGGAGGAGGGGCACTGGGGGAGGTGATAGGCAGTTGAGGAGAAGAGGTAAGGAGCCAGTGAATAGAAGAGGGAAGAAGGTGGGAGAAAGAATCATAGAATTCCCTTCCCAAAACCACAATTCGTAGAACTGCAATGGTTCTAGAAGGCAGCTCACTACAACCTTCTGAAGGACCACTAGGGATGGCAATAAATGCAACAGTTATTGGTAGCTCTCATATGCCCTAAATGGAATAAAGTAAAATGTCATAGAGATCTCTTCAAGAATAGAAACACCTTTCTATTCTTTTGTCAACCTTTCTACTGATCCATCAAGTAAAGTACATTTGCAGAGACTAATTTTCCTTTCAATGACATTCAGGTGAAGCCACACGAGTGAGATGAAAAGTCAATTACATTTTAGGTAAATGGACAGTTTGCAACCATGTGAAGGTATTCCTTAGTAATGCGAACCAAACCTATTCCATCAAGACTATATGAATTCTTTAAGGAATACTTACATTTATTTATACACACACACACACACACACACACACACACACACACACACACACACACACACACACACACACACACACACACACACACACACACACACACACACACACACACACACACACACCTCTAAGGGGGGTGGTAATGGCAAATAACACCTTAACTTAACGTCTTATTTGAAAGACAGAGCAATTTTTTTAATGACTGCAAACAAATGCCTGAGTTTTGTGTCCATGTTTCTGAGGCAGGAATTGAACACAATACCTTTTGTGAGCAATTTTCTGAGCTAATGATCAGAGAGGCATGATTGTGAACTAAACTGACTGCATGACTTGTGGAAGAACTGCAGTGCAGGGAAATAGAAAGTGGGTCAGGCAAGTAGCATCTTTGTAAAGCTCCTGCGAGGTATTTTGCAGCTTTGAGCAAACCACATTTGTTGCACCACCCTGTCTCAGATCACACCATTTTTACTGGCTACAAAACCTTAAAGTTGAAAGCTGTTTACTGTTATGCCACAATGATAAAAATGTCAGGACAAGTATATCACTGTGGTACCAATTTCTTGCAGAAAATTTTAATTCTTCCTAAAGGAATTCACCTGTAATGGAGAAAGCAAGTCTCCTCTTCAGAGTGAAGCACTATTTTAACATTTTAACAATTTTAAAAGTCTTTCTGATGATTCATCTAAAGGTTCCTAGTCAACTTGTTCATCTTATTGTGTCACAGGGCATGGGGCACACTGGCAGGAAAGTGATATTCAAAAACTAATAAAAAGGACAACTGAAGAGCTCAGAATGCCATCTAACTAAATGCTATCTTATATTTCTATGGCCACATTTCTCATGGATTATCAAAAAATAACCTTCAATGGTACCACACACAAATTGCTGAAGGAACTCATCAAGTCAGGCAGCATATACGGAGAGAAGTAAACAGTCGATGCTCCGGGCCCAAATCTTGGGACTTGGCCCAAAACTTGGAGTGTTTATTTCCCTCCATAGATGCTGCCTAAACAAGGACCTAGACCTGCTGCAAATTGCCTATCACCACAGCAGGTCTATAGTGGATGCCATCTCACTGGCTCTCCACTTGGCGTTGGATCACCTGGACAATAGCAATATCTATGTCAGGCTGTGTTTATTGTATACAGCTCAGTGTTCAACAACATCATACCCTTAATACTAATCAACAAGCTCCAAAACCTGGGCCTCTGTACCTCCTTCTGCAACTGGATCTTTGAATTTCTCTTTGGGAAACCACAGTCAGTGCAGATTAGAAATAATATCTCCTCACTGGCAATCAACACTAGCCATCTCAGGGATGTGTGCATAGCCCACTGTTCTACTCTCTCTACACCCACGACTGTGTGGGTAGGCACATCTCAAACACCACCTATAAATTTGCCAATGACACAACTATTGTTGGCAGAATTTCAGAAGGTGATGAGGAGATGCACAGGAACAAAATAGATCAGCTAGTAGAGTTGTGTCACAACAGCAAACTTGCACTCAGTGTCAATGAGACCAAGAAATTCATTGAGGATTTCATTAGGGGGTCAGTCGTGTAAAGGGTGAGCAGTTTCAAGTTCCTAGGTGTCAACATCTCTGAAGATCTATCCGGGGCCCAATATATTGATCAATATATTTTATTTTAGTGATACAGTGCATAGTAGGCCCTTCCAGCCCTTCGTGCCACACCACCCCAGCAACCCCACAACCATAATCAACCCTAAACTAATCACTCAACAACTTACAATGACTAATCAACCTACCCTTATGTCTTTGGACTGTAAGAGAAAACCAGAGAACCTGGGGAAAACCCACACATTCCACAGGGAAAATGTACAGAGACTCCTTATGGAATGGCGCTGGAATTGAATTCTGAACTCCAGAACACCCCAAACTGTAATAGTGTCATACTAACCAGAAGGTATGACAGCAGCCATATTTCATTAGGAGTCTGAGAAAATTTGGTATGTCACCAAAGACTCTTGCAAATTTCTACAGATGTACCATGGAGAGCATTCTAATTGGTTGCATCACTGTCTGGTATGGAGGGAGTCACCACACAGGATCAGAAAAAACTGCAGAAAGTTGCAAACTCAATCAGCTCCATTATGGACACCAGCCTCTCCAGCATCGAGGGCATCTTCAAAAAGGTGGCATCTGTCATTAAGGACCTCCATTATCCAATACAAGCCCTCTTCTCATTGCTACCATCAAGGAGGAAGTACAGTAGCTTGATGATGCACAGTCAATGTTTTAGCTTCTTCCCCTCTGCCATCAGATTTCCAAATGGACAATGAACCCATGTTTTTTTCTTTTTTTGCTCTGTTTGCACTACTGTACTTACTTTATATATGTACATATCTTATTGTAATTTATAGTTTTTATTATGTATTGCAATGTACTGCTGCTGCAAAACAACAAATTTCACAACATATGCCGGTGGTATTAAATCTAGTTCTGGTTCTGATTCTGCCTGACTTGATGAGTTCCTCCAACATTTTGTTTGTGTCACTCAAGATATCTCGCATCTGCAGAATCTCTTGTTTTTGATGGTATCATGTAGAATATGGATGCAGATTTCCTGCGTTTCCCTTTGAAATTAGGAATAAGCAGGGTGCATATCCATTGGTCAGTCCAAAGCCACACCATTCAATTTCTCATGTTTGTAGTAACCTTGCAGACAGATTGTTCTGTATAATTCAAAGACAGTCAGGTAGAATAATGAAAGGAAAATATGGTGGCTTGGAATGGCATCTGTTGGAATTCCACTGACACTTTCTGGATTGTAAGGACATTTTCTGAATATTAAGGAGATCAGTGAATATGCAGATAGAGCAGGAAAATGGAACTGAGACAGAAGATCAGCTATAATCTTGACGAATGTTGGAGAAGGCTTGAAGAACCAGGGAGCTTACTCCTGTTCTTTGTAACACAGTTGTCTTTTTATCCACAAGCTGCCTCATGGGCTGGGTCGTGTGGGACCATGTTGACTAACTCGGGTCCCCACTTTCATCTGGTCTGAATGCAGAGGACCTATCATTACTGGCCCTCTCCACCTTTGAGATAGGAGGTGTTTCCTCATTGCCAACAAGCTGCAGACTGTAAAAGTTCAGGCCCCAGGACTTTCCACGTTCCCATTCATAACTCCGCATCATCAGCATCAGCTTACTGAAAATTCATCAGTATATATATTTTAAACAAATAAATGTTTAAAGTATTAAAATGTAATCTTTCTTGTTCCTTCTATGGGGAATGCAGAAGTTGTGAAAGGTGCATAAATCAGCTTTCATTACTGGTGGCATTGCAATGCACCAGCCACAAGTTTCTCAAAACTGTTTTCAAATGGTTATCTGCAAATTCTTCTCCCCACTCCTACAATGCTGCTCTTCCATCTGAACGTTTGTGGTGATTGGTCCACCTAGTTGTTAGTAGCCAGATCAAACCAAAAAGTATTTGCAGATCATCCTGAAATGACGAACTTAGATACACTTAGAAGGTAGTTGCTAGCTGGAAAGAATAACAGAGGCACATTTGGGAACCGGAAAGATGATATCAAGAAGGCTGAAGGTATTACTAGTTGTTGTAGTAGACATAATTCTCTCCACCACATTCCACAAGAAATTTTCAGCAGGAAATTGCCAGAAACAAGCCAAAAATGTTTTTCATTGATTGTGGTTTTCATGAGAGAACAGACAAGATTATTGACATTAACATACAACTTCTGATGTTCTGTACAGCATTCTATGCTCACCTGACTTCTACACTGAGGGAAACAAACACAGATCAGCTGACTGCCTGCTGAACTTCTCAGTCGAGCCTGCAAAAGTGACTGAGTCACGTACCACTTTAATTCTTCATCTCACTCCCACTCTCATCTCTCTATTTTTAGCCTCCAATGCTGTTCCAGTGAAGTTCAAGTTACGGCACCTCATCTTCCACCTGGGCACATTCTAACTCTCAGGTCACATCTCTAATTGGACAATTTGAGATAATCAGCTTGTTTCCTTTCTAATTTCTCACATTTCTGATAAAAGGTCATTACCCCAAAACATTAACTAAGTTTCTCTTTCCAGAAGCTGCTTAACCAGCTGAATGTTTCCAGCAGGTTTTTTTATTGCTTTCATTTCAGATTTCCAACATCCGCAATATTTTGCTTTTGTTATTCATCTAATAGGCTTTCAAAAGAGGTTTGAATAAATGTCACGTAATAACTTGCCAGAAATACCGAATTATTTTGAGAAAAAATATGAGAATATGGATATGAAACCGGCCAAAGGAAAGGAAACAAAAGCTTAAATCAATGGTTGTGTCTCAGGCTAGCCAATGTTTGCTGTGGTATTGCCCAAGTTTTTATTTACCAGGAACACTTATAGTTATGATATTAGTGACTTGGATAATGGGTCTGGGCACTTAAAAATGACACATAACCCGGAAGTGTGCTAAATTGAGAAGAGGATGGTGCTAGACTTTGGGAAGATGTGAACGGGTTGGTGGATGGGTAGACACCTGTAAGATGAAATTTATTCAAACCTCAAAGTCTTGCATTTCAGTTGGAAGAATGGAAAGAAGCCACATTATATAAAGGGGTAGTTGCAAAGTGGCACAGGGACATGGATACAAGCATAAATCTTTGAAGATGACTGAACCAGATGAAAGATTGAGAAACAGATTTTAAAAAAGCACATGAAATATTATGTTACGTAAATGGGAAAATTGAGCATAAAAACAAAGAGGTTAAGTTGAAACTCAATAAAACACTGGTTTCAATGCAAATAGATTATTGAACCCATTCTGGCCATGGCATTATGAGAACAATGTGAAAGTCCCAGAGAAGGCGTGGACAAGGCCTAATGGATGATTCAGTAGTGAAGGATTTGTAACATTTTTCACCTTCCAGTAGAGAACAAGGTGAGCTCAGGAACTATGGAAAGAGAAACTGTTCCCTCTGACAGAAGGGTTAAAACCTGGAGGAGTTAGTTTTGATGTGATTGGCAATGGATGACATTTCATGTGGCAAATGGTCATAATCTAGATTTCATTGCCTGAAAGAGAAAAAAGTACTTTAGAGCAGGGGTTCCCAACCGTTTTTATCCCATTACGTGTATGTAAAAGGCTGAATGAAGCCTACTCTTATAAAAAGCAAGGACAACTTTTTCAAATAAACATGTTTTTTTTTTAAATACTTAAATCAGGTAAACTATGAATTACCAAAAGAATTAATGGGCCTATTTTAATTATTCCCAGTTTTAAGTAACAGATGTGTGAAATCAATAACATGACTTTACTTCTTAAAGAATGAAAGAAGTGTAAATATTTTCATGTGTGTGAGGCCAGTTTTCTGTGCTTGGGTCAGATGTGGGAGGTCCTGGAGTCTCCCAGCCTCTCGGACGGCCATATCTGCACCAGGTGTGTTGAGCTGCAGCTCATGAGGGACCGAGTTAGGGAACTGGAGATGCAGCTCAATGACCTTCGCCTGGTTAGGGAGAGCGAGGAGGTCATAGAGGAGTTGTGGGCAGGTGGTCACACCAGGGCCATGGGAGACAGACAAGTGGGTCACAGTTAGGAGGGGGAAGGGGAAGAGTCAGGTACTAGAGAGTATCCCTGTGGCTGTACCCCTTAATAATAAGTACTCCTGTTTGAGTACTGTTGGGGGGGACAGCCTACCTGGGGAAGCAGCAGTGGCCGTGCCCCTGACACAGAGTCTGGCCCTGTGGCTCAGAAGGGTAGGGAAAGGAAGAGGATGGCAGCGGTGATAGGGGACTCTATAGTTAGGGGGTCAGACAGGCGATTCTGTGGATGCAGGAAAGAAACACGGATGGTAGTTTGCCTCCCAGGTGCCAGGGTCCGGGATGTTTCAGATCGCATCCAAGACATCCTGTGGTGGGAGGGAGAACAGCCAGAGGTTGTGGCACATATTGGTACCAATGATATAGGGAGGAAAAGGGAAGAGGTCCTGAAAAAAGACTACAGGGAGTTAGGAAGAAAGTTGAGAAGCAGGACCTCAAAGGTAGTAATCTCGGGATTACTGCCTGTGCCACGTGACAGTGAGAATAGGAATAGAATGAGGTGGAGGATAAATGCGTGGCTGAGGGATTGGAGCAGGGGGCAAGGATTCAGATTTCTGGATCATTGGGATGTCTTTTGGGGCAGGTGTGACTTGGGGCACTTGAATCCCAGGGGACAAATATCCTGGTGGGGAGGTTTGCTAAGGCTACTGGGGAAAGTTTAAACTAGAATTGTTGGGGGGTGGGAACCGAACTGAAGAGACTGGGGAAGAGGAGGTTAGCTCACAAATAGAGAAAGATTGTAAACCGTGCGAGAGGGAGGATAGGCAGGTGATAGAGACGGGGTACGCTCAGACCAAAGGCTTGAGATGCATCTATTTTAATGCAAGGAGTGTTGTGAACAAAGCAGATGAGCTTAGAGCGTGGATCAGTACTTGGAGATAAGATGTGGTGGCCATTACAGAGACGTGGATGGCTCAGGGACAGGAATGGTTACTTCAAGTGCCGGGTTTTAGATGTTTCAGAAAGGACAGGGAGGGAGGCAAAAGAGGTGGGGGCATGGCACTGTTGATCAGAGATAGTGTCACGGGGACAGAAAAGGTGGACACCATGGAGGGATTGGAGTCTCAGTGGGTAGAGGTTAGGAACAGGAAGGGGTCAATAGCTTTACTGGGTGTTTTTAATAGGCTGCCTAATAATATCAGGGATATCAGGGAGCAGATAGGGAAACAGATCCTGGAAAGGTGTAATAATAAGAGTTGTCGTGATGGGAGATTTTAATTTCCCAAATATCCATTGGCATCTCCCTAGAGCAAGGGGTTTAGATGGGGTGGAGTTTGTTAGGTATGTTCAGGAAGGTTTCTTGACACAGTATGTAGATAAGCCTACAAGAGGAGAGGCTGTACTTGATTTGGTATTGGGAAATAAACCTGGTCAGGTGTCAGATCTCTCAGTGGGAGAGCATTTTGAGGATAGTGTTCATAATTTTATCTCCTTTACAATAGCATTGGAGAGAGACAGCAACAGACAAGTTAGAAAAGCGTTTAATTGGAGTAAGGGGAATTATGAGGCTATTGCGCAGGAAATTAGAGGCTTAAATTGGAAACAGATGTTCTCAGGGAAAAGTACGGAAGAAATGTGGCAACTATTCAGGGGATATTTGCGTAGAGTTCTGTATAGGTACATTCCAATGAGACAGTGAAGTTATGGTAGGGTACAGGAACCATGGTGTACAAAGACCGTAATAAATCTAGTCAAGAAGAAAAGAAATGCTTACAAAAGGTTCAGAGAGCTAGGAAATGTTAGAGATCTAGAAGATTATAAGGCTAACAGGAAGGAGCTAAAGAAGGAAATTAGCAGAGCCAGAAGGGGCCATGAGAAGGCCTTGGCGGGCAGGATTAAGGAAAACCCCAAGGCATTCTACAAGTATGCGAAGAGCAAGAGGATAAGACGTGAAAGAATAGGACCTATCAAGTGTGACAGTGAGAAAGTGTGTATGGAACCGGAAGAAATAGCAGAGGTACTTAATGAATACTTTACATCAGTATTCACTCTGGAAAAGGATCTGAGTGATTGTAGTGATGACTTGCAGCAGACTGAAAAGTTTGAGCACATAGATATTAAGAAAGAGGATGTGCTGTTGTTTTTGGAAAGCATCAAGTTGGATAAGTCGCCAGGACCGGATGAAATGTACCCCAGGCTACTGTGGGAGTCAAGTGAGGAGATTGCTGAGCCTCTGGCGATGATCTTTGCATCATCAATGGGGATGGGAGAGGTTCCAGAGGTTTGAGGATGTTGTTCTTTTATTCAAGAAAGGGAGTAGAGATAGCCCAGGAAATTATAAACCAGTTAGTCTTACTTCAGTGGTTGGTAAGTTGATGGAGAAGATCCTGAGAGGCAGGATTTATGAACATTTGGAGAGCTGTAATATGATTAGGAGTAGTCAGCATGGCTTTGTAAAGGGCAGTTCGTGTATTATGAGGCTGATTGATTTTTTTTGAGGATGTGACTAAACACATTGATGAAGGTAGAGCAGTAGATGTAGTGTATATGGATTTTAGCAAGGCATTTGATAAGGTACCCCATGCAAGGCTTATTGAGAAAGTAAGGAGGCATGGGATCCAAGGGGACATTGCTTTGTGGATCCAGAACTGGCTTGCCCACAGAAGGCAAAGAAAGAGTGGTTGTAGATGGGTCATATTCTGCATGGAGGTCGGTGACCAGTGGAGTGCCTCAGGGATCTGTTCTGGGACCCCTACTCTTTGTGATTTTTATAAATGACCTGGATGAGGAAGTGGAAGGATGGGTTAGTAAATTTGCTGATGACACAAAGGTTGGGGTGTTGTGGATAGTGTGGAGGGCTGTCAGAGGTTACAGGTTACACTGATAGGATGCAAAACTGGGCTGAGAAGTGGCAGATGGAGTTCAACCCAGGTAAGTGTGAAGTGGTTCATTTCGGTAGGTCAAATAATATGGCAGAATATAGTATTAATGGTAAGACTCTTGGCAGTGTGGAGGATCAGAGGGATCTTGGGGTCCAAGTCCATAGGTCATTCAAAGCAGCTGCACAGGTTGACTCTGTGCTTGAGAAGGCATATGATGTATTGGCCTTCATCAATCGTGGAACTGAATTTAGGAGCCGAGAGGTAATGTTGCAGCTATATAGGACCCTGGTCAGACCCCACTTGGAGTACTGTGCTCAGTTCTGGTCGCCTCACTACAGGAAGGATGTGGAAGCCATAGAAAGGGTGCAGAGGAGATTTACAAGGATGTTGCCTGGATTGGGGAGCATGCCTTATGAGAATAGGTTGAGTGAACTCGGCCTTTTCTCCTTGATGCAGAGGAGGATGAGAGGTGACCTGATAGAGGTGTATAAGATGATGAGAGGCATAGATCGTGTGGACAGTCAGAGGCTTTTTCCCAGGGCTGAAATGGTTGCCACAAGAGGACACAGGTTTAAGGTGCTGGGGAGTATGTACAGAGGAGATGTCAGGAGTAAGATTTTTACTCAGAGAGTGGTGAGTGCGTGGAATGGGCTGCTGGCAATGGTGGTGGAGGCGGATATGATAGGGTCTTTTAAAAGGCTTTTAGATAGGTACATGGAACTTAGTAAAATAGAGAGCTGTAGGTAAGCCTAGTAATTTCTAAGGTAGGGACATGTTCGGCACAACTTTGTGGGCCGAAGGGCCTGTATTGTGCTGTAGGTTTTCTGTGTTTCTATGTTTCTATCAGCACTGCTGTTGCTACAAGTATTTTGGAAAATGCAGCCAATTGTTTGCAGAGTCAACAAAACCAAATAATGTTTATTCCTACCAAGTCCAGATATGACATTGTGATTTGCTTAACAAGAAAAGTAACATTCATAATGGAGTAAATGACACAATGAAGATGAGGAGGAAGATTCAGATGAGAAGTTAAAGCAATGCTGTCTGCTCTGCTAAATGGATGTAAAAATACCTGGCGGGAAGAGCAAATGTGTTCTACGCTGTCTCTTGGCTGGTGTTTGTCTTTCAAGCAACATCCAAGACATATATCTAGTTATTTACTTTCCCTCTGCTTGTGGAATCTTCACAAAGTAGTTACTGTATGCCCCAATATTTCCAGATTCTTCATTGCTGTACAAGACCTTGGAATATTCTGCGCAGTTATATAAATTTAGTTTAGAGCCTAGATTTTAAAACTTTTAAGCATGCTAACTGAAGCCTTTTGGAAGAGGTATTGATAGTATTGCAGAGGATTTGGGTGTTTAATATGTCCTTGAAGATTTAAATTACAGAGATTGAGGATGTGTTAGATGAGTAAGGCCAGGAACAAATTAACAAACAAGCATGAGGATTTTAAAATTAATACATAGCAGATAACAAGCTGACCAAAAGTTACAAAGAGCCACACATTCCCTAACATAACTCAGGAGTTATATTAGCTAAAAAGACTAAAGACTTGTAGCAACAGCAGTGCTGATAGAAACATAGAAACACAGAAAACCTACAGCACAATACAGGCCCTTCGGCCCACAGAGTTGTGCTGAACATGTCCCAAAAAAGACTAAGACTAAAAACATTGGATTGTAGCGGTGTGTTACACGCAGCGCTGAAATAACGACACGGAGTCGGTAAACTGCAGTTAAAGAAGATTTTATTCGAACTTCACGACCTCGCTTTAAAGCCTCCCTGATCCCGCCCTCCCCAGGCACGGATGCTGTAGGGGGCACGTATTCACAGTCCTGTACCGCGCGCGGATGCTGTAGGGGGCACGTACTCACAGTCCCGCGCGGGCTTTTCCCTTTGTTGGTGAAGCAGACCTGGCGCCCTTTTGGGACTGGCCTTTATGCCGGCGCGCTGGCTATTTGTGAGCCGGTTCGAGTGCGCTAGGAAGTGGGTCGCCACAGGATGTCATTTACTATTATGGGTAGATAATATATTAACAGTGGAAAATGAGCAGTTGTGAATAATGGGTCTTCTCAAACATTGGCATGAAATGCCAAATTTGAATACTGCTGCTTAACTAGAAACTATCTAATGTGAAAAAAAAACATAAGCTGGGAGACAATATTGAATATTTTGTAAAATACTTTCGAATCCCAAATTAGAATATTGCATCCAACTGTGATTATCATAATTTGTGAAGGCTCCAGGCCGGAAAAGAAAAGATTCACTGAAATGGTTCCAGTAATGGGGGGTACTCAGTTACAAGCTTAAGACTGAAGAAAAATATCTTGCTTTCTTTGGCACAAGAGTTGGCAGCAAACTTGGCAAATATCAATAAGATCATGTGGGCTTAAACAGGGTATCTGGAGCAGATAGATCAACAACCAGGAGTCACAAGTTCAAAATGATTGTCAAAAGACACAGCGCAGAATGTTTTACAAAGTAGTTACTACTTTTTTGAGTAAGGAAGATTCTCAATTAGAGAGCACAACCTCAGAATAGAGGGGCATCCCTTTAGAACAGAGATAAGTAATGTCTTTAACCGGAGGATGGTGAACCTGTGGAATTCATTGCCACAGATGGCAGTAGAGGCCATGTCACTGGAAAAAGTTGAAGCAGAATTTGTTAGGTTCTTGATAAGTAAGGGTGTCAAATGTTAAGGGGAGAAGACAGGAGAATGGGGTTGAGAGAGAAACTGAATCAGCCATGATGGAGTGGTGGAGTAGTTTCAATGGGCCAAATGGCCTAATTCTGCTCCTATGTACATGGTTATGATTTGGAACTTACTTCCTACATGCATAGGAGAAGCAGTCAGAGTTTGAAAAAAGTTACTGCAAATATACTTGTGGGAAAAGGACAAAAGGGAAGGTACTGACTGAATTGCACTACAGAGAACTAATGAAAATTCAATGGCTCTTATTGGTTCCTCCTGTGTCATAATGAATCTAGGTTTACTTCCCATTGTAATATCATAGCTAACTGTTGATACTGTGGTGCCAGTTCCACTTGTGTATCTAATTGGCAGGACCCAAATATTACCACAGACCTGAGAAAGCACAGCTCATTGACTCTGCTCGTGCTGGGGTGCCTTTCCTTCTGCGTGTGCATATGGAACTAGTCCCGCATGTTTGGGTTTCAACAGTGTAAGGCTTGCATCAGCAGGGGTTGAGCAAAATGCCAAAGCTGACCTAACTGAGGATCATTCATAGAGCACAGGGAGAGGCAGTTCAGCCGCTAGATCTGTTCTGACATCATGCCAGTCTAACTAATCCCACCTGCTGCACATTGCCTGTTCACATCTCTGTCTAAATATTGCCATTGTGTCTGCTTCCCTGGCAGTATGTTCCAGGCACCTACCACTTTCTATGCAAACAAAAACTTGCCTCAAACTCTCATTTAAATGTGCCCCCCCCTCACATTAAACCTATGCCTTTTAGTATTTGACACTTGCACCCTATCTATGCCCTTCACCATTTTACATTCTTCTATCAGGTTGCATGGCACAGTAGCATAGTGGTTAGCACAATCGCTTTACAACACCAGTGATCAACAATTGGGATTCGATTCCTGCCCCTGTCTGTAGGGACTTAGTACATTATCCCCATAACTGTGTGTGTTTCCTCCAGGTGCTCCAGTTTCCTTCACATTCCAAAGACATACAGGTTAGGGTGAGCAAGTTTTGGATGTGCTACGTTGGTGCCAGAAGCTTGATAACATGTGAGGCTGCCCTCAGCACAATCCTCACTGATTTGATTTGATGCAAAATGATGTATTTCACTGTATATTTTGATGTTTCAATGTACATGGAGTCTATGATGTCAATGTGGAGTTCACATGCTCTCACTGTGAAGGTTTTCCCCAGCACTCTAGGTATCCCCCATATTCCAAATACATATGGGTTAGTAGGTTATTTGGCCATTGAACGTTGCCCCTTGTCTGTGTAGGTGAGAGACAGAATGTGAGGGATGGAGGTAGATAGGAGGGAAAGTGGGTGGGAATGTGAGGATAATAAAATGGGATTGGTATGGGTTTAGTGTGAATGATGCTAGATGCTCAGCATGAATTCAGTGTGCCAAAGGGCCTGATTCCATTCCAGTACAGCTCTACAATGATAGTGCCTATATCAATGATAACAGGCACTGAAACACTGAGAGGGGTATGCCAGAAACAGAAACAGACTTATTATCATTGACACAAGTTATGAAATTTGTTGCTTTACAGAAGGAGTGTGGTGCGAGACATAAAAATCACTGTAGGTTACAAAATTAAGTAAGTAGAGTAAAAGAAAAAGTAGTGAGGTAGTGTTCATGGTTGCCAATAGTGTGAAGGTTTGTTAACGCTACATGGTGGAGTTTGAACTAGAGCTGCAGGGGGATGGGAACCAGAGTGCCTGAATATTTAGTGGAGAAGTTGGGGAGGCAGATGTTGGTAAGACCTCAGACAAAGTTAGGAGTCAAAACATTGAGCACAGAGTGACTAGTGTCTAGAGCTTCATATATTTCAATGCAAGAAGTATCAAAGGAAAGGCCCGTAATAGTGCTGAAGATGAGGTAGTTGGTTTACAAACAGAGACAATGTGTAGTGAGGAGAGGCTGTTGATAGGGCAACAGGAGGAGTTGAACATAAAAGTTGTACATTATCAAAAAGGGTGAATACAGGACTAAAGGCGATGTATTTGAATGAGCGCAGTATATGGAATAAGGTAGATGAACTTGCTGCACAGTTGCAGATTAGGGGGTATGATGCTGTAGGCATCACTGAATCATAGCTGAAAGAAGATGACAGCTGGGAGCTTAATGTCCAAGAATACACATTGCATAGACAGACAGACAGACATACTTTATTGATCCCGAGGGAAATTTCGTTACAGCCGCACCAACCAAGAATAGTGTAGAAATATAGCAATATAAAACCATAAATAATTAAATAATAGTAATTTTATCATGCCAAGTGGACAAGAAAGGACAGACAGGACCGACAGGAAAGCAGAGGGGTATGCATAGCTCTGTTAGTAAAAAAGAGAAATCAAATCAGCAGAAAGATGTGAAATAGGATTGAAAGGTATTGAATCATTGTGGATAGAGCTAAGGAACTGCAAGGGTAAAAAGACCCTGATGGCAGTTGTGTACAGACCTCCAAACAGTCATAAGAAAATCCCCTACAAAATATAACAGGAGATAGAAAATGCATGCCAAAAGGGCAATGTTACAATAGCTATGAGGGATTTCAATATGCAAACAGATTGGGAAAAATCAGGTTAATGCTAGATTCCAAGAGGGGGATTTTCTAAAATGCCTACAAGATGGCTTTTTAGGGCAGATTGTGGTTGAGCCCACTAGGAGGTCAACCATTCTGGATTTGGTGATGTGTAATGATACGGAATGAATAGAGAGCTAAAGGTAAAAGAATCCTAACAGGTAAGTGAATTTTGAGAAGGAGATGCTGAAGTCAGATGTATCAGTATCACAGTGTGGTAAAGGAAATTACAGAGGCATGAGAAAAGAGTTGGCCAGAATTGATTGGAAAAGAACACTGGCAGGGATGATGGCAAAGCAGCAATGGCTGCCATTTCTAGAAGCAATTCGAAAGGCACAGGATATATAAATCCCAAAAAGGAAGAAGAATTCTTAAGGAAAGACAACACAACCACGGCTAACAAGAGAAGTCAAAGCCAACATAAAAGCCAAAGAGAGGGGACATAATAGAGCAAAAATCAGTGGGAAGCTTTAAAAAAAAAACTGAAGGCAACTAAAAAAGTCAGTAAAAAGGTAAAGATGAAATACAAAGGTAAGCTAGCCAATAATATTAAAGAGAATACCAAAAGTTTCTTCAGATACATAAAGTGTAAAAGAGAGGCGAGAGTGGATATCAGACTGCTGGAAAACAATGCTGGAGAGCTAGTAATGGAGGACAAGGAAATGAGAGATAAACTGAGTAAGTATTTTGCATCTATCTTCACGGTGGAAGAAACTAGCAGTATGGTGGAAGTCTCCAGGTGTCAGGGGTTATGAATTGTGTGAAGTTACCATTACAAGAGTGAAGCTTCTTAGGAAACAGACAGGTCTGAAGGTAGATAACTCATCTAGACCAGATGCTGTACACCCCAGAGTTCTGAAAGAGGTGGATGAAGAGATTGTGGAGGCATTAGTAATGATCTTTCATGAATCACTAGATTCTGGAATAGTTCCGGAAGACTGGAAAATTGTAAACGTCACTCCAAGAAAGGAAAGGGTTAGAAGAAAGGAAATTATAGGCCAGTTAGTCTGACCTCAGCTGTTGGAAGATGTTGGAGTCAATTACTAAGGATGAGGTCTCAGGGTACTTGGAGACAAATGATAAAAGAGGCCATATTCAGCATGGTTTCCTCAAAGGAAAATATTGCCTGACAAATCTGTTGGAATTTTTTGAAGAATTAACAAACAGGATAGGCAAAGGAGAATTGGTTGATGTTGTGTGCTTGGATTTTCAGAAGGCCTTTGACAAGCTGCCACACGAGCCCATGGTATCACATGAAAGATTCTGGCATGGATAAAGCAGAGGCTGATTGGCAGGAGGCAAAGAGTGGGAATAAAGGGGTCCTTTTCTGGCTAGCTGCCGGTGACTAGTGGTGTTCCACAGGGGTCTGTGTTGGAACGGATCCTTTTAACACAGAAACATAGAAAACCTACAGCACAATACAGGCCCTTCGGCCCACAAAGCTGTGCCGAACATGTCCTTACCTTAGAAATTACCTAGGGTTACACATAGCCCTCAATTTTTCTAAATTCCATATATCTGTCCAGGAGACTCTTAAAAGACCCTATTGTATCCACCTCCACCACAGTCACCAGCAGCCAATTCCATGCACTCACCACTCTCTGCATACAAAAAAACTTACCCCCCGACATCCCCTCTGTACCTGCTTCCAAGCACCTTAAAACTGTGCCCTCTCTTGTTCGCCATTTCATCCCTGGGAAAAAGCCTCTGACTATCCACACAATCAATGCCTCTCATCATCTTATATACCTCTATCAGGTCGCCTCTCATCCTCCACCACTCCAAGGAGAAATGGGCGAGTTTACTCAACCTATTCTCATAAGACATGTTCCCCAATCCAGGCAACATCCTTTAAAAATCTCCTCTGCGCCCTTTCTATGGTTTCCACATAGAAAGGTCAGCAGAACTGAGCACAGTACTCCAAGTGGGGTCTGACCAGGGTCCTATATAGCTGCAACATTACCTCTTGGCTCCTAAACTCAATCCCATGATTGATGAAGAGCAATGCACTGTCTGCTTTCTTAACCACAGAGTCAACCTGCACAGCAGCTTTGAGTGTCCTATGGACTCGGACCCCAAGCTCCCTCTGATCCTCTACACTACCAAGAGCCTCACCTTTAATACTATATTCTGCCATCATATTTGACCTACCAAAATGAACCACCTCTCACTTATCTGGGTTGAACTCCATCTGCCACTTCTCAGCCCAGTTTTGCATCCTATCAATGTCCCGCTGCACCCTCTGACAACCCTCCACACTATCCACAACACCCTCAACCTTTGTGTCATCAGCAAATTTACTAACCCATCCCTCCACTTGCTCATCCAGGTCATTTATAAAAATCACAAAGAGTAGGGGTCCCAGAACAGATCCCTGAGGCACTCCACTGGTCACCAGCCTCTATGCAGAATATGATCCGTCTACAACCACACTTTGCCTTCTGTGGGCAAGTCAATTCTGGATCCACAAAGCAATGTCCCCTTGCATCCCATGCCTCCTTACTTTCTCAATAAGCCTTGCATGGGGTACCTTATCAAATGCCTTGCTGAAATCCATATACACTGCATCTACTGCTCTACCTTCATCAATGTGTTTAGTCACATCCTCAAAAAAATGTTATTTCTCAATACCTTTGGTTGATGGAATTGATGGCTTAGTTGCAAAGTTTGCAGATGATATGAAGATAGGTAGAGGAACAGGTAGTTTGAGGAAGTAGAGACGCTACAGAAGGACTTTGAAAAATTTGGAGAATGGGCAAAGAAATGGCAGAATGTAGAGGCCAAATCTTTATATATATTTTGGGCAGAGGTTGATAGATTCTTGATTGGTCAGGGCATGAAGGGATACCAGGGGAAGGCAGGAGATTGAGGCTGAAAGGAATAATGGATCAGCCGTGATGAAATGGAAGAACAGACTCAATGGGCCAAATGGCATAATTCTACTCCTATATCTTATGGTCTTATGGTAAAATGCTGGAGCAACTTAGCAGGTCAGGCAACATCTTGGAAATGAATAAACAGTGATGTTTCAGGCCAAGACCCTTCTTCAAGACTGAGAATGAACTATAAAAAGGTGGGGGGGGGGGGAAGGAGAACAAGCTAGGTGATAGGTAAAGCCACATGGATGGGAAATATAAGAGGCTGGAGAAGAAGGAATCTGATAGGAGAAGAGAGTAGACCAGACCATGGGAGAAAGGGCCTCGATAGTAGCAATGAGAGGAGGGCATGTCCTGGGTACTGGAGGTCTTTAATGATGGATGCTGCCTTCTTGAGGCACCACCTGCTGAAGATGTCCTTAGTGCTGTGGAGTGTTGTGGTCATGATGGAACTGTCTTTGGCCAAGGAATTTCAGCCAAAAGTACCTACTTAACATACCCATTCACAGAAAGATGGAATTGAACCTCACTCCCTTAATAGAATATTGATTCTCAATACGCACGATCACTCAGGAGGATGTCAATAGGGCTAGCCACCAAGAGCAACTGGGACTGTGTATTACATGGAACTCAATGGCATCTGGAGAGAGGAGTATGAGAAGGAATGAAGTGAGTTGAAGAAACACGTTTCTTCTGCAAAAAGGTAAATGTTATTTTATATTGTTTTCATGCAAAGCATTGTAATGTAATGCCTATTCATTAAATATTTGGTAAGTATTTGCATTAGGCAGGAGCACCAGAGGACATGTCTTTGCGAAATGTAAATTTAGTGCAAGCACTCAGATCACTTTATGAAGAAAGTCTGGAATACAAAACAGAAAGAAGCCAGATTGTCCTTTAAGCCCGTGCTTCCATTCAGTTAGACCATGACTGATCTGACTTTACTTAGACCTACTTTAGTTCAATGGTGCCTGATAGCTTTAAATAACACAGACTGAGCAATTCCAGTTTAAATTTTTTTCCATTGACCCTTAGCTTTACCAACTTTCCAATATTTCCACTACTCTTGTATGAAGAGGAGTTTCCAGATATCAGCACTGAAAGGAGTAAGTCATATTGGAAAGCTCGGTCCTCTGTTCTAGGCTCACTGCAAATGGAACTACCACCCTAAGGAGCTATGTTAATCAATACAAACCAAAATTATATTACTTTTTAATCTTCTATACTCAAGGAACCACAATTTTGTTCAATGCATCCTGCCTCAAAATTTAACCCCTTGTGCCCCTGATGTTGCACATTCTCCAAGGTCAATACTACCTAGGGTTTGTTGTCCTGAAACAAGTGTTCCAAAGTGCAGTTGTACATCTGAGCTAACACTTAATATATTGTTGAGATCATTTAGTTCTCATTTAGTTTAGTTTACTGTTAACTTGGATATTAATTTATTCATTTTAGGTGGTTAATACATCTAAAGTAGCAGAAAAGAAATGAAAACAGTATACAGAGATAGGGGCAGGCTACACAACCTTTTGACTACCTCCCCCCATTTCTCATTTCCCTTGATTCCCAGAAAGTGGAGAAACCAATCAGATTAACACTAACTAATGACTTGTATCCCAAGCTTCTGAAAGAGGAGGCAGGGCAGGTAATGGATTGTTGCGACTTCTTGTCATCTCCTAAAATTCCACAGATTCCAGAAAGGTTTCCACAGTCTGGCACACAATAAATATAATTCCATCATATAAGTATGGAAGAAGAGAGAGAGCAGGAATTGGAGGCCAGATAAACTTTCATTTGAATGCATAATGCCAAGATCCTTACTAAAAAAGCAGTAATGAGGCACTTAGACAACAATAATGGAATTCACAAAGACATAAACATTTAGAATGCCTTCAACAACATGGCACACAAAAGGTTATTTAAAAAATTAGAGAAATGGTTCTAAAAGTAACTCTTTGAGCACATATAGAGCTCCAGAGAGTGTTGGGCTCTGAGGTTTTCAGAGACCCTGAATTGGGTGATTATTGTTTAATGGGAGACGTTATTTGTTTAGAGTTCCAAGTGTTTTTCTTGAGTGACTTACTCTGTGTAATGCGACCTCCTGGTGCTTCCTGTTTAAATTTAAGTTTATTTTGATAGGCTCACAGATTCCATGTTCCTGTATTATTTAAGTGGATGCCCAATCAGCACTAACCGTGGGGTCCCAGTTTTGAGAATGTTACTTCATGGTGTGTCACTTGGTCGAGCTACCTATTTTCTTTAGGACTTTTTATGCATAAACCCTAGTCACCATCACAACGCTAGAGTCTGTCTTTCTTCTGCACTTGGATTCCAATATTGCCAGCTCACATCATGACACACGGAATGATGATTGCTTAAAAAAGTTGGAATAAACTGTTTGTTTTTAGATTGGGGTGGGATTCTGTGACTAGAAGGGATCAGTGCTGTGACTCTGGAAGTTTACAATCTATGTGGGCAACGGCAGGCGTCAGTGTGAGTTGTGAGAATAGTGCAAAAAGGCTTCAAGTGAATATCGACGTGCTAAATGAATGGGCAAAGATATGGCAGATGGAAAATGTGAAGTCATGGATACTGGTAGGAAGACATTAGTATAGAAGAGCAGAGTGCTTTATTAAAGTGTTGATAGGGAAATAAAGCAAGCAATTAGATAAGCAAAATGCAAAGGTATTTAGAGTAGAGGTGTCTTGCCCACTTGTGAAATCAGAGCTGGGACATATTGGGCCGAAGTTCAGTCTCCCTAAGAATCAGAATCAGATTTAATATCATATGATGTTAAAGGATATACACCTGATAGAGACTTTGCAACAATGGGTCACTGGGTTAATTCATGGGATTTAGGGGTTGTCCTTGGGAGGAGCAATTAAGCACCTTGGCTCACTTGAGTTTAGAAGAACGATACTTGATCTCACTAACACAAAAAATTCTTACAGCGTTTGACAAGTTAAACGCCAAATATTTGTTCAGGCTGAGGTGTCTGAAACCAGGGTCACTGTTTCAGAAAAAAGCCTTGACCATTCAGGGCTGAGATGACATGACAGTTTTTCATTAATAAGAGAATTAATCCTTGGAAATTTCCAACCAAGAGAGCTATTGAGGCTCAGTAACAACCGGTTTAGAGCAAGAGTCATAGTCCCAGGAGAAGGCATTGTCTACATAAGTCAGGGATGAAAAGGCTTTTTTTTCCCCAGTTGTAGAACAAAGAACATAAAACGCAGAATCTGGAGAAGGCCATCTGACCCTCATGCCTGCTTCTCTGTTCACCAAGATTACAGCTGATCTCAGGATCACTTTCCTTATATAAAGAGCATGATTTAAGAGTTTTTATTTGCAAGGGAACTAGAAGCAGATATGGAGGGGCAGCCAATATTTCAGTGTGTCAAGCAATTTTTCAAAGAGATATTCCACTCACCAACATGCTTGCTTGTGCAACAGACGGGACACCATCAATGGCAGGACCCACTGTGGGGTTATTACTTTCTTAAAAAAAAAACTGTACCTAACATACTTACCATTCACTACGTAATTCATAGACAACTGCTTGTCTCAAAAAAACCTGAATGATTGGCTGCACAAATCATTAAATACAGTAATTACAGAAGATAAAATCAAGTCCCATGCTCTCAGTTCTCAACTATTTCGAAAACTTTGAATTGCGAATGATGAACAGTTTGAACACTTGCTGTTGCACACAGAGGTCAGATAGCTAATGGCTCTCAAAAGGAAACGGCCTGAGACACTTTTATGCACTTTATGAAACTGTGATAAAATTCTTTGAAGACTCGAATGTTTCATTTAGTAATCAGCTCAAGACTATTGGGCATGACACTGCCTTTTTGTCAGAATAATTCACAAAGTTTAATGAAATAAATCCAATTGCAAGGAATTGATATGAATCTTCTCAAAGTCAAATGGGGATGGGAACAAGTGAAGAGAGACAGAGGGGTGTAAAATGAGGGTAGAAGCAAAAAGTAGTAAGGTGAAAAGTAAAAGTGGCAGGCAGGCAAATCCAGGGCAAAAAGCAAAAAGAGCCACTTTTCAACATAATTGTATAAGGGCTAAGAGTGTTGTAAAAACAAGCCTGAAGGCTTTGTGTGTCAATGCGAGGAGCATTCGTAACAAGGTGGATGAATTGAATGTGCAGATAGTTATTAATGAATATGATATAGTTGGGATCACAGAGACATGGCTCCAGGGTGACCAAGGATGGGAGCTCAACATCCAGGGATATTCAATATTCAGGAGGGATAGACAGGAAAGAAAAGGAGGTGGGGTAGCATTGCTGGTTAGAGAGGAGATTAACGCAATAGAAAGGAAGCACATTAGCCTGGAGGATGTGGAATCGATATGGGTAGAACTGCATAACACTAAGGGGCAGAAAACACTGGTGGGAGTTGTGTACAGGCCACCTAACAGTAGTAGTGAGGTTGGGGATGGCATTAAACAGGAAATTAGAAATGCTTGCAATAAAGGAACAGTAGTCATAATGGGTGTCTTCAACCTACATATAGATTGGGTGAACCAAATTGGTAAGGGTGCTGAGGAAGAGGATTTCTTAGAATGTATGCGGGATGGTTTTCTGAAGCAACATGTCGAGGAACCAACTAGAGAGCAGGCCATTCTAGATTGGGTATTGAGCAATGAGGAAGGGTTAGTTAGCAATCTTGTCTTGCGAGGCCCCTTGGGTAAGAGTGACCATAATATGGTGGAATTCTTCATTAAGATGGAGAATGACATAGTTAATTCAGAAACAAAGATTCTGAACTTAAAGAAGGGTAACTTTGAAGGTATGAGACATGAATTAGCTAAGATAGACTGGCAAATGATACTTAAAGGGTTGATGGTGGATATGCAATGGTAAGCATTTAAAGATCGCATGGATGAACTACAACAATTGTACATCCCAGTTTGGCAAAAGAATAAATGAGGGAAGGTAGTGCGCCCGTGGCTGACAAGGGAAATTAGGGATAGTATCAAGTCTAAAGAAGAAACATATAAATTAGCAAAAAAAAGCGGCACACCTGAGGACTGGGAGAAATTCAGAGACCAGCAGAGGAGGACAAAGGGCTTAAGTAGGAAAGGGAAAAAAAGATTATGAGAGAAAGCTGGCAGGGAACATAAAAACTGACTGTAAAAGCTTTTATAGATACGTGAAAAGAAAAAGATTGGTCAAGACAAATGTAGGTCCTTTGCAGTCAGAAACAGGTAAATTGATCATAGGGAACAAAGACATGGCAGACCAATTGAATAACTACTTTGGTTCTGTCTTCACTAAGGAGGACATAAATAATCTTCCGGAAATAGTGAGATGGAGGAACTGAGGGAAATACATGTTAGCAGGGAAGTGGTGTTAGGTAAACTGAAGGAATTAAAGGCAGATAAATCCCCAGGGCCAGATGGTCTGCATCCCAGAGTGCTTAAGGAAGTAGCCCAAGAAATAGTGGATGCATTAGTGATAATTTTTCAAAACTCCTTAGATTCTGGATTAATTCCTGGGGATTGGAGGGTGGCTAATGTAACCCCACTTTTTAAAAAAGGAGGGAGAGAGAAACAGGGGAATTATAGACCGGTTAGTCTGACATCGGTGGAGGGGAAAATGCTAAAGTCGGTTATCAAAGATGTGATAACAGCACATTTGGAAAGAGGTGAAATCATCGGACAAAGTCACCATGGATTTGTGAAAGGAAAATCACGTCTGACAAATCTTATAGAATTTTTTGAGGATGTAACTAGTAGAGTGGATAGGGGAGAACCAGTGGATGTGGTATATTTAGATTTTCAAAAGGCTTTTGACAAGGTCCCACACAGGAGATCAGTGTGCAAACTTAAAGCACACGGTATTGGGGGTATGGTATTGATGTGGATAGAGAATTGGTTGGCAGACAGGAAGCAAAGAGTGGGAGTAAACGGGACCTTTTCAGAATGGCAGGCAATGACTAGTGGGGTACCGCAAGGCTCAGTGCTGGGACCCCAGTTGTTTACAATATATATTAATGATTTAGATGAGGGATTTAAATGCAGCATCTCCAAGTTTGCGGATGACACGAAGCTAGGCGGCGGTGTTAGCTGTGAGGAGGATGCTAAGAGGATGCAGGGTGACTTGGATAGGTTAGGTGAGTGGGCAAATTCATGGCAGATGCAATTTAATGTGGATAAATGTGAGGTTATCCACTTTGGTTGCAAGAACAGGAAAACAGATTATTATCTGAATGGTGGCCAATTAGGATAAGGGGAGGTGCAACGAGACCTGGGTGTCATTGTACACCAGTCATTGAAGGTGGGCATGCAGGTACAGCAGGCGGTGAAAAAAGCAAATGGTATGTTGGCATTCATAGCAAAAGGATTTGAGTACAGTAGCAGGGAGGTTCTACTGCAGTTGTACAAGGCCTTGGTGAGACCGCACCTAGAATATTGTGTGCAGTTTTGGTCCCCTAATCTGAGGAAAGACATTCTTGCCATAGAGGGAGTACAGAGAAGGTTCACCAGATTGATTCCTGGGATGGCAGGACTTTCATATGAAGAAAGACTGGATCAACTAGGCTTATACTCACTGGAATTTAGAAGATTGAGGGGGGATCTTATTGAAACGTATAAAATTCTAAAGGGATTGGACAGACTAGATGCAGGAAGATTGTTTCCGATGTTGGGGAAGTCCAGAATGAGGGGTCACAGTTTACGGATAAAGGGGAAGCCTTTTAGGACCGAGATGAGGAAAAGCTTCTTCACACAGAAAGTGGTGAATCTGTGGAATTCTCTGCCACAGGAAACAGTTGAGGCCGGTTCATTGGCTATATTTAAGAGGAAGTTAGATATGGCCCTTGTGGCTAAAGGGATCAGGGGGTATGGAGAGAAAGCAGGTACAGGTTTCTGAGTTGGATGATCAGCCATGATCATACTGAATGGCGGTGCAGGCTCGAAGGGCCGAATGGCCTACTCCTGCACCTATTTTCTATGTTTCTATGTTTCTAAATCAGTCATTTCAACATCTCTGTTTAAGTGCACCATTGGCCGTCGTGATCTTTTCCAATTTCCAGGCCTCGATGATTTGGAAGAGAAAGAAAGAATACCAAACAATGATCTTCAAGTATACTGTGCCCAATTGGGCGAACTGCATAAAGAACTTTCAGACAGGTTTCAGGGTCTTCTTTTGATCCCAACCCCAGATTGGATAATAAATCCATTCCTGAACACTTAAAATGAGAAATTAACAGGAAGGATGGAGGAAGAGCTGACCTTGATCCAAAATGACTGAACTGAGGTTGAAGTTCAAAAAATCATCTCAAGACTTTGGGTTACAGAAAGAAATCTCTGAACACTATCCTGCACTGTGGAAAAAGGTTAGGATGTTCTTCATTGCCTTTCCAACGCCATATTTAGTGGAGCACGGTTTCAGTGCAATCACCAAACTTCTTTCAAAGCAATAAAACAGACTGAAAATTACTGAACATGGGTGTCTGAGACTCCTTCTAAGTGACATTCAGCCTGATGTTGAGAAGCTGATATCACTGCACCAGGCCCACCCATCTCACTGAAAGGTGAAAAAGCAATTAAGTATGAATTGTTGGACTACTAACGCATGCTCTAAAACAGTTGTTGAAATTGTTTTTACTGTAATTACATAAAGAAATAATTTTATTTGTTGCTTTAATAGATTTGAAGAACTTTTGCAATTATTTCTCACTGCTTTGAATTTACAGTTCCTATTTCTTTCACTGTGCATCGTAAATCAAAATTCAAAATCAAAATTCTTTATAGTTTTTATGTAGTGGCCAGAAATGGGTAGTGTAGGTGATGCTGAGAGCCAATAGGATGGTAACCCAAGGATGTTTTGGAACCACTAGGTGGTACAGTAATGTAGTGCTTTACAGTACCAGTGACCCGGGCCCGCTGCTGTCTGTAAGGAATTTGAACAGTCTCCCAGTGACTATGTGGATTTCCTCACACAGTCCAAAAAGACGTACAAGTTAGTAGGTTAATTGCTTATTGTAAATTGGAGAATTGCTGGGTGATGCAGCTCGAAGAGCCTATTCCACCTTGGATCTCAATAAACAAATAAAATAACAATACTACCTTGGGCAAACACACTCCAATTCTTTTACCAGGAATACTATGTGGCAGTCATGATCTTTGAAGTTCATGCTGTATGGGAAAAACTGATCTGTTTTGTGAAGACGCTAGCAGTTATCTGTGGACTGCAGAGATTCTTCACCAGCACAACAAAAAACAAGTCATTTAAGGTCATCTCTTTCAAGTCAAAGCAAGTAAGGCAGACCAAGGCAGAAAATACACTTTTAGTTGGGTATTAAGTTAATATATTCAAACCAAGTTTATGAAAAGGGTAATCATTTTACACTGATGCAGCCTGATTACTGCTTCCTGCCTCCATGGATTGTTACATAAGCCACCTTCCAAGACAGTCACAGTTTAAGCAACAGCTGAATGCACCACAGCTTGTATTGTTTCACCAGTTTGGAGCTGACTGGTTGGAAATAGTGATTCCAATTGTGAGAGAGAAATTGCAGTCAAAGGAAAACAGCTGATACAGATCATCACCAGGCACTTACGTGATTATTTGCATTGCTTCATTACATCACCTGCCATGGGCTTGTGTCCCACTCCACATCAGACAACTCATTGCCTTCGCCTTCCCTGCCCATCTGTGTGAATCACTCAACTCCACCCAACACCACACAGGAGGTGCACTTCCCAATCAATCATCTTGCTGATGCACAATTCAACTTGTTGAACATTCTATTGAAGAGTAATCAAACAAAAATAACATTCAGACAGCTGAGAAAAGTTTAATGTGATAGGTTTAAGACACATCTTAGAAAGAAACAGAAGGTGAAATGAGTTTTGGGAGGAAAGTGCAGAGTTTAGGTGGGGGATGGTTGAGCATTAGAGGAGAAGGCAAGTGTTAGATAAAGACATTTCTTCAAAGTAATGAGGGTTTAAGGGGATTAAAGAGAAGGGAGGGTTAAGACTCACTGACTACACTGAGTCTCAGTTTTAGACCATAAGACACAGACGCAGAATTGGGCCATTTGGCCCATCGAGTCTGTTCTGCCATTCAATCATGGCTGATCCTTTTTCCCCTCCTCAGTCCCACTCCCCCAGCTTCTCCCCATAACTTTTGATGCCATATCTTATCAAGAACCAATCAAGCTCTATCTTAAATAACCCAACAACCTGGCCTCCACAGCTGCCTGTGGTAATAAATTCCACAAATTCACCACCCTCTAGCTAAAGAAATTTCTCTACATCTCTGTTTTAAATGGGCACCCTTCTATCCTGAGGCTGTGCCCCCTTGTTCTAGACTCTCCTACCTTTGGAAACATCCTTTCCATATCTATTCTGTCTAGGCCTTTCAACATTCCGAAGGTTTCAATGAGATTCCCCTCTTGTCCTTCTGAATTCCTGCGAGTACAGACCCAGAGCCATCAAATGTCATCCTCATATGATAACCCTTTCATTCTTGGATTCGTCCTTGTGAACCTCCTCCAGACCCTCTCCAATGCCAGCAAATCTTTTCTTAGAGGAGCCCAAACTCACCTTGAGTTCACAATACTCAAGGTGAGACCTCACCAATGCCTTATAAAGCCTCAGCATCATACCCCTGCTCCTGTATTCTAGACTTGTTGAAATGAATTCTAACATGGCATTTGCCTTCCTCGCTGCAGACTTAACCTGCAAGTTAACCTTTAGGGTGCTCTGCATGAGGATGCTCGAGTCCCTTTGCATCTCAGATCTTTGGATTTTCTCCCCATTTAGAAAATAATTTGCACATTTATTTCTTCTACCAAAGTGCAGGACCATGCATTTTCCAACATTGCATTTCATTTACCACTTTCTTGCCCATTCTCCTAATTTATCTAAGTCCTTCTGCAGCCTTCCTGTTTCCTCAACACTACCTGCCCTTCCAATCTTCATATCATCTGTAAACTTGGCAACAAAGCAATCTATTCCATTATTTAAATCATTTATATACAGCATAAAAAGAAGTGGTCCCAACACCGACCCCTGCGGCACACCACTAGTCAATGGCCAACAACCAGAAAAGGATCCTTTTATTCCCACTCACTGTCTGGTACCAATCAACCAATGCTCTAACCATGCCAGAAACTTTCTTGTAATACCATGGGCTCTTAACTTGGTAAGCAGCCTCATGTGTGGCACCTTGTCAAAGACCTTCTGAAAATCCAAATATACAACATCCACTACATCCCCTTTATCTATCCTACATGTATTCTCTTCAAAGAATTCCAACAGGTTTGGTAGGCAAGATTTTCCCTGAAGGAAACCATGCTGACTTTGTCCTATCTTTTCCTGTGTCACCAAGTACTCCATAACCTCATCCTTAACAATTGACTCCAACATCTTCACAACCACTGAGGGTGAGGTCACGCTAACTGGTCTATAATTTCCTTTCTGCTGCCTTCTTCCTTTCTTAAAGAGTGGAGTAACATTTGCAATTTTCCACTCCTCTGGCACTGTGCCAGAATCCAATGATTTTTGAAAGATCATTACTATTGCTTCCACAATCTCCACCACTACCTCTTTCAGAACCCTAAGGTGCAGTTCACCTGGCCCAGGTGACTTATGTACCCTTAGCTCTTTCTGCTTTTTGAGCACCTTCTCCCTTGTAATAGTAACTGCACTCACTTCTCTTCCCTCACACACTACAACATCTGGCACACTGCTATTGTCTTCCACAGTGAAGACCGATGCCAAATACTCAATTAGTTCATCTGCCACCTCCTTGTCCCCATTATTATTTCTCCGGCCTCATTTTCTAGTGGTCCTATATCCACTGTCATCTCCCTTTTATTTTTTTACATACTTGAAAAAGCTTTTACTATCCACTTTGATGCTGTTTGCCAGCTTGCTTTCATATTTCATCTTTTCCCTCCTAATGATTCTTTTAGTTGCTCTCTGTAGGTTTTAAAAAGCTTCCCAATCCTTTGTCTTCCCACTAATTTTTGCTCTGGTGTATGCACTCTCTTTTGCTTTTTAAATTAGTTTTGACTTCCCTTGTCAGCCATGGTTGTACTATTTTGCCATTTGAGTATTTATTTGCTTTTCAAATATATCTATCTTACACCTTCCTCATTTTTCCCAGAAACACACACCATTGCTGCTCTGCTATCATCCCTGCCAGCATCTTCTTCCAATTTACTTTGTCCATTTCATCCCTCATACCACTGTAATTTCCTTTACTCCACTGCTAAATCAGACTTTACTTTCTCTCTATCAAATATCAAGTTGAACTCAATCATATTTTGATCATTGGCTCCTAAGGGTTTCTTTACCTTAAGCTCCTTGATCACCTCTGGTTCATTACATAACACCCAATCCAGTATAGCTGATCCCCTAGTAGGCTCAATGACAAACTGTTCTAAAATGCCATCTCATAGGCATTCAACAAACTCACTCTCTTGAGATCCATTACCAACCTGATTTTCTCAATCCACCTGCATGTTGACATCTCCCATGACTATCATAACATTGTCCTTTTGACACGCCTTTTCTATTTCCTGTCGTAATCTGTGGTCCACATCCCAACTACTTATAGGAGGCCTGTGTATAACTGCCATCAGGGTCCTTTTACTCTTGCAGCTTCTTAACTCAACCCACAAGGATTCAACATCTTCCAATTCTGTGTCATAGCTTTCTACTGATGTTATGCCATACTTTACCAGCAGAGCCATGCCACCACCTCTGATGACTTAAGATAGAAGATGAAGGAGCAGAAGTAAGCCATTCAGCCCATCGAGTCCCTCCGATACAACATGTAACCTTGGGCATTCAGCTCCCAACTACAACCATCCTTCAGACACGATTCAGTGATGACCACAACATCATACCTGGTAATCTGTAATATTGCAACAAGATCATCCACCTTATTTCTTATACTCCATGCATAACACCTTGAGTACCATATTTGCTCCCCTTTCTGATTCTGCATCACTAATGCACTGATACTTACCCTGCTGGCTGCAATTATGTCCTATAATCTGCCTGCCCTTCCTGACAGATTGATTGCATGCTATCTTTGCTTTTTTACCATCCGTCCTATCCTGAGTCGCTTCACTCCAGTTCCCACCTCCCTGCCAAGTTAGTTTAAACCCTCCCCAACAGCTCTAACAAACCTGCCCGTGAGAATATTGGTTCCCGTCGGGTTCATGTGCAACCCAACACTTTTGTACAGGTCATACCTCCCCCAGAAGAGATCCCAATGATGCAAGAAACTGAAGCCCTGGCCCCTGCACCAGCTTCTCAGCTATGCATTAACTTGCCAAATCGTCCTGTTTCTACCCTCACTGGTGCGTGGTACAGGCAGCAATCCAGAAATAACTACCCTGGAGCTCCTGCTTCTCTGCTTTCTACCTAGCTCTATAAATTCTCTCTTCAAAAAGGCTCAAATAGTAAGCCGGGAAATTATAGGCCGGTAAGTTTGACATCGGTAGTAGGTAAACTATTGGAAGGAATACTAAGAAATAGGATCTACAAGTACTTGGATAGACAGGGACTTATTAGAAACAGTTAGCATGGCTTTGTGCATGGTAGGTCATGGTTAACCAATCTATTAGAGTTTTTCGAGGAAGTTACCAGGAAAGTGGATGAAGGGAAGGCAGTGGATGTTGTATACATGGACTTCAGTAAGGCCTTTGACAAGGTCCTGCATGGGAGGTTAATTAGGAAGATTCAGTCGCTAGGTATACATGGAGAGGTAGTAAATTGGATTAGACATTGGCTCAATGGAAGAAGCCAGAGAGTGGTAGTGGAGGATTGCTACTCTGAGTGGAGGCCTGTGACTAGTGGTGTGCCACAGGGTTCAGTGATGGGTCCATTGTTATTTGTCATCTATATCAATGATCTGGATGATAATGTGGCAAATTGGATCAGCAAATTTGCTGATGATACAAAGATTGGACGTGTAGTGGACAGTGAGGAAGGTTTTCAAAGCTTGCAGAGGGATTTGGACCAGTTGGAGGAATGGGCTGAAAAATGGCAGATGGAGTTTAATGCGGACAAGTGTGAGGTATTGCACTTCGGAAGGTCAAACCAAGGTAGAACTTACAAGGTAAATGGTAGGACACTGAGGAGTGCAGTAGAACAGAGGGATCTGGGAATACAGATGCATAATTCCCTAAAAGTGGCTTCACAAGTAGATAGGGTTGTAAAGAGAGCTTTTGGTACATTGGCCTTTATAAATCAAAGTATTGGGTTGGAATGTAATGGTGAGGTTGTATAAGAGATTGGTGAGACCGAATTTGGAGTATTGTGTGCAGTTTTGGTCACCTAATTACAGGAAGGATATTAATAAGGTTGAAAGAGTGCAGAGAAGGTTTACAAGGATGTTGCTGGGACTTGAGAAACTGAGTTACAGAGAAAGATTGAATAGGTTAGGACTTTATTCCCTGGAGCATAGGAGAATGAGGGATGATTTGATAGAGGTGTATAAGATTATGATGGGTATAGATAGAGTGAATGCAAGCAGGCTTTTTCCACTGAGGCCAGGGGAGGAAAAAAAGAGGTCATGGGTTAGGGGTGAAGGGGGTAAAGTTTAAAGGGAACATTAGGTGGGGGGCTTCTTCACGCAGAGAGTGGTGGGAGTGTGGAATGAGCTGCCAGATGAAGTGGTGAATGTGGTCTCACTTTTGACATTTAAGAAAAACTTGGACATGTATATGGATGAGAGGGGTTTGGAGGGATATGACCCAGGTGCAAGTCAGTGGGACTAGGCAGAAAAATGGTTCGGCACAGCCAAGAAGGGCCAAAAGGCCTGTTTCTGTGCTGTAATGTTCTATGGTTCTATGCATTCACTCTATCTATACCCATCATAATCTTATACACCTCTATCAAATCACCCCTCATTCTCCTATGCTCCAGGGAATAAAGTCCTAACCTATTCAATCTTTCTCTGTATCTCTGCTTTTCCTTCCTATGTCATTGGTACCAATATGTACCAAGACATCTGGCTGCTCTCCCTCACTCTCCAAAATGTTGTGGGCCCAGTCCAAGACATCCCTGATCCTAGCACCTGAGAGGCAACATACTATCCAGGTGTCCCGATCATGTCCACAGAATCTCCTGTCAGTTTCCCCTGACTATTGAGTCCTTTATCACTACCGTTTCCCATGCTCAGTACCAGTAACCTGGTCTCTATGGCATTCCCCTGGGAGGTCATCTCCCACAGCAGTATCCAAAGTGACATACTTATTATTGAGGGGCTTTTATCTCCTCTCTGTGCAGAGGTAGCTGATTGGTAGAATTTGCTGAAATTGATTTTGGTGCAGAGAAGAGACATATTTTCCAGTTACTCTGTTCTATTGCTGTCTTGTATTTCATACTGGAACTTGCAAGTAAAATATAAATGCCAACCAGCTTCTGCCCAGTCCAACAAGGTTGAATAGCCTGCCAAACCTCGATGATCGCTGCGGCTGGGAACTAGTTCATCACTGACATCTAAGAAGGAACAAAGTCTATCTATTATTTCTACATGTATCCACCCAATACACAGTACTAACAGATTTATACATCCATTATTGCTTGTTCAAAATCTTTATCAATGCTGCCGTATCAAATATACTGGGGTGAGGAGAACATGGGGGCTGTCATGATGATGCTGTTGGTGTCAACTGAGTATTCGACGCAAATACAAAAGTGCAAATAGAGAACAGAAAACCAGAAATGATACCTAAACACAGAAATAAATTCAGCCCAGAAACATCTTCTGAATTTTCCAGGTTATGTTGAATAAGCTTCTTTAAAATGGAGATGTATTCATTCCGGGGTTGGAAGGGTGGTGACATATATTCTGTTGTTCTTTTATAATTCTTACTGCTTTTAATCATCTCAAACTTGGTAGAACCAAAGACATGGGCAACGGATCTGACATTAGGCAAAGTAGCAGGTTTTTGAGAGCCAGTGGCAACACTGAACTAAACTTGTCAAACTTGCAAAAGCAGGAGGCTGTAGATACAACCTCAACGTGCAGTGACACTTGGTGCTTGTGTACTTCAGTTCAACGCACAGATTGCTGCAGCCACATACAAAGGTAGAAAAAGGGTGATGTCTATGTTGAGTAAGTTTCTTCTTCTTTTCTCTGGAAACTTGTAAATTCATAACCTGTCACTAAGAACCTTGATCATAGGCATAGCGTAAACAGTGGAAGTAGCATACCACTTCACATACTGACAATCTGCCCACCTCACTAAGGAGCTCCTGACTATTTGTAGCAGTCTGCAGATCTAAAATAGGCCTATCTAGAAATGATCAAACTAGGCTACAGCAAATCATCCTTGACCCCTTTGTGAGGGATAACCGAGTGTAAGATGGCATTCACATGCCACCTTACAGGTTACAGGCTCTTAACTGCTGAACCCTTTGGCTAGGATTAGACAATGAAGGATTCACATGGGGTTACAAGTTCAATGGATAATAAACTGCCATATCTCTGAACTATATCAAATGAGAATTGAAACCTTCAGGAAAAGCCAGCAGGTTTCTGTGAAAACCATAGTTCCCTGAATTAGAACTAAAATAACATTATGTCTGCATCAACAAGATCAGTGAAACTGACTTTACCACAAACATTCAGCTGTTGTAGTTTTCAGAAGTCTCAACTGCTTTTGTTTTAGGAAAGCACCTGCACTTTAGGTGGACTCAGCTTAATGCTGGAAATCCACCTCCCTTTGCTGATGTTCAGAGCACTATGGCATTTGTCTAGTTTATGGTAGAGCCCCTTTGCATAGCATGAGCTAGTGTGACAGTGGCCAGTATAGTGGTGACACCACCAAGATAATAAGTTGCTTGGATACGTGAAGGCCAGCTTCAACTCTTTGAATGTTCTGCTTGCTAACAGGCAGTTGCACCAGCATAATACTAACTATAGTGCAAACGCACAGTCATGAGTGGCATGGCAGCATATTGCATCGCCAGCAATCACTGATCAGGGTTTAATTCCCACTGTTGCTTGAAAGGAGTTTATGCGCTCTCCTTGTGGCTGTGTGGATTTCCTCTCGGTGCTCCAGTTTCCTCCCACATTCCAAAGGCATACAAGTATGAGTTGTGGGCATACTATGTTGGTGTAGAAACATGGTGACACTTGCGGGCTGCCCCCAGAACAATCCTTGCTTATTTGATTTCATGCAAAAACCATGCATTTCACTGTATGTTTCAATGTCTGTGACAAATAAAGCAAATTTTTAACTTTATAAAGCAGCAAATCCTATACTAAGCAATCCTGGCTGGAACTCCAATCCTTGCTCATCTTCCATCTCCACATTATGTCCAGCATAGTAACGAGGCTCTGAGGCTTTTGCCTCAGAGTTCCAACAATTTGACTTTGATCCTGACCTCTGCTACTGACTGTGCAGTTTGAATGTTCTTTCTGTAACCTCAAGGGTTTCTACCAGGAACTCTGATCTTCTCCCACATCCCAAAGTCTTTAGGTTAAATAGCCGCTGTGAAACACCCGCACTGAAGGAGGCCGGTAAGAGGGTCAGGTCAATGTCATGGATATATGAGAGAGGGCATGTTACAAGAAACCCAATATGGGAATGGATTAGTGGGATTACTCAGACAGCCAGTGAAACCTCAATGGACCAAATCCCCTTTCAATGTTGATATGATTATGATTATGAAGCTTTGACATTTTTATTTGATCTCATTGGCAATCAACTCTCATTCATCTATGGTAAAATTCTTGTCCTTCCTAACTATCATTGGAATGCCTGCCCTCACTACTGTTCATGTGAAGTCCTGTCTTAATTAATATTCATTGGAATGCATGCCCTCACTGAATGTCATTGGAAGTCATGGAGTCACACAGCATGGAACCAGAAACTTCAGTCCACCAAGACTGCATTGGCCATCAAATACCCATTTACATGAATCTTGCACTAATTCCATTTTATTCTCCCCACATTCATATCAACTTTCTCCAGACCCTACTGTTCATTTTCTCCAGCGAAGCTCACACCTTCATTAATCCTCATTTGAATGTCTCTCCTCACTAATCTTTCTAGGAACTACTTTCCCCTCTAATCTACATTGGCCACCAACACTCTTCTGCTGATGACAGAAGAATTTTGCATTGAGATCACTGCCTAGTCTGACCTCATCCTTTCCTCCAGACCTCTCATTCCCCTGATTTCCACAACTTGAACTACCTTGACTTCTTTTCGGTCACAGCTATGCTTTCAATCATCACCATGAAATTCCTCTCTAATTGCCTCTGCCTCAACACCTAAGCCCACTCCTTTAGACTGATTTTTGACCACTTCTAAGTTATTCTTTGGTCCAGGGTCTATTTCCCTCTCATCAGAATGTAGCAGATTGAGCTTTTATGTCTATTCATGCTCTTTTGCTAGGTGTTTCTGTTGAATGTACAGAATTGGGGTGGTAACTTCAAATTCAAATTTATTCCTACAATTTTCAAATGGAGCAAGTCCTTTCTTTACTGCCACAACAAATAACCACAGTTGTTCCCTCCATGAGATTGCGCAAAGCTCCTCATTACTGCAGTTCATTACTTGTACACAGCAGTGGTATGAAAGTTAGAGCTGCTGAAGGAGCACAAAAAAAGGAGAAAAATGGACCATGCCCACCAAGTTGGTCTTATGCCATTCTGGTGCTCAGTCAATGAAACACAAATGCAGTTATTGACCAAATGTAGCACAATTAGTCCACAATAGACATAGAAATTAAAGGAGGAAATCACTCAGTAATAGAAAACTTGGATATCATGGGTGCAAATATTTTATGCTAAACACTCTGCTCATCATATATTATATCTCAAAATATTCAGAGAAATTTCTTTAACCAGAGGGTGGTGAATTTGTGCAATTCGTTGCCACAGGCAGCTGTGGAGGCCAGGTCGTTCGGTGTATTTAAGGCAGAGCTTGATAGGTTTTTGATTGGTTATGGGTAGAAGGCCAGGGAATGGGGCTGAGGAGGGCAAGATAGGATCGGGCATGATTAAATGGCGATGCAGACTCGATGGACCAAATGGCCTAATTCTGTTCCTATGCCAAAAGACATATTCACCTACTTCTTTGCAGAAAACTATTTTGCAAAACTATTGTGCAGAGAACACAGCAACAATTACCTCCATCCTTCCTCCCATTAATGAGCCAGCATCTTATTATAATATTTAAGTTTCCCATTGAAGACTGTGGAAATTTGACAGCTTTCTGTTTTAATCCGTGCAGCTAAAGGCAAATTCAGAACCCTCTCACTGTCCAGTCTGCTTAATAACACAAGACCTGGCAGGGGGAAATCAAGCCTTCTGTGCACCTTGGGAATTGCTGTCAGTGTACATAGAGGAAAGATGGGAAGAACTTGATAGGAGGGTAATTTAACATTCTCTAGCTCAAATTAGCACAGAAGTCTAAAAGCACCACTAGGAAGAATCAATGCCTAGTTTCATAAATTAGGATTTCTATTTGGCATCCAGAGAGCTTTATAATACCTGTAAAAATTATTGTATTCAATATGTGAAATAAATGTGCTCAATGTTATAAAATGAGGCAAAAGATTATAGGGATTTATCTCAAGAGATCTAGAATACAAAAGGTGAAGAAGGGGTAGTTCAGTTGTAAAGACTTGGCAGACCCCACTTAGAGTATCCACATAAATGTTTATTTTGGTGGGTGAGAAGGATTAGGTATCAAAGGATATGAGAAAATAGCATAAATGGAGCTGAGAGATAGGCATAACTATGGTCTGACAGAAGGATTAGGGTCACGGGTCACAGTCACAGTGCTAACTTCAAAATCTAGCCAGAATGCCAGTTTAACTGGAATATCTATAAAGAACGTTATGGAAATACTCACAGCTCACCATGGCAATACCCAATTCAAGAGCCTCAGGTGAATTTAGCATGACTCAAGTACAAAAGGAACATGATTATGAGTAAGCCATTCAGCCTCATGGAGTTTGTGCCACTATCCAACAATATCATGGCTCAACAATATTTTCCAGCCCTACCCCCAAATCCATCCATACCCTGAATATCCTCAACTCCATTCAATGACTGCCCTTTGGGATAGAGAGTTCCAGGAATTCACTATGTTCTGAGCAAAGAAATATGCAAATTGGCTTTACTGATTGAAGCATCAGTAATAATGTGACAAAAGGAAGATTTTAAAAAGTTAGGAAAAAAGAGCCTCATAACTGCTTAATCAACTGTTTGGATTTAAAGGGCACAGATGACTCTTTAATATTTAATTTTCATACACAACTTGCTTTACTAATTTACTGCACTGATCCAACTGGCTATGATTATGGAGACAAGCACAATGTATAAATATCCAAGAGTTTGCAATTAAAGCTTAGAGAAATGATTGAACATCTTCTCTTTTGGTCACAAAAGCCATCACAAATAGAGTGCCATTTCCTACTGAGTAGAGTCCAATTTAAACAAATTGTTGCTTTATAGTGCACAGTCAAAATTATAGTCACAGAGAGATGCAGAACAAAACAGAAACAGCCCTTTTTGCCAACCAAACCCAAGCTGACACTCAACCTCCAAAACCTAACTTAACCCATTTTATTCTCTCCATAGATTGTATCATATATGTATTTTATATATTGTAAAACATATTGTATTGCTCTGGAAATTTGACCTGAAACTTCCTGCTTGTATCACACTTTAGCCTCCGATGCAAGTTCTGTGATATGCTATGTTCCTTTTGGAGAATTTCAGAGAAAGTTAGCCCACGTTGCACCAGAATCTATCATCACTGGTCACTTTCAGAGCTAATGGTTTTTACTAGTGCTATGCCACTCTAGGCCCCTACTACAGGAAATGCAGCTACTTACCTATTATCTTTTGAAGCTCACTATACACAGTGCCCAATACCTTTTCCCACCAAACACTAACCAATCCCACACACCAGTCCCCAACAACAGTCCATCAAGGACATCTTCAATATTCCCCAAAAACAGTCCATCGAGGACATCTTCAAAAGGAAATGCCTCAAAAAGGTGGAATCCAATACTAACAACCCCCAACAGCCAGGATGTGCTGTTTTCTCACTACTAATATCAGCGAGGAGTTACAGGAGCTTGAAGACACACATTCACCACTTCAGGAACAGCTTCTTCCCCTCTGCCATCAGAATTCTCAATGGACAATGAATCCATGAACATTACCTCTCTGTTTTTGCCTTTGGCCCATCTAGTCTGCCAAAATATTAATCTGCTTCATCCCATCAACCTGCATTGGGGCCATAGCCTACCATAACCCTCCCATCCTTGTACCTACACAAACTTCTCTTACATGTTGAAATCGAACGCAAATCCACCACTTGCGCTGGCAGCTAATTTCACATTCTCACCAACTTTCTAAGTGATGAAGTTCCCTCTCAGTTTCCACTTAAACAATTCACCTTTCACCCTTAACCCTTTCACCTCTACTTCTCGCTTCACCCAGCCTCAATGAAAAAAGTGTGTATACTTGTATCAAAGGTGGTGACAAATCAGCATACAGGAGGGAGATTACAAATCTGGATGAGTGGTTTCACCACAACAACATCTTACTTAATGTCAGCAAGACCAAGGAGCTGATTATTAACTTCAGGAGGAGGAACCCAGAGGTCCATGAGCCAGTCCTCATCGGGGAATCAGAGGTGGAGAGGGTCACCAACTTTAAATTCCTCTGAGCTATCATTTTAGATGACCTGTCCTTGGCCTAGCACATAAATGCAATTATGAAGAAACCACAGCAGCGCCTCTACTTTCTTAGGAGTTTGCAAAGATTCAGCATGGCATCTAAGATGTGTAGTGGAGAGTATATTGACTGGTTGCATTACAGCCTGGTATGGAAACACCAGTGCCCTTGAATGGAAAATCCTACAAAAAGCAGTAGGTACAGGCCAGTCCATCATGGGTAAAGCACTCCCCACAATCTACACAGAGCACTGTCACAGGAAAGCAGCATCCATCATCAGAGACCCTCACCAGCCAGGCCATGCTCTCTTCTCACTACTTCCATCAGGATGAAGGTACAGAAGCCTCAGGACGCACACCACCAGGTTCAGGAACAGTTATTACCTCTCAACCATCAGGCTCTTGAACCAGAGGGGATAGCTTCACTCAACTTCACTTAACCCATCACTGAACTGTTCCTACAACATATGTACTCACTTTCAAGGACTCCTCATCCCTTGTTCTCAATTGTGTATTTATTTATAATATGTAATACCCTGGTTTAAGACCTTTATGTTATTAATACAGTTATGCTGTGGGTATTTTATTTTCTGCAGATTTTCTCAAAATGCGATTAACTGTTACTTTAATTACATTATACAACTGAGTATTTGATATCGTATTGTTTCAAATAAAAATTAGCCAGTAGGATTTCATGTTAATGTTTTTTTTTCTAGAGAGCATGGGATTGAAGAATGAGGAAGAAGGAGAATGGAAATAGACAACATGCATCGGAGAAGAACATAGTGAAATGCACACAGAACCCATTTGGAAGAACAGATAACGATGATGAAAAATCCTCATGTAGACTATACAGATAACTTTTAGTTAGATAGTTAGCACATGATATTGAAGAAAGTTTGACATTTTTTCCTAGAAGTTGCATGAATATTTGTTTCCTGGGACAGGTTCTTCAGTGCAAAACCATTTCGGTATTACGAGTAATCGAAGAGAAGCAACATTGAGCTCCAACAATTATGTGCACGATATAGACTATTATATATACTGGCCTCCTTCTTATTTTGTATTATATAGTATTATTGTGTTTGTTATAATTTAAATATTTTTGTCAATGTAATTTCAATCTAAGTTTATACTGGTGTGAGTTAAATTATTGTTTCCTGGTCAACAGTAAATTTGCCTGGGTGTGTTAGTGTTCATTCAGTAATTGCCTTCGTTTTCCCTTGAAAGGAACATTCAAACTTTCCTGTTTGTGTGTACCCAAATTGTATTTACCCTAGACATGTTTATTTAATGGAAATTGACCTCTTTCATCGTTATTCCCATGCATTGTTGAGTTATGTTGCTGTTAGGTTGAATTCACAGTAATAGCTAACTCATTGCAAGTCTATGGTGAGAGGGTTACAATTATTATTATTTCCTGTTTTTCTTTCTTTTTGTTTTAGCAGTTTGTTGTCTTTTACACACTGGTTGTCCACACTGTTGGTGTGGTCGACCATTGATTCTACAATGGTTATCAGATTTATTGATCTCCCCCCAAGAAGATGAATCTCAGCGCACACAAAATGCTGGAGGAATTCAGCTAGCTAGGCAGAATCTATGGAAATGAGTAAATAGTTGATGTTGTGGGCCAAGACTCAGGACTGGAAAAAAAGATGAGAAGTTAGAGCAAGAAGGTCAGGGGAGGGGAGGAAGAAGTACAGGGTGGTAGGTGAAAGGTGAAACCGGGAGAGGGAGAGGGGTAGTGAAGAGCTGGGAAGCTGATTTGTGAAAGAGATAAAGGGCTGGAGAAGGGGAAATCTGATAGGAGAGGGTAGCAAACCATGAAAGAAAGGGAAGGGGAAGGAGCACCAGAGGGAGGTGATGGGCAGGTAAGGAGATGAGGTGTGAAAGGGAAATGGGAATGGGAATGGTGAAGGGAGGGAGAATTACCGGAAGTTAGAGAAATCGATGTTCATACCATCAGGTTGGAGGCTATCCAGACAGAATATAAGGTGTTGCTCCTCCAACCTGAGTACATTTTGTATGTGTTGCTTGGATTTCCAACATCTGCAGATTTTCTCATCAAAATGAATCTCAGGGTTGTATATGGTGACATATATCTACAGTACTTTGATAATAAATTTACTTTGTAACTTTGAAATCTCCCCCCACTCTCCTATGCTCTAGGAAATAAATCCCTAACCTATGCAAGCTTTCCCATTAACGCAGGTCCTCATGTCCTGCCAACATCCTTGTAAATATTCTCTGCACTCTTTCAATCTTAATTGATATCTTTCCTGTAGGTAGGTGACTAAAACTGCACACAATACTACAAATTAGGCCTCAACAACGTCGGATACAACTTCAACATAACATCCCATCTCCTGTTCTCAATACTTTGATTTATAAAGGCCAATGTGCCAAAAACTTTCTTTACAACCCTATCTAATTGTGATGCCACTTTCAAAGAATATGAATCTGTATTCCCAGATCTCTTTGTTCTCCAGCACTCCTCAGTGCCCTACTACTTACTGTGTTAAGACCTACCCTGGTTTGTCCTCCCAAAAGGCAACACTTCATACTTACCTGCCATTTTTCGGCTCATTTTTCCAGCTGGTCCAGATCCCGCTGCAAGTTTTGATAGCTTTCTTCGCTGTCCACTAAGCCCCTAATCTTGGTGCCATTTGCAAATTTGGCTGATCCAGTTTACCACATTATCATCCAGATCATTGATATAGATGACAAACAACAATGAACCGAGCGCTAATCCCTGTGGCACACCACTAGTCACAGGCTTACAGTCTGAGAGGTAACCATCTCCTACCACTCTCTGGTTTCTCCCACAAAGCCAATGTCTAATCCAATTTCCTAGTTCATCCTGAATGATAAGCATCTGAACTGTCTTGACCAATCTCCCATGTGAGACCTTGTCAAAGTGTTTGCTAAAGTCCATGTAGACAACATCTACTGCTTGCCTTCATCAACTTTTGTGGTAACTTCCTCGAATGACTCTACAAGATTGGTTAAAAATGACCTACCACACACACTATGTTGACTATCCTTAAACAGTCCCTGTCTATCCAAATATATCCAGTCCCTTAGAATACCTTCAATAACTTTCCTACTACTGATGTCAGGCTCACTAGCCGATAATTTCCTGGTTTATTTTCAGAGCCTTTCTTAATCAATTGAACAACATTAGCTATTCTCCATCCTCCAGTACCTCACCTATTGCTAAAGATGTTTCAAATATCTCTGCCAGGGTCCATGTAATTTCTGTACTATCCTTCCACAAGGTCCAAAGAAACACCTTGTCAAGCCCTGGAGATTTATCCACTCTAATGTGCCTCAAGACAGCAAACACCTCCTCCTCTGTACTCTGTATACGATCCATGACCTCACTGCTGTTTTGGCTCACTTCTACAGACTCAGTGTCCTTCTTCTGAATATATGCAGATGCAAAAATCCAGTTAAGATCTCCCACATCTCTTTCAGCTTCATGCATAGATGATCAGTCTGATCTTTCGGAGGAATCATCTTGTCCCTTGCAATCCTTTTCCTCTTAATGTAGAAGCCCTTGGGATTCTCCTTCACCTCATCTGCTAAGACAACTTCATGCCTGTTTTTAGCCTTCCTGATTTCCTTCGTAAGTGCTCTCTTGCATTTCTTATACAAGTACATTATTTGCTCCTTCCCGCCTATACCTGCTATTTATCTCCTTTTTCTTAACCAGGGTCTCAATCTCCCTTCAAAACCAAGGTTCCCTAAACCTGTTATCCTTGCCTTTTATTCTGACAAGAACATACAAACTTTGTACTCTCAAAATTTCACTCTTGAAGACCTCCCACTTAACACGCACACCTTTGCCTGAAAACGCCTGTCCCAATCCACACTTGCCAGATTCTTTCTAATCCCATCACAATTGGCCTTTCTCCAATTTAGAATCTCAAACCAAGGACCAGTCCTATCGTTCTCCATAATTATTTTGAAACTAGTAGTATTATGATCACTATATATTTCTTAATATGAACTTATAGTATGTTTTATGTACTGCACTGTACCACTGCCACAAAACAAATTTCACAACATATGTTAGTGATAATAAACCTGATTCTGATTTGGATTCTGACCTCCAGTCTTGTAATAGTTCTGACCACTAACTGATCCCAATATCTAATTATTGACTCTTTTTCTGACTACATCATCGTGCTTTGATCCACATAGACTCACTTCCTTAGTTCAGTTCACAGTGCAAAACTAATGCCACAGACCTATAATTACCTAAGCAAAGGTGTTTATATCTAGTTTTCTCCATTCATTTTGTAATGTATGAGGCAATATCACACCAAGCTTCTACTTCACTCAGAGGACCGTGATGGCGGGTCTCTCTTCCCACCATCACGGACATTTACACTACACGCTGCATCCGCAAAGGAAACAGCATTATGAAGGACCCCATGCATCCCTCATACAATCTCTTCTCCCCCCTGCCGTCTGGGAAAAGGCACCGAAGCATTCGAGCTCTTACGACCAGACTATGTAACAGTTTCTTCCCCCAAGCTATCAGACTCCTCAATACCCGAAGCCTGGACTGACAGCTTGCCCTACTGTCCTGTTTATTATTTATTGTAATGTCTGCACTGTTTTTGTGCACTTTATGCAGTCCAGTGTAGGTCTGTAGTATAGCTTTCTCTGTGTTTTTTTTAATTACGTAGTTCAGTCTAGTTTTTTGTACTGTGTCATGTAAACCATGGTCCTGAAAAGCATTGTCTCATTTTTACTATGCACTGTACCAGCAGTTATGGTCGAAATGACAATAAAAGTTGACTTGACTTGACTTGATTTTTCATGTAACAAGATGTCTACATGCAAACTAATAGACCAAAAATTGCTTCCACATGAATTTCTCAATAGGGACTATGAGATCATGACTACAAATGACAACCTTGCCTGCTTTTCTCACTAACTCTTTACTAAGAGGAAAGTTGTTGCTTGAAGGCACTCCAAACTTCTGCCTAGACAAGATAGTAGAGTTCATGCTTTACTTGAGACTCCTCGTATCATCAAACTCTATCAACATAACCCTCCATAAATTCCCCCCTCCCCAATTCTTTCTCAGTTCCCCTTAATGCCTAGAAATTGCATTTCACCTTTGTTGTGTATAGTGGGAACACCAAATCTAAACAAAAATTGTAGTATTGGATGCAATTAAGCATGCCACAATACTAGTGTGGTATCCACCAAACAGATGCACTAACCATGCTTAGTCTTGGTCCTAATACGGAGCAGTCACAACTTATTGGAGGTGCTATTGCTATTGCTTTTCTCTGTGCTAATTAGAGGTACACTCCCCATACAATAACACATATTATGGCGCTCATACAAGAGAGGGAAGCAAAAGAAGGGAGAGAACACCAAGGTTCCTGGGAAAATGACAGCCGGTGAATGAGATTCATGACCAAAAGGAAAATCCCAAGGCAATAGATGAATAACTGAAAAATGATCATCACTTGATATGTCAAGGCAACCTGTACAGCATAGTAAATAATTTTTTCACACACACACACACACTCACTCTTCCTGCTCCCTGTACACATATTCCCCACCACCCCATCTCCTAAGTACTCCATCACTGCCTTCCAAACTTATTCCCCATAAAATGATTGGTGCACTGAATTCCATCCCAGAAATTCTTACATATGGATAAAACTAATAAATGTATAAATTGAAGGGCTCTTTGCAAGATATCATCTACTGAGCCAGGAATTATCACACATCAAGAGGGTGAGGGTGGTGGTGGTGGAGGATAGGGGCGTGTGATCACCTAATTTGTACAGAGCCTCATCATCAGGGTAGAGCAGAGGATCCTCCTCCTCACAGACAGAGGGGCCAATGTGGGATCCGTTAATTGAGTTCCATAATGGTAGCAAAACAAACACTCCATTTTCACACTATCTGAGGATTTCAAGGACTGTAATAAGTTTACCTGGCAGGCCTCACAGACAGGCACCTCCCAGTCACCACCCAGCTAACACGAGTCACCTGCCACTCATTTCCAACTCATCACCTGCAGCCTATTTAAACCCAGCTCTCATCCACAATCCTTGTTCACCTATCAACCAGTTGCTCCTAGGGTTTGGTTAACTTGTTAAGTACCTGTTTTCTCTTGTTTTATGGACCTTTGTGGCTTGTTATTTTGTAGTTTATTGTTAAGGCTTTTGCTCACTGCTAATTCATCTCTGCTGTTCTGCATTTGGGTCAAGCCTCCTCTACAGTTCCTGACATTACTGAGCTTTGGAGTTACCTTGTGACAAACTATGTGGCCTATAAAGCAACATCTAAATTAAAAGGTTGTGCTTCTTGTTATTTTGTGACAGCTAAATCAGTTATTTGCTTGACATGAGTGTTCCAACATGTGTCAGGAAAGCTACCAACATGCATTACACAATAGTTGACATGATTAGATGTGCTTCTATTGCTGGTAAAATGTCAGCATAATAGTAAAGGATCCCAACCAGAAGTGCCCCATCAATTTTACAACTGATACAATCTCATCTGGAAATGGCTACTACCATGAGTTATTGTGGATTGCTCAGCACAGTGCAATGTGATCCAGTTTCTAGGCAACTAATATCTGAACTATCCAATTTAACTGTTCCTTGTTATAGTGAATTATCACTTCAAGTGTTCTCAAGATACCTTCAAGTCTTATGGTCATTAATTCCTTGGTGACTAGCTTGTAATGATGGGCACAAGGTTTGCAGCTTCCCAGAAGTAGAACACACTCTCAATATTTACAACATAAAGCTCTTCCATATTTTTTCTTTCCAAGCTTTTTTTTTTTAACTCTGCCTGATAGCTACAGTATAACCTCACAGTTCTGGAGTCCTTGAATCACTCACTTGGAGTATTGAGAGCAGTTTTGGGCCTCATTTCAGAAATGACGTGCTGATATTGAAGAGGGTTCAGAAGAGGTTCACGAGAATGATTCCAGGAATGAAAGGCTATTGTATGAGGAGCGATTGATGGCCCTATGTCTGTACTCACTGAAGTTTAGATGAATGGAGGGGGATTCTCACTGAAATCTATCAAATGTTAAAAAGGCCTAGATAGAGTGGATATGGAGAGGGTATTTCCTATGATAGGGGAGTATAGGACCAGAAGAGACAGTTTCAGAATAGAGGGACATCCATTTAGAACTGAGATGAGGAGAATTTCTTTAGCCAGAGGGTGGTGAATCTGTGGAATTCGTTGCCACAGGTGGCTGTGGAGGCCAGGTTATTCAGTATATTTAAGGTGGAGGTTGTTAGGTTCTTGATAAGTCAGGAGAATGGGATTGAGAGGGAAAATAGATCAGCCATTATGGAATGGCAGAGCGGATTTGATGGGCTGAATGGTCTAATTCTGTTCCAATGTCTTATGGTTACTCTGTGGCCATATCCGTGTCTTTCTCTAATCTCTCCACTCCTACAATGCTACAATGCTCCACATATTGTATTCAGTTGTTCCATCATGGCCATCTGTGCCTTCGGCTGCCAAGGTCCAAGGATCTAGAATTCCCCTGCTATACTTTTCTACTTGTGAATCTCTTTTAAGATCCTTTTTGAAATCTATCTTCTTTAACCAAGTACCTGGCCACCTTCCCCAATGTCTCGATAAGTAAGGCTTGTTGTCATACTGTGAAGTCACCTGGAACATTTTGCTAAGTTAAAGATTTTGAATAAACAAAAGGTTTGCCAAAAACATTTATTACTCTCTCTCTCCAATGACTGGTTAGTCTTTTTATGATGTAGTGCCAACAGTCTAAGTGTGGTCTAGTCAACTTTGATGTTAGCTTAGCACAACAGTTCTACATTTCAACTCCTTCTGGTACAAATAAACCATAGCTCTTGGATCGTTTTGGTCACAAGCTTCCTGATTTGTATTCACATCTTGTTCTTCTGCCCCACATGCTCTCATATTTTTCTCATAGATGTTCTCATTTTCCAAGAACTGTAAGACTTTGTCGTGGCAAAATGGACATCCTGTGTACTTGCCTATGATGAAATATATTTTATGTTTAAAGGCTTGAGCATAAACCAGGAATTAGATACATTTTTAAAGTCCTTGTCCTTTTCAAAGATTGGTTAAGCACTTGGTGTTTTCACTTTAATAGGTAGTACGATAATAACTCATTTCTTGTGGACCAGACAGCTTTAAAAAAATTGCATCATCAAATAAAGAACTAAAGAATCAGTACAAAATGTCAATAAGTCACATAGATAACACATCAACATGATCTTCAGCCCATCAAGCCTGTACTGACTATCAACAACTCATTTGTACAAATCCCATTTTTTAAAATTTTCCACATTCCTGCCAACTCCCCCCAGATTCTACACAATGGCGTAATTTACAGCAGACAACTGACCTATGAACCTGCATGTCTTTGGGATGTGAGAGGTAACCGGAGCACTGCAAAGAAAGCCATCCAGTCATATGGAGAATGTGCAAACTCCACCCGGACAGGACCCCCTGGTCAGAACTGTACCAAGTCCCTGGCTCATCGATATCATTTAATAAAGATAAGAATATCAATATTTGGAGACATTATCCATCTCACATAGGGAGTGGTGCCCTTTTGGATAAATTTCCTGAATGGAGATGGAAAGAAGCAAATTCAGTGAAACCTTGAGCTGCATTTAGGCCTCATCAGATAATAGGATCCTCTACAATTTTATTACCTGTGTTTGTTCATTTTCCAATTATATTTAAGCTATTTCCAATTTAACCAGAAAAAAGTTGAATTTGCCCTAATATAAGCAGAAAGTGTTGAGCAAATAGGGTTGTATGTCAGGCACAAAAGCTGAAATTACTTTACAGGGTGACACTTCAAATAAATCCAATGAGGCCAATGGGAGAAATTGTTTTCAAATATGCCTAGTTTGATAAATGGTATTTTAAAAGAAAACATTCTTTCAACTGATTTGCAATCTATGCCACTTGCTCTACCTAAAAAAAACACATTGAATTTTTGCTCGTGAACTTCAATTGTTAAGTCTTCGCTTAATCCTCTGTACTACATTATACCGCCACCATTTCTGGAATGTTTTTTTAATGCTTAAGATATTTATGCCAACAGGAGCTCCCAATCGGACACCACAAACATCAACTCGCATTGGCTACATGACGATGACATGTAAAGGCGTGCACGCTTAAGATTTGACTATCAACAAATTAATTACTGTAGCTTGGTAACGATTTTTTTCTGAAATGGCATTAGGACACTAATATATAAATTGCAAAAAAACGACATAAATAATATCATTTAACGTCTTCTGTTTTTAAAACAGTTTACTCTTATTAAATAATAAAATAAATGTTTAACTTTCAGTTCAGGAGAATGTCTTTTTTCCCCACCTACCTGGGTTATTTCTGGATGACCTGATTAAGCATTGCAATCGCGATGCCTTGCACACCAAGTGTATTGGAAATGGTTTTTAGTTCAAACTTCCTACATTGTACATGTAAAATGTACCAACACATTCCAAGCCGGAAACACTTCCTCAGGTCTCGATCACTTTAACCTTTTATTTTAACCAGAAACAATTCGCGCCCTCAAGCAATGATCATCACACGCGAAAAAAAAATGTTATAGTGTGAAAATCCATCCTTATCATACATTGTTAGCAGTTAGCTTCTACAATAAATCTAAGACCACCTGAAAAACAAAAAGCCAGATTTTACGTGATCTTGTGTTAATTCGAAAGTAAGCGTTTTTTTTACCTGAAAATGGAGCTTTTGAGTGAAACTTAGCCTCCCTTTAAATACGGCTGTGCTCACACCTTTAATCGGCAATCGGGTTCCAAATGCGACTGGAATTCCTTCATTTTCTTCTCCCCGCGAGTGCTTTTTAGCTGGCGAGCATTTGAGTTATCTGTCAACCCCTAAAACTGGTGTCTTATGACAGTTGTGTGCTGGCTCCTGATTTTGGGATGCCCCGCCGTAGACCCGCGTATCCGTCCTCCGTCTTTCTCTCCGCCCCCTTCTTTCACTCTCTGTGTGGTTCGCTTCCCTTTTCCCTCTGCGGGTCAGGACTAGTTCTTCTGTGACTCTCTCCCCTTCAGCGTTCGTCTCCGGCTTCCTGTTGAAGCTCGTATTGTAAACTTCCTCAGCCGACTAGTTTCACATTCAGTCAAACAGGGCTCTGACAGCATTTCTCAAAACTATAGAAAAAAAATTATTGGCATAACAGATCACAATAATTTACACCAGTCATGGTAATTAACAATTAACTGTAAACTTATAGAAATAGTGGTATTGTCATTAACATTAAAAATGATAACATTGAAGTAAAATGTCAACTTTAAAACGCCTATTTAAAGTGAGAAATAAATTATTGAACATTATATTTTCCTTATCATGATAGATACATAATTATTTAAATTATAGAGACAGACAAGTCAGTAACTCACCTATAACTTACTCCCTCCAATACCCACCATGACCCCTGCAGACTGGAGAGGATAGGAGTTGTCCTTTCTTTGGATGGATTTTATTCACTTTAATATATATATTGGTATAGATCTAGATACTTTTTTGGCATTGAAATTACATAAATATTAATTGCATTAATTTTTCAAATGGCCTCTTTTTTTCCAGCAACTTTGTCTTGGAATGCAGCTGACCTTGACCATCTGGAGGTGGACTGTTCCTTGGTGAAAGTAGATAGCCATTCCAGCCTTGGTTGGGTCCACTCATTGAAATCAGAATACTGGAACCATTATGGGATAGGGCAGGATTTTTAATTGCAAAGCTCCCTAAATAGCCACTTATTTTAAAATATGATTACCACTGGCTTTTTTTTATATAAAGCCACAGGCTAAAAATGCAAGAGGCCTGGATCAATTCTAATGCTGGATGCTGTCTATGTTGACTTTGCATAGTCTCCCTGTGATCACATGGGATTCCCCATCTGCTCATTTCCTCCCACATCACAAAGATGTACAGGTTGCTAGGTTTGTCGGCCACTGTAAATTGCCTGTAGTGGCTGAGTGGCAGAATCTGGTGGAGTTGAGGAGGATGTGGAGAGAATGTTTTAAAATGGGATTAATGTAGGATTGGTGTAAATGAGTTGATGGATGGCATGAACTTGATGGGTTGAAGGACCTTTTACCATGTTGAATCTTTTTGTGATGCTCTATGATCCCTGTGACTGTCATATTACTTCTGCCGGGCAATGAAACAAAAGTCAGGGGAAGAAGACCCAGTTGTAATATTATCCATGCCAAGTGTCGTTTATCATTCTTTGTATTTCTCATTTCCACAGGAAGCTGAAGTAAAACTCTTTGTTTACACTACCAAAGGAACTGTAAAAACAGACTTTGATTTTTCAAAGAAATTCTATAATTAAAACACAACATTTGGGTTTTAATTATAGAAATTGCTGTGCAAGAGTCAGGTAGCCAAGCTACTTTTGCACTTTTCTGCACTATTCTCTGTAAACTCTAGAGATTGTTGTCCATGAAAATACCAGGAGGTCAGCAGTTTCTGAGCCACCCTATCTGGCACCAACAATCATTCCACGGTCAAAGTCACTTAGATCACATTTCTTCCCCAGCTGAACAACAACTGAACCTCTTCACCATGTTGGCATACATTTACACATTGAGTTACTGCCACAAGTTTGGCTGATTAGATATTTGCATTATCAGCAGGCGTACAGGTGTATCCAATAAAGTAGCCACAAAGTGTAGAATTAGACAGCTCACAAAACTGTCTGATGCCTCAAATAATTGCTTCGTTACATTCTGAGAGATTCCCATGTAAAGTGACTGTTGATCAAACATTTCAAATATTGCCAGCGTTCCAAGGCAGGCATGGCCATCCAAGATCTGCCTCATTGATTCGTTCTCTTTACAACTCCTCACAAACAAAATGAAGCAGCCCCTTCCCATCAGCAGACAAAAATACATAACATTCAGGATGATAAGTAACCAGTTAGAATGCTCACCATGATACATCTTTAAAAATTTGCATGAGTCTTTGGTGACATACCAAGTCTCCTCAAACTCCTAGTAAAAGAAGGCACTGTTCTTTCTAAATGCATTAATATGTTGGGCCCAAGATAGATCTTCAGAGATGTCACAAATCACAACTCTGGAATGAAACAAAATACTCTCTGCTGGCCCAGATGAGGTCGGCTCTAACAATATTCCAGAACTTTGACACTTACTGGGACAAAACATCCACATAATTGTGGCTCTGTGTATATGAAATCACTGGAAAGAGATGAAATAGGATTGGAAGGTGTAGAGTCTCTATGGGTTGAGTTAAGAAATGGCAAGGATAAAAGGATCCCAATGGTAGTTGTATACAGGTCTCCAAACAGCAGTTGGGATGTGGATTGCAAATTACAGCAGGAGATAGAAATGGTGTGTCAGAAAGGCAAGGTCATGATAATTGTTGGGGATTTTAACATGAAAGTGGATTGGGAAAACCAGCTCAGAACTGGACCTCAAGAGAGAGAATTTGTAGAATGTCTAAGGGATGGCTTTTTAGAACAGCTTGTTGTGGAGCCCACTAGGGAATCGGCTGTGCTGGATTGGGTGTTGTGCAATGATCCCGAAGTGATAAGAGAGCTTAAGGATAAGGAAACATTGGGAAACAGTGATCACAATATGATCGAATTCACATTGAAATTTGAGAGGGAAAAAATAAAATCCAGTGTGTCGGTATTTCAGTGGAATAAAGGAAATTACAATGACATGAGAGGAGAACTGGCTGAAGTTGACTGGAAAGGGACATTTGCAGGAAAGACAGCACAGCAGCAATGGCTGGAGTTTCTGCAAAAAATGAGGGAAGTACGAGACAGATATATTCCAAATAAGAAGAAATTTTCAAAGGGAAGAAGGACACTACCATGGCTGACAAGTGAAGTCAGAGCCAAAGTAAAAGGAAAAGAGAGGGCATACGAGGAAGCCAAAGCTAGTGGGAAGATGGAGGATTGGGGAGCTTTTAAAAACTTGCAGAAGGAAACTAAGAAGGTCATTCAGAAGGAAAAGATGAATTATGAGAGGAAGCTGCAACTAATATTAAAGATGATACTAGAAGCTTTTATATGTAAGTGGTAAAAGGCAGTCGAGGGTAGATATAGGATCAATACAAAATGATGCTGGAGATATTGTAATGAGAGATGCAGAAATGGCAGAGGAACTGAATGCATATTTTGCATCAGTCTTCACAGTGGAAGACATCTGCAGTATACTGGACATTTAAGAGTGTCAGGGAAGTGAAGTTTGTGCAGTGAAAATGATGATTGAGAAGGTGCTCAGGAAGCTTAATGGTCTGAGGGTGGATGAATCTCCTGGACCTGATGGAATGCACCCTTGGGTTCTGAAGGAAGTAGCTGGAGAGATTGCAGAGGCATTAACAATGATCTTCCAAGAATTGATAGATTCTGGCATTGTACCGGATGACTAGAAAATTGCAAATGTCACTCTGCTATTTAAGAAGGGTGGGAGGCAGCAGAAAGGAAACTATAGACCTGTTAGCCTGACATCAGTGGTTGGGAAGTTGTTGGAATTGATTGGTAGGGATGAGACTATGGCATACCTAGAGGCACATGTCAACGCCAGCATGGTTTCCTGAAAGGAAATTCCTGCCTGACAAACCTACTGCAATTCTTTGAGGAAATTACAAGCAGGGTAGACAAAGGAGATGTAGTAGATGTGGTGTACTTGGATTTTCAGAAGGCCTTTGACAAGATGCCACACATGAGGCTGCTTAGCAAGATAAGAGCCCATGGAATTACAGGGAAGTTACTAGCATGGGTGGAGCATTGGCTGGTCAGCAGAAAACTGAGTGGGAATAAAGGGATCCTATTCTGGCTGGCTGCTGGTTACCAGTGGAGTTCCACAGTGGTCAGTGTTGGAACCGTTGCTTTTTATGATGTGTGTCAATAATTTGGACTATGGGATTAATGGATTTGTGGCTAAATTTGCTAATGATACAAAGATAGGTGGAGGAGCGAGCAGTGTTGAGGAAACAGAGAGACTTAGATAGTTTAGGGGAATGGGCAAAGAAGTGGTAAATTAAGTAAAATGTTGGAATGTTTATGTCATGCACTTTGGTGGAAGGAATAAATGGGCAGATGATTATTTAGATAGGGAGATAATTCAAAATGCAGAGATGCAAAGGGACTTGGGAGTCCTTGTGCAAGATACCCTAAAGGTTATCCTCCAGGCTGAGTCAGTTGTGAAGAAGGCAAATGCAATGTTGGCATTCATTTCTAGAGGTGTAGAATATAAGAGCAGGGATGTGATGTTGAGGCTCTAGAAAGGCACTTGTGAGACCACACTTGGAGTACTGTGTGCAGTTTTGAGCTCCTTATTTTAGAAAGGATATAATGTCATTGGAGAGGGTTCAGAGAAGATTCACGAGAATGATTCCAGGAATGAAAGGGTTACCGTATAAGGAACATCTTGGGCTGTATTCCCTGGAGTTCAGGAGAATGAGGAGGGATCTCACAGAAACATTCTGAATGTTAAAAGGCCTGAACAGATTAGATATGGCAAAGTTAATTCCCATGGTAGGGGATTCTAGGACAAGATGGCACAACTTCAGGATTGAAGAACGTCCTTTTAGAACTGAGATGGGGAGATCTGAGATTAGTCAGAGGGTGGTAAATCTGTGGAATTTGTTGCCACAAGCAGCTGTAGCCAAGTCATTGGGTGTATTTAAGGCAGAGATAGATAGGTTCTTGATTAACCAGGGCATCAAAGGGTATGGGGTGAAAGCAGGTGAGTGGGGATGACTGGAAGAATTGGATCAGCCCATGATTGAATGGCGGAGCAGACTCGATGGGCCAAATGGCCTACTTCTACTCCTATATCTTCTAGTCCTGTGGTATTATAATTGTACCCCACCTTCTAATCTGAACATTCACTTCCTTGATCACTGTGGCTAATGAGCAACGCTAAAAGCACCTTCAAACTAAAGCAAAGACAACCAGAACTGGCAACACTATCCCTATTATGTTCCCCTCTACATCAGACATCATCCTGCATTGGAATTACTGTATATCTTTGTTCCTTCATCTACACTGGGTCCAATCATAAATGTTTCTACCCAACTATACTGTGGAAATGCCTTCACCAGAAGAAATAAAACAGTTCAATCCCTATATTCTGAAAAATTATTGTTTTATGATGTTGGTACTTTAGTACTGGCACAGCCTTAGAGCCAGAGCTGATGGTGGTCCTGTAGTCTTTTGACTTGGCTATGAATAATATTAAAGGTTGGGACCTTGGTTGGTCAAGCATTGGGAAGTATAACAGCTGCAACTTGGTGAATTAAATGTTGCATTTTTTCATATTTCGTTCTAGGAACCTAAATTGTGGTTATTGTCCCACTTGTGCTTTTTATTTCTTGGGCTTAAAGCCACAATTCATTTTGTGAAAGAGTGTAGATTTATATCAGACAAATACTCAGGTAAATTACTCAATAGCTTGCTTTAGAGATTCCAAAACTGACTGATAAAGATTTTGAAAAAATTGTTGGGTGCTTGCATGACCAAAAAAATGCCACTCATTAACCTTGTAAGTTCAAAGTGAGGCCAATCTCTACAGTATTAATTTCTCTACATCAGCAGAGACAGAAAACAAAATAAACCATCATATCAGCATACAAATTGTTTGTAATGAAAAAGCAAAAATAACAACACAAGACATTGGAAATCCATTGACACAGTTCCAGTTGTTCAACAAATTCATGACTAATCTTACATCTTTACTTTACTTCCCTGTTCTAATTTACATGTCATGATTCCCTCATGAAAATAAGAATTGATAAAAAAGAGAAAAAATGAAGCAATGGAAATCACCACATGTACCTTCTGTGTTCCAACACATGCCTCCTCTTTCACTTCCTGCGTGCAGTGTTGCAAAGTAGAGAACAACAAAAATCAGCAGACTTTTTCAAACCCTTGTAAGGACTGACTTGAGTCACCCCCACCCCACCCCTCCCCCCTAGTGTGATTTGTAATCCCTCAAAAATCCAAGGAATGAACATGTCCACTTCAATATCAAAAGAGGATACACTTTCAGGGGTAACCATGGAGCGGTTTCAATGTGTGGACAGGTTACGCACTCTATGTGCTCAGTGAGTTGGAGGCCAGCTTGCATATTGTGGTGTGGCCACGCACTCGATCTTTTTGGTAGCAGAGCTCATAGGCTGGAGAGGTTCCAAGTAGGTAACAGGAGTGTAATTTGTACACTGTACTCTCTGCAGCTACTGTATGCTGTACTGGTGGTGCAGGAAATAAATGTTTAAAGTAGTAGAAGGAATGTCAGATAGTCATACAGTCCTACAGCATGGAATCAGCCCTTTCAACCTAACCTGTCCACGCTGACCAAGATTCTCATCAAAGATAGTCCCATTTGCCAGTGTTTGGCCCACATCCCTCTGATTTTTATCCTATGCATGCACATATCCAATTTTTTTTTAATGTTGTTATTGAACCTGCCTCAACCACATCATCCACCACTTCACTTCATATACACACCACCCTTTGCATGAAAAAATTGGCCGTCAGGTCCCTTTTAAATCTTTCCTCTCTCATGTTAAATGCTTCAGTTCTTGTTTCTCTTTCCCTGGGAAAATACCATAATACCATAAGACAAAGAAGTAGTATTAGGCCATTCAGCCCATCGAGTAAGTCTGCTTTGCTATTCCATCATGGCTGATCCCAGATCCCACTCAGTTCCATACACCTGCCTTCTCGCCATAACTGTTGATGCCCTGACCATTCAGGAAGCTATCAATTTTCACTTTAAGTATACCCACGGTCTTGGCCACTACAGCTGCATGTGGCAGAGCATTCCACAGATTCACTGCTTTCTGGCTAAAAAAATTCCTCCTTACCTCTGTTTCAAGGGTCCCCTCAATTTTGAGGTTGTACCCTCTAGTTCTGGATACCTCCACCATAGGAAACATCCTCTGCACATCCACCTTATCTTGTCCTTCCAACATTTGGCAGGTTTCGATGAGATCCCCCTGCATTCTTCTAAATTCCAGTGAGTACAGGCCCAAAAACGCTCCTCATATGTTAATCCCTTCATTCCCAGAATCATCTTTGTGAAACTCCTCTGGACTCTCTCCCATGGCAACACATCCTTTCTGAGATATGGAGCCCAAAACTGTTGACAATACTCCAAGTGCAGCCTGACCAGTGTCTTACAAAGCCTCAGCATTATCTCCTTGCTTTTATATTCTATTCCCCTTGAAATAAATACCAACATTGCATTTGCCTTCTTTACCACTGACTCAACCTGTAAATTAACCTTCTGGGAGCCTTGCCACAAGGACTCCCAATTCCCTTTGCACCTCTGATGTTTGAACCTTCTCCCCATTTAGATAATAGTCCTCACTATTGTTCCTTTACCAAAATGCATTATCATACATTTCCTAAGACTGTATTCCATCTGCCACGGTTTGCCCATTCTTCCAATTTGTCTAAGTCCTGCTGCAATTGCATTGCTTCCTCCACCTATCTTCATGTCATCCACAAACTTTGCCACAAAGCTATCAATTCCATTATCTAAATTACTGATAATGTGAAAAGTTGTGGTCCCAATACTGAACCCTCAGAAACACCACTAGTCACTAGCAGCCAAGCAGAAAAGTCCCCCTGTATTTCCATTTGCCAGCTTCTGCCTGTCAGCCATTCCTCTATCCATGCCAGTATCTTTCCTGTAATACCATGGGATGTTATCTTGTTAAGCAGCCTCAAATGTGGCACCTTATCAAATGTTGTCTAAAATCCAAATTAGTGACATCCACTGCCTCTCCTTTGTCCACCTTGCTTGTTACTTCCTTGAAGAACTCTAACAGATTTGTCAGGCAAGATTTCCCTTGACAGAAACCATGCTGATTTTGACTTATTTTATCATTAGTCTCCAAGTACTCCGAAACATCATCCCGTATAATGGACTCCAGCACTGTCCCAACCACTGAGGTCAGGCTAACTGGCCTATGATTTCCGTTCTTCTGCCTTTCTCCCTTCTTGAAGGGCAGAGTGACATTTGCAATATTTCAGTCCTCTGGGACCATACCAGAATCAAGTGATCCTTGAAAGATCATGACCAATGCATCCACTATCTCTTCAGCAACCTCTCTCAGGACACTGGGATGTAGTCCATCTGTTCCAGGTGAATTACCCACCTCAAGAACTTTGAGTTTGCCCAGCACTTTTTCCTTTGTAATAGCAATGACACTCACTCCTGCTCCCTGACACTCACAGACCTGTGGCATACCGCTAGTGTCTTCCACAGTGAAAACAAATGCAAATTATATTATTGTCTAGTTTGCCCTCATATTTTGTCTTTTCCCTTCTTAGAGCTTTTTTAGTTGACTTTCTGCTAGATTTTAAAAACTTCCCACTCACTTTGCTACCTTATATGCCCTGTATTTGACTTTTATGCAGTCCGCAACTTCCCTTGTCAGCCCCAGTTGCCTACCACTGCCATTTGAGAACTACTTCTTCTGAGGGACATATTTATCCTGTGCCTTGTGAACTATTCCCAGAAACTTCAGCCATCTCTGCTCTGCTGTCATCCCTGCCAGTATTCCTCTCTAATCCTTGCCTGTCCTTTTGATACTTTGATGTTAAACTCCCAACTATGACTTATTTTAAGCCACGACTCAGTGATGTCCACAACGTCATACTGACCAATCTCTAATTGCGGCATGAGTTCATTCATCTTATTCTGAACACTACGTGCATTTGAAGACAGCACCTTCAGTCCTGCATTCTTCACTCTTTTGAAATTTTGCCTCTGTGGTATAATTTCACTCTTTGCCCTGTCTGCATTCATACCCAATCATTGGCTTGTTGTTCCTTACATTCATGTTACACCCATCATCTACTTGTAAGCCTGCTGGCTCATCCTCAGCTCTATCACACTGGTCCCCATCCTCCTGCCATATTAGTTTAAACCACTCCCAACAGCTCTACTAAATTTGCCTTCAAGGATATTGGCCCCCCTTGGATTCAAGTGCAACCCTTCCCTTTTGTACTGGTCACACCTTTACAGAAGAGGTCTCAATGATCCAGAAATTTGAATCCCTGCTCTCTGCTCCAATTCTTCAGCCACGCATTTATCTGCCACCTCATTCTATTCCAGTCCTCACTGTCATGTGGCAGAGGCAGCAATCCCGAGATTACTACCTTGAGGTCCTGCTTTTCAGCTTCCTTCCTAACTCCCTGTATTCTATTTTCAGTGCCTCCTCCCTTTTTCTACCTATGTCGTTGGTACCAATATGTACCACAACCTCTGGCTGTTCATCATCCCGTTTCAAGATATTGTGGACACATTCAGAAACATTGCGGACCCTGGCACCTGGGAGGAAAACTACCACCTGTGTTTCTTTCTCATGTCCACAGAATCAACTATCTGTTCCCTTAACTACAGAGTCCCCTATTACTGCTTCCATCCTCTTCAATTCCTTACCTTCTGAGCCACAGGACCAGACTCAGTGCCAGAGGCACAGCCGCTTTTCCGTCCCCAAGTTAGGTCACCCCCTCCCCCAACCAACAATGCTCAAAATGGAGTACTTTCTGTTGAGGGAGATGGCCATAGGGGTGTTCTCCATTATCAGATGTTCTCCCTTCCCTCTCCGGACAGTCACCCATTTATCTGTCTCCTGTAGCCTTGGGGTGACCATTACCCTGTAGCTGCTGTCTATCACTGCTTCACTTTCCCTAACAAGCCGAAGGTCATCGAGCTGAAGCTCCAGTTCCCTAACACAGTCTCTAAGGAGCTGCATCTCAATGCACCTGGTGCAGATGTGGCCATTGGGGAGGCTGGAAGTCTTCTGGAAATCATAGAAACATAGAAAATAGGTGCAGGAGAAGGCCATTCAGCCCTTCGAGCCTGCACCGCCATTCAGTATGATCATGGCTGATCATCCAACTCAGAATCCTGTACCTGCTTTCCCTCCATACCCCCTGATCCCTTTAGCCACAAGGGCCATATCTAACTTCCTCTTAAATATAGCCAATGAACCGGCCTCAACTGTTTCCTGTGGCAGAGAATTCCATAGATTCACCACTCTCTGTGTGAAGAAGTTTTTCCTCATCTCAGTCCTAAAAGGCTTCCCCTTTATCCTTAAACTGTGACTCCTCGTTCTGGACTTCCCCAACATCGGAAACAATCTTCCTGCATCTAGCCTGTCCAATCCCTTTAGAATTTTATACGTTTCAATAAGATCCCCCCTCAATCTTCTAAATTCCAGTGAGTATAAGCCTAGACGATCCAGTCTTTCTTCATATGAAAGTCCTGCCATCCCAGGAATCAATCTGGTATCTCACATCTGACACCCAGAACAGAACAGTGGGGTCCTGCAGACATACCCACTATTCTTGCAAGAGTTGCATATGACAAAAGAAATAAGAAATAAACTTACCTACTTGGCTTGTGTGCATTCACTCTGCCTATGCCCCCCATGATTTTATAAGGTCACTCCACTATTTCCTATGCTTCTTCACATGAACTACTTTGTTCCTGATGTTGAAGAAATAATTACGTGTTGATGCCACACTCACCTGCACACGTGGAGAGGGTTCGATCAAAAGCTTGATTTAGAGATGGCTGAAAATCATTGCAGAATGCCAAAACTGACGTTCTTGTTGCCACAGTATTCATGTGGCCGCCCTAGTTGAGTGACTGGTCAACAGAGACCACCCACCCTTCAGGATGTTGATGGTAGGGACTCAAAAATAGTATGTTAAGGGTAGTAAATTATACTCTTTTACTGGAGTAGGTCATTGCCTAGTAACTGTGCTACTTGTATGTTACTTCCTTGCAACAATATTGTGTCGATCTTGTAAATAGTTTGATATATGTGCAACTAAGCTTCATACAACTATTAACAAATAACGCCAGTCTGATTTTATGATGGAAGTCTTTGGTGAAACAACTGAAATGGTTGGACTGAGAACATTTATCCAAGGAACTCCTGCAATGAATTCTTGAAGCTAGAATGATTGACTTTAAACAACTTCAAACATCTTCAAACAACTTCAAGCATTGGGGTGTTTATCCTTAGCTTTACAAGGATGCCTTAATATCACCCTCAGTCAAATGTAGCCCTGATGTCATGGGTAGTTACTGTCACTTCACCTCTCAAAATCAGACTGTATGTCCTATGGTTGGATCAAGATTGTAACAAAGTCTGAGGCTGAGTTCTTCTGGAGAAAGTTATACGTATCTGAAGGGTCTTGGTACATTGTTGCAGCATATTTTGCATGTTATAAACTGCTCCTCTTTATGTCGGTGGTGGAGTGAGTGAATAGTTGTAGATGAGCTGCCTATTAACCTGTAAGAAGCTGCAGCAAGAAATTTAGATGTTATATGGTAGGTTGATCTTTATTGAAAAGGGTATTAAGTATATGAGCAAGGATATTTTTGATATAATTATACAGGGTCTTGGTGAAACCTGGAGTACTGTATACAGCATAGGTCTCCTTGCCTTAGAAAAGTATGGACAATCAGTGAATGGGAGCATGAGAAGAAGAGGTGATTTCACGCAGGACTACATTTGAAGATTTGGAAAAGCAGCACTTCGTGGCAGTTTTTGGAGTTTGAACTACAGCTAATTAGTGAATGGGATTTATTTGCAAGGCAATTAAAAATAAGGCAGGGACAAGTGGAGCAGCCATTGTTGGAGCGGGACAGTGTTAGAGTGGGGAGGCTTTGGTTTATTACACTTGGGTGAGGTAAGTATCTGAAACGTTTCTTCTTCTTCTTTGCTCTTCATTCCTTATCTGTTAGGGCACAGTTAGAGCAGTGAGATTGGCTCCAGGGAGTGTTATGTTCTTTGAGTAAGACGTGGGAATTTTGGAAGACCTACAGCCTCCCTAATGACCACATCCACACCAGGTGCACTGAGCTGCATCTCTTCAGAGAACATGTTAAGGAACTGGAGCTGCAGCTTGATGACCTTTGGCTCTTATGGGAGACTGAGGAAGTGATAGGAGCTACAGGGAAGTAGTCTCTTCTAGGTTGCAGGAGGCAAGTAACTGTGTGACTGTCAGAAGGAAGGGAAATAGGCAGCTAGTACAGAGTATCCTTGTGGCTATTCCCCCAGTTAAAAGTGTGCTACTTTAGATACTGTTGAGGGAGACAACCTACTGGGAGAGAGCCGTAGTGACTAGATCTCTGGCACTGAGTCTGGCACTGTGGCTCAGAAGAAAAGAGAAGTAAAGAGGACTGAAGTAGTGATAGGAGATCCATAGTCAGAGGAGTAGAGACAAGATTCTGTGGGTGCGAGTCACCCAGATGGTATGTTGGCTCCCAGGTGCCAGGGTCAGAGATGTCTCGGATCAGATCAATGACATTCTAAAGTGGGAGGGTGACCAGCCAGAAGTCTTGGCACACATTGGCACCAATGACATGGGTAGGAAAGGTGAGGAGGTCCTGAAGAGAGACTCTAGGGAGCTAGGTAGAAAGCTGAGAAACAGGACCTCCAGGGTAGTAATTTCTGGATTTCTGCCTGTGCCACACACCAGTGAGGGCAAGAAGAGGCGTATTTGGCAGATAAATGTGTGGCTGAAGAACTGGTGCAGGGGGCAGGGGTTCTGATTTCTGGATCATTGGGATCTCTTCTGGGCCTTACAAACTCTTATGACCTGTACAAAAGGAACAGATTACACCTGAATCCAAGGGGGACCAATATTCTTGTGGGCAGGTTTGTTAGAGTTGTCTGGGAGGGTTTAAACTAATTTGGCAGGAGGATGGGAACAGGAGTGACAGGGCTGAGAATGGGGAAGTTGGTTTACGAACAGAGGCAGTGTGTAATGAAGCTGCTAGTAAGGAGAGGCTGATAACAGTCAGCAGTATACGGAATAAGGTAGATGATCTTGTAGTGCAGTTAGAGATTGGCATGTATGACATTGTGGGCATCACTGAGTTGTGGCTGAGGGAAGATCATAGCAAGTTGCTTAGCATCCAAGGATACACATTGTATCAAAAGGACAGGCAGGAAAGTAGAGGAGGTGCTGTGGCTCTGCTAGTAAAAAATGAAATTAAATCATTAGAAAGAAGTGACATACGGCATAGGATCAGAAGATGTAGAGTTAAGAAGCTGTAAGGGTAAAAAGACCCTGAAGGGAGCTATATACAGGCTTCCAAACAGTAGCCAGGATGTGGGCTACAAATTACAATGGGAGATAGAAAAGCCTTGTCAAGAGAGCAATGTTATGATAGTCATAGGGGATTTCAACATGCAGGCATATTGGGAAAATCAAGTTGGTGCTGGATCTTAAGAGGGGAAATTTGTAGTATACTTACAAGTTGGTTCTTTAGAGCGGGTTGTGGTTGAGCCCACGAGGGGATCAGCTATTCTGGATTGGGTGTTGTGCAATGAATTGATTACAGAGCTTAGGGTAAAAGAACCCGTAGGGGCCACTGATCATAGTGATAAAATTCATCCTGCAATTTGAGAAGGAGGGGCTAAAGTCAAACGTATCAGTATTAAATTGGAGTAAAAGGAACTAGAGGCATGAGGGAGGAGCTGATTGATTGGAGGGAGCTGTGAAGAGGAGTGACAACAGAGCAGCGATGGATGGAATTTCTGGGAGCAATTTGGAAGGCACTGGATAGATACATCACAAAGTAGTTTTCTAAAGGTGATACAGCTGTGGCTGATATGGGAAATCAAAGCCAACATAAAAGCCAAAGAGAAGGCACATAATAGAGCAAGAATTAGTAGGAAGTTAGAGGATTGGGAAACTTTTAAAAACCAACAGAAGGCAACTAAAAAAGTCATAAAGAGGGGAAGATGGAACATCAAGGTAAGCCAGCCAGTAATATTAAAGAAGATACCTAAAGTTTCTTCAGATATATAAAGTGTAAAAGTGAAGTGAGAGTAGATATTGGACCCTTAGAAAATAATGCTGGAGAGGCAGGAATGGGGAACAAGTAAATGACAGACAAACTGAATAAGTACTTTGCATCGGTCTTCACTGTGGAAGAGATAAGCAGTATGCCAGAAGTTTGAGAGTGTCAGGGGGCAGAAGTGAGTGAAGTTGCCATGACACAGGAGAAGGTGCTTGGGAAACTGAAAGGTCTGAAGGTAGTTAGATCACCTGGACCAGATGGTCTACACCACAGGGTTTTGAAAGAGGTGGCTGAGGAGAATGTGTAGGCATTAATCATGATCTTTCATGAATCACTAGATTTTGGAATGGTTCCGGAAGACTAGAAAATTGCTAATGTCACTCTGCTCTTCAAGAAGGGAGAGAGGGAGAAGAAAATAAATTATAGGCCAATAGTCTGACCTCAGTGTCTGGGAAGATGCTGGAGTCAATTATTAAGGATGTGGTTTCAGGGTACTTGGAGGCACATGATATAATAGGCTGTAGTCAGCATGGTTTCCTCAAGGGAAAATCTTGCCTGACAAATCTGTTGAATTACTTTGAAGAAATTACAAGAAGGATAGTCAAAAGAGAATTAGGTGATGTTGTATACTTGCATTTTCAGAAAGCCTTTGACAAGGTGCCACACATGGGGCTGCTTAATAAGCTACGAACCCATGGTATTACAGGAAAAATTCTAGCATACATAAAGCAGTGGCTGATTGGCAGGAGGCAAAGAGGAACAAAGGGAGCCTTTTCTGGTTGGCTGCCAGTGACTAGTGGTGTTCCACAGCGGTCTGTGGCACGACCGATTCTCTTTACGTTATATGTCAATGATTTATATGATAGCGTTGATGGCTTTTTTGCCAAGTTTGCAGATGACACGAAGATAGCTGGAGGGGCAAGTAGTTTTGAGGAAGTAGAGAGGCTATAGAAGGACTTAGACAGATTAGGAGAATGGGCAAAGAAATAGCAGATGGAATACAGTGCCAGGAAGTGTATGGTCATGCACTTTGGTAGAATAAAAGAACGGGTTGACTATTTTCTAAATGGAGAGAAAATTAAAAAATCTGAGGTGCAAAGGGACTTAGGAGTCCTTGTATTGGATTCCCTAAAGGTTAATTTGCAGGTTGGTCTGGATAAGGAAAGCAAATGCAATATTAGCATTCATTTCAAGAGGACTAGAATATAAAATAAGGATATAATGTCAAAACTTTATAAAGCACTGGTGAGGCGTCACTTGGAGTACTGTGAGCAGTTTTGGGCCCCTTATCTTAGAAAGGATGTGTTGAAACTGGAGAAGGTTCAAACGAGGTTCATGAAAATGATTCCAGGATTGAATGGCTTGTTGTATGAAACTTATTTGACGGCTTGGGGCCTGTATTCACTAGAATTCAGAAGAATGAGAGGTGACCGAATTGAAACCTATCGAATGGTGAAAGTCCTTGATAGAGTGGATGTGGTGAGGATGTTTTCTGTGGTAGGAGAGTCTACAACCAGAGGATACAGCCTCAGAATAGAGGAGTGTGCTTTTAGAACAGAGATGAAGAGGGATTTCTATAGCTAGAGAGTGGTGAATCAGTGGAATTCGATGCCATCAGCAGCCATGGAGGCCAAGTCTTTATGTACATTTAAGGTAGAGTTTGATAGATTCGTGATTGGTCAGGCTATGAAGGGATATGGAGAGTAGGGAGGAGATTTGGCCTGAGAGGAAAAATGGATTAGCCATGATGAAATGGAGAAGCAGACTCAATAGGCCAAATGGCCTAATTCTGCTCCTATATCTTATAGTCTTGGGCACCATTTGCAGAAAGAACAATATGGTTAATGCTTCGAATTGAAAAACCTTAATCAAAACATTCACTTTCATTATAGCTTCTCAGCTTTGTTGGTGTGTACTCGAAGGCAACTTTCATTTAACCATTACTCATTGATTAAATTACACACTGTGAAATGCGATTAAGGTGCTTAGCAAGCCAAATTTCACCCACAATTGGCACATGATTTAAAGAGGTATGGACGAACAACATTGAAAGTTGTAAACTCAGCCAGCTTTACCATGGGTAAAGCCTCTCCAGTCTCCAGGACACCTTCAAAAGGAGATGTCTCAAGAAGGGGGCATCTATCATTAAGAACTCCCACCATCCAGGACAGGCCCTGTTCTCATTGCTGTCATTGAGGAGGAGGAACAAGAGCCTGAAGGCACACACTCAGCATTTTAGGAACAGCTTCTTCCTCTTCACCATTAGATTTCTGACTGGACATTGAACCCATGAACACTATATCAATATTTTTCCTTCTCTTTTAGCACCACTTACAGTAAATTTAATTTTTTATATATATTCCCTATTGTAATTTATAATTTGAAAAACAAATTTCACGACATATGCCAGTGATTTTAAACCTAATTCTGATTCATACAAGTGTGAGGTGGCACATTTTGGTAGGTCAAATATGATGGCAGAATATAGTATTAATGGTAAGACTCTTGGCAGTGTGGAGGAACAGAGGGATCTTGGGGTCTGAGTCCATAGGACACTCAAAGCAGCTGCGCACGTTGACTCTGTGGTTAAGAAGGCGTACAGTGTATTGGCCTTTGTCAATCGTGGAATTGAATTTAGGAGCCGAGAGTAATGTTGCAGCTATATAGGACCCTGGTCAGACCTCACTTGGAGAACTGTGCTCAGTTCTGGTCACCTCACTACAGGAAGGATGTGGAAGCCAGTTAAAGGGTGCAGAGGAGATTTACAAGGATGTTGCCTGGATTGGGGAGCATGCCTTATGAAAGCAGGTTGAATGAACTCGGCCTATTCTCCTTGGAGCGACGGAGGATGAGAGGTGACCTGATAGAGGTGTACAAGATGATGAGAGGCATTGATCGTGTGGATAGTCAGAAGCTTTTTCCCAGGGATGAAATGGTTGCCATAAGAGGACACAGGTTTAAGGTGCTGGAGAGTAGGTTCAGAGGAGATGTCTGGGGTAAGTTTTTTACTCAGAGAGTGGTGAGTGTGTGGAATGGGCTGCCGGCAATGGTGGTGGAGGCGGATACGATAGGGTCTTTTAAGAGACTTTTGGATAGGTACATGGAGCTTAGAAAAATAGAGGTACATGTCTAAGGTAGGGACATGTTTGGCACAACTCTGTGGGCCGAAGGGCCTATATTCTGCTGTAGGTTTTCTATGTTTCATTTATTTCACATTTCCCAAAACGAAACCAAACTTCACAATAAATCTGAACTTCCACTTCTGGCCAGGTGATGGCATCCACTGATCGTAGAGCTTTGGCTCCAAACTGGCGGAAAGTTTGTCCCTCAATAATCTGCAAAATGAAAACAAATTTGGTCCGTCTCTAAAAATTGATTGTGCTGTACACTTCACACATTCAATGATAGGAGGTTAGACTCTGTTATTCACAAGTAATTTTGGGGTTAATTTATTAACTGTAAATTAATGTAGATGAATATGTCAGCTGAGAGTAAAAATTGTTATTTTGCCCTATGCAGGAAATGTAATCAAGGCTTAAAGTCAAATCAAAACTCTAAACAGGGAAACATTGAATTGAAGTTTCAGATCTTTAGATACATAAAGTTTGGATAGAATTGATTGCCTGGGTTCAGCGCCTTCCTTTGCTAAGGCTTCACACAGACTGACAGACAGACAGACATACTTTATTGATCCCAAGGGAAATTGGGTTTCGTTACAGCTGCGCCAACCAAGAATAGTGAAGAAATATAACAATATAAAACCATAAATAATTAAATAATAATAAGTTAATCATGCCAAGTGGAAATAAGTCCAGGACCAGCCTATTGGCTCAGGGTGTCTGACACTCCGAGGGAGGAGTTGTAAAGTTTGATGGCCACAGGCAGGAATGACTTCCTATGACGCTCAGTATTACATCTCGGTGGAATGAGTCTCTGGCTGAATGTACTCCTGTGCCTAACCAGTACATTATGGAGTGGATGGGAGTCATTGTCCAAGATGGCATGCAACTTGGACAGCATCCTCTTTTCAGACACCACCGTCAGAGTCCAGTTCCACCCCCACAACATCACTGGCCTTATGAATGAGTTTGTTGATTCTATTGGTGTCTGCTACCCTCAGCCTGCTGCCCCAACACACAACAGCAAACATGATAGCACTGGCCGCCACAGCCTCATAGAACATCCTCAGCATTGTCCAGCAGATGTTAAAGGACCTCGGTCTCCTCAGGAAATAGAGATGGCTCTGACCCTTCTTGTAGAGAGCCTCAGTGTTCTTTGACCAGTCCAGTTTATTGTCAATTCGTTATCCCCAGGTATTTGTAATCCTCCACCATGTCCACATTGACTCCTTGGATGGAAACAGGGGTCATCGGTGCCTTAGCCCTCCTCAGGTCCACCACCAGCTCCTTAGTCTTTTCACATTAAGCTGCAGATGATTCTGCTCACACCATGTGACAAAGTTTCCCACCATAGCCCTGTACCCAGAGGGCAGCATATTTTTTGTTGAAAACACTGCCGTTCCCCATGTTGGCACAAGGAACTGGACCTCTACGCTTTACAGGAGCTAGAATTGGAGGCAGTTTGATTAAGTATTGAGAATAGCTAACATATTTCCAATTATTTCAATAGATTGGGTGAGAAAGGCCAGATGTCATGGAGACAGGAACCTTAAGGGCAGAACTAAAATGTATATCAGACAGACTTCCTTTCCCAGAAGTTCAAGGACTCATGGTCCAAACAACAGGCTTGTTTGGTGAATGTTGATCTATGGGGCAGCTGGACCTCCTTCTGTGGCAGATATCACCATGCATGAAGGCTTGTCATTATAAGTATGTGCCATGTCATATGACGTGGGCGATCATGGTCTTTCCATAACCATGATTGTTCTTGGGCGAATTTTTCTACAGAAGTGGTTTGCCATTGCCTTCATCTGGGCAGTGTCTTTACAAAACGGGTGACCCCAGACATTATCAATATTCTTCAGAGGCTGTCTGCCCAGAATCAGTTGACACATAACCAGGACTTGTGATATGCACCACCTGCTCCAATGGCTTCACGTGACCCTGATCGAGGGGGCTAAGCAGGTGCTACACCTTGCCCAAGGGTGACCTTCAGGTTAGCAGAGGGACGGAGCATCTTACATCTCCTCTGGTAGAAACGTATTTCCATCCCGCTACCCAAGTATGAAGGCTAGGTATTCTATAACATTAATCAGGCCTGGTAATCTCACTGCGTTGGTCATAGGAGAATTTCCCAAATGTTTCTCTTAATTGGCCTACATTTCTAATGATTTCTCACTGGGAGGAGGGTGGGAGGTATGGAATGTACACATTATTACTCTGTATAGGCTATCTGAACTAGTCTGCCATTGTCCCATGTTCACATTAATGTGTAGATGATAAAAGAAAACATAGGTCTGCAGTTGCACTTGCTTCTGAGAACTTCTGCAACATATTCTCAGTGACACAGTTGTCACAAAAGGCAGTCAATTTGCCATGAGTTTGATTTTTGAGTCAGATGGCTGTTGAAGAAATCAACTTTCACCGGAGTGAATGAAGTTCACTATTGATACATAAATGGTGTTGATGTCAAGAGGGCTGAGGGCATCAAATTCCTCGAAGTAAACAGCACCAATAGTCTGCCCTGGTCCACCTGCATAGATGCCATCGCCAAGAAAGTACACCAGTGCCTCTACTTCCTCTGGAGACTAAAGACCTCAGCAATTTTAATAAATGCACCATGCATATCCTATCTGGATGCACCATGGCTTGGAATGGCAACTGCTCTGCCCAAAACAGCAAGAAACTGCAGAGTTGTGAACACAGCTCAGCACATCACAGAAAGCAGGCTCCCCTTCATGTACTGTGTCCACACTTCTCAAACCCAGAAAAGCAGCCAGTATAATCAAAGACCCACCCATCCCAAACGTTCTCTTTCCCCCCTCCCAGTGGACAGAAGATACAAAAGCCTGAAAGCACATACCACCAAATTTAATGGGAGCTTTGACTGTCATTGTTAGACTATTGAATAGTCCCCTACTACAATAAGATGGACTCTTGACCTCACAATCTACCTCATTATGATATTGTACCTTGTTATTTGACTGCAATGCACTTTCTCACTAACTGTAATACTTCATACTACATTGTTATTGTTTTACCTATATCTCTTTCATTAATTCCCCTTCCCCAGGCTGTCTCCAACTAAATGAACTGATGAAGGGTCTCACCCTTTACCTTGTTCTACCTCAGTGCACTGTTGTAATGAAATGGTCTGTATGGATGGCATGCAAAATTATGTTTTTCTATGTACCTCAGTACATGACGATAATAAATAAATTTACCAATTTAATTTAACTGGTCAACTTTTGACTAGAGCAGTGAAGAGTAAGACAGGAATTAGAGGTCACAGGTTTAGGGTGCAAGAGGAATCTGAGGGGGAACTTCTTCATTCAGAGAGTGGTGCAAGCATGGAACAAGCTTCCAGTGGAAGTGGTAGACACGAGATAAATTTTAACATCTCAGAGAAGTTTGGATAGATACATGGAATGGGAGGGGTATGGACAGCTGTGGTCAGGGTGCAGGTAGAAAAGACTAGCAGAAGATCAGGTCAGCATGGGTGGAAGTGCCTCCACTCTCCCTAATACATTGTTGCCTAGAAATGAATCCTTGTTTTCTGTTGTACTCCACTACCAAAATTCATTCAATTGGACAATTGGACATCACACAGGAATTCAGCAGGTCAGGTAGCATCTATAGAGGGAAATGAACAGTTAACATTTCAGGTTGAGTCTCTTCATCCGTTCATTTAGTTGGAGACAGGGCCTAGGGAAGGGGAATTAATGAAGGTGATGTAGTCAGTGATTAGATTTTAAGTTCAGGATGAAGTATCAGTGTTGGGATCCACTTTGGGAAATTATTGGACCAGAGACTCTAGGGATCAAAGGGGTTAGGAACCATCCAGGGATCAAGGAGGTGTGTCTTAGAGGATCAGAAGGTTAAAGGCCTCAAAAACCAAAAGGTTGATGCCTTAATGCAGTAGTTCTAAACATTTTTCTGCTCGTGGCCCACTTTTGACTTTGATTTACCTCTGTGGACCCCACTCTCCATAATCTTGGTTAGTTGCTAAAGTTTTTTTTTGGTTAACTGTACTAATGATTCTAATATACAGTCAGGGGCAGAGCGAAGCGATGGTGGTGCTAAATGGCAACATCTTGCTTGCATCTTTGGTAACAGCTCTATTTCTATTTTTGATATCGCTTTTTTTCCTTTTCAAGGTTCTTTTGAAGACCCTGACCTGGAGTTACACTCTGACTTCGGTTCTTTGTGGGAATGGGACCCGCTCTCAGGGCCTCACGACCGACCGCTTTTCGATATGCCAAGGACACGACCTGGCAGATTAGCGTGCCTTCAGGGATTTTCATGGGTCTGGAGAGGGGAGAGCTGGGGTGGATTTGGGGTTCTAATGTTTTAACTGTCATTCATTCTTTGGGGCACTCCTCTGTTTTCGTGGATGTTTGCATTCATTCTCTGACATTAAATGTACCTATTGAAATATTTATGTTCTAACAGATTATAGGAATTATTCATGTCTCAGCTGGGGCACCGCGGGAGAACACAGAACATCGGGAGCAGCAGGTTAGCTGCCAGGGACTGTGTATCTAGAGACCTTTCTGGTGCCGACTCTCTGGGCACAGAGCTCAGAAAAAGCGGCGTAACAGACTTTTAACGTCGTGAATCAGTGAGTTGTTTGTTATGTCTTTCCGCTCGCTCTGAAACGGAGACACCTCTTTTTCCCTGGAGAGAGAGAGCCCGTGGTATGTCGAATTACTAGGTGAACGAGTAGTCTTTGGGGTACGGCAAGTCTGTGTCATTATTGATGCTTTGCTCATGCTTGAGGGCTCGGAGGGGAGTGCTGATGCTTTTTTACTGGTGAGGAGGGAGATTGTTGCTTTGCTACTGCTTACGCATGGGAGGGGAGAGCTGGGGTGGATTTGGGGTTCTAATGTTTTAACTGTCATTCATTCTTTGGGGCACTCCTCTGTTTTCGTGGATGTTTGCATTCATTCTCTGACATTAAATGTACCTATTGAAATATTTATGTTCTAACAGATTATAGGAATTATTAAGTTAAACATAATGTTACAGGTGTATATGAAAAATAAAATTATATCAAAGCTCTGAATGCTAGAGAGATTTGAATCTGGTTGCAAGTTGTTTAAGGATAATCAAAGATCACCTCTTTTCTCAACATCAAGACGGTTACGAGCTTTTGATAGCAACTGAAGAGGTCGATTAAAACAGCATTCAACTAGATAAGAGATGGAAAATTCAATTAAAAATGACTTTGCTTTCTCCCAGACCTGTAGAAAGATATTTTGAATATCACTAGTTATCCAAAAATTTTGCTTGGTACGTTTGAATTCTGCTTGAGCTGTTACATAACTGTAGCTCAATAAGACATTCTTGCAATGTGGTGTTAACATCATTCACATTCACCCCAAATGGACACACCACCCAATCTGAAATATGCATCTCCAGTAAGTCTCTGAACTGAAATTCCATACAGTTGTTTCAAATGATCAGATATACAATCAGATCATCATCTTGCAAGTCTATTCTAAGCATGACCAGTGAAGAAAATTGCATAAACTTGTGACGTCCAATATTGCTTCTGAAAAGTTTGAGTTTTCCAAGGAAAGTGGTAATAATAGCCTATTTGCATGGTATGAGATTGCAGGATTTTCCTTGTAACTGTTCAATAAATTCAGTGTCTCAAATATATCTGACAGGTAAAATATGTCAGACTTAACAGTGTGAATTTGTTCTTCAAGCTGCATATCACTTAGAAATGCTAAAATACTATCTCAAAGTGCAACAAAGCGATGAAGATAATTACCTTTTGACAACCATCGGAACTCTGTATGCTTTTATAGCTGTTCAAAATCTTCTTTGCTTTCCTCACAAAGTTGTTGAAAAAGACAATCTTGAAGTGCATTTGATTTGAAGAAGTTGACAGCCATTATTATCGCAGCAAGATGTTGTGCAAATGTCCTCACAATTTTTTGCAAGCAAATGGATGATACAGTGTATGCAAAAAAATGTAAGGCACAGCATTTTTAAATGAACAATGAATCCTCTGTATCTTCCCACCATCCGTTGCACAAGCCATTAAATTTTATAATACATATATATTGCTTTGTGTGTGTGTATCTTATAGCAGTAACAATACAATTGTGTGAGTAGCCTTTATAGAAAATTAATGAATGTCAATTAATTATAACTATAATCTCACATGAAAAATAATCAGTAGTGAATATACGTGTAAATATTAAGCTTGCTTTTTAGACAGTATTTTTTTTAAGTGGTAGACTTCACACATTCTCACCTTTCTGCAGTTTAGCTGTATCTGGCAGATGACCCCACTGCAGTAACTGCAGCCTTCATGTCACGTTTTATAAATATCATAACACACAGTGGAAGGCAAACAGACCCAGCCTCCTCCTATATACTCACTGATTGGCCTTGCTCCAGACAGCCACATCCAATCTGCAGTTTGTGAATAGGGGGTGGATGTGGAGCGGTGCTTAGGGGGCCGTCCTACGGGGTGTAAACAGTGATTTGTGCATGGTCAAACAGGAGCAGAGATAGCGATTCATGGGCCGCACAACCCCTCTTCCCTCCACCACACGCACCCAGGCTAAGCTGGTTTGCTGCCTCTCTCAGCATATTTTCCCATTAATTTCATTCAGGGTTCCAAGTAAATTATGAGGTGTGATTGATAAGTTCATGACCTAAGGTAGAAGGAGTCAATTTTAGAAAACCTAGCACATTTATTTTTCAACATAGTTCTTTCCTACATTTACACACTTAGTCCAGCGGTCGTGGAGCATACGGATCTTGGACCTCCAGAAAGTGTCCACAGCAGGGGTGATTGATAATTTTGTGGCCTAAGGTAGGAGATGAGTTATTAACTTCAAACTTTCTGCATAATCACTCAAAGAGTTGAACTGCATGTGCATGTAATGAGAGCTGTACAACTCATCTCCTTCTACCTTAGGCGACGAACTTATCAATCACCCATGCTTTGGACACTTTCTGGAGGTCCAAGATCCGTATGCTCCACGATTGCTGGACTAAGTGTGTAAATGTAGGAGGTGACTATGTTGAAAAATAAATGTGCTAGGTCTACCTTAGGCCACAAACTCATCAATCACCCCTTGTTAATATATTCATTGCTTTTTTATTTATATATTTTAGTAATATTTAATTAAAACTATAAACTTATCATGGCCCATTCAGAAACTCCTATGGTCCCCGATTTCTTTTTTTTTTACTTGTGGTTCCTAGGAAATCTGGCATGGCCCACGTTGAGAACCATTGCCTTACTGATTCCCATGTGAGGTGGGAGAGTAAAAGGTGAAGAGAAGACATGCCTTCCATGTGTTACTTAAATCTTCTTTCCCCAGCAGTGACAAGAAATATTACATGTGGTACACTATGGGCTAATTACCTTGACAATGTTCCTGTGCAATGAAGAACAATGTTACTTGTGGAAAACATTTGAAGAGTAAACATGAGCTACTTCAGGAAGTGTTGAAATTCCAAAGTGATGCAAAAGCGTGTTTTAATATTTCACTCCATGTTATGTGCATTTTCAGTCACATTTCACTCAAATATAGCATTACATGATGTAACTTCAAGGCAATTATGTCTTGACTAAAGCAATGAGCAACAATATTTCACAGAAGCGTTCGACTTATGATGCTGAGGTTACTGCCATCAGTTGTAACATTGTACTGTTACATTTTCAGAAAGCTTTTGACATTCAAAGTTCAAAGCAAATTTATTATCAAAGTGCATATTTGTAACCATATACAACCCTGAGATTCACTTTCTTCCGGACAATCACTGTAAGTAAAAGAAACATAGTAGAATCAATGAAAGACCGCACCAAACAGGATGGACAAAATGTGCAAAAAAAACAAACTGTAAATACTAAAAGAGAGGGATAAAGAAATAATGTTAATAATAAATAAATAAGCAATAAATATCTAGAACATGAGATGAAGAGTCCTTGAAAGTGAGTCCATTTCAGTGGGAACAGTTCAGTGTTGAGGTGAGTGAAGTTATCCATTCTGGTTCAAGAGCCTGATGGTTTAGAGGTAACAATTGTACCTAAATCTGGTAGTGTGGTCCTGAGGCTCCTGTGCCACCTTCCTGATGGCAGCAGCGAGAAGAGAGTACAGTCAGGAGCAATGGAATAGGAGAATAGGTTGGACTGTTAATTGGTTTGAAAACAGAAACAGGTCATTAACTAGGGCTTTCAGAGAGGTTACAAATGATGCATCCCACAGACCACAGTGTGAGTGTAGACTATTCCACACCCTGCAGTTCAAAGTGTAACATATACTCAGTGGCCACTTTATTAGGTACACCTGCTCATTAATGCAAATGTCTAATCATGTGGCATAACTCAATGCATAAAAACATGCTGACATGATCAAGAGGCTCAGCTGTTGTTCAGACCAAACGTCAGAATGGGGAAGAAATGTGATCTAAGAGAATTTGATTGTGGATTGGTTGCTGGGGCTAGATGGGATGGTTTGAGTATCTCAGGAACTGCTGACCTCCTGGGATTTTCACACACAACGGTCTCTAGAGTTTACCAAGAATGGTGTGATAAACAAGAAAACATCAAATGAACAGCAGTTCTGTGGGTGAAAATGCCCTGTTAATGAGCGAGGTCAGAGTAGTGGTCTGATTTGTTTAAGCTGAGAGGAAGGCGACAGTAACTTAAATAACCACACATTACAACTGTGGTGTACAGAAAAGCATCTCTGACCTTGCAACATGTTGAAATGGATGGGCTACAGCAGCAGAAGACAACATATACTCAGTGGCTACTTTGTTAGGTACAGGAGGAAAACGGTTGATCTGTGAGCTGACATTGGTAATTGGAAAAATGCTGATATTAATCATCTCTAGACACTTAGGAAATAATAATATGATGGAGCAGAATCAACATGGACTAATGAAAGGGAAATCATGTTTGATGCATTAATTTGTTATTTAAGAATGTAGCTGGATGAGGAGAGGACTGTGGATATTAAAATTTCATATAAGATCCTACACAAGAAATAGAATAAGGTTAGAGTTCAAAGAATTGGGGTAAAATACTAGATTGGATTTGGGCTAATAAAGCCAACACACAGGTGCAGCAGGCAATTGGGAAGCCAGGTCTTTATTGTAAGAAAATTTGAGTACAAGAGTAAAGATATTTTACTACATTTACATATGCTTTGGCATGTACCAGTTTGGTCTCCTTCACTGACAAAGGCTATAGTAGTGAAGTCCATTCAAAGCAGAGATTGGTAGATTTCTGGACATTAGAGGAACCTAGGAGTATGTAGAGAAGGCAGTGCTTGAGATAGCAGATGAGCAATGATTTTCATGAAAGGCAGAGCAGACTAGAGAAGCTGAAGGGCTGTCTTCTGCTTCTACTCTGATGTTCAAAGATCAGTGTGTAGCAGAATAGATCACAAGCAGTCTAGAAAGTCAGATGAGCTGGATTCTTTTTACATGTCAATGATTTTGATGATAGAATTGATGGCATTGTTGCAAAGTTTGCAGACGATATGAAGATAGGAGGAAGGGCAGGTAGTGTTGAGTAAAGAGAGAGATGACAGAAGGACTTAGATTAGGAGAAAGGGCAAAGAAATGGCAGATGGAATACAGTGTTGGGGACTGTATGGTCATGCACTTTGGTAGAAGAAATGAAAGGGTTGATTATTTTCTAAATGGAGACAAAATACAAAAATCTGAAGCACAAAGGGATCTAGGAGTCTTTGTGTAGGATTCACTAAAGGTTAATTTGCAGGTTGAGTCAGTGGCGAGGAAGGCAAATGCAATGTTAGCATTCATTTCAAGAGGACTAGAATATAAAAGGATGTAATGTTGAGACTTTATAAAGCACTGGTTAGGCCTCACTTGGAGTACTGTGAGCAGTTTTGGGCCCCTTATCTTAGAAAGGATGTGTTGAAACTGGAGAGGGTTCAAAGGAGGTTCATGAAAATGATTCCAGGACTAAAAGGCTTGTCATACGAAGACCATTTGATGGCCCTGGCCCTGTATTAATTGGAATTCAGAAGAATGAGGGGTGACCTGATTGAAACCTATTGAATGGTGAAAGACCTTGATAGAGTGGATGTGGAAAGGATGCTTCCTATGGCGGGAGTGTCAAAGACCAGGGGACACAGCCTCAGAATAGAGGGGCGTACTTTTAGAACAGAGATGAGGAGGAATTTCTTTAGCCAGAGAGTAGCGAGTCTGTGGAATTCATTGCCACAGGCAGCCATGGAGACTTTTTGTATATTTAAGGGAGAGATTGATAGACTCTTGATTGGTCAGGGCATTGGGTGTGGGGAGGGAAAGGGGGAAGGCAGGAGATTGAGGCTGAGAGGAAAAATGCATCAGTCAGAATGAACTGGCAGAGAAGACTCGATGGGCTAAATGACCTAATTCTACCCCTATATTTTATGGTCTTATAGAAAGTGTTCTTCACTTAGATCTTTGCTCACCCACATCTTGTTTGAATTTCCCCTTGCAACAATTATTTTGGAGCATTGTGGGGAGAATTAGACCACCCAGACAAATTCAGGGGGAACTAACACTGAGAATTTTCTAGGACAAATAATTTCTATTAACGCAGAGCTGGGTTGAGACCACTGTAAGGAAGCCTCTTCCTGCTTTTTCATCTTTGCCCTTCCCCACACCAACCTATTGAACCAACTTCACCCCTATCCCAGACTCATTCCTAATTTTCTGAAGCCAAGCCCCCACCCTGCATAACACCAAGCACCCACCCCATAATATTGTAATCCCCAACCCTCTGTTCCCGAGGTCCTGACTCCCTGAAGGACTTGTAGATGAGGGCACCTTTTTTTTTAGGTTTCTTCTTTGCATACTAGTGCAACCATCGATCTTCTCATTTCCTGCATTCTCTTGCTCAACAATTCTTTTGAAAACATCAATGTCGTTGTCATCATCCTCCTGGAGCTTCTCAGCAAGCAGCATTGTTCAAAAAAAGTATTCTTTTTGTTTTCCACATGACTTTCAAGAGACTTTTGCAATGTGAAACAATATCAAACAAATTTCAAAAATCCAGAAATGAAAACAGTCAGCTGTCCATCTTCTATGTCAATGATTTGAGGGGCTGCAAGCCCGTTGACGATACAGAACCAGGTAGCTGTAAGGTTTGCAATGAGAATGCAGTGAAGATTCAGGGGCCCATAGACAGGCACATGGAATATGATGTGGAAAATGGGAGTTCATTATTTTTATTTATTATTTAGTGATACAGCATGGAACAAGCCCTTCCGGCCCTTCGAGTCATGCTGCCCAGTAACCGCCGACAACTCCGACTTAACCCCTAATCTAATCATGGGACAATTTTTCCAATGACCAAGTAACCTACCCAGTATATCTTTGAACTATGGGAGGAAACCAAAGGACCCGGAGAAAACCCATACATTCCATGGGAAGATGTACAAATTCTTTACAGAGGACGCTAGGATTGAACTCTGAACTCCGACGCCCCGAGATCCAATAGCGTCGTGCTATTTGCTACGCTAGCTTTTGGCTGAGAAATATCAGCTATTTTTTAGATGGTAAGAAATTGGATAGTGTGTTTAGAGCTATCTGAATGTCATAAATAACTGAAGATTTATATGCAGGATTGCAAGCAGTTTAAGAAAATAAACAGTACATTTTCCTCTAATACAAGAGGATTTGAATATAAGAATGGAGGTTTCCATTATGCAAGGCCCTGGTAAGATTGCATATGGAATATTGTGTTCAAGTCTGGTTTTCCCATGTAAGGAAGGATTGAACAAGTACAATAAGAGCTCACCAGATTGCTTCCTATGATGTCAGCTTTGTCATATGAGGAGATAGTAACAATTTTAGGCCAATTTCTCTTAAATCAACAAAAAATAACAGATCATCTTGGTGAAGCATAAGAAAATTCTGCAGTTTGCCAAGGTCAGAATCAGGTTTATCATCACCGGCACGTGACATGAAGTTTGTTAACTTAGCAGCAGCAGTTCAATGCAATACATAATCTAGCAGAGAAAGAAAAATATAATAATAATAATAATAAATAAAATAAAAACTAATAATAAAGTAAATCGATTAAATATATCAAATTGATTTTTTAAAATGTGCAAAAACAGAAATACTGTATATTTAAAAAAATGTGGGGTAGTGTCCAAAGATTCAATTTCCATTTGGGAATCTGATTGCAGAGGGGAAGAAGCTGCTCCTGAATGCTGAGCGTATGCCTTCAGGCTTCTGTACCTCCTACCTGATGGCAACAGTGAGAAAAGGGCATGCCCTGGGTGCTGGAGGTCCTTAATAATGGACACTGCCTTTCTGAGACACTGCTCCCTAAAGATGTCCTGGGTACTTTGTAGGCTAGTAACCAAGATGGAGCGGACTAAATTTACAACTTTCTGCAGCTTCTTTCAGTCCTGTGCAGTAGCCCCTTCATACCAGACAGTGATGCACTCTGTCAGAACGCTCTCTATGGTACAACTACACAAGTTTTTGAATGTATTTGTTGACATGTCAAATCTCTTCAAACTCCTAATAAAGTATAGCCACTGTCTTGCTTTCTTTATAACTACATTGATATGTTGGGACCAGGTTAGATCCTCAGAGATCTTGACACCCAGGAACTTGAAACTGCTCACTCTCTCCACTTCTGATCTTTTACGAGGATTGGTATGTGTTCCTTCGTCTTACCCTTCTGGAAGTCCACAATCAGCTCTTTCGTCTTACTGACGTTGAATGCCAGGTTGTTTCACTAGTTGGCATATCTCACTCCTGTACACCCTCTCATCATCATCTGAGATTCTACCAACAACGGTTGTATCATCAGCAAATTTATAGATGGCATTTGAGCTATGCCTATCCACATAGTCAAGTGTATATAGAGAGTAGAGCAGTGGGCTAAGCACATACCCCTGAGGTGTGCCAGTGTTGATCGTCAGTGAGGTAGGTTTGGAATTGATGGATCTCCTGACTGATATATCAAGAATCAGAGCTCACTCTTAAGATAGAAAGGGGAAATTTGCAAGGATGTTGTCTAGATATGAGAATAGGTTGAATGAACTTGGCCTTTTCCCCTTGGAGCGACAGAGGATGAGAGGTGACCTGATAGAGTTGTAGAAGATGATGAGAGGCATTGATCGTGTGGATTGATTGTGCTGCAGGCTTTCTATGTTTCTATAAGAGATTCGACATTCAGGACTGAGATGAGGAGAAATTCCTTCCCTCAGAAGCTAGAAAATCTATGGAAATCTCTAGAAGGAAAGGCCTCTGAAGAGTCAACCACTTCATGTAACTATCACAGAGATTATATATTTTGGGATATTAAAGGAATCAAGAAGTACTGAGTCACCAAGGTAAAAGATCAATCATGATCTTAGTGAATTGTGGAGCAGATGAGAGGGGCTGAATGCCCTAACTCCTCTGCTTCTATTTCATTTACTTTTATGTCCATTAAATAGTAATTAATTTATTTTAACAGAGATGAGGGGAGGGGCTCCATCCTACTGTAGACAATATTTAAACAGGATTTGAATGAGATATTGACACGAACACTGACGCACAATGATTCACAATTTCAATCTGCTCATATAATACAGGTTCCAACAAAATTACATCAAAACTCAAAAGTTCAAAGTAAATTTATTATCAAAGTACACAAAAGATGAAGTAATAAATAAGCAATAAATATTGAGAACATGCAGGTTCAACTCATCGAAAGTGTACATGAACATAGTTCTCAAACAACAAACTTCATTTTCATATTTAATGATTTTGCAACTGATGCACTAGGAGACAGTGATGCAGTTGGTAGAACTGCTGCCTCACAGTGTCAGAAACATGGGCTCAATCTTCACTAACCTCGGGTGATGACTGCATGAAGATTGCACCTTCAGTCTATGCATGGGTTTCATGCAGTTGTTGTTACCTCTCCCATCTCAAAGATGTGCACGGCGGCACATTAATTGATCATTGTAAGTTGCCCCTCGCACGTAGGTGAATGGAAAGATCTAAGGGAGGTTGTTGAGAATGAGGAATATAAAATGGGTCGAATGCAACATTGGTGTTGATGGTGGTTGATGGTTATGCAGCACTTGGTGAGTGGGAGGGTCTGTTTCATTGCTTATCTGTGACTCAATTTCATGAAATGGGATCCATTGGAAGTCAACAAGGGCTGGGCATGGAGAATGCAACAGCATCAACAGTTTTAGCATTCACTTAAAACAAATGTACGTTTTGGAGAAGCTAGGAAGCCCTGGGGGGGGGGGGGGGAGTGAGTTATTAAGATGCAGATGATGTAAGCAGAGTTGTCATAGGAGCAAAGATGACAATATTGTAAAGATAACACAGAGTTTTAATTACCTCCGTAGATGCTGTCTGATTTGAGTTCCTCCACCTTTTTGTGTGTGTTGCTCAGTATTTCCAGCATCTGCAGAATCTCTTGTGGCTAAAATGTAAAGGTACACTGCTGGTGAGAGACTGCTGGTTGAGGTATACAAATGTGTTCAACATAACAGCATAATATCCAGGAGGAAGATGGGGGTTCAGAAAATGTTTCTAATAGGAAGCAATCATGGTGGTTTTGACTTTGGCAATGTTGTGCCACAATTTCCTCAGGCACAATTTGACACCAAAAGGGTGACTTGTGTGTCTGAATAACTCACTTCTAAAAGCAAAGAAAGTAATGAAGAGTCAAAGTTGGAATGCAGACTACATGTTTTTTGTACTTTTAATAAATTGCTTGCAAGTTAATTTTATTAAATTGTCAGGGAATATGTACACTGAAATTAATGGACATGATTAAATATTGCGTGTCAAAAAAGTGTCCTACACTTCTGCAGATATTTCTGCCCTCACTTGCAGAAAAGCACAAGCTTCAGTCAAATTAACAACTATGATAGTGTGACATTCTAGTTATTAGCATTTTTTCTAAGAAAATCTGCAAACATTTTTTGTTAATAGAGTAGTAACAGTTTTCCGGTAAAATAGACATTGATCCTGAAGCAGGCTGAACAGTTAAACTTTGTATGGTCATACACTACTGTGCTAAAGGCGTAGGCACATATACATATAGCTAGAGTGCCCAAGACTTCTGCACAGTACTGTTATTTGTCAATGTGGAGCGGAGAATGAGTCTGTAAATCTGATGGGGGAGCAAAGGATGTTGGGAATGGCAAGGGTGGAGCGTGGACAGTATGTGGGACAGGTAGCAGAGAAGGAGTGCCATGGTCAGGCTGGTGGTGGTGTGCATGCAGACACACCAAGTTCAACACCAGGCAAGGTTGTTTGATTCCAAACAATAGGTTTATTGATCTTTACAGAAATGTCTTTCTGCACTCCCTGCCACCTTTCCACCCTCAGTCCACGATACACATATCAGAATCAGTTTTATCATCACTCACACATCTCATGATTATTTTTGTGGCAATACAGTGCAATACATAAAATTACTGCAGTAATATGCAAAAGTCTTAGGCACCCTAGCTACAGTATATATATATATCTGCCTAAGACTTTAGCACAGCATTGTACACATTTTTTTCCTGAATGGAATTAAAAATTAATGTTGAGAACTTGTTCTGGGAAAAAAGTGAGATGCAAAATGTGACTGAGCAAAACTGATCCAACATCATGTGATGCATCATTGCAATGTGTGGAATTGTTTGTCATTAGTCATCCACATAATTTATGAAAAAATAACAGCATGATTGCAAAATAATTTGATTTTATTCAAATTTTAATTTTTTTTTTTACTAAGTACCTCAGATTTCTGTAGAATATCAACACTTCCTCTGCCCTTGCTTTTAATATATATTAACAGACTAAAATTATTTGGTCCAATATTGGCCACAGTACTTGTGCTCTAAATATGCCTCTCCCCATTAAATTTCACCTATTGTACATCTTTCCCCTCTGTACTCATCCAGCTCATCTTACAATGTGATAGCAATGAGTTTGTTGACCATGAAGTTCTAAACTCAAATGAAGACTTTAAGCTCTATTGGATATAAAAAGTCATGAGTACCCTCACTAAAGGGAGATTATACTGTAACTACCCAATATTCAAAGACTTGTTCACTTCCTGATTTATTCTTCATGGTGAGTTTAGCTGTCAACACCTACGATTCAAGCAGTGGGTCCCTCCTCCCTACTGAGAAGGTATTTTCATTTAACAAAGTAGTTTAAATACAGTTCTTTTATTTTCAGTGACACACATTTAAATCTAAACACAATTCTTAAAACATTTAAAACTCAGAAGATTTCTATCTTATAAAAGATTTCCAAATGTCAAATAGTTTCTAAATCACAGCTACAATTTCTATAAGCTAAAAAAGACATACCCACCATCTACAGTCACCTATTGCAGAAATTGAAAACCGAGGAGTGGATTCTAGTTTGCCCAGGGTTTCTATCATGCTTCTTGATGTTCCTGGACCGTCCCTAAAATGCCTGAACTGCTCTCTAAATTTATACTATTTCTTTGCCACATGAAATTCTTTGATCCCTTTAACACAGTCTAAAAGCCTCTGAAGACAGAGATCCCAGGTATCCACAAATTAATGCTGTAACGATGCCTCCCTGAGTACACAAATCTTCCAACTATTAATACATCGGCTATCAATATGCTGAATGATAATATCACTATAGTCTGCAAGCTTCCTTGAACTAAACAACTTTGCCAGTGTTGTCTAGTTTAAAGCAAGCCAAATTAAATAACATTGTCTTATACTGCACCTCTTCAGCAATAAGCCCAGGTGCTGTGAGCCAGCAAGTCTGATATACAGACAGTGCTCGTTTGTAAAGCTGTGCTTTTAGCTTCAAGCTGGTTTCTGCTTATGCTAAGAGCTGAAGACTGGCTCCCATTTACAACCAAAATCTAAACAGGAAATATTGGCTGGAAGTTGAACTTATTCAAAAACATGTTGATCTTGAGATGCTCACAACTACTAGTGTTTAGAAAGCTGATCTTGGCAAAAAAAAAAGCCCCCTTTGGCCCTGGAAGTGAACATCCATCAACAACAAAGATTTCAGAGTTGCCCCTTTCAACTGCTCCTTGTGGCAGAAATTTCACATTCCAAACCATTTTCTACAGAAATTGTTCTTGAATTCATTATTGGATTTTAGTTACTATATAGTATTTATGGGTCCAGGTTTCAGAGTCCCTCATCTGAACACATTTTCTCCATATTTATTCAGTTTAGAAATCTTCATAACCTTAATGTCTTTATATGAGGTCACTGCTCATTTAAAGTTTTCTGATAATCTATCAGTTTAGATTCATCATTTTTGATTTTTCTCCCCCCCCACAAATTTTTTTTGTAATAAAAAAATCAGAGACTGCAGCTTCTTACTACTGCTTTGTCATTTAAGTAGTTAAAAATCTACATCCCTGCATTTTGTGCCTGGTTTGGCCATGCAGGTTCCTTATCTTCAAATATGTATATCCAATTTTATGGATAAATTTTAAACTTACAAGAAAGAACAGACTTCCTCTATATTCTTGGTATTACCACCCTTAACATTCTATTAGTTTATTTTTAACCTCTTTTCCAAAGAGAACAGTCTTAAATATGCTAAGCTCTTCTCACAAAACAATCAAATATATTTTGCCTGACCTCCAATGAAACAAGGTGTTTGTTAAAGACAAAGCTGAACTCCAAAAATTCTGTCAAGAGACGAATCCCACTGGAATGGATCCTCCCTTCAACAGCTAGAAAGAGGAGCTAGCTCTTGGTGTAAGCAGACGTTGAATGTTGTGATGATCTCAAAGCAACTGGTAAAAATACCAAGCTATCACCACAAAATCCTCAAAATTCACTGCAAGGACAAGCAAAGAAACATCAGACCCCTCCCAGACAATACTGACCTTTGCACATCCTAACATTGATTGTGAAAGCTGTCATTTCCTGCATAGTTTTAATCTTTTGTTCAAACAGATACAAAAGACCAATGTACCATTGTCTGTGTGTTACAGGAGCATCAAAGCAGATAATTCTCATTTTTTTCCATAACATGCTTTAAATAAATTTGATAAATTATGCCAAATAATGTGTATATTCTTGCCCATAAACATAACCAGGAGTTCAGATGGTTAACATTAAACCACAAAATCTAAATAACTTCAAAACAGATTGAATTAAATTTATCTAGTTCAACTTTGGAAATAAATATGACTAACTGCTCAATTCAACAGGGAGTAAGAGGGCCAGGGGACCAAGGAGTAAGGGGTTTTCCATTTAATTTACAGAATGGAAAAAGGGAACAAGCACTGGCAGAAAATACATGGCACAAAAGCCAAAAGAGGAAGAGGAAAATGTGACAGAGCAGAGTAGAAAGAAAGGGAGGGAGTAAGAAACGGAAGGGTGAGGGAACGACGTTGACAGAAAGAGCACAAAAGAGTCAATAAGTAGAAAGAGGGTTCAGGCAGAAAGGAAAGACTGACCATCCACCAAACCTTTGTCATTTATTAATTTCATCCAAGGGAGCTGAAACTACACATTTGCACAAGTACTTTGAGGTGATTAAAGCAGTCCAAATAGCAGAAATCTGATCATGTTTTACTATTCATCAAGAACTAAAAAGTAACACTTATGTTGACCAGACACTCAAGCATTTCTGAATTTAAATAAGGCTCTCAAACTTTATTGGCACATTTTTAAAAAATCATATAGTTTGACAATATTCTGTTCTTAAGAAAATAGAAAAGACTATTGAGCCAGTGTTTAGTAAATTTAGTCAATGTCTGATTCTAATGAAAATCATAAGGTATATAATGCAAAAAATACTGACATACAAAAACATGTACAAAAGTTATTATATGGCTGTTAAACCCTGCTACAGTTGGAAGACTGCAAACAGCAACTAATGCTACACTGCTTTGTAGCATGAACTGTAATAAACCTAGGGAAGTATTGGGGCATTCAAAGTTTAGTTGCACTTGAATCTGTGCCCTAAAATACTCCAGCTCTGCAAAAGTTTGCTTTCAGAATTATTTTTGGTGAACCTGTGCAAATCTCAGACTTTAACTGTTGTAATTAATTATGTTTATAAGCAATGGAATGTCTGTAAATGGGAAGGAATGACTTGCATTATGTTGCAAACTAAAGCAATATACTGTACAAAGTGTTAGGTTTTATAAACTTTTATTTTGTATGTTCTTGATTTTTCTTAGTTACTTTAACAGTTTAGCACTTAGCAATTTCTCATCCAAATTGGCCTAAACTCAGACTGGAAAATAACAATTTCATGAATAGATTTAAGTTGTATTAACTGAAAATTTTATAAGATGTTAAAAAGAATCCAGCTACTGAATGATATGTTAATCATCAGTAATCAAATTCCTTAGAAATTAATTGCAAAAAGAAATGAAACCTTATCAAATTTAAACAAGAAAGTGCTTACACCCTTTTGGAATGAATATTAAAATGCAATGGACAGTCTGCTGTAAGGATGAAATTTTAAGTATTTTGTCTATTTACAAGGATTAGTTTGCAAAATGTAGTTTAAAACAGCAAAGTTTAGTAAATCTTTACAGTTAATTTTGCAGATGAATACAGTACATTACTATACATGCAATGTACATTTTATATTCCCACAAACTGATGTAGTTTACATGTTTGAACAAAGGCGTATGCATTTAAAAGTGATTTAAATATATATATTTGTATTAAAAAGAGCTGGAAATCTAGAAGATGAACTAGTTTAACAGCGCCGGTGAGTGAGTTTGCAATGTAGCAGCAGGCAGTCTACATCAAGACAAAGCGTTGCATTCATTTTGTATTTGCCATTTCTCAAAATTAAGTGAATGAGGAGTTTGTGACTGTAGAATCAACTATAATAAAATTATTTCACATCAACTCAGAATTTACATTGTCCATAAATTGCAGGAATTCAGGGAAAGGGCTGCACATGGTAGGCAGCTTGCATCCTCACTCCCATGCACATGATGCGTGATGCAGACCAACAGCTAATGCTCCATTTTATATTCCAGGTACTTCTGTTTGCGCACACAGCGTGGACACGATTGGACAGCAGCCTTGCAAGCCTTATGGAAGACAGTCCTGCACTTTTTGCACCTGAGTAGGAAACGGAAGCAGAAACTTAAATAATTTATGTTGTTAATTTGTCACAGAAATGAAGTGCAATTATTGTCCTCATTAATTCTGGAAGATCAATGGTTTTGTTAAGTATAATTGCAGAATGAAGGGAGAGATAAGATTTTTGAAGAGAGACAACAGAAAATTTGCCTGTAAACACTGAAATTTAATTCAATTATTTAGGATTTTGGTAAATAAATGTTTGCTTTTACCAAGAAAACTGCAAGTCTATACAGTTTTCTGCTCAGAAGGCCACAGATGCCCAGTTGTTGACCACTGTTAGATTAGACTGCTTGTTATTTACTGTGCATTTTAACAGTTTACGCCTGCTTGTATTTTACATTACTACTTATGTACATGTAATTGCTTAGCATATTTCTTAGTGGTCACTGCATGTATATGCAATTGTTCATTGTGTTCCCATAGTGGGTACAGTTCTTTGCATGATTCTAGAAGCTTCTATTGATATCACATTATTTGAACAGAGGCAATCTGATTGGTTAACTCTTAACCACAAATTTGAATGGAATGTTTCTGACCCAAGGTATAAAAAAAAGAGCTGAACACACAAACTTGCCATATTTTAGTCTTTATTCTTTCCCTTCCCTTTTTGTTCTTAGACTCATGTACTGTCTGTTTCCAGTTCTCTTTATTCTATTAGCGCTCAACAAAGCAATCATGAAACGAGTTTTATGCCTCATTCTTGACTTCCGAAAGAAACTTGGAACAAAAATATCACAATCCAACAATCTGCCATAGTCAGCAGCAGGATAGTCACAGAGACTTATGGACTTGGAAGAATCCCAGACAAAGTGGAAATTTACAGCGCCTAAATTAAAAAGGAGGCAAGAGCTGCTCCTGATCACAAATTGTCTGGGAGAAAACCTAGTTCTGGCTTCAATACATCATCTGATGAAACCAGGAGTGAGGAAACTACTACACATTATTATTTTGAAGAAACAGATCTGTAAAAATCAAAGACGAGCACTGAAATTAATATTGGGCTCAGCCATACAAGCTGGTAGAGTGCAGAAGAAAAACTTCGATTGCAGAATAATCTATTGAAGCTTTGGTTGCACAATCTATTAATATTTCAGATTGTGGTCAAAGTAATCAAAAGTATATACAAATTAAGTGTTACACAAGATTGAATTCAGACAATGGCCACTGTTTAACTGAGCGCTGACTTGAATAAAACATCAAGTTGATAAAATTAATGACAAAATATGGATGAAAAATACTAGCAATGTTAAATTTACTAAGAAGGCATATGATAAGATTCAGAGAATGCCTGAGGAAAAGGAAAAACCTGGAATGTGCGAGTTAAAGATAAGGAAACACAGTTGACTTGAGAATCAAATTTGTGAGTTAACTGAGAGAATTAAAAAATTAACAGGGAAAGTAAAGTCATTTACTAGTCAATTAGGAAAGAAATGTGAAGTGTACAATAAACTCAAAGTACATTATATGGAGCTTCAAAGCAACCTGAAGCAATGTTGGGAAAGTCCTGCAGGGATCTCAAGTGAATGTTCTGCCAGTGATGCTTCTAGTTACACCTATCCTTGGGAAACACCCCTCTACAATGGACCATCCTCCAAAGAACGATAGGACGGACATGACATGAACTACACAGCAGCCTTTAGCAGCTCAACTGAGGATGGTAGTGATGAAACAAGATTGGCAGCTCTGTCAAAGCTTACTCCAATAAAGGCCGAGGGAGCAAAGACATGCAGGACTGAACATGCAACTATTGCTAATCAACATATTGACAAGCTAACATAAATTACTGTTCAATCAGTCAACAACCTGCTGAAAGGCAGAAAGTGCTCAAATGATCTGGTGACACAATGTAAACAACTGAAAGCGTTCCAAACTTTAAAGCTGACATTGTGTACTGCACCTGCATTAAGAATCCTTGGTACAGGTAAACAGTTATGTCAATATGAAAGGCATGATCGCAGTGTTAACTCAAGAATAGGAGCCCAACAGCATCCTGTTGGTTATTACTCTACCGAAGTTCTTATTCTGTACACTGATGGCTCCTCAACGATTGAGAGAGGAATGACTGGACGGACTGCTGTCTCTGGAATTGTAGTGTTAGAAACATAGAAAACCTACAGCAAAATACAGGCCCTTCAGCCCACAAAGCTGTGCCAAAAATGTCCTTACCTTAGAAAATACCTGTCCAGGAGTCTCTTAAAAGACCCTATCGCATCCGCCTCCACCACCGTTGCCAGGAGCCCACTCTACACACTCACCACTCTCTGCGTAAAAAGCTTACCCCTGACATCTCCTCTGTACCTCCTTCCAAGGACCTTAAAACTCTTGTGCTAGCCATTCCAGTCCTGGGAAAAAGCCTCTGATTATCCACACGATTTATGCCTCTCATCATCTTACACACCTCTATCAGATCACTTCTCGTCCTCTGTCGGTCCAAGGAGAAAAGGCCGAGTTCACTCAACCTATTCTCATAAGGCATGCTCCCCAATCCAGGCAACATCTTTGTAAATCTCCTCTGCACCCTTTCTATAGTTTCCACACCCTTCCTGTAGTGAGGTGACCAGAACTGAGCACAGTACTCCAAGTGGGGTCTGACCAGGGTCCTATATAGCTGCAACATTACCTCTTGGTTCCTAAACTCAATCCCACAATTCACGAAGGTCAATGCACCATATGCTTTCTTAACCACAGCTGCAGCTTTGAGTGTCCTTTTGTACTCAAGAAGCACTGTTCCTGGTATCCATGTGCAACAGGCAGAACTGAAAGCTCCAATTAAAGCCTGTAAGCTGGCAGAAGGAAGATCAGCTAATATCTACACTGAATCCCGATATGCTTTTGGAATTGTTCATGATTTTGGAAGCTTATGGAGACAAAGTGGGTTTCTTACAGCTGTAGGAATCCAAATCAAGAATCACCAACTAGTACAGGGACTTATGAATGTCACACAACTGCCGTCAGAAACTTCCGTATTAAAATGTAAAAGCCACTCCAAAATGACCACAATGGAAAGCCATGGAAATGCATTTGCAGTTGAAATTGTGAATAAGGCAGCATGGGAAGAAATACCAATAAAAGTACTGAGAACATGCGCAGTGAACCCAGCAACTGAATTTATGGAATCAGAATCCAGTTTATTATCACCGGCATGAGTCACGAAATTTGTTAATTTAGCAGCAGCAGTTCGATGCAACAAATAATATAGGGAAAAAAATCAATTACAGTATATGTATATTGAATAGATTAAAAATCATGCAAAGATCAGAAATAATAGATAGTAAAAAAGTCAGGTAGTGTTCAAGGGTTCAATGTCCATTTAGCAATCGGATGGCAAAGGGGACGAAGCTGTTCCTGAATCGCTAAGTGTGTGCCTTTAGGCTTCTGTACCTCCTCCCAGATGGTAACAGTGAGAAATGTGCATGCCCTGGGTGCTGGAGGTCCTTGACAATGGAAGCTGTCTTTCTCAGACAGTTCCTTGAAGATGCCCTGGGTGCTTTGTAGGCTAGTACCCAAGATGGGACCGACTAAATTTACAACCCGCTGCAGCTTCTTTCGGTCCTGTGCAGTAGCCTCCCCCCACTATACCAGACAGTGATGCAGCCTGTCAAAATGCTCTCCATGGTACATCTACAGAAGTTTGAGTATTTATTGACATACCAAATCTCTTCAAACTCCTAATGAAGTACAGTTGCTGTCTTGACTTCTTTATAACTGCATCGACATGTTTGTACCAGGTTAGGTCCTCAGAGATTTTGACACGCAGGAACTTGAAACTGCTCACTCTCTCTCCACTTCTGACCCCTCTGAGAATTAGTATGGAGTCACCAGGAGACACTCATGGAGTGAGTACTGTTTCAGATTCGCTCCATAACCTTTACTTTTTTTAACCTATGATCACCCTTATTTAACTTACTTTTACCTACACCAAAAGATTCTTGCTACTTTTTTGGACTGATCTTTAAGTGTACTGTGAATTTTGAAGAAATGAGTACAGAAATAGCTTTAAGATCTAAAGGGCGAGACCCTGGGAAAGATCCTAACAGCAACTGAAAGAAAAAAAAGACCGATCCTAAGCGTACTGAATTGACTTATGATATGTTATTGGAGCTCTTAAATGAAAAATTTGAAGAACAACGACAAACTTTCAAACAAGATCTAAAGGCTTTCCAGGATTCTATGGATAAGACTGATTTAGTAGTTAATCGCAACTTTGCAAGAGGACGCTCGGAAGCAAGACTTGATAATCAAAAAACTGGAGCAGAAATTATCTTCAACGATTAAACAGGTGGAAACACTTAAAGCCAAGAGTGTCGACTTTGAAAATCGGTCCAGAAGACATAACTTGCGCATACTTGGTCTTCCGGAAGGTATCGAACAAGGGGACCCCTCGAAGTATTTTGCTCAACTTTTAAAGGATGCGTTCCCTTCTGTATTCCCAGACAGTCCTCCGTTACTTGATCGCGCCCACAGAATTATGCACCGATCATCAAGTTCTTCATCTAAACCACCTGTTGTAATTGTTCAATTTCATTATGTGCATGTCAAAGAGCAACTTATTTGTGTGGCTTGGCGTTTAGGGATGGTTAAATTTAAGGATTTCCAATTCCGATTAGTGGAGGATTTTAGCCCAGAAGTAATGAAGGCAAGGCTCCTTTTTAAACCTCTGATGTCCGAATGTTATGAGAAAAATCTAAAACCAGCGCTTTTATACCCTGCGAAACTTAGAATCTCACCTCCGAATGCACCACGGCTTGTTTTTCTCTCCACATCTGAAGCTCGAAGCTTTCTGGATGAGAATTATCCTACTGCTTTGGACTCTCGTTTCTAATAAATGAGTGATTTTGATCGTTACAAGATGGTTTTTGTTTCCAAAACAAGATTTTGTTTCTGGCTATTGGTGTAGGTTTATTCTACATTTTATATTCCAATTAGTTTTTTTTTCGACGTACTAATCTTTTTAATTTACTTACTTTAACCATTGTACTTTATTTTTGGTTATTATTATTAATCCTTTGAAGGTGAATTTTTTAACGGTTTGATATATATCCTTTTCATTTTTTGTGTGACTAAGATGGCGGTTTCTCCTCTAAAATATTTGTTTTTTTTATTTCGCCATTTTTTTTCTCTCGTCTTCTTCCTATAATGCATTTCTTATCACATTAACTTTTTTTGTTTGGGTTTTAACCCGATTTATAAGTTACTAGTGCTTATATTCTTTTTGTTTTTTTTAAATTAGCAATTATATTAAGTTTGTTTCAGTATAGTGTTAATTACTTTTTTGGAGTTTGGGTGGATCTCTTTTTTCCCTCATTTATATATTTGGAGTTGCCTTCTGGTGATACGGGGGCAGATTTAGTATCATTCCTTTTTTTTCCCCCTGGCCTTTTCCAGGCTCAGGAAGGGTTTTTTTTTTCGTGGGTGGGGGGGGGGGGGGGTGGTGAAGGATTCTTTCCTAACTCTATTTCTCTTTTTACTAGTTGTTTTTTTTTAAAAAAAAGTTTTTTCATTTGGGCTGATTTTAAACCACTAAAATGTCCACGGTGTCGTCACTTTCGGGTCCGCCCCTTATTTTTGTTCCTCTTCCGGATGCATGAGTTCATAATTTGGTTAACTCTATATACCAAAGGGTTGATTTTAGAAATATGGCTCAGACCATTAATTTTGTCTCTTGGAATACTAATGGCTTAAACCATCCGATTAAATGGAAAAAGATTTTCAAAGTATTCCAAAGACTGAATGCACATATTATTTTTGTACAAGAAACTCATGTGAAGAAAGAGGACAATCAACATTTTTTTTTAAGGTTTTGGAGGGATCAACAGTACCATTTGAATTCGAATGCCAAAGTAAAAGGAGTTTCAATTTTTATTGACTCCTCTATTACATTTGTCCAACACGATATTATTTCAGATCCGAATGGCAGATTTTTGTTAACTACTGGGTTACTTTTTAACAAAAAGGTTGCTATGGTTAATGTTTATGCTCCAAATGTGGATTATCCCGATTTTTTAAAGTACTTATTTACTTCTCTACCTAATCGAAATGAATATATGTTAATAATGGGTGGTGACTTTAATTGTTGTTTAAATCCTTTGCTGGACAGATCTATATCTACTCAGACTTTACCTAATAAGTCGGCCACTTACATTAATTCTAATTTTCAATATTTGGAGATTTCGGCATTCTAAGGACAGAGTTTTCATTTTTCTCACATGTTTATCATTTTTACTCGAGAAGTGACTATTTTTTCACTGACTCTCGTTTTATTCCATCTGTAATTGGTTGTAATTATGACATTATAGCCATCTCTGATCATGCTCCATTGAAACTTTCTATTAAATTAATGGATACAGCTTCTAGTATTAGGCAATGGCGATTTGATTCTACCTTACTGCAAGATCCGGATTTCATTGAATTTATGAAGGAACAGATCGATTTCTTCTTTTCAACTAATTCCACGGAACACTTTGAGACACTTTTAAAGCATATATACGTGGACAGATTATCTCCTATTCCGTTGGTTTGAGAAAACGTATTAAGGAGGAAACTCTTTTATTGGTTGATAAAATTAAAGAAATTGACAAGAAATATTCGACTGCTCCTAGTAAGGAGCTTTACAAAGGGTTGAACTTCAAATGGAACACAGTTTATTACTTACATCTTCGATTGAAAATCAATTAATGAAAACCAGATCTGATTTTTATATACATAGTGATAAATCGGGTAAACTTAGCTAATCAATTGAAGAATGCTTTGGTTAAACGTCAAATTATTAAGATTCGTCAACAGAATGATGAATTGACAGTTAACCATGATGAGATAAACAAATCTTTTCAAGATTTTTATACCTCCCTGTATCATTCTGAATTCCCTCATGATAATACCATGCATGATTTTCTTGGGAAATTGAATTTTCCAAAATTATCATCAGATGATCTTTCAATATTAGAAACTCCTATTATGGATGCAGAAATTAAAGGGGTTATTTCCTCTATGAATTCTGGGAAAGCACCAGGTCCAGATGGGTATACAGTGGAATTTTTTTTTAAACCTCTACTTTCTCCTTGGTTATGCAGGGTTTTTGAAGAAGCAATTAGATTGGGTAAACTGCCACAATCTTTTTATAGAGCTTCCATTTCTTTAATATTGAAAAAAGATAAAGACCCTAACTGACTGTGCATCCTATAGACCAATATCCTTATTGAATGTAGATTCCAAGATCTTTTCCAAGTTACTGGCATCCAGGCTGGAGAAGGTATTACCTCAAATTATCTCGGAAGATCAAACTGGTTTTATTAAAAATCGCTATTCTTTTTTCAATATTAGGAGATTATTGAATATTGTTTATAATACTCCTTCACGTAGCACCTCAGAATGTGTCATTTCATTAGATGCGGAGAAAGCATTTGATAGAGTTGAATGGCCAAACTTATTTACTGTGCTTGAGAAGTTTAATTTTAGTCCAATATTCATATCCTGGATTAAACTGATATATCATACTCCAGTAGCCTCGGTCTTTACTAACAATCAAAGATCTCCCTTTTTTCGTTTATTTCGGGGGTACCAGGCAAGGCTGTCCTCTTAGTCCATTATTATTTGATATTGCTTTAGAACCTTTGGCAATTGCTATTAGAGAATCACCGAACATTTTTGGCATTACTTGTGGGATGGATATACATAAGTTATCATTATACGCAGATGATTATTATATACTTCTGATCCTGAGAAATCCATTCCTGTAGTTATATCACTGTTGGCTCAATTTAGTAATTTTTCCGGGTATAAATTAAATCTTAATAAGAGTGAATTGTTTCCTTTAAATAGACAGGTTCCAATTTATGGAAATTTACCTTTTAAATTAGTTAATGACTCTTTTATATACTTAGGGATTAAAATTACAAAAAATTATAAGGAGTTATTCAAGGTTAATTTTTTACCCTTAATTGATCAGATTAAATGTTTGTTCACTAAATGATCACCATTATCTTTATCTCTGATAGGTCGGATTAATGCTATTAAGATGATTATTTTACCCAAGTTTTTATGTATATATTTCAAGCGGTACCATATAACAATCACAGCACGCAAACAGGCCATTCCAGCCCTCCTAGTCCGTGCCGAACTCTTAATCTCACCTAGTCCCACCTACCCGCACTCAGCCCATAACCCTCCACTCCTTTCCTGTCCATATACCTATCCAATTTTACCTTAAATGACACAACTGAACTGGCCTCTACTACTTCTACAGGAAGCTCATCCCACACAGCTATCACTCTCTGAGTAAAGAAATACCCCCTCGTGTTTCCCTTAAACTTTTGCCCCCTAACTCTCAAATCATGTCCTCTCGTTTGAATCTCCCCTACTCTCAAGGGAAACAGCCTATTCACGTCAACTCTATCTATCCCTCTCAACATTTTAAATACCTCGATCAAATCCCCCCTCAACCTTCTACGCTCCAATGAATAGAGACCTAACTTGTTCAACCTTTCTCTGTAACTTAAGTGCTGAAACCCAGGTAACATCCTAGTAAATCGTCTCTGCACTCTCTCTAATTTATTGATATCTTTCCTATAATTCGGTGACCAGAACTGTACACAATATTCCAAATTTGGCCTTACCAATGCCTTGTACAATTTTAACATTACATCCCAACTTCTGTACTCAATGCTCTGATTTATAAAGGCCAGCGTTCCAAAAGCCTTCTTCACCACCCTATCTACATGAGATTCCACCTTCAGGGAACTATGCACTGTTATTCCTAGATCTCTCTGTTCCACTGCATTCCTCAATGCCCTACCATTTACCCTGTATGTTCTATTTGGATTATTCCTGCCAAAATGTAGAACCTCACACTTCTCAGCATTAAACTCCATCTGCCAACATTCAGCCCATTCTTCTAACCGGCATAAATCTCCCTGCAAGCTTTGAAAACCCACCTCATTATCCACAACACCTCCTACCTTAGTATCATCAGCATACTTACTAATCCAATTTACCACCCCATCATCCAGATCATTTATGTATATGACAAACATTGGGCCCAAAACAGATCCCTGAGGCACCCCGCTAGTCACCGGCCTCCATCCCGATAAACAATTATCCACCACTACTCTCTGGCATCTCCCATCTAGCCACTGTTGAATCCATTTTATTACTCCAGCATTAATACCTAACGACTGAACCTTCTTAACTAACCTTCCATGTGGAACTTTGTCAAAGGCCTTGCTGAAGTCCATATAGACTACATCCACTGCCTTACCCTCGTCAACATTCCTCGTAACTACTTCAAAAAATTCAATAAGGTTTGTCAAACATGACCTTCCACGCACAAATCCATGCTGGCTACTCCTAATCAGATCCTGTCTATCCAGATAATTATAAATACTATCTCCAAGAATACTTTCCATTAATTTACCCACCACTTATGTCAAACTGACAGGTCTATAATTGCCAGGCTTACTTCTAGAACCCTTTTTAAACAAAGGAACCACATGAGCAATACGCCAATCCTCCGGCACAATCCCCGTTTCTAATGACATCTGAAAGATCTCCGTCAGAGCTCCTGCTATCTCTACACAAACTTCCCTCAAGGTCCTGGGGAAGATCCTGTCAGGACTCGGAGATTTATCCACTTTTAAATTTCTTAAAAGCGCCAGTACTTCCACCTCTTTAATTGTCATAGGTTCCATAACTTCCTTACTTGTTTCCCACACCTTACACCATTCAATATCCTTCTCCTTAGTGAATACCGAAGAGAAGAAATCATTCAAAATTTCTCCCATCTCCCTCAGCTCCACACATAGCTGACCACCCTGATTCTCTAAGGGACCAATTTTATCCCTCACTATCCTCTTGCTTTTAATATAACTGTAGAAGCCTTTCGGATTTACTTCCACCTTATTTGCCAAACCAAACTCGTAACTTTTTAGCTTTTCTAATCTCTTTAAGTTTCCTTTTACATTCTTTATATTCCTCGAGCAATTCCTTAACTCCATGCTGCCTATATCTATTGTAGACATCCCTCTTTTTTCGAACCAAGTTTCTAATATCCCTTGAAAACCATGGCGCTTTCAAACCTTTAACCTTTCCTTTCAACCGAACAGGAACATAAAGATTCTGTACCCTCATAATTTCACCCTTAAATGACCTCCATTTCTCTATTACATCCTTCCCATAAAACAACTTGACCCAATCCACTCTCTAAATCCCTGCGCATCTCCTCAAAGTTAGCCTTTCTCCAATCAAAAATCTCAACTCTAGGTCCAGTCCTGTCCTTCTCCATAATTATATTGAAGCTAATGCTATTGTGATCACTGGACCCGAAGTGCTCCCCAACACATACATCTGTCAGCTGACCTATCGCATTCCCTAACAGGAGATCCAACACTGCCCCATCTCTAGTCGGTACTTCTATGTATTGTTGCAAAAAACTATCCTGCACACATTTCACAAACTCTAAACCATCCAGCCCTTTTACAGAATGAGCTTCCCAATTTTTATTCCGAAATTTTTTTTGCTAATGTTGATTCAAAACTTCCCTCATATATGGCAGAATAAAAATCCTAGATTAGGTAAAAAATATTTACAGAAGGCAAGGAAGGTGGATTGGCACTGCCTAATTTCAGATTTTATTATTGGGCAATTAATATCCGATATTTGATATGTTGGTTAAAGGATTGGGATTTATCTTTTAGCCCTCATTGGGTAAACCTGGAAACTAAATCTGCACAAGGATTTTCATTGGGTTCTATTTTAGGGTCTTCTCTTCCCTTTGCTCTTTCTAAATTGCAGAAACGAATTGACAATCCGATAGTTAAACATACTTTATGTATATGGTTTCAATTTCAGAAATTTTTTGGGTTGAATCAATTTGTTTTAACTATTCCTATTGTATCCAATTTCTTTTTTCATCCTTCTATTATAGACCAAGCTCATTCAGCTTGGAAGACTAAAGGATTACTACAATTTTCCGATTTATTTTTGGATAATTGTTTTATGTCTTTTGAACAATTATCTAATAAATATAATTTGCCTAGATTTCATTATTTATTTATTTTTTTAGATATTTACAGATTAGGAATTTCTTAAACACTGTACTTCCTACCTTTCCAAATCTTGAGTCTTCGGGTATTTTGGAGAATTTGTTAGAACTAAATCCTTCTCAGAAAGGTGTAATATCATATCAAAACTCTACAATATAATTATGAAAATACATTCAGAGCCCTTCTATAAGATTAAAAGTGATTGGGAAAGAGAACTTAACCTTACTATCCCTATTGAGAATTGGGATAAAATTCTTCAATTAGTCAATTTATCATCTATATGTGCTAAACATTCATTAATACAGTTTAAAGTTGTGCACAGGGCTCATATGTCCAAGGATAAATTGGCTCGTTTTTATTCCTATATAAATCCTATATGTGACAGATGTCATTCTGAGATAGCGTCTTTAACTCATATGTTTTGGTCATGTCCGCTTTTGAAAAAATATTGGAAAGACATTTTTGATATTATTTTCACGGTATTGAACATTGATTTACAACCTCATCCTATTACTGCAATTTTTGGTTTACCAATGATGGACTCAATCCATTTATCTTCTTCTGCTTGTCGAATGATTGCACTTCTTACATTAATGGCTAGAAGATCTATTTTGTTGAATTGGAAAGAAATTAATCCGCCTACCGTATTTCATTGGCTTTCTCAAACTATGTTATGTCTAAATTTGGAGAAAATTAGAAGTGTTGTATTTGACCCTTCTATTAAATTTGAAAAGACATGGAGACCATTTATTCAATATTTTCATATGATGTAATTTGATCCTGTTCCAAACGTATTCGTTTTTCCGGTTTTGATTATATATATATATGTTGAGAGGATCGGAGTTGGTGACACTGATACACACATACTATAAACAGCCCCTTTTTCATTATTATTATTTTTTTCTTCTTTTTCTTCCTTTTTTTCTCCTCATTAGTTATTAGGTTGTTAGATTAGTTTTTCTTAGGGTTAATTTTTTTTTCTTTTTCTCTTCTGTTTTTTTAAACATATAATATGATATACCTAGTTTTGCTTTGTTTATATGATATTTGTATCATTCATGATTTGGGAAGACTTAACTATTGCTTGTGTATCCTTTCATGTTCAGTTTAAATTTGTAAATTTGTAATCCCACTATGTATTAATCTTATCATGTTGATATTAATAATAATAATAAAAAGATTGAAAAAGAAAGAGAATTAGTATGTGTTCCTTCATCTTACCCTTCCGGAAGTCCACAATCAGTTCTTTCATCTTACTGACATTGTGAGCCTGGTTTTTGCTGCGATACCACTCCAGTAGTTGGCATATTTCATTCCTGTATGCCCTCTCGTCACCATCTGAGATTCTACTAACAATGCTTGTATGAACAGCAAATTTATAGATGGTATTTGAGCTATGCCTAGCCACACAGTCATGGGTATAAAGAGAATAAAGAGGGTAGAGCAGTGGGATAAGCACACACCCGAGGTGCATCAGTGTTGATCGTCAGCGAGCAGCAGTCGGGGATTCAATTGCAGAGGGACGTACAGAGGCCCAGGTTCTGCAACTTCTCAATTAGGATTGTGGGAATTAAATGCTAAGCTACAGTCGATGAACAGCATCCTGGCATAGTTGTTTGTGTTGTCCAAGTGGTCTAAAGCCACATGGAGAGCCATTGAGATTGCATCTGCCGTTGACCTATTGTGGCGATAGGTAAATTGCAATGGGCCCAGGTCCTTGCTGAGGCAGGAGTTCAGTCTAGTCATGACCAATTTGTCAAAGCATTTCATCACTGTTGATGTGACTGCTACCGGGCAATAGTCTTTAATGCAGCTCACATTATTCTTCTTAGGCACTGGTATAATTGTTGTCTTTTTGAAGCAAGTGGGAACTTCTGCCCGTAGCAGAGGGGTTGAAAATGTACTTGAATACCCCCACCAGTTGGCTGGCACAGGTACTCAGAGCCTTACCAGGTACTCCATCGGGACCTTCTGCCTTGAGAGTGTTCACTCTCTTTAAAGACAGCCTAACAACGGCCTCTGAGACAGAGATCACAGGGTCAGCAGGGATCTGCCCAGCTGTAGTTGTGTTCTCCCTTTCAAAGCAGGCATAGAAGGCGTTGAGTCCATCTGGTAGTGAAGCATCACTGCCATTCATGCTATTGGGTTTGCTTCGTAGGAAGTAATGTCTTGCAGAGTTGCCGTGCATCCAATGTCAATTCCAAATTCGTTCGAAATTGCTTCTTCGCCCTTGAAATAGCCCTCTGCAGATCATACTTGGTTTTCTGGTACAGGCCTGGGTCGCCAAACTTGAAAGCTGCAAATCTAGCCTTCAGCAGACAACATACCTCCTGGTTCATCCACCGCTTTTGGCTTGGGAACATACAGTACATCTTTGTAGGCACACACTCATCCACACAGGTTTTAATGAAGTTGATAACAACGGCAGCATACTCATCCAGGATCGAAGATGAATCCCTGAATACAGTCCAGTCCACCAATTCAAAGCAGTCCTGTAGGCGCTCCTGTGCTTCCCTTGTCCATACCTTCTTGGCCCTCACTGCTGGTGCTGCAGTCTTCAGTCTCTGCCTATACTCAGGGAGTAGAAGTACAGCCAAGTGATCAGACTTCCTGAAGTGAGGGCGTGGAATAGCACGGTAGGCATTCTTGATGATGGTGTAGCAATGGGCCAGTGTGTTCTTTCCTCTGGTATTGCAAGTGATTTGTTGGTGGTTGTTGCTTAGTGATTTTTTTTCAAATTGGCCTGGTTAAAATCTCCCAAAACAATGCTGAAGGCATTAGGCTGCGCTGTTTCGTGCTTGTTGATCCCATTGCTCAGATCATCTGAAGCCTGCTTGACACTGGCTTGAGGTGGAAGGTAAAATGCAACCAAAATGACCCCAGAGAACTCCTGTGGTAGGTAAAAAGGACAGCACTTAACTGCTAGGTATTCCAGGTCCGGTGAGCAGAATTGGGACAGCACTGACATATTTGTGCACCAAGAACAGTTGATCATGAGACATACTCCTCCACCTCTGCTTTTGAGAGATTCCATAGATCTACCCTGCCTGTGTATAGTAAACGCATCTCCAGGATTCCGTGAAACAAAGGACACGTGCTCCTAATGTCCCTCTGGTTCAGCACCCTAGCTCTGAGATCATCAATTTTATTCACCAGAGCCTGCACGTTCGCCAGCAAGATAGACGGTATAGGGAGATTAATACCGTTTCCTTAAACACACTTGAAATCCCGCTCTACACCCGCGCTTCCTCCAAGGTGTCCGCCATGGGTGCTTTCAACTACAATCGGTGTTGTTATTAGAACACAGAAGATTGAGGGGAGATTTGATAGAGGTATACAAAATAACGAGGAGTAGAGATAGGGTAAATGTAATCAGGCTTCTTCTCCACTGAGGTTTGGAGGCATGACAACCTGAGGTCATGGGTTAAGGGTGAAAGGTGAAAAGTTTAAGGGGAACATGAGGGGAAACTTCTTCACTCAGAGGGTCGTGAGAGTGTGGAATCAGCTGCCAGTGCAAATAGTGCATGCAAGCTTGATTTCAATGTTTAAGAGAAGTTTGGATAGGTACATCGATGGTAGGGGTATGGAGGGCTATGACCCCAGTGCAGGTCAATAGGAATAAGCAGTTTAAAATGGTTGCGCATGGGCTTGATGGATCAAGGGCCCATTTCTCTGCTGTACTTCTCTCTGACTATTAAAGAATAGAACACTACAGCACAGTACAGGCCCTTCAGCCCTCCATGTTGTGCCGACCCAAATAATCCTCAAAAAAAGTACTAAACCCACACTACCCCATAACCCTCAATTTTTCTTTCATCCATATGCCTGTCCAAGAGGCTCATAAATACCCCTAATGTTTTAGCCTCCACCACCATCCCTGGCAAGTCATTCCAGGCACTCACAACCCTCTGTGCAAAAAACTTACCCCTGATGTCTCCCCTAAACTTCCCTTCCTTAATTTTGTACATATGCCCTCTGGTGTTTGCTATTGGTGCCCTGGGAAACAGGTACTGACTATCTACCCTACTCATGCCTCTCGTAATCTTGTAGACCTCTATCAAATCCCCTCTCATTCTTCTACGCTCCAGAGAGAAAAGTCCCAGCTCTGCTAACCTTGCTTTAAATGACTTGTTCTCCAAACCAGGCAATATCCTGGTAAATCTCTTCTGCACCCTCTTCCATAGCTTCCACATCCTTCCTATAATGAGGTGACCAGAATTGAACACAATACTCTAAGTGCGGTCTCACCAGAGATTTGTAGAGTTGCAACATGACCTCTCTATTCTTGAACTCAATCCCCGTTAATGAAGCCTAGCATCCCATAGGCCTTTTCAACGACCCTATCAACCTGTGCAGCGACCTTGAGGGATGTATGGATTTGAACCCCAAGGTCACTTTGTTCATCCACACTCTTAAGTAACTGACCATTAATCCTGTACTCAGCCTTCTGGTTTGTCCTTCAAAAATGCATCACCTCACACTTGTCCGGATTGAACTCCATCTGCCATTTTTCTGCCCAACTCTGCAGCCTGTCTATATCCTCTTGTAACCTTCGACAACCTACAGCTCCATCCACAACTCCTCCAATCTTCGTGTCATCCACAAACTTACTCACACATCCTTCTGCCTCTACATCCAGGTCATTTATAAAAATCACTAATAGCAGGGGTCCCAGGACAGATCCCTGCGGCACTCCACCAGTCACCGACCTCCAGGCAGAATATTTTCCTTCCACAACTACCCTCTGCTTTCTTCCTTTAAAGTGGATCAATATTTAACAGAATTTTAAGGGCAAATATATGGAAGAAATCACTAAGTTTTGGACACAAGTGACAACTTGTACTTTAAAAAAACAGCCTGACTTGGATAAAAAGCAATGACCGCTTTCAGCCCTCAATGAGTAAAAAATATCCACCACTATAACCATATATAACTGAATTTACTTTAATACAACCCTGTTTTTATTGATTTATGAGATTTGGTCATAGTTCACAATTCTTAATGCCCTGAAAGTGATGATGATGAGCTAACCACTTTAATCTTTAGTATGTAAGCTAGCATATGGGGAGTTTTAGAATTTTGACCCAGTGCCATCAGCATGTCTTTCTGCTGCCAAATGTAGACAGGCTTACTCCCTCTTGTGGAAATCAGTATTTGATTAGCTCTACGGAGGGTTCAGAGAAGGTTGATTACTGGAGAGATGTTAACCTGAACAAAATGGAGAGTCTGTTGGAAACCGGAGCTTCGAGTATGCCATGGAGTGATTTAGCACAAGACAGGATAGACTGAGGATTTGCTGGAGGGAAGTTGAGGTTTGTGAATTGCAAGTCTAAAATGTCCTATAGTCAATCACTGACTTCACCTCTAACTTGGGATTTCTCCCAATCAGATGGACATGGGCAGTCATTCAATGCATTGAAGCTTCTTCAGTCTCTCTCCCAACTCTCTGATCTCATCACCTGGAAGCATGAAGACCACCCACTGTGAATGTGCAAATCGGCAAATGTTGTTACATCCCTTTCCCCATTTCTTTAGCAGAGGTTCCATGTATGGTTTGCAACTCTGAACCAAAAGAACAAATCACAACCATTTGCTCTTAGACTTGTTTGTCATACTTTCTGGCATAGACCAACCTGAGTAAAAGAGCTTGATCAAATGGCAGCAGCTGACGAGAATTCAGATTCAACTAAACTCAGATAGCACAGACCTTTCTAAATGGGAATTGGACTTTGTTCTTCTTTAAGTACAATTGGACAAATCAGCACTCTGCCAGATTGTAAAATGTGACAAATTAGCCAGGAATATTTGCAAAACTTGCTTTGATGTACCTTGTTTGCACATCTTTCTTGAGTGCCTAAAGACTGCTATCACTAGCCCTTCTGAACGATACAGGTGCATTCAATGTGTGTGTGTGTCTATTTGCAGTCTCCAACTAAATACTAAAGTTCTAGACAAGAAAGAAAAATGGTTTTCTCCTGAAACCTACTGACTTCAAGCTTAATTGCATTTCTTGACACCATACTCAGTCAATGCCTTTTCATGCCAAGGCTAGTTGCTTCCTCATTTCTAGAAAATGTTTCTTTCTCCATGACCAACACTAATGAAATGTAAAGTCAATGGTGTTAACCAAACCATAATAGGTTATTGAACAACTAAATTGTAAATAAGTGCTACTTGATTATACTCAACAAAATGCTTTGTTATTGTGCAGGTAACAGGAGTTGCCAGTCAGTGTTGAACTCAACATAGGACTGCCTTAGGAACTCCCAGCTCTGAATTTTTGTCCTTGGGGTTTACTCCTGAAGCCGTCCCCATGAGTGGGTATAGTCACAAGGCAGAGGAGGCTTGAGGTCTCCTCGATGAGCTGCCAACCATGGCTGATGAACCCCATCCTGGTCCGTTAAACTGATACTAATGCTGGAGTGAGGACTATACCAGGTAATCTCATTGATGCTTCTGTTATCAGTTTTGAAGAAAGATGGCACTCTCACTGTGGAGCGGGCTTGTCATCTCTCCATTGTTCAACACTAGGACATGCCATTTTCAGAGGATCAAGAGCAGTAGTACTTTTGCAAGCTATGCAAGCAAGAAATTCAAGGCAAGCTTGAACTCCCATTACCCCAGTCATTAGGTCCCAATACAGGGCCTGAAATGAGAGCTCAGACTCCTAGTGACCTGCATCTAGATCTTGGTCTATACCTAGTTTGTGACAGTGGACTATACTGCTGGCACAGGTCTGTCAATGTTCAACATCTGCACAGAACAGGTAGGCATAGGTTTATCATTGTAGAACACTGCAGTATAAGTTCTGTGAACATGAACACCATAAAAGAAAGACACAAATAGACAACATGGCTCCCAGGTTTGCTCCAGCATTCAATATGATCAGTGCTGATCTGCCGCAGGCCCTACTATACATGTTCCAGTTCTGGTGAGCCCAGGACTCACTCGATCTGCATGCAATTTCAAGGAGTTCTTTTTAAACAGTTGGGACAAGAACAGTGGAAATTTTAAAAAATGATGCAGATGCTGGAGATCTGAAACAAAACAAAATGCTAGGAAAATTCAGCAAATTATCCAGTATCTGTGATCAGAGAACCAGTTAATGCCTTGGGTCAGTCACTCATTGTCAGAACAGGGAAAGAGAGATATAGTGGTAGGCCTCCGTTAGTCTCGATAGACCATGGATTTGCACCTTGGAAAGTTTCCAGGGCGCAAGACTGGGCAAGGTTTTTTTTTTGTTTTTTTTTTTTTTAAAATGGAAGACCAGCAGTTGCCCAAGCTTCAAGTCTCCCCTCTCCACACCACCAATGTTGTCCGAGGGAAGGGCATTAGGACCCATACAGTTTGGCACCGGTGTCGTCGCAGAGCAATGTGTGGTTAAGTGCCTTGCTCAGGGACACACACAAGCCTCAGCCAAGGCTCGAACTAGCGACTTACAGATAACTAGACGAACGCTTTAACCATTTGGCCATGCGCCAGCAAAGAGAGCAATCAGAAACAAGAGAAATCCATGCAACAAACACAAAATGCTAGAGGAACTCAGCAGGCTAGTAAGCATCTATGGAGAAGAGTACAGTCAACATTTCAGGCCAAGATCCTTCATCAGCACTGTAGGTTTACAGTTGAAATGAAGGCAGGAGGAGGGATAAGTAAATTTAAGGCACATCTGGGATAGTATGAGTCAAAATGTCTCACAATGAACAGTTATCACCATATTAATCTATAAGGCCTGTAAAATGAGCTGTTAATGGTAAGGTTGTAGGACATGCTCAGCGGGCTGCAATTATGCATACAAGATTGGGGAAATGAACACAGTGGAAGATGCTAAAAACCTAAGCAGGTCAGGCAGCGTCTATGAAAAGAGAGCTGATTAATTTTTGATATAGGCCCTTATCGATTAATTATACATTAAACATTTGAAAGATATAAATGAAATAGTCTGGGTTGCAGCAAAATCTAGGTGAAACCCTTTAAGACAAACACTTAAATAGGCAAGACAGAAGGATACGGTCCTAGTGCAGGCAAATGGGATTAGAGTTGACAGGCAAAAAATGATCAAAATTTTTGATGCTGAAGGGCCCATTTCTGTGCTGTTTGACCGTGACTCAAGGGAATATCACAGCCTTTAAACTTCTGTTTTCTCTTCCTCCAACTTCCCTCATCAATCTATTCACCACAGAGCTTCAAAAAGAGTGCTTCACCCTGATGTCACCCTATCAGAGGGTACTCCCCCCCCTTTCCTATTCATCCTTTCCCACTCACTTTACAATCTGAGATTAACTTGTCTGCTTACTTTTCTAATTCTAATGAAGAGTCATTGACAAGTATTAACTCCATTTCTTTCCACAAGTGCTGCCAACCCTGCTGAATATTTCATGCAATTTATGTTTTTATTTATGCAACTTATGCACTCAATGCAAAATACACAATTTACATAAGAAATAGGAGCAGGAGTAGGCCATCCAGCCCATCGAGCCTGCCCCACCATTCAATAAGATCATTTCTAATCTGTCCATAAACTCAGCTCCATTTACCTGCCTTTTCCCCATAGCCCTTAATTCCCTTACAGTTAGATAGGTTTTTACATAGTATCTTAAATATATTTAGTGAAGAAGCCTCAACTGCTTCCTTGGGCAGAGAGTTCCAGATTCACCACTCTCTGGGGGAAAAACAGTTTCTCCTCATCTCCGTCTTAAATCTTCTCCCCTGAATCTTGAGGCAATGTCCCCTAGTTCTAGTCTCACCTACCAATAGAAACAACTTTTCTACTTCTATCTTACCTATCCTTTTCAAAATTTTGTATGTTTCTATAAGATCCCCTCTCATTCTTCTGAATTCCAGAGAGTATAGTCCCAGGCGACTCAATCTCTCCTCACAGGTTAACCCCTTCATCTCTGGAATCAACCTGGTTAACCTCCTCTGCACTGCCTCCAAAGCCAGTATATCCTTACTCAAGTATAGAGACCAGAACTGCACACAGTACTCCAGGTGCGGTCTCACCAGTATCCTGTATAGTTGCAGCATGACCTCCCTGCTCTCGAATTCAATCCCTCTAGCAATTTCCCACATCTGGTTAAATTCAGCTAATTCAGGGGGGGCTGGGCTGATCACCAGCATTTTGTTCAAAACCAAAATATATATTATTAATCACATTACTGCAAAAAGCAGATCTGCAATATATTAAAAAAAATAACAGATTAAATATCAGAGGGTGAAAAATCTCTATTTGTAAGCTTACGAACTTGCTTTTTTCTAAATAATGTTTGTGCAATTTTTCCAAATACTTTAAAAGTATGCTGAGAGTTCTTGAGAAATTTACTGTTCATTGGTTTTACATTGTCTTCAGAAGACAAAGGTTTACATACAAAAGCATCAAGTATTCTTCTGCATACCTTGTAGTTGATTCAAATTCAAAAGGGAAGATGATGTCGTCATTATTGCAGATCTGGCAAATGAAGCCACGCTGAGTGCAGAGGTCACACATATAGACATGATTGGTGGCATAATGGATGGCCTGCTGTAAAAATGCTTCAAACATTCCACGTGCTATCTGCAAGATGAAGAGAAGTCTTTGAGATACTGTTTAAAACATTAAATAATATTTTAATTAGCATGTACACTATGTCAGCATTTCATGGCATGCTGAAGTTCATACATGGACTGCTAACAGCAAGATTGATGCATTTCTAACATGGTTTAAAAATTATACTTTATGGCAGAGATAGTCAATGAATCAAATTCTGTGTTGTTGATTTGCTAAAATAAGATGAGACCATTCTTTAAGCACTGCATTCCTTTTAACCTCAGTATTCTCAACATCTAATTAGGTTTCTCAGTTTTACATCAGCTTTTGTAACCAATTTCTTTACTTTTTACAGTTGCATTTTCTGCATGCTGTTCTGATTCAGTGCGATATGCAAGGTTTGAACAGTGCACCTTAAAGTCGCACAGCTGGGAGAATCACTGCGATCCGCATACCTTCTCTTTTCACCCCTACAACCTTAATACATGGATCTGAATTTATTTACTTTTAATTTCTGATATTTTTGCCTATAAATGAGAGTTGAAAAACGCAAATAAGAGTTGAAAAATTGTATGACCTGTCGAAGATCAGAGACACTATACAGATGGGTTGACTCCAAGAGATATTTCTTCTGTTCTAACCTAAAACAGAGAAGCAATGTTCATGATTTCACACTGACAATTGTTAAATTTTGACTGTAATTGTTCATGACAATGAGATTGTAGTGCTACTCCATTTAGTGCAAAGCAGCATACAGTCGGCCCTCCTTATCAGCGAGTTCAGTCAACCGCGAATCGAGAAAACCCGGAAGTGCTCTTCCAGCACTTGTTGTTTGAGCATGTAGAGACTTTTTTTCTTGTCATTGTTCCCTAAACAATGCAGTATAACAACTATTTTACATAACATTTATATTGTATTAGGTATTATAAGTAATCTAGAGATGATTTAAAGTATACAGGAGGATGTGCGTAGGTTATCGTGGATCGGGATCGAAAAAAATTCTTAAGTTCTCTTACTAAGAGAGTTGGAACAGGTACATCTGGTATTACTTAGCGTCAGTTAGTCAAACGTTTGTCTTAGTATATAGTATATATTTTACCTTTCTATGCATATAAAACACTTAAGAACGTATGTTTACAGCGCCGGGCTCGAGAACAAAAGTTCCCGAGTTCAATCCAGTGACAGACCGCTGTCGAGTGCACTGTCCATCCGTGCCGGGTTGATGTGGAGGATCAAAAACAAAACCCCAAAATCCAATACGGTAATTAAACCACTGCGTTGCTTAGTAATAATTGTAGCTTTCACCGGGGCAGGACCTTTCTCACTTTATCCTTTAAAATTGTTCTAATTGTTGACCAACCTAGCCTAATGATTTTATAATGACCGATGGCATTTCACCTCTTCTGATCGCTTTATTATTTCCACTTTATTTTCAATTGTGATCGTGATTATTTTTGTGAACAGAAGCACTGTGGATTCAGAGCTTCGCCGCCAGGTCCTAATGTCCACCACACTGAAACAGGTTAAATAAGGTCTGGGGTTCCGCTGGTCCCAAGGTCCACCACATTGAGACAGGATGAATAAGGGACTTGAGCATCCACATTTTTTGGTATCCACAAGGGGTCCCGGAACCAATCCCTCGCTGATAAGGAGGGCCGACTGTACTGGCATTTCAATTACTAAAAACACAATGACTACATTTGAGTTATTTAGAATGACATCCAAGTTAAAACTGAATTACCATGCCATGTTATAAAATACAATTAAATATAAAGTAAGTTGATTTGCTTTTTAAAAAAAAGCTCTGAAATCAAAAAGTAGCTGCCCCACTTAAACCCAAATACTGCACATGCCCATGTATTGCACTTAAAAAACAGTTCTTTAAATCAGTAGTCAAACATGGAATTAATTAGCGGGCAAAATTACTAATGGACAAGACTTATTCGACAATTGAAAAGAATGATAAGGATAGTTCTTCTACAACAGCAAATATACTAAGTGAAACAAAAGCAAAATGCTTTTCAAAAATCCATCATGAAAATCAACTGGAGCTCTCTTCCCAACAGCAATATATGGGGAGCAGCTTCACAGGTAGGGATGCAGAAATTCAAGTAATTCCACTACCTTTTCAAGGCAGGAAGAAGTGAGGAATCAATGTTTCATTGCCAGCAATGTCCCAATCTCTAACGACCAAATCAGTAAATATAAATGGATGAAAAACAGAGGGTATATCTAATACCAAGGCCTTATAAAGCATTATTAATAGAAGAGGAATTTCTTTAGCTAGAGAGTGGTGAATCTGTGGAATTCATTGCCACAAGCAACTGTGGAGGCCAAGTTTTTAATGAATATTTAAAGCAGAGCTTGTTAGATTCTTGATAGGTCAGAGCATGAAGGGATACGTTTGGGGGGTGGGGGAGATGGAGGAGATTAGGGTTGAGAGAAAAGTTGGATCTGCCATGATGAATTGGTGGAGCAGACTCAATGGACCAAATGGCCTAATTCTGCTCGTACATCTTATGGTCTAATTTGAGCAATGCACACAAAATACTGGAACTCAGCAAGTCAAGCAGCACCTATGGAGGGAAATAAACAGTCAACATTTCAGGCCAACACTGTTCAACAGGACTCCATAGATGCTGCCTAACCTGCTGAGTTTCTCCAGCATTTTGTCTATGCAGCTCAAGCTTTTCAGTATCTGCAGAATCACTCACATCTCTGAGTATGAGGAATGGACCATTCAGTGAGACTTCAAAGGCAAAAACAACTAACAAAGTGAAAATGAAAAGCAGTGATAAATCACCTCTTATAGAGATCCTGGATTGCACCACTTCGACACGTGAAGAGATAGTCTTCCAATAGCTTCAAACGATCTCTACTCTTACGAGTCCGAGCCATGCGTTCAACATACTGATAGAGACTTCCATTTACTGCATCAAGATCAATAAAGGGTTCATTTTGGATCTGCTGCAGGAATTTCGCTGCCACATTGGAAACCTTTGTTTAAAAGGAAAGAAAATTTACAAGTTGGATAGAAAAAGACATTGTTAACTGTTGCTCATCATTCTGAAACAGTAATTTCCTTGTCATTAACAATAATTCTTAGAGAATGTGTGCAGCAGCACAAGTGTGCAATTCCAAGTCATTTTAATTGGAATACATTTTACCAAGATTTTTTGTTAATGGCAGGAAAATTACTGCTGATACTATTCCCTAGAGTTAAGTGAAAATTTGTGAATTCCTGGTACCAGAATAGCCAAATATGTTCAGATGCCTTTCTCGGAATATCCTATCATTACAACCAGTTGGTATTGCTAAGGAACAGCAGCTCAGTTCCTGCAAACTCCTGGCTGCTGAAAATCCATGGGACACTGCTTTGTTTCCCTAGCTCCTAGCTTCATATTTATGTGCTCCCACCTGGAAACACATTTCAGATTAAATATTGTTACATAATAATAATTAATCACGTGAAATTCATGCTGACTTGGGAAATCGCTTGTGTAATGGTAATACAAACTAAAAATAATAGTTACTCACCCTCTGTTTTGTCAGGTCCCAGTTATGGATCACTCTGGACGGGATAATAGTTTCTATATCCTGATGACACATCTCACAGTAGTAGAGGCCAGAATAGGCACAAACCTTGGCTTTACTAAATGAAAACCCTATTTTTTGGGAGCATGCTTAAGAACAAAACAAAGAATTAAGCTAATATTTTCAACATACAAAATGATATTCAAGATATAAAAGAGCAGAATACATTCTATAACAACTGAATCATAAATGAAACTTAATAGCACAATGTGCAATACTGATCTTGATATTACAGAAAAGACACAGGATAAGAGGAGACTAACACCAACAACAAAAAGCTATCTGCCTGAAAACACACACTCAACAATTCAGGAACAGCTTCTTCCCTTCCACCTTCAGATTTTTGAATAAACAATAAACCCATGAACACTGCCTCACAATTTTTCCCTCTCGTTGCACTATGTAATTTTTTGAATATATACTGTATATACTTAATGTAATTTATAGATTTTATTATGCATTGCAACATACTTCTGCTGCAAAACAACAAATTTCACAACATATACTAGTGATATTAGAACTGATTCTGAGTAAATCTAGAAGGTCGTAAATATAGAGTTACGAATAAAGCAGAAGAACTTCCTTACTCAAAGTTGCAAGCAATTTGGAACTTACTAGCACATTAGTTGGAAGGAGTTGTATAGATGTACTTGAAGATACATGTTAGGAAGAAAGGGATAGAATGTTCTGATTGGATTAAATAGATAAATATCTATGTAGAGTATTATCAATATTGTCTAATTAGTCCAAATAGCTTATAGGTGTGCTGTAAACTTAATGGTATGTATATGTCCAATCACAAACAAGAGAAAACCTGCAGATGCTGGAAATCCAAGCAACACACGCAAAATGCTGGGGGAACATAGCAGGCCAGGCAGCATCTATGGAAAAGAGTAAAGTCGATGTCTCAGACTGAAACACTGACAATACTGTTTTCCATAGATGCTGCCTGGCCTGCGGATTTCCTCCAGCATGTGATAATATGTATATGGTCAGGTTTTACCTGCTCCCATGTTTTGACACTGATCACTTATGCATGTTACTCGAAGAAAAAACACAAGCACCTGCTCCTATTGGACCCTGCTTAACTTCACAGTATCTGCATACATGTCCTCCTCCTCTGAATGTTTTTCATTTACAACTTTTCAACATTTGCAATTTGTTTTTATATGCAAGAATACATTTTAGTGTATATTTAGTCAGAATAAGGAAGCCATGGTTATGCACTATCATTCAAGTGCTCAAACATATTGAGTCAAACAGCATGGAAACAGATCCTTCGATCTACCGAGTCCATGCCAATCATCAAACAGCCATCTATACTAATCCTAATTTTTAACCTCCTCACATTCCCATTAACTGCTCCAGATCCCACAACTCTTGCGCTACAGGCAACGGCCAATAGACCTACTAACTGTGCACATCATTAGGATGTGCAAAGAAACCAGTTCACCCAGAGATAACCGACATAGTGACAGGGAAACATGCAAACTCCATTCCAACAGCACTGACAGTTGGGAAACAACCTGGTCAGACAGAAGCTTTATTAGTGGCGTCACTGTATCATGATGCAAAATCTCTCAAGATGTGCTGCCTTTACAGTTGCTTAGAACTGGTGTAAACTACCAAGGACTTTAAATGCAAGTTAACCTCAGCACCTTTAGAGTTCCTTCAAACATTTGCAAAAGTGCAAAATATTAGTCCAGAATCAAATTCAACTCTAGACTGGTGAACTCTACTCAAAGGTCTTTAAAAATTAGTATTTTGCCAGAAGAACTTTACTCAGCATGTTTTTAAGAGGTTTTTGATATTCTTCAAAACCAAAGAGAGTCTACTGTACATTAACGTTAATTTATAGCAAGTGATTCTGAATACCAAATGCAAATTTTCATTGCTCGAAATTAAGTCACTTGAAATTATACTTTGTTTTGTTATAAAGTTATCCTCCTCAGATTGATACAAGAATTTTTGAAAGCAAAATTGATTTTTTTTTAAATTACATTCTTGTATGGTGCCAGATTGCTACAAACCAGTTATGAGACCCAGTTTAAGGTATGCTGGAATACAAAAATTGACAGAATCAGCTTCATGGGGAACAGTGTAGGCTGAAGAGATTTCACCATTATGGTTTGCCATCACACATTGCTTTGCCAGTCCAGAAAAATTAAAAACATAGTGAACAAAGACATAAGGATTCTACTGAGTTTAAATTTAAACAAAAATGTGAGAAAATGAACATTTTCAGAATTAGCAGGACCTGTGTGATTAGCAGCTGGAATGGAAACTGAGTTTTTAGCATTCTAGCTATGTAGCTTTTTAAATATTGCAGTGTGTTTGTTCAATGGTCAGTCAAAAGGATAACCAATAAAGCTTAAATTTATCCAATGGTCTCATGCGGCAAACTCAAAAGCCTGGTATTAATGAAACCCACCACAATTTCAGTTGGACTGTTAACCAAAAGAAGCCTGAAAAGAAACCAAATTACTGAAGTAGGATTTTTCCATTTGGTTCTAAATAACAATGTTAGTGAATAAATTAGTTGCACGTGTATAAATCTTTCAGTAACAATGGGAAACTGTTTGGCCTTACATGATTAAACTTCCTTATCGTTTCATTCAACCTGAAAAGACCTCTGGATTTAGATTACAACATTTGTCCTATAAGAAGGTATATCTACTCTGGAATACAGAAAAAAAAGTATAGGAAGCACTTGACCATGCCGCATCTCTGGAAAATGAAAGTTATTATTTCAGGTCATCATTCTATTGATCATTATTCTATTGGATAGTCACGATTTGAAAGTTAACTATTCTCTCTTAAATGCTGCTGGGCTAGTTGAATATTTTTCAAATTTTCTGTTTAATTTCAAACTTTCAGTTTCTGCTACAATTTGTTTTCAGATGTCTACCTTAGATTAGGTAAACAGAAATTCTGTACAACTCAGAAGCTTGACTCCCAAATCCCCAAAATACAAAAAAAATTGCAGCAAACATTGAACGCATGTTAATTGGTGGGCTACTGTACAGAGAGGCTACAGGGAGATTAGGGAGCTAGGGAGATACATGGATGATTCTTTAATCACTGTACAGGATATTTCTTTATTTATTTCTAATCCTTGCCCAGGATATAAAAGGTTTGACTCTCATCTTTAGATTGCCCTCCTCTGAGATTTTAACTGTAGATCAATATTTTTAATAATGGGCACTCATAAGAATTAATAAGTTATGGCCCCAAGATATTCAGAATGTATATTAATTATTTAAAGAGCATGAAAGGTGTTGATTTAACAAATTGAACCCCGAATGCAAGGTTAAGCAAGTAGACTAGTTAGTGTTAATGGAGTACAACAAGAGAAAATGAATAGTTATTTGATGAAGTATTTAGTGAAGTCAGGGGTTCACGAACAGAGGAATCATGATGCCAGTTCATGGAATATTGAAAGCAAACGTGCACCCATAGAAAGCAATTAGAAAATTACAGTCCAAGAACGTTGGAGTATGAGTGTGATGAAGTCCTTATCACAATTAAAAAATGTTTTAACAGGAAAAGGTTTCAATCATCTTGGAGTAACAGGTAAAACTCGTTCAGCGGATTTAACATCTTTGGCATTCTTTACACTTGGTGGCTGTGAATGTCTAGTCATTGAGTATAGTTAAATCTGACAGTCATAGATTTTGACACAAAATAAAGATGATGGATATAAGGATTCAGTAGGAACATGAACTGCAAGTACAGGGTCAACCATGATCTTATTCAATGGTACAGTATGCCAATAGGACTAAATGATTTACGCCAGCATCTTTGTTGTTATATTATCATACCTGCACATTGAAATTTCTGCAAGTCCAACCCTTTTTCAATGGGTACAACAGTTAAATATTGCAGAAGACTCTTGTGTTCACCCAATCCCAGCTCCACAAGTCTTCTCTCATTCTTTTCGTAGGCTGTATTTTCTGCCAAGTTATCTTCTTCTGCTTCTAAGTAAGATGACAGAACTGCTCGAATCATTTCACGCCATGATCTTGCCTCTGCAGCATTTTCAGCCTGAAGTCTCAGTGTAACTTCAGATGTAAGTATTTTAAAATTTGCTGGGCCACCCAATGCAGTATCAGGTATAACATCTTTAAAGGTCTCAATTTTATAGCTTTTGCATAGTATTTTTTGCTGTTCCTGGAGCTGAAAATATTTCAGTGCTTCCAATGTCAAAGTGAAAATGTAGCGAGTCCACCTTTTTCCTGTTAACAAGTAGAGGACCGTTTCTTTAATTGCATCTAATTGAGGTTCAGCCTCAGAAACCCAATTATATTCTTGATGGGGGCTATTTTCATTGTGATTTAAGTGATCAGCAGAGTAAAAGATAGGTGTCTCAGAAACAGAATCTGGCTTCTCATTTGTTGAGCTCTCTACATCCAATGATTTTTGTTTTGGAGTTTGCAAGGGTCGACATTGCTCTAATGCTTCCTGAATTCGATCGATCCAGTCTTCAGCTTCATCTCGAGAGGGTGCACGGAGGTATAATTTCTTGCCAGCAAAAACCACATGAAATCTCCCATCACTGTGGGCATGCCCCACTAATTCACATCTTAGTAAAGAGCAGTTCTCACAACAATTGCGGTCATCACCACTCTGATATAGACGGAACTCAAAAGGTGATAACTCACAGTAATACTCTTTCCAAATACCAACATGACCTCGCCTCTCTAAATTACCCAACTTCAGGAGTCCACGAAAAGGGTTTGAAATACCTGTTAAGAGAGATGTCAAAGAATGAAATACTCTTCCCCAAATCTGTAACAAATATAGCACAACTGAAACTGTTATGCAACAAGAGTGCTCTAAGAAATAGAATAATCCATCTTAACTTTGTCAAGGATCCAGCGAATATATTCACAAATTATCATGCTATTGAGAATAGAAAGCAGGCTAGGCCTTGGGATCAGTTTGCGTGTGTACGTTGGTGTGATGGAGTTAAGAGGACAGGAATCAGGTTGGCTGCCAAGAGTACTGCTAGCCAAGCACCAATAGCTGGCAGTGTGGGGCTGTTGAATCAAATACAATGGCAAAGAAACATGAAAACCTGAAAATCACTGGCAAGATTCTCACCTTTGAACATAAAATTAAGGATTAAGGCACAGATAATCTAGAATGATACTCTAGTGTTGCTGCAATCATTCACATTAACTTAAGATAGCACTTGTCTATCTTAAACACAAAAAAGTCTGCAGATGCTGGAAATCCAAAGCAACACAGACAAAACGCTGGAAGAACTCAGGTCAGGGAGCATCTATGGAAATGTATAACAGTCGATGTTTCGGGCCAAGACCCTTCTTCAGGATTGGAAAGAAAGGGGGAAGATGCCAGAATAAAGAGGTGGGGTGAGGGGAAAGAGGCTAGCTAGAAGGCGACAGGTGAAGTCAGGTGGGTAAGAAAGATAAAAGGCTGGAGATGGAGTCGGATGGGAGAGGTGAGTGGACATAATAGAGAGGGAAGGTGGAGGGGCACCGGGAGGTGATAGGCAGGTGAGAAGAGGTAAGAGGCCACAGTGGGGAACAGAAGAAGAGGGAAGGAAGAGGGATTTTTTTTTTACTGGAAGGAGAAATTGATATTCATGCCATCAGGTTGGAGGCCATCCAGATAGAGTATCATGTGTTCCTCCTCCACACTGAGGGTGGTCTCATCTTGGCACAACTTGTCAGAACGGGAATGGGAATCAGAATTAAAACGTTTTGTCACTGGGAAGTTCCACTTTTGGCGGATGGAGCAAAGCTGCCTGATGAAGTGGTCTCTCAATTTACAATGGGTCTCACCAATGCAGAGGAGACCACTTCGGGAGCTCTGGACACAATAGGCAACCCCAGCAGATTTGCAGATGAAGTCTTGCCTTGCCTGGCGGAACAGTTTGGTGCCCTGAATGGAGGTGAAGGAGGTGGTGGATGGGCAGGTGTAGCACTTAGGCCACTTCAAGGGATAAGTTCTGTGTGGGAAATTATTGGGGAGGGACAAATGAGCAAGAGAATCACAGACGGAGCGATCCATGCAGAAAACAGAGAAATCGAGTGGGGAGGTAAAGATATAGAAACATAGAAAACCTACAACACAATACCGGCCCTTCGGCCCACAAAGTTGTGCCGAACATGTCCCCACCTGAGAAATTACTAGGCTTACCTATAGCCCTCTATTTTACTAAGCTCCATGTACCTATCTAAAGGCCTCTTAAAAGAGCCTATTGTATCCACCTCCACCACCGTTGCCAGCAGCCCATTCCACGCACTCACCACTCTGAGTAAAAAACCTAACATATCCTCTGTACCTATTCCGCAGCACCTTAAGCCTGTGTCCTCTTGTGGCAACCATTTCAGCCCTGGGAAAAAGCCTCTGACTGTCCACACAATCAATGCCTCTCATCATCTTGTACACCTCTATCAGGTCACCTCTCATCCTCCTTCGCTCCAAGGAGAAAAGGCCGAATTCACTCAACCTATTCTCATAAAGCATGCTCCCCAATCCAGGCGACATCTTTGTAAGTCTCCTCTGCACCCTTTCTATGGCTTCCACATCCGGTACTCCCAGCGCGGCCTCCTCTACATCGGCTAGACCTGATGCAGATTGGGGGACCGCTTCATCGAGCACCTACGCTCTGTCTGTCATAATAGACAGGACCTCCCAGTTGCCACTCACTCCCATCTAGATATGTCCGTACATGGCCCCCCTCTACTGCCATGATGAGGCCAAACTCAGGTTGGAGGAGCAACACCTCATCTACCGTCTGGGAAGCCTCCAGCCTGGTGGTATGAACATTGAATTCTCCAATTTCCGGTAATTCCCTCCCCCTATCCCAGGTCCCTCTCTGCCTCTCTCCCCTTTCAACTTTCTGCTTCTTTATCTCTACAGTTCTTTCATGCTTAACCCCTCCCCCCTTTATCTTTCCTCCGATTGGTTTTCCACCTGGCAACTCTAGGCCCTACCCCCTCCCCTATCTCTATTACTGGGCTTCGGCCCTCTCTTCCCCCCCATTCCTGATGAAGGGTCTCGGCCCGAAATGTTGGCTACTCTTTTCTCACAGATGCTGCCTGACCTGCTGAGTTCTTCCAGCGTTGTGTACGTATTTGTTGATCCACAGCATCTGCAGTTGTATTTTTGTGTTCCACATGCTTCCTGTAGTGGGGCGAACAGAACTGAGCACAGTACTCTAAGTGGGCTCTGACCAGGGTCCTATATAGCTGCAACATTAACTCTCGGCTCCTAAATTCAATTTCACGATTGATGAAGGCCAATATACCGTACGCCTTCTTAACCACAGAGTCAACTTGCGCAGCTGCTTTGAGCGTCCTATGGACTCGGACCCCAAGATCTCTCTGATCCTCCACACTGCCAAGAGTCTTACCATTAATACTATATTCTGCCATCATATTTGACCTACCAAAATGAACCACTTCACACTTATCTGGGTTGAACTCCATCTGCCACATCTCAGTTCAGTTTTGCATCCCATCAACATCCCGCTGTAACCTCTGACAACCCTCCACACTATCCACAACACCCCCAACCTTTGTGTCATCAGCAAACTTACTAACCCATCCCTCCACTTCCTCATCCAGGTCAGTTATAAACATCACGAAGAGTAAGGGTCCCAGAACAGATCCTTGAGGCACTCCACTGGTGACCGACCTCCATGCAGAATATGATCCGTCTACAACCACTCCCTGCCTTCTGTGGGCAAGCCAGTTCTGGATCCACAAAGCAATGTCCCCTTGGATCCCATGCCTCCTTACTTTCTCAGTTAGCCTTGCATGGGGTACCTTATCAAATGCCTTGCTGAAATCCATATACACTACATCTACTGCTCTTCCTTCATCAAGGTGTTTAGTCACATCCTCAAAAAATTCAAACAGACTCGTAAGGCACTACCTTGCCCTTTACAAAGCCATGCTGACTACTCCTATCATATTATACCTCTCCAAATGTTCATAAATCTTGCCTCTCAGGATCTTCTCCATCAACTTACCAACCACTGCTGTAAAGCTCACTGGTCTATAATTTCCTGGGCTATCTCTACTCCTTTTCTTAAATAAAGGAACAACATCCGCAACCCTCCAACCCTCTGGAACCTCTGCCGTCCCCATTGATGATGCAAGGATCATCACCAGAGGCTCATCAATCTCCTCTTTCACCTCCCACAGTAGCCCGAGGTACATTTCATCCGGTCCCAGCAACTTATCCAACTTAATGCTTTTCCAAAAGCTCCAGCACATCCTCTTTCTTAATATCTACATGCTCAAGCTTTTCAGTCTGCTGCAAGTCATCACTACAATCACTAAGATCCTTTTCCAGAGTGAATACTGAAGTATTCATTAAGTACCTCTGCTATTTCCTCCGGTTCCATACACACTTTGCCACTGTCACATTTGATAGGTCCTATTCTTTCACGTCTTATCCTCTTGCTGTTCACATACTTGTAGAATGCCTTGGGGTTTTCCTTAATTCTGCCCGCCAAGGCCTTCTCATGGCCCCTTCTGGCTCTGCTAATTTCATTCTTAAGTTTGTTCCTAGTAGCCTTATAATCTTCTACATCTCTAACATTACCTAGCTCTCTGAACCTTTTGTAAGCTTTTCTTTTCCACTAGATTACAGTATTTGTACATCACAGTTCCTGTACCCTACCATAACTTCTGTCTCATTGTGACGTACCTATACAGAACTCTACACAAATATCCCCTGAATATTTGCCACATTTCTTCCTTCCGTACTTTTCCCTGAGAACATCTGTTTCCAGTTTAAGCTTCCAATTTCCTGCCTGATAGCCTCATAATTCCCCTTACTCCAATTAAACACTTTTCTAACTTGTCTGTTGCTATCTCTCTCCAATGCTATTGTAAAGGAGATAGAATTATGATCACTATCTCCAAAATGCTCTCCCACTGAGAGATCTGACACCTGACCAGGTTTATTTCCCAATACCAAATCAAGTACAGCCTCTCCTCTTGTAGGCTTATCTACATACTGTGTCAAGAAACCTTCCTGAACACACCTAACAAACTCCACATCCATCTACACCCCTCGCTCTAGGGAGATGCCAATCGATATTTGGGAAATTAAAATCTCCCATCAGAACAACTCTTATTATTGCACCTTTCCAGGATCTGTTCCCCATCTGCTCCTTGATATCCGTTACTATTAGGTGGCCTATAAAAAACACCCAGTATAGTTATTGACTCTTTCCTATTCCTAACCTCCACCCACAGAGACTCCAATCCCTCCATAGTGTAACAGCTACAGAAAAGGTGGACACCATCTCTGATCAACGCCCCCACCTCTTTTGCCTCCCTCCCTGCCCTTTCTGAAACATCTAACACCCGGCACTTTAAGTAACCGATCCTGTCCCTGAGCCATCCAAGTCTCTGTAATGGCCACTACATCACATCTCCAAGTACTGATCCATGCTCTAAGCTTCTCCGCTTTGTTCACAACACTCCTTGCATTAAAATAGACACATCTCAAGCCTTCCGTCTGAGCACGTCCCTTCTCTATCACCTGCCTGTCCCTCTCGCACGGTCTATAAGCTTTCTCTATTTGTGAGCCAACCGCCTCTTCCCCAGTCTCTTCAGTTTGGCTCCTACCACCCAACAATTCTAGTTTAAACTTTCCCCAGTAGCCTTAGCAAACCTTCCCGCCAGGATATTGGTCTCCCTGGGATTCAAGTGCAACCTGTCCTTTTTGTACAGGTCACACCTGCCCCAAAAGAGGTCCCAATGGTCCAGAAATCTGAATCCCTGCCCCCTGCTCCAATCTCTCAGTCACATTTTTATTCTCCTCCTATTCCTATTCTCGCTGTCGTGTGGCACAGGCAGTAATCACGAGATTACTACCTTTGCAGTCCTGTTTCTCAACTTCCTTCCTAACTCCCTGTAGTCTGTTTTCAGGACCTCTTCCCTTTTTCTACCTATGTCATCGGTACCAATATGTACCACGACCTCTGGCTGTTCTCCTTCCCACCACAGGATATCTTGGACATGATCCGAAACATCTCGGACCCTGGCACCTGGGAGGCAAACTACCATCCAAGTTTCTTTCCTGTGTCCACAGAATTGCTTGTCTGACCCCCTAACTATAGAGTCCCCTATCACTACTTCCTCTCTCTTCCCTTTCCTACCCTTCTGAGCCACAGGGCCAGACTCTGTGCCAGAGGCACAGCCACTGCCGCTTCCCCCAGGTAGGCAGTCTCCCCCCCCCCCCCCCCCCCCCCCAACAGTACTCAAACAGGAGTACTTATTGTCAAGGGGTACAGCCACAGGGGTTCTCTCTAGTACCTGACTCTTCCCCTTCCCCCACTGACTGTGACCCACTTGTCTCTCTCCTGTGGCCCCAGTGTGACCACCTGCCTATAACTCCTCTCTCTTTGGTGGTAGGTTCCCTTTGAAGATGGCGGAAGTTGCAGAGGATGATGCCTTTGATGCGGAGGCTAATGGGGTGGTACATTAGGACAAGAGAAGCCCCATCACTGTTAGGTGACGGGAAGATGGGGTGAGCCTGTAACTTCTTGGGGTTGTAAAAGATCCCATACTGGAACCACTCCTTTGCTCAAAGGAGTAAAGGAGAATCTCTCTGGCTTTTTGGCCTATATTTATTCCTCAAGCAATTCTAAGGTGTATTACCTGGTTATCATCACAGTTGTTTTGGAGACCTAACTCTTGTAGAAAATGGTCATTACACTCATTATATTAGAAGAGTGACTATATGCTGCACTATGTATTAGGACATCCAAACCTCATGAAAAGTACAGCTCTTTGTTTTGCTACAAGAGCAGATGCAGATGTAAACTGATTTACCAGAAATTTGTAATGTGCATAAACTGTAAACAGTGAATAGAAAAGCATTCTCCAAAATATTCCTGCTGCCATCCTGAAAGCTGGTTAAATTAGAATCAATAAATTTGTTAAAGGCATAAACTGTATGTTTTTCAAATTATTATTAGATATAACATACTCTATCCAAGCTCTAATTTTAGTAACATTTGTTTTGATGTAAAGATGTTGATATTGGGTATATCAATGAGTTCAAAGATTTATTTAACAAGATTACTGTAGTCTCTTCTTGAATAGTGCTGAAATCTTCATTGAGCAAAAGAGTACAAATGAGCAAGATGCTTAACTCTTGAGTTTTCAATGCCAGCTGTCTTGGTGACTAAATATTTATCCAGTAATATAGTATGTAGAAGATTGAGGGGAGATTTGATAGAGGTATACATTATTATGAGGGGTAAATACAAGTAGGCTTTTTCCACTGAGGTTGAGTGGGACTACAACTGAAAGTCATGGGTCAGGGTAAAAGCTGAAAAGTTTGAGAACATGAGGGGAAACTTCTTCACTCAGAGGGTCATGAGAGTGTGAATCAGCTGTCAGCAAGTGGTGCATGCGAGCTCGATTTCAACGTCTAAGAAAAGTTTGGATAGGAACATAGACGGTAAGGGTATGGAGGGCTATGGTCCTGGTGTAGGTTGATGGGAGTAGGCAGTTTAATGATTTGACATGGATTGAATGGGCTGAAGGGCCTGCTTCTGTGCTTAACTCAATACAGTAAGAGCTTCGATCAACTGATTGTTTAAGTTAGTCCACTGACAGACTCTGAACAAAATTTTTCCGGTTGCTTAAATCTTGCAGCTTTCTCTGCTACTTCTCAATTAAATGAAAATGTCAAATTCAATATTATTTGGTTGCAATCTCTCTGTTAAGTCATTCCTACCTGTCTTTCGGCGATGGGTCACTTTAAAGGATGTTTCCTCTTGAACACATTTATTCTGTGAGAAATTGGAAGCTGATCCATTTTCATTTACTGAAGTGCTACTTTCATTCCTTGATGCTGTGTTGGCAGAACATTCCACTGAACTTTCCCCTGTGCTTTGTGGGAGCACTTCTTGTGGAGAAGGCTTGCAAATATCATCATCTGATATCCAGCTACTTAGCTTCTGAAAAAGTCAAGTTTGTGTTTGCAAAGAATTGTTACATAAAGGAGCACTTCTATAACTTAACATAAAATTATTACATAAGTTACACACACACAATGCTGGAGGAACTCAGATCAGGCATGGAAAAGAGCAGTCGACGTTTTTGGCCAAGACCCTTCTTCAGGATTGGGAAGGGGCAGACACCAGAATAAAAAGGTGGAGTGAGGTGAAAGGGGATAGCAAGAAGGTGATAGGTGAAGCCAAGAGGTGGGAAAGGTGACTGGAGAAGGAGTCTGATAGGAAAGGAGATAAGGCTGTGGGAGTAAGAGAAGGAGGAGGGGCACCAAGGGAGGTGACAGGCAGGTGAGGGAAGAGATAAGAAGCCAGAATGGGGGAATAGAAATTGGGGGGGTGGGGAGGAAAGAGATGACTTCATAAAATTGGTTTCAAACTAATTTCAAGATGCATTGCAAAGTGCTTATAAAGGTACAAAAGAACCTACTAGTGTATCAAAATTAAGTTTGCATGCCATTGCAAACTTTAAAAATATCCTACTTTAAATTAATAATCCTTTCCATCGTAGTTTATCTTTCATCTGATTGTGTTCTGCATTAAGAACATTTTAAAAATGTCTTGCATAAATAGGATTATTCAACATTACCAAACTTTAAAGCAATTTCTGAAAGATTGCTGTAAACAAATGAGAAAAACAAAACTAATCAGACTACTTCAATAAAAGGTAACTCTATGCTTATTCATTTTGAATGCTTCCGAATGTCAGGGGTATTCAGAAAGATCTCAAAATGTTAGGATATTCAAAATGATTGTCAGTTTTGCCAGATGGCAAAGGAGGTGTACGGTGCTGCCATGTTTCCAAGCTTTTCCACTTGTTTTATAGATAAGGTTATTCTGGCCCAGTCTCATCTGATAACGTCATACTGGTATTCTCACTAAATTGATGCCAATGTTTCCGAGTGGTAGAAGCCACAGGTTCAGGATGTGATGTCTAAACAGTTTTGAGGAAGGGTTTTGGCTCAAAACATCAACTGTGCTTTTTTCCATAGATGCTGCCTGGCCTGCTGAGTTCCTCCTGCATTTTGTGTGAGTTATTGTACAGTATGATTTTGGGGTGCCAATCAAATAAGTTCACCATCTTGTTTCTGGTGTACAGAAACTCCCAAAATATTGGGGTGATTCTGCAACAATAATGTTTTAAAGACAGTTTCCAGAAGTTTTAGGCTTATTTTTCAAGCTTTACAAATAAAAAGAATAATTATTTTGGGAATACTTTCTTTTGTCCTTGATCTTTTCATCTTACCATTTTCAGATACACTCTGATTAAGAACCTTGAAGTAGCTCAAGTTGATAAAATAACATAGATTGGGTTGGGGGAGGGGAAAAAACATCCACTCTGATTCGCTGCTTAAGTATTGCTCTCCTCCTCCAAGCCAGAAAATAATCCAAATTGCAACCTACAACTTCTGTGGTTTCAACTTTACCCATTAAATGTACAGTTCTGTTTAAAATCCATCTACATGCTGCACAATAGCACTAAAGCTACAAAGCAGAATTTCAATTATTGAAAATCAATAGAAACATCACCCACATTAGATCATTTTACCTTGCCTGGATACAACTATAAAATTGGACAACTGCCAGAATTATAGCACACTAAACAAATTGACTCACATTATTATCTCCTGGCTCAGTCAAGTGATTTTTGGTAACATTCAATGTATCCTCTTGACCTGTTACATCAGCAGCTCTTCTCACCACAGAAACTTGATCCACAGCTTCAGTATCAATATGGTCAGCTTTTACTTCCTGGTCCTGGCACGCTACAGATTGCAAAGCACTCTCAGACAATTTTTCAGAACGTACAGGGTTTAGCAACTCAACACTGAGAGGGACAGTTTTAGTGTCATTTTCAGGCTGCGATCCATTAGCAGTCACAGGATGGTGCAAAGCTAAAACATGGGTGGAGGCAGGGCATTCAGTTTCTGAATAGTTTCCTATAGTCTGTATATTTGTTTCCTCATCACATGCATGTTGGTCAACAACCAATTCACCTGACTGAGTATTCAATGGAATATCATATGCTGGAGGCAATGGGGATAATTCAGGCTGAGATATAGTAATTGAGACATTGCAACTCAGGGAAACTGGAGTTTGATCCTCTCCAAGTTCATCTGGTGTCCTTTAAACAGACAGAAAAATAGGAATTAGTCAAATAACTTAAAATGGAGCAAAAAGGAGCCACACAAACAGCACTCTACAACCTTGTTCGGAATCTATTCTCCAAATAGTAATTAATACCCTTTATGCATTCAGTTACTTCAAAATCTATCTAAATTTTAAAAAGGTTAAAAGACTTCTAATAATGTTCTTCTTCAAACTGCAGAGGCATCTTTGCACTCAGTGCATTGATCTCAGTGCATGGATCTCAACAGTTTTCTCTTAAAGGTCAACCATGAAAAACACATTTGACCTCACTCCTTATATAGTGAGCATTGTTGAACTATCACAAATCAAATCAGACCACGAGTAGAGAACTGTGTCCAATTCTGTTTACCACGCACAAGTATGGACTCAAAGATGCAGGAGAAATTTACAAGAATATTTATCCAATAAGGTTAGTCTTGAGAACCTGGGGTAGTTCTTTAAAGAGCAAAAGCAGCTATGGAATTTTGACAACGTTATGCAAGATGGACTAACATTGTCATAAATACAGAAGTAGTTTCTGTTAGCAGATAGTCAAGAGCCAGGGCACACACAAGTATAAGGTAAAAACTAGATTAGGAAGCTTAAGGAAGAACCATACAAGAATAATAAAAGCGCACAAAATCACAGAAAATGGCAACCATATTCATGCCAGTTAAAAATAACCTATAGTAAGTGTTTGAGATCTTGATATATAAACAACTTCCCCAGTCAACCAAAAGTTATGCTAGTGCACTGCACTGAAGGTGACAGTGCCTTTATAGAGAGGTGGCGCCAGAGGTCAGGGAAGTGGTCCACATTTTCCAACATATTGACAGCAACTTTACTTTTGAGGTTCGCATTGTCCATCAGAGGCAGGTTGGATGACTTGTACTCAGAATCTGAACATGAACATTTGCTATAGTCGATGTGCTATAGCTCAACCATTGTGTCAAAAACAGCACAGTTTCTCCTGTAAATGGACTCTAACCCAGCACAAAACAAGTTGGTGACAAGTTGTAAAGATGAAAAGTTCATTTAATAATAATCAGAATCAGGTTTATTTCACGTTTTGAGAAATTTGTTAACCTGGCAGCAACAGTACAACACATGATAATATAGAAAGAAAAAAATCAATAAACCAAGTAAATCAATTACAGTGTAGCGGTGTGCTACATGCAGCGCTGCAATAACAACACGGAGTCGGTGAGCTGCAGTTACAAAAGAGGTTTATTCAAACTTAGTGGCCTCGCTTTAAAGCCTTCCTGATCCCGCCCTGCCCTGGCGGGAATGTCGTAGGGGGCGCATATTCACAGTCCCATTCCGCGCGCGGGCTTTTCCCCTTGCTGGTGAAGCAGGCTTGGCGCCCTCTTTGGGACCTCAATGCCGGCACGCGCCACTTTGTGAACCAGTTCGAGGGCGCTCGGAAGGGGGTCGCCACATAACCCCTCCCCAGAACCGGCGATACACCCCCTAATGTCCACAGTCTGGGTCGGACTCTGTTTGGGAGGTCTGCCTCTGCGCCACGGTGCCTGAATCTCGACCGGCTCTGCCAAGTCCACATGGGCCGGTTTGAGTCGGTCCACCGTGAAAACCTCCTCTTCCCTCCCCCAATGTCCAGCACGAATATGGACCCGTTGTTTCTGATCACCGTAAATGGCCCGTCGTAGGGCCGCTGTAGTGGGGCCCGATGTCCGCCCCGTCGTACAAAAACAAACTTACAGTTTTGCAGGTCTTTGGGTACGCAGGTCGGGTTCTGCCCATGCTGCGAAGTAGGTATGGGGGCCAGGTTACCGAGCCTCTCGTGTAGTCTGCCCAGGACTGCTGCGGGTTCTTCCTCTTGCCCCCTTGGGGCTGGTATGAACTCTCCTGGGACGACCAGGGGTGTGCCATACACCAACTCGGCTGACGAGGAGTGCAGATCCTCTTTGGGCGCTGTGCAGATTCCGAGCAGGACCCAGGGGAGCTCATCCACCCAGTTAGGCATTTTGAGGCGGGCCATGAGAGCCGACGTCAGGTGACGGTGGAAACGCTCCACTAGTCCGTTCGACTGTGGGTGGTAGGCAGTTGTGTGGTGCAGCTGTGTCCCCAAAAGGCTGGCCATAGCTGACCACAGGCTGGAGGTGAACTGGGCGCCTCTGTCGGAGGTAATGTGGGCCGGTACACCAAAGCAAGATACCCAGGTGGCAATCAGTGCCCGGGCACAAGATTCGAAGGTGGTGTCGGTGAGCGGGACCGCCTCTAGCCATCTTGTGAACCGGTCCACGATAGTCAGGAGGTGCCGCACTCCTCGTGACACTGGCAAGGGACCCACGATATCCACATGTGGTCGAAACTCCGGTGGGTGGGGTGGAACTGCTGCGGCAGGGCTTTGGTGTGCCGATGCACCTTGGCTGTTTGGCAGCGCATGCACGTTCTGGCCCATTCACTGACCTGCTTGCGGAGTCCATGCCAAACGAACCTGTTCGCTACCATCCGGACGGTTATCCTGATGGAGGGGTGCGCTAAGTTGTGAATGGAGTTGAAAACGCGCCGGCGCCAGGCTGCTGGAACGACGGGGCGGGGTTGGCCGCTGGTGACGTCACAGAGTAGGGTCCTCTCACCTGGGCCTACGGGGAGGTCCTGGAGCTGCAAACCGGAGACTGCAGTCCTGTAACTAGGGATCTCCTCGTCTGCCTGCTGCGCCTCCGCCAGTGCTTCATAGTCTAACCCCTGGGACAGGGCTTGGATGTTAGGGCGGGAGAGGGCATCCGCCACAACACTGTCCTTTCCCGAGACATGCCGGACATCCGTCGTGTATTCGGAGATGTAGGACAGATGTTGCTGCTGGCGGGACGACCAGGGGTCGGATGCTTTCGTGAACGCAAACGTAAGCGGCTTGTGGTCCGTGAACGCGGTGAAGGGCCTACCTTCTAAGTACCTGAAATGCCGGATTGCCAGGTATAGCGCCAACAGTTCCCGGTCGAAAGTACTGTATTTGAGCTCGGGTGGCTGCAGGTGTTTGCTGAAAGACGCCAAGGGTTGCCAGCGACCCTCGATGAGTTGTTCCAGCACTCCACCGACTGCCATGTTGGATGTGTCCACTGTGAGGGCGGTAGGGACAGCCGTTCTGGGGTGCACTAGCATCGCAGCGTTTGCCAAGGCTTCTTTGGTTTTAATGAAAGCGGCAGCGGACTCCTCGTCCCAGGTAATGTCCTTGCCCTTACCCGACATCAGGGCGAACAGGGCATGATTCGGGCAGCTGAAGGGAGGAAGCGGTGGTAGAAATTCACCATACTCACGAATTCCTGAAGGCCTTTGATTGTGTTGGGTCGGGAGAAAATGGCAGACCGCGTCTACCTTGGCGGGCAGAGGGGTTGCCCCGTCTTTGGTAATCCTGTGGCCCAGGAAGTCGATAGTGTCGAGCCCGAACTGGCATTTGGCCGGGTTGATTGTCAGGCCATATTCACTGAGTCGGGCGTAGAGTTGACAGAGGTGGGACAGATGCTCCTGACGACTGCTGCTGGCTATGAGGATGTCGTCCAAATAGATGAAAGCGAAGTTCAGGTCGCGTCCCACCGCGTCCATTCACCACTGAAACGTCTGTGCGGCATTCTTTAGGCCGAACGGCATGCGGAGGAACTCGAAAAGGCCGAAAGGGGTGATGAGTGCCGTTTTGGGGACGTCGTCCGGATGCATCGGGATTTGATGGTATCCCCGGACGAGGTCTACCTTGGAGAAGATCCGTGTGCCGTGCAGGTTTGCTGCAAAGTCCTGAATGTGCGGCACAGGGTAGCGGTCCGGTGTGGTAGCCTCATTCAGCCTGCGGTAGTTGCCGCATGGTCTCCAGCCCCGTTGCTTTGGGCACCATGTGCAGGAGGGAGGCCCATGGGCTGTCGGACTGCCGTATGATCCCCAATTCCTCCATCCTCTTGAACTCCTCCTTCGGCAGTCAGAGCTTGTCCGGGGGAAATCTTTGTGCACGGGCGTGGAGGGGTGGTCCTTGTGTCGGGATATGGTGCTGCACGCCGTGCCTGGGCATGGCTGCCATGAACTGCGGTGCCAGAACCGATGGGAAATCCGCCAGGACTCTGGTGAAGTCATTGTCGGACAGCGTGATGGAGTCTAGCTGTGGGGCCGGCAACTGGGCTTTACCCAGGGAGAAAGTTTGAAAGGTCTCGGCGTGGACCAGTCTCTTCCTGGGCAGGTTGACCAGTAGGCTGTGAGCTTGCAAAAAATCCGCTCCCAGGAGCAGTTGGGCTACGGCGGCCAGTGTGAAGTCCCACGTGAACCGGCTGGAGCCGAACTGTGGCCGCACCGTACGGGTGCCGTAGGTCCTTACTGTGCTGCCGTTCGAGGCCCTCAGGGTGGGACCTGGTTCTCTGTTGCGGGTGTCGTAACTCGGAGGCAACACCAAAAAGCATCGTCCCGACTGCTTGTCCCAGACATACAGGAGGCTATCCTGATGGCCAGCCACCGTAGCCATCAGCGGCGGCTGGCCCTGGCATTTCCCGGGAACTTGCAGGGCGGGCTACAGCGGTGGGCTTCTGCATCCCACCGCTGGTGGTAGAAGCACCATTGTTCGTTGGTCTCCTCACCCCTGCCTCTGGGGTTAGTGGGCTCTGCGGCCGGGCCTGGTCTGGTTTGCCGCTGGGAGCGTGGCCTGGTGATCTGTGCGACGGATGCCCCACTCTCCTCCTTGGCTTTCCACAGCACGTCTGCCCGGGCCTCCACCTTCCGGGGGTCGCTGAAATCCGCGTTGGACAGCAGCAGGCGTATGTCCTCGGGCAGCTGCTCCAGGAATACCTGCTCAACCATGAGGCAGGGCTTGTGACCTCCGGCCAGGGACAGCATCTCGTTCATCAAAGCTGACAGTGGCCTGTCCCCCAAACCATCCAGGTGCAGTAAGCGGGCAGCTCACTCGCGCCGTGAGAGTCCGAAAGTCCTTATGAGCAAGGCTTTGAATTCGGTGTATTTGCCGTCCGCTGGGGGCGATTGTATGAACTCCTCAACCTGAGCGGCTGTCTCCTGGTTGAGGGAGCTCACCACGTAGTAGTAACGTGTGGCATCCAAGGTTATCTGCTGAATGTGGAATTGGGCTTCTGCCTGCTGGAACCATAGGTGAGGTCGCAGCGTCCAGAAGCTTGGCAGTTTTAACGAAACTGCATGAACAGATGCGGCGTCGTTCATCTCCGGTCCAAATATCATTTGGGCCGTTTGGGTCACCAATTGTAGCAGTGTGCTACATGCAGCGCTGCAATAACGACACGGAGTCTGTGAGCTGCAGTTACAAAAGAGGTTTATTCAAACTTCGCGGCCTCACTTTAAAGCCTTCCTGATCCTACCCTCCCCGGGCGGGAATGCTATAGGGGACGCGTATTCACAGTCCTGTCCCGCGGGCGGGCTTTCCCCCTTGCTGGTGAAGCAGGCTTGGTGCCCTCTTTGGGACCGGCCTCAATGCCGGCACGCGCCACTTTGTGAGCCGGTTTGAGTGCGCTGGGAAGTGGGTCTCCACAACAGTATATAATCCACATATATCTATATATATATTGAACAGACTGAAAATAATGCAAAACAGAAATAACATTTTAAAAAAGAAAAAAAGTGGAATAGTGTTCATGGGTTCAATGCCCATTTAGGAATCATATGGTAGAGGGGAAGAAGCTATTCCCGAATCATTCAGTGTGTACCTTCAGGCTTCTGTACCTTCTTCCTGACAATAACAATAAGAGGACATGCCCTGAGTGATAGGGATCCTTAATAATGAACGTCACCTTTCTGAGGCACCACTCCTTTAAGTTGTCTTGGATACTATGTGAGGCTAGTACCCAAGATGGAGCTGACTAATTTTACAACTTTCTGTAGCTTCTTTCAGATAATGATGCAGTCTGTCAGAATGCTCTGCATAGTATGTCTATAGAAGTTCAAGTGTTTTAGGTGACAAACTGAAACTCTTCAAACCTCTAATGAAATATAGCCGCTGTCCTTATATAGGTGTTTGTATTATCCAGGTGATCCAAGGCCATGTGAAGAGCCCTTGAGATTGCGTCTACCGTTGAGCTATTGTGGAGATAGGCAAATTGCAGTGGGACCAGGTCCTTGCTCAGGCAGGAGTTCGTTCTAACCAGGACCAACCTCTCAAAGCATTTCAACACCATAGATGTGAGTGCTACTGGTCAATAGCCATTAAAGCAGCTCACATTACTCTTCTTGGACACTGGTATAATTGTTGCCTTTTTTAAAGTGGGGAGAGCTTCTAGCCATAGCAGTGAGAGGTTGAAAATGTCCTTGAATACCCCCGCCAGTTGGTTGGCACAAGTTTTCAGAGCCTTACCAGGTACTTCATGAGGGTTCACCTGCCTTAAAGACAGGCAAATATCAGTCTCAGAAACAGAAATGACAGTCACTAGGAGCAGGAGGGATTTTCACACCTATAGTTATATTCTCCCTCACAAAGTGGGCATAGAAGGTGTTGAGCTCATTGGTGGTGAAGCATCACTGCCATTCACACTATTGGGTTTCGCTTTGTAAGAAGTAATGGCCTGCAAACTCTGCCAGGGCTGACGTACATCCGATGTCACCCCCAACCTCACTCAAACCAGTTTTGTCGCTCTTGAAATAGCCCTCCACAAGTCTTACCTGGCTTTCTCCGCAAGACAAGTCTGGTGGCCCAGGTCTATATGCCACAGATGTAGCCCTGAGCCGACAATATACCTCCTGGTTCATCCACAGCTTTTGGCTTGGGAATATACAGCAAGTTTTCATAGGCACACATTCATCCATACAGATTTTAATGAATTTGGTAACAACTGCAGCATATTCATCCAGATTCAAAGATGAATCCCTGAACACAGTCCAGTCCACCAATTCAAAGCAGTCCTGCAAGTGCTCCTATGCTTCTTGTCCAGACCTTTTTGGTCTTCATAGTCTCTGCCTATACTCGGAGTAGAAGTACAGCCAGGTGATCAGACTTTCCGAAGTGAGGGCGTGGAATAGCACAGTTGGCACTCTTGGGAGTGGTGTAACACTGATTCAGTGTGTTGTTTCCTCTGGTACAAGTGATTTGTTGATGGTAACTATTTAGTGACTTTTTCAGGCTGGCCTGGCTAAAATCCCCCAAAATGATGAAGGTGTCAGGGTGTGCTGTTTCGTGTATGTTAACCCCATTGTTCAGATCATCTAGAGCCTGTTTGGCATTGGCCTGAAGTGGAATGTACACCGTTACCGAAATGATCACAGAAATCTCTGGGGGCAGGTAAAATGGACTGCACTTAATTGCGAGATATTCCAGATCTGGTTAGCAGAACTGAGACAGCACTGACACATTTGTGCACCAAGAGGAGTTGAACATGAGGCATACACCTCCACTTCTGCTTTTTAGAGACTCGACAGGCAGTGATAGTTTATTCAATCGCATTAAGACATCTTGATGAACTGTACAGACCTTGGAAGCAATTTTGATTCTCAACTGTATCAGGCTGAAACAGGAATATTTAATCGTATCCATCGACCTGTGCTACACAAGCTCGCCGTTTCCAAGGTGTCCATATATAGCCTGCCCGAGTGGCATGACCGTAGATTTACAGCAAGTTGTTCTGGTCCAGCTTGCTCTACCGCCGAATTAGTGGGGATTAAAGAAGCTTTGCTCAATACAAACCTTTGTAGATTGGCTATGTTGGGGAACTAGTTAGGGTCATGGCTTGCATGCTATTACAACGCAAATTTAAGATGCCAACAAATTTCTGTTGAATTTGAAAATCATGCTTCTCAATCCCTCCTTGCTGACAGAACCAAAGCTTTGGGCAAGTTCAAAAAAGGCCACGTTCGGCAGTTGGTACTGCAGCCAGCATTTCCCCACAAGTTCTCGTTCAATGAAAACTATCTACAGTGCCTCAAGATTAGTTTGAAATACCTCAAAACCAATAGCAGGTGAGCCAATTATGAATTCATTAAGATCACAGCTGATTTTGCAATCTACTTCCACTTTCACACCACTTGAGAAAAGAGAAAGCAGAAGCAGTACAAAGATCTTGAAAGAAAAAAACGTTTCGCTGAAAGGCAGATCTGAAATACAAGTGATCTAAATAGATGAAGAGCAATAAAAGGTACACAAAATGATAACTGCATTTTTATAATATTTCAGTACAATGTCTGAAGCCTTCAGCAGTCAGAGCTGATCATGGATATTGCATCCTGGCTATCGAGATTCATAAACCTAGGAAGTATGATATGGAGAGCAAGCAAGCTGTTGCCATGTAGCAGCTCCCCCGTCTGTACATCTGATGAACCCAAAGGAATGGCAGAAACCAACACAGTTTGGTACCAGCAATGTTGCAGGAGTTGCCAGTCAACATTAAACTCAATGTAGGATTGGCAACCTAATGATGACAACCTAACTATTGATTATTAAGATAAAAGAGTACTTTATGAAAATGTCCTCTGGTCCTAGACTCCCCCACTATAGGAAACATCCTCTTCAAATCTACTCCATCTAGGCCTTTCAATATCCAAATAGTTTCAATGAGATTCCTCTCCCACCATCCCCCCCCCCCAACTTTTTTCTAAACTTCTGCAAGTACAGGCCCAGAGCCAACAAATATTCCTTATATGTTAGCCCTTGCATACCTGGAATAATTTTCACAAGCCCCGTGGACTCTCTCCAATGCCAGCACACAACTTTTTTTTGATGAGGGGTCCAAAACTGCTCACATACTCCTAGTGCTGTATCACCAGTGCCTTATAAAGCCTCAGTATCACATCCTTACTCTTATATTCTAGTCCTCTCGTAATAAATACCAACATTGCATTTACCTTCCTTACCACCGACTCAAGTTAACCTTTAGAGAATCCGGCATACGAACTCTCATGTCCCTTTGCACCTTTGATTTTTTAATTTTTTCCCCATTTAGAAATAATCTATACCTTTACTCCTTCTACAAAAATGCATGACCATACGTTTCCCTACCTACATTCCAGCTGCCACTGCTTTGCCTGTTCCCCCAAAGTGTCCTTCTACAGACACCCTGCTTCAACACTGCCCCTTCACTGATCTTTGTATCATCGGCAAGCATGGTCACAAAGCCATCAATTCTGTCATCCAAAGCATTGACATCTAACTTGAAAAGCAGCAGTCCAAACACCAACCCCTGCAGAACACCATTTGACACTGGGAACCAATGAAAAGCCCCCTTTATTCCCATTCTTTGCCTCCTGGTAGTCAGCCAATCTTCTATCCATGCTCGTATCTTTCCTGTAATACCATGGGCTCTTAACTTGCTCAGCAGGTTCATGCACGGCATCTTGTCAAAAGTCTCTTGAAAATCCAAGTAAACATCATCCACTGACTCTCCTTCATCTAACTGGCCTGTTATCTTCTCAAAGAATTCCAACAGATTTGTGAAGCAAGATTTCCCCTTAAGGAAACCATGTTAACTTTCGCCTACTTTATCATCTGCCTCCAAGTACCCTGAAACCTCTTCCTTAATAATGGACTCCAACATCTTCCCAACCACTGAAGTCAGGCTAACTAGCCTATAATGTCCTTCCTTCTGCCTCCTCCCCTTCTTAAAGTGTGGAGTGACTTTTGCAATTTCACCATCTAGTAGATTCTTTAAAGGTCATTAATAATATATTCACAATCTCTTCAGCCATCACTCTCAGAACCTTAGGGTGTCGTCAATCTGGTCCAGGTGACCTACCTACCTTCAGACCTTACAGCTTCCCAAGCACCTTCTCCTTAGAATAGCAACTAAACTCACTTCTGCCCATTCTGCTAGCATCTCCCACACTGATGCAAAACACTTATTATATTCATCTGTCAATTTTGCCCCCCCATTATTACCTCTCTAGCATAATTTTCCAGTGGTCCAATACCCACATTCACCTCTCCTTTACTCTTTATACAATATATCTGAAAACATTTTTGGTATCCTGATTTTTTTTGGATTGCTTACCTTCGTATTTAATTTTTTTTCTCCTTATGGTTTTTAAGTTGTCTTCTGCTAGATTTTAAAAGGCTTCCCAATCATCTAACTTCCCACTAATTACTGCTATATTATATGCCCTCTCTTTTGCTTTTATGCTGTCCTTAACTTCCCTCGGCACCCTCAGCTGCCTCATCCTCCCTTTAGAACACTTTGGGATATATCTATACTGCGCCTTCCGAACTGTCCCCAGAAACTCCACCCATTAAGGCTGATTTATACTTGTGCATCGCATCTACGTCGTAGGTACCATACACTCTACACCGTACCTACGCCGTAGGGTGACGTGCACCTCCCCAAAAAAGTAACTCGCGCATCGCGGCGACACAGACTACAACAACTATGATTAGTCCGCTTGGTAGCATCGCATTTCCTCCTACGCATTTCCAGTTGCTTCTTCTCCGCCATGTCTGTACACCGATGCGAAATAGATGAACCAAATCATCAAATCTACCTACCAACATGTGAAAATGTTTGAAATGCATTTCCTCGGCCACGTCTCTCATGAAGAAACTCACCACAGTGGCATAGAAACCCCACCGCCAACTAGTATTTTGGCGCACACCAACGCATGCTCGCTACGGCGTAGAGCCTACGCAGAAGTGAAAATCAGGGCTACGGCATAGCCCGTACACACTGTTCTGCCGTCATCCCTGCTAGTGTCCCCTTCCAATCAACTTTGGTCAGCTCTTCTCTCACACCTAACTCTTTACTCCACTGTAATATTGATATATCTGATTTTACCTTCTCCCTCCCAAATGGTAGGGTGAATTATATCATATTATGATCACTGTCTCCCTTTACCTTAAGCTTTCTGATCAAATCTGGTTCATTACATAACACCCAATCTAGAATTGTCTTTTCCTTCGTGGGCTCAATCACAAGCTGTTCTTAAAAAGTCATCTCATGAGCATTCCACAACTTCCCTCTCTTGGAATCTAGCACCAACCTGATTTTCCCAATCAACCTGCATATTGAAATCTCCCGATACAATCGTAACATTGCCCTTTTGACATTCCTTTTTTTATTTCCCATTGAAATTTACATTCAACATCCTGGCTACTGTTTGAAAGCATGTATATAACTCCCCTTAGGATCTTTTCACCCTTGCAATTTCTTAACTCTACCCACAATGATTAAACATCTTCTGATCCTATGTCATTTCTTTTTAATGATTTGATTTAAATTATTATTATTTTTTTAAATCAGAGACACCCCACCCTCATCTGTCCTATCGATACAGCGTGTATCCTTGGATGTTAAGCTCTCAACTATGAACAATGGGTAGGACCTTCATTACAAGTGGTCGCTCTCATGTTAAAACTTGTCTTAGACAGCATTAATGCACAATTTTCACATTGAAAAAGCAATGATGAGAACTGCAAGGCAACTGCAAGCTAAAATACCAAGCCAGCCAACTTGGACATTGCCTATGAATTATCACCACAGCAGTGCATTAAACAATGTTTACTTAATGTTACATTAACTTTCCTACACTGTCTTGACACATATTATGCATGCGAAGACTTGTTCTAAGAGAAAGAAAAATGAGCAACTCTTTGCCTATCTCAGCTATAACAGGGAAATTATTCTGTGACTTAGACTCAAATAGTCTTAACAGAGCACATATCTAGACAATGCAATTCATTTATGCAACAAGTTTAAAGGCCTTGTTTGCTACTTATTTTGAACAAAAGCATCACCAACAGATTGGAAAAACTGGCCTTGACTGCAAGACAAACTGGTAAGAGGGGGAAAACAAGAAAATAGCATCATCTTCATGACTCCAATCCTCTCTTAGGAAGCAAGATGAGAGATTTATCGTCACCAGTCTGGGTATAAATTAAGGCCAAAACACTGCCCAAGTCACACCATGTAAGGAGCATAGAGTTCAAGATAGAAATAGATTAAATTGTAACGAGGCATAAAGCAAGAAACACAAGCAGAGGACAACCATAACATCCCCTTAATCGGTTCATAAATCAATATGACAGAATTGATCTTCTACCCCAATTCCCTCAGCATCCCCAGTGACCAAACATTTACAAGAAAATTTTCTGAAATGCAGGTTTACAAAATAAAATTTCTAACTTCTGAAGGATTTCTGCTTAACCATATATTATCACTACCTCTTGATTCAACAGCTTCTCAATATCTCCTGTTGGGGTTCAACAAAAATCTTATACTGTATATTTCATTGAGATCACCTCTCATTAGAGAGGTCCAAGGAAAATCTATTAACACAGGGGAATCCTATACTCCAGAGAAGGGTAACAAGTGTTATACATGTGAATCGACATGAAATAGGTTGACCTAGGGTTGAACTGGGTTTTCAACAGCACAATTTACAAAATGAATTCACCATTTTCAGAATGTGCCACACACTGTTTTATTTGAAAAAAACTGGAATCAAGCCAGAGTTATCCAAGTGCAAGGAGTGGGCTCTAATGTACATAGTAAAGCCTGAACTTCAAAGGCTAACTTCAGTTATTTTGCTACACCAAGAAAGTAGGAGATAACCTATAACCTAGTACAATTTTTAAAAACAATGATCGAAAGTTAGGTGACTCATAATCTTATGATTCTCATCCATATTCTCAAACAAATTAAAGGTTTACAATATCATGGAATGGAATATCCAAATGATGAACTCCCAAACAAAAAAGCTCAAAGTATAAACAATTCTTAAGTGCGTTTTTATCTATTCAAAAAACTTGATGGATCCTGTATATCACTATTTTAAGTTACAGATTTTTCTAGTTAAGTCAAAGGTAAAGTGTTGACAATCCAGGGTAGGAAATAATGACAAGTTGTCTGAGACACCAAAAAAGACGGATCATAAGAAACTGCTGTCTCTGATGCAGAATCTAAAACTGATGCATAATATCAGGATAAAGAGCAAGGAGAAAGATTAAAAACAGAAGTCTGAGGATTGAACTGAGGGTTAAAAACCTTTGTAATTTTCTATACCGGATTACTAGGGACTTCTGAATGCTCTTTGCTTATTTATTAAGAGCTTTTTTTTTTAATATAAAGATACCAGGGGAATCAGTTAATATGGAAAACTCCTGAGTGAAGTGGACAGGACACAGGATTGGACACGAGTGCACTGAATGGTGGAGCTGGCTCAAAAGGTCACTGTGGCCATTTTCAGCTTTTATTTCTATGTTTGTATGGAAAACATGCTGATAAAACCACATTACTAAGTCTTGAATTCGATGGCATTTGAGCTGTCAACTGACATAACTAGCACCCAAAATTAACGGTCAAGTCCTACATCACAATCCTTAAGGACAAAAATAAACGTCATTTCCAACAAATAAATTGCACATAGATGTCAATTTAATATTTTTAAAATATGATAGCATCCACAAAAAAAGTTAATCTTCCAGAGAATAGTGAAAAATTCCTTAGATTTTTGAAATGACAACCTGACCAAAAAAAAAAAAAATTCTGGAAATACTGGAAGTACTTACTTGATAGCTCAATGCTGGAATGATTTAATATCTGAAATGTGAGTTCTACTTCTTTTCCCGCAGATGCAGCTTGAGCTGCAGACCTGCATCATTCTTTTTCTGGCTGTCAACCTAACTTGCTTTACAAGTGAAAAGAAAATGGCATGAACTACAGCAATGAAACAAAAGAAAAAAGTGAAACTTACACATGCAGAGATTTGCTGGAGCTCTCAGCACTTGCAATGCCTTTGTCTGTATCACATGACCACAATTCCTCAGTAGTTTGGTCAGGACTTTTCATTCCATTGGACTGAAGGAGACTGTCAGAGCTCAGACTGGAAGAAAGCTGGGATGATCCAGTTGTCTCCAAACTTAATGTAGAGGATGCAGATTTCAATTTGCCCAGCTGGTGGCTGCTGTGCATAGCTGTGGAACTGGTATGAGTCACTTCAATTATATCAGAACCAGATGACTGAGACACTGAATCCCAAGAACCTTTCCTTCTTCCTTCATTAAAGCTTGGCGATATGACTTCTGACAGTTCTGGGCTGGAGCATAAGCCAGCCAATGCAAGGGGAGTGGCAGTCCATTCATTTAGCACAGCTGATTTATAAGACAAAGTAAATGAAATAGATGACAGACCTTGCAGATAGCTCAGTAGAACTTCGCTGTCTTCTGAATCCAGAAGCAAGGCCACAGGATGGTAGAAGTCATTTAAGCTGTCCTTCTCGCGGAGCAGGGACACTAAGTAACACTCCATCAAGCCATCATTAAGCGCAAGTCTCACCCATGCCCGACACCGTCCAACATCAGTATTAATAAAGTTCAACTGTTCCAGTTCTGTCACAACATCACTGCAAGATAATTTTTAAAAAAGAGAATCAGTATTTGAAAATATAATTGCAAGCAAACTTTTAGTTGGAGCTTAAAAAAAGTAATCCTAACATCACTCTTGCATAATAACAATGGCTCAGATTTTCTAGACTAGCATCGGCAATTCCCTGCAGTCACAAAATTCAGGATTCCTGTACAGAGCTCAGAAGTCCCAGTGCAGCAAGTGGGGACTCCTGAGCAATGCACAAAAAAGATGGTCGATGATTTCAAGGGAAGTGAACAGCTCTGTTGCATGAAAGTAAGTATTAGTACTTTCAATAAACTTGAGTTTTGCTGATTATACTCCAATATTGAACTCTTCATAAAATTCAGAAGTCGAGCATAAACCCAACCAATCCCCTTTAATTAGACTTACCTCTGGAACAATGATTTGATTAATTTCAATGGATAGAAATGACAGTGGGGGTGATGGGAATTTATTTACACTTTTTTCAAATTATTTACATAGTTTTAAATTTGGGTTAAAAAATTGTAATGATTTTTCCTAGTATAACATCATTAAGCATTAATAGTATGAATTATTGAAGGAAGATTTTCAAAGCACTGACAGCTGGCTGAGCAAAATAGCACAACTTAACTAGTTGCCAATTTTGTTCTCCATGTCTGTGGGATGGACTTACTCTAGCTCCTTCTCATGCTGGGATTTGCATGTGGAAAACCTAGGGTGGGGATCGCTCCTGCAAGGAAGTTGTTCATGGAGAATCGCACATGGTAACTACAAGCTAATGAATAGGTCAAATGTAAGCAAGGGAGTATGTAATGCTATCGACTCCCAATCTAATGTTACCATTATAAATACTGGCACCATCTTCGTGCCTCAAACAGTATTACTGTAACTTTTGATCTTACTCAACTGAATCCCTTATATTAGTTGCAGCATTTTTATGAAGTGAATGGATATGCAGAACAAATATGCAACACTGTACAATAAAAATGTCTGCACTGATTCTATGGCTATAAATCATGAAGCCTTTGGGTTTCTCAATATTTATTGTTTACAGTATATACTATAATTTATTCTTTTTCCTCTTGTTTACACAGTTTGTCTTTTGCACATTGGTCATCTGTCCATCCTGTTGGGTACAGACTTTTATTGATTATATTATGTTCCTAGGATTTACTAAGTCTGTTTACAAGAAAATGAATCCCAGGGTTAGAGATGGTGATATATGTAGTTTGAGAATAAATCTATTTTGAACTTTTAACTTTGAACTACAGCTCCAAGTTACAAGGATTGCTCTATGCATCACTCTTTTGAAGCCAAAATTCCTGATTTCTGCATTTATACATAATATGCAAGGAAAAGGGCTGTTTGTTACTGCTATCTTCTGTGTTAGCAGAGTTGTATAAAATTGTTTGGATAATCTGCTCCACAATACACTAAATGAAACAAGTTAATATAACTAGCTTGAGTTATTCATTGTTCAAAATTAAATGGTACATAAAACCAGTGAGTGGTATATTTAAAAAGATGCAATCAATTGCACATCTATCCCATTTTATTTAATGAGCAAAGAAAGTGCCATTTCTCTAAAATAAAATATTAAAGCTACAATCAGGCAAATCCACCATGGGTGGTCCCAAGCCCAGCTGTAAAAGGAAGAGGGTTCACCATGGGGCTAGCAACTCCATCCTGTAAAATCCAGTGCTACAGAAATGCCAACCTAAGCTCCAAAAACCTCATCCCTGGGAGAGGAAGGATACACCAAGATGGGCTACACCTGGGAAAACTTAAAAGACTGGCCTAGGGCAGAGGACTCTGGCGAGCTGCTGTCAATGGCTTATGCTCCAGGAGGGATACTGAGAAGAGGCAAAAGTAGTAGAAAAAGTGAAGTAGAAAAAGCAGAAGACAACCATCAGATAGTTCTGTGTAACCTAACAGGCTATATAATTAGACAGTGCATCTCAATCTGTCTTTACTTGAAAGCTATACAAATATAATTTAACAGGCCCTGGAGGAAACTTGGCTAGTTTTTCCTCTCTGCCAAAAATGGAACAAATGCATTGGATACAAAGCACTGTAGGATATCAAAGATACAAAGACACCACATGAAAGCAAACCCATTTATTAAATCCCACACAATAGTTTTATCCAGTAAACTTTTGCAAGTAATTCATCAACAGAAAATGGATTTTGTTTAGAATTAATGGCAAGTTCACCCATCTCAAGCTAACAATGGTATCACTTTCCAATAACTCTTTCCAGCAGGAATATAGGCAAGGATTAAACTGTTAAAATTATACCAATAAACACCCTGCAGTACCTACTCTATGGCTAACAATGATAAAAAAATGAAATGGTGAATTTTCATGATTACATGCGCAATATATATTACAATAAGCTTTCCAAAAAATATTTTAATACTTAAGTATTAGTACTTAAGTCCTGTAAATGGACTCAATGGGCCGAATGGTCTAATTCTGCTCCTATGTCTTATGGTAAATAAGAGTCACTGATTAAGCACTAAATGGTTCATCGGGGTGAGTAAGCATACAATTGTTTAAATAACAAAGCAGCTTAGGAACACGTCTCAAGATCACATAATGAGTCACATTCACACCAGAATAAATCACCGACAGATTTCAAATGGAAGCGGTTATCAAATAATCATGTGCCTTACTTCTGAACCTAGCTCGAGATAAAAACATACTACTGAATATTTCAATAGTTTATGATGGTGCTAAAGGTGAAAAGATGTCAAAGTAAGTAGGCACAACAGTTTTGGACATATTTCATAACAGACCACAAGAGCATAAGATGTATGAGCAGAATTAGGCCATTTGTCCCATCAAGTCTGCTCCACCATTCAATCATGATTAATCCTTTTTATCCCCCCCTCAGCCTTCTCTCTGTAACCTTTGATTCCGTGTCCAATCAAGAACCTATCAAGCTCTGCCTTAAATACACCCAATGACCTGGCCTCCACATCTACCATGTCCAGGCCCTTCAACATTTAGAAGGTTTCAATGAGATTCCCCTTCATACTTCTAAATTCCAGAAAGTACAGGCTCAGAGCAGGGGTGCTCTGCATTAACTGCCTATTCACATTTCTGTTCCTCCTGACAGTAACCCAGCTACTCACCTCCTGTAACTCTGATCGATTGTCTCCTCACCCACCCATACAAGTCGAAGGTCATCCAGCTGCTGCTCCAGATCCCTAACACGACATTCAAGGAGCTGCAGCTGGATACACTTCACGCAGACGTAGTTCCCTGGGAGACTCTGGGTCTCCCAGGACTCCAACATCGGGCATGAAGAACACACAACAGCCCTTTACTACACTAGGTACAGTAAGAGGGAAAAAAAAAAGAACCTTAAAAGTTTATTCAGATCTAATTTGTTGCCTTAGCATTTACTTCCCGAATGTCAGAAAATGGTTGGCTTGAACCAATTCTGCACCCTATTGATTACAATCCAGCAGCTAACAATAACAAATACACTTCCCAAAACCCAATTTTGTGCTCAACCCCCAATGATATCCTGAAAGCTAATTAGGCACACTACTAGGATAGTTAAAAATCTAAAAAATAAGTAACATCATGTAATAGAGATCAAGAAAAATTGTACAATTACCCAGTGCTTTTAAACCAATGAGGACCAAAACCCACATAAAATTAGCATTTAAGTTAAATGCTGGAACATAAATTAATTGAACAAAATTGCAACAACTTACTGGTGAGTGACTGTTTTAAGCAGAGTCCAAAAGACAGGCTGTGGAAGAGGAGCTCGACTGCTTCTCTGCCCTTGCTTTCCTCCATTTGTTTTAATGTGCTTCGATTTCAATCCATGCACAAATATCGATTCCATGACACAGCACAGTAGATTTGCATCGCAATCATCACTGGTTACGACACTGTCTGTATTTACATACCGCTTCTGTAAGCACTTCAGGGAGTGAGCCAGTTTTTTCTTTATTCGCTGAAAACATAAAGTTACTTAGTTCTCTTTCAAAAAAATCATACACAGGAGCCATGAATCTAACATTACAGTCAGCAATTGGTTATTCACTCACAGCTCATCCCAAAATAAGATGGCAGAATAATTTCGAGAAAATCATTATAGCATCCACACCAAAGCAAAACTGCAAAAAATACATACCAGGCATATGTCAGGTATCAGTTGGAATCAAGCAAATCCCTCGAGTACAAACTATGCAAGGATGCAATTAAGAAGGAAACAAGGGCAAAAAGGCTACAAGATATCATTAGCAGACAAAGGTAAATCCTGAGAGGTTCTATATTAAAAACCAAAAGGGTAACTGGGAAGGGAGTATAAATCTTACTATCTCTTATCTTTTCTTTCAGTTAGTCCTGACGAAGGGTCTTGGCCCAAAACGTCGACAGAGCTTCTTCCTATAGATGCTGCCTGACATGCTGCATTCCCCCAGCTTTTTTTTGTGTGTGTTGACGGAGTACATCTCATTCGGATCATTGTTAAAATATAAGGATGAAGTCTTCAATCAATAGCTCTCGTCTATATTTACCATGGGAAAGGTCATAGAAACATGGAATTCACGAAAGAAACTATTGATGCCCTGGAACTTAAAAGATATTATGAAAGAGACAGCCTGGCAGGTTAATACACTGAAAGGTGGGTAAATCCACAGGGCATGACCTAGTGCATCTTAAAACACTGTGGGAAGCCAGGAAAGAAATTGCTGGGGCCCTGGGAGGGGTACTAGAAGACTGGAGAGTGGGTAATATGTGGCTTAATGCCACGGTAGCATAGCAGTTAGCACAATGCTATTACAGCTCAAGGCATCGGAGTTTGGAGTTTAATCCCCATGTTGTCTGTAAGGACTTATGTTTTCCCTGTGGAATGTATGGGTTTCCTCTGGGTGCTCCAGTTTCCTCCCACAATCCAAAGACACACCGGTTAGTAGGTTAATTGGTGATTGCAAATTGTCCCGTAATAATTCTCGGGTTAAATCAGTAGGTTGTTGGCAGCGTGGCTCGAAGGGCTGGAACAGCATATTCCATGCTATATTGTAATTAAAATAAAATCAGTTAATATTCTGCCTTTTTAAAGAAGGGCATCTGGTGCTAGCAAAATCACATATGGTGATGAGGAGGCATACAGGAGCAAAATATCAGCTGGTAGACTGGTGTTGGAACAACAACTTTGCACTCAAAATCAAGACCACCAAAGAATTAATTGTAGCTCTCTGGCCAAAACTAAAATCTACAAATCAGTGAACAGGAATGAGGCTAGGGTAGTGGAAACAGACAAAGCAAAAGTCTTTGCTCTTACCATGTGGTTGCAGGAATGGAGGTGGCCATTTTGTGAAACTGTTCTTGCAGCTGCCAACTTGTGAACTATTTGGTGAACTGGTTCTTGCTCTGGGATAACTTAATCAGAGTAGTTGAACGCGGACACAAAGAGTTTCTGGTAATGATCTGCTAAACCCGAGAACATTCTCAGATAAGAAGCTGCTTATCATGTAGAGTGGCAGGCATGCAGAAGGAACAGCTTGTCATCTGGTTGCCTGAGTCCAGAGTTTGGATGACCTGGTTAGACTGGTTTAAACCAGTCTTAGTTGAACAAAAAAGATCTTGGCTTGTTCAGAAGGCTGGAAGAAACAGCCCGAAAGCAATACTGCTTGTAACCTTGGCCGATGGAAGTGAAATATCATAGACTGCTCATCCTTATCAGATCAGTCACTGCTCAAAATTACCAGAAGGGTGCATAGAGTACAATAAAATGAGACACCATACAATAGGAAGCATATGATTAAGAGGAAGTACAGAAAATATTCACAGAGACATTGCCCTGGTGAGATTGAGTTATAAGGAGAGACTGGAACGGTTTCCCCAGGAGCACCTGAGGGGTGACCTTGAAGAGGTTTATAAAATCATTAAGATAGTAGATAAGATGGGTGATCAGAATCAGTTTCTCAGGCAGGGAAGTCTAAAACTAGATTACATAAATTTAAGGTAAGATTTAAAGGGAACCTGAGGGGCATGCTTTTCCATAGAGAGATGGGTATATGGAAGTTGTCAGTGGAAGTGATAGAGCAGAGTACAATTATAACATTTAAGAGATTTGGAACATACTGTACATGAATAGAAAAGGTCTAGAGAACGAATGGTGAACTGTTTTGAGAGATGTGCCCAAATTGGCATAATCTTCTAAAAAAAGTCTCTCGCATGCTATGGTAATTTGGAGCAGGGATTATCACTGATTAATGAGGCAGTGTGGCGACCCACTTCCTAGCGCACTCGAACCGGCTCACAAATAGCCAGCGCGCAGGCACAAAGGCCAGGTCCGCAACAAAGGAAAAAAGCCTGCGGGGGTTTGTGAGTACGTGTCCCTTACAGCATCCATGCCCAGGGAGGGCGGGATGAGGGAGGCTTTAAAGCAAGGCTGTGAAGTTCGAATAAAATCATCTTTAATTGCAGTTTACCGACTCCGTGCCGTTATTTTAGCGCTGCGTGTAGCACACCGCTACAATTGGTGACCCCGACGGTCCAAACGATTTTTGGACCGGAGATGACCGATGCCGCATCTGTTCATGCGGTTTCGTTAAAACTACTAAGCTTCTGGACGCTGTGACCTCACCTATGGTTCCAGCAAGCAGAAGCCCAATTCCACGTTCGGCAGATAACCTCAGAGGACACACGTTACTACTACGTGGTGAGCTCCCTCGACCAGGACACAGCGGCCCAGGTTGCAGAGTTCGTACAGTCTCCCCCGGCGGACGGCAAGTACACGGAATTCAAAACCCTGCTCCTAAGGACTTTCGGACTCTCACAGCGCGAGTAGGCTGCCCGCTTACTGCACCTGGATGGCTTGGGAGACAGACCTCCATCGGCTTTAATGAATGAGATGTTGTCTTTGGCCGGCGGACACACACCCTGCCTCATGTTTGAGCAGGCATTCCTGGAGCAGCTGCCCGAGGACATACGCCTGCTGCTGTCCGACGCGGATTTCAGCGACCCCCGGAAGGTGGCAACCCGGGCGGACCTGCTGTGGAACGCCAAGGTGAGTGGGGCATCCATCGCACAGATCAACGGGCCATGCTCCCAGCGGCAAACCAGTCCAGGCCCGGCCGCGGAGCCCGCTAGCCCCAGAGGCAGGGGTGGGGAGCCCAATGAACACTGGTGTTTCTACCACCAGCGGTGGGGCGCAGAAGCCCGCCGTTGTCGCCCGCCCTGACAGTTCCCGGGAAACGCCAGGGCCAGCTGCCGCTGATGGCTACGGCGGCTGGCCATCGGGATAGCCTCCTGTATGTGTGGGACAAGAGGTCGGGACGCCGTTTTTTGGTCGACACCGGTGCCGAGATCAGCGTCTTACCTCCGACGAGTTACGACACCCGCAACAGGGCACCGGGTCCCCCCCGAGGGCTGTGAACGGCAGCACGGTAAGGACCTACGGCACCCGTACGGTGCAGCTACAGTTCGGACCCAGCCGGTTCACGTGGGACATCACACTGGCCGCCGTAGCCCAACCGCTTCTGGGTGCGGATTTCTTGCGGGCTCACAACCTGCTGGTCGACCTGCCGAGGCAGAGGCTGGTCCATACCGAGACCTTTCAGACGTTCTCCCTGGGAGAAGCCCAGTTGCCAGCCCCACACCTCGACTGCATCACGCTGTCCGACAACGACTTCACCAGACTCCTGGCGGATTTCCCATCGGTTCTGGCACTGCAGTTCACGGCAGCCATGCCCCGACACGGCGTACAGCACCACATCCCGGCCCAGGACCACCCCTCCACGCCCGTGCTCGGCGGCTTCCCCCAGACAAGCTCTGACTGGCGAAGGAGGAGTTCAAGAGGATGGAGGAATTGGGGATCATCCGGCGGTCCGGCAGTCCATGGGCCTCCCCCCTGCACATGGTGCCCAAAGCGACAGGGGGCTGGAGACCGTGCGGCGACTACCACAGGCTGAACGAGGCTACCACACCAGACCGCTACCCTGTGCCGCACATTCAGGACTTTGCAGCAAACCTGCACGGCGCACGGATCTTCTCCAAGGTAGACCTCGTCCGAGGATACCATCAAATCCCGATGCATCCGGACGACGTCCCCAAAACGGCTCTCATCACCCCGTTCGGCCTTTTCGAGTTCCTCCGCATGCCATTCGGCTTGAAGAATGCCACACAGACGTTCCAGTAGTTAATGGACGCAGTGGGACGCGACGGGACGCAACCTGGACTTTGCATTCATCTATTTGGACGACATCCTCATAGCTAGCAGCAGTCATCAGGAGCATATGTCCCACCTCCTTCAACTCTACGCCCGACTGAGTGAATACGGTCTAACAATCAACCCGGCCAAATGCCAGTTCGGGCTCGACACCATTGACTTCCTGGGCCACAGGATTACTAAAGACGGGGCAACCCCTCTGCCCGCTAAGGTAGATGCTGTCCGCCATTTCCCCTGACCCACCACGATCAAAGCCCTTCAGGAGTTCGTAAGTATGGTCAATTTCTACCACCGCTTCCTCCCTTCAGCTGCCCGAATCATGCGCCCCCTGTTCGCCCTGCTGTCGGGTCCGGGCAAGGACATTGCCTGGGACGAGGAGTCCGCCGCCGCTTTCATTCAAATGAAGGAAGCCTTGGCGAACGCCGCGATGCTAGTGCACCCCAGAATGGACGTCCCTACCGCCCTCACAGTGGACGCATCTAACATGGCAGTCGGTGGGGTGCTGGAACAACTCATCGAGGGGCGCTGGCAACCCCTGGCGTTTTTCAGCAAACACCTGCAGCCACCCGAGCTCAAATACAGTGCTTTCGACCGGGAACTGTTGTCGCTATACCTGGCAATCCGGCATTTCAGGTACTTCTTAGAAGGTAGGCCCTTCACCGCGTTCACGGACCACAAGCCGCTTACCTTTACGTTCACGAAGGTGTCCGATCCCTGGTCATCCCGCCAGCAGCGCCATCTGTCCTAAATCTCTGAATACACGACGGATGTCCGGCACGTCTCGGGTAAGGACAATGTCATGGCGGATGCCCTCTCTCGCCCTAACATTCATGCCCTTTCCCAAGGGGTAAACTTTGAGGCACTGGCAGAGGCGCAGCAGGCAGATGAGGAGATCCCGGGTTACAGAACCGCAGTCTTTGGCTTGCAGCTCCAGGACCTCCCCATAGGCCCAGGTGAGAGGACCCTACTCTGTGACATCGTCACCGTCAGCCCTGTCCCGTCGTCCCGGCAAACTGGCAGCGCCATGTTTTCGACTCCATTCATAACTTAGCACACCCCTCCATCAGGACAACTGTCCGGCTGGTAGCCAACCAGTTCGTTTGGCATGGACTCCGCAAGCAGGTCAGTGAATGGGCCAGAACGTGCATGCACTGTCAGACGGCCAAGGTGCAGCGACACACCAAAGCTCTGCTGCAGCAGTTCCACCCCACCCACCGGCGTTTCGACCACATTCACGTGGATATCGTGGGCCCCCTGCCAGTGTCGCGAGGAGCACAGCACCTCCTGCCTATCGTGGACCGGTTCACAAGATGGCCAGAGGCGATCCCGCTCACGGACACCATCTCCGAATCTTGCGCCCGGGCACTGATCGCCACCTGGGTGTCCCGCTTTGGTGTACCGGCCCACATTACCTCCGACAGAGGCGCCCAGTTCACCTCCAGCCTGTGGTCAGCTATGGCCAGCCTTTTGGGGACACAGCTGCACCACACAACTGCCTACCACCCACAGTCGAATGGACTAGTGGAGCGTTTCCACCGTCACCTGACGTCGGCTCTCATGGCCCGCCTGCGAGGAGCTAACTGGGCGGACGAGCTTCCCTGGGTCCAACTCAGCATCCGCACGGCGCCCAAAGACGATCTGCACGCCTCGTCGGCCGAGTTGGTGTACGGCGCACCCCTGGTCGTCCCCGGGGAGTTCATACCAGCCCCAAGGGGGCAAGAGGAAGAACCCGCAGCAGTCCTCGACAGACTACGCGAGAGGCTTGGTGACCTGGCCCCCATACCCACTTCGCAGCATAGGCAGAACCCAACCTGCGTACCCAAAGACCTGCAGAACTGTAAGTTTGTGTTTGTATGACAGGGTGGGCATCGGCCACCGCTGCAACGGCCCTACGAGGGGCCGTTCACGGTGCTCAGGAACAACGGGTCCACATTCGTGCTGGACATTGGGGGGAGAGAGGAGGTTTTCACGGTGGACCGATTCAAACCGGCCCACGTGGACCTGGCGCAACCGGTCGAGTTTCCGGCACTGGGGCGCAGAGGCCGACCTCCCAAACAGGGTCCGGCCCAGACTGTGGACATTGGGGGGTGTATCGCCGGTTCTGGGGGGGGGGGGGGTTATGTGGTGACCCACTTCCTAGCGCACTCGAACCGGCTCACAAATAGCCAGCGCGCAGGCAACAAAGGAAAAAAGCCTGCGGGGGTTTGTGAGTACATGTCCCTTAGAGCATCTGCGCCCGGGGAGGGCGGGATGAGGGAGGCTTTAAAGCAAGGCTGTGAAGTTAGAATAAAATCATCTTTAATTGCAGTTTACCGACTCCGTGTCGTTATTTTAGCGCTGCGTTTAGCACACCGCTACAGCAGTAACAATAAATATGGACCTTTATTTTAAAAGGGAAAAAGGATGTCCTTTTGCTCATTTGCGTGTATTAATTGCTTTACTATTAATAAAAGTACATCAGATAGATTGAAGTATAGCATGCATTTTAGAAAATTATTTTTTTTAAAAAAACAATTGAAAAATAACATCAATTCTATATATTGTTGCTATTGTAACAGTTTACTATCCAAACACTGATGTGTACACTAGGATGTAAGGATTTCAAAATGTATCCTCCAATGTCACATGCTCTCGCCACCATTCAGCTGGTGTCAAGCCGGCGTGAAACATGTCTTGCGAAAACATTCACTGCTCTCGGGTTGTAAAAAGTAATTTGCTGCTTCATTTGGAAGTATAATCGTTGTACATCTTTTTATCAAGAGTGGGTTGGGTAGCACTGCATGCTGTGTGGCAACAAAATTCCTGCATGTGGAGTTGTTGATGGAATCCTGCCACCTTAGGTACACATTTGTTAAGTCCGCCACCCCTGGAGAGGGACATGGGTCAAATGTAGTCAAATAGATCTAGGTTTGGAAGTGACCTTGGCCAGCATGGATTAGTTGGGCTGAAGCACCTGCTCCCATGCTATATGACTCTGACTCTACTATAGTAGAACTATGACAGACAAGCTGAGCAAGCATAGGAATTTTCTCAGCATCCCTCCGCCTATTGCCAAATATTTCTTCAGCATTGTTCAATGCCTCATCACTCCTTTATGTTTGCTGTCATAGTCCTCAAAGTTTGACTTTTATTCCATTCCTCTCCTCGGCCATGATCACAAATTGAACGAGACTATTCTAGACATTACACATGGACAGTAAAAAGCCTCCATCAGTCACTTGGACATAATGCATCAAGTATATGATCCATTATTATGAGGGATAAAAAGGATGGAACTGTACAACTCAGTCCAAAAGAAATACTCTACAAATCCTATCATTTGGGTTATTTAGTTCATTTATTCAACTTATCAATGATGACTTTTACAAATGAAACAAATGACAAATGTGCATCTTATTTATTAGCTAATGTACTTTCTCTTACCTGTTTAACTTCTCTGGGTGTGACAGAGTTTTCAGACGTGTATGTAGAAATCATTGTGTACGAGTTCACTCACATGCCACCTTTAAACAGAAATAGATCAGAATGAAGAATGAAAATATCCAACAACCTAATTACTAATTGCAGCACATAATTAAGAGAAATGGTTTCACACCAATTTCAGTAGAATGCCAAACTAAAGATCAAGTAGTCAAGGATGATCAACATATTCATAATAAAGCCAATCTATTTCTTGAATCCAACTCCAGTAATCTAAAGCACAAGCATTCAAGCTGTAGTTTAAGTTTTACACTTCAAATAAACTTGCCAAAAAGATATGCTTGTCATCACAGTGAAAACTGAAATGATGGATCAAACTCTACCAGTCAAATACTGTTCAAATAACAGAACCAAATGCTTTTACCTGCCCAAAATATAATGTTGAAAACCAGAACGCCTGGTAGAAACGCAAAGTTAGAAAATGCTCAAAAAATATCAATGATTCCACTCAGATTGTACCCTTCAAAATGCATGAAGCCCAGTCTGACTAAAATTTCCCATCAATTTCACAAGGCAATTTAAATTTGGTTATGATTCACAGCTGCAATGAAGAAATACAAAAAGGTTTCACAATTTTAAAATTGTGTTTGGTAATATACTTTTAAAGTAATTTCAAAAGTGCTGAAGGAGTTCTTCTATTTTAAAGTTATTTTTCTAATTAGCAGAGTGAAAATTCCTGACAGTTTTCAAAGGTGGCAAAGATTTGACAAACTGTTTTCCTGCCTTGTGCCATCAGATCGAGGGGACCTTGGTCCACTAAATTCTTCCTCAGGGAAAGAAAGACCCTGACTTTTTGATTAAAGGTTTGCATGTCAGAACACAAAAGGTACAGCACAGGATCAGGCCCTTCAACTCATGATTTTGTACCAAATTTATTAAGCAGAATGACATTAATTTCTTTTGCCTGCACATGCTTTATAGTTCTTCATTTTTTCTTGAATTCCATTTACCAAAAACTTTTTTTGGTCCCTATTGGCTCTGAATTCCCTTAGAACATAACAATGCAGCACAGGAACTTTGGTGTTGTGCCAAACTAATTGGATACCTATCTAAACTAATCCCTGCTGCCTACACAATGTTCATATCCCTCTATTCCCTACACATTCATAGAACCATAGAGCATTTTGGCCCTTCTTGGCTATACCAAACCATTTTTCTGCCTAGTCCCACTGACCTGCACTTGGGCCATATCCCTCCAAACCCCTCTCATCCATGTACCTGTCCCAGTTTTTCATAAATGTCAAAAGTGAGCCCGCATTCACCACTTCATCTGGCAGCTCATTCCACACTCACCACTCTCTGCATGAAGAAGCCCCCCCTAATGTTCCCTTTAAACTTTCCCCCCCTTCACCCTTAACCCATGACCTCTGGTTTTTTCTCCCCTGGCCTCAGTGGAAAAAGCCTGCTTGCATTCACTCTATCTATACCCATCATAATTTTATACACCTCTATCAAATCACCCCTCATTCTCCTACGGTCCAGGGAATAAAGTCCTAACCTATTCAATCTTTCTCTGTAACTCAGTTCCTCAAGTCCCAGCAACATCCTTGTAAAACTTCTCTGCACTCTTTCAACCTTATTACAGGAAGGATATTAGGTGACCAAAACTGCACCCAATACTCCAAACTCAGTCTCACCAATGTCTTATACAACCTCACCATTACATTCCAACTCTTATACTCAATACTTTGATTTATAAAGGCCACTGTACCAAAAGCTCTCTTTACAACTCTATCTACTTGTTACGCCACTTTTAGGGAATAACATATCTGTACTCCCAGATCCCTCTGTTCTACTGCACTCCTCAGTGTCCTACCATTTACCTTGTATGTTCTACCTTGGTTTGACCTTCCAAAGTGCAATACCTCACAATTGTCCGCATTAAATTCCATCTACTATTTTTCTGCCCATTCCTCCAACTAGTCCAAATCTCTCTGCAAGCTTTGAAAATCTTCCTCACTGTCAACTACACCTCCAATCTTTGTATCATCAGCAAATTTGCTGATCCAATTTGCCACATTATCATCCAGATTATTAATATCGATGACAAATAACAATGAACCCAGCACTGAACCCTGTGGCACACCACTAGTCACAGGCCTCCACTCAGAGTAGCAATCCTCCACTACCACTCTCTGGTTTTTTCCATTGAGCCAATGTCTAATCCAATTTACTACCTCTCCATGTATACCTAGCGACTGAATCTTCCTAACTAAGCTCCCATGCAGGACCTTGTCAAAGGCCTTACTGAAGTCCATGTATACATCCACTGCCTTCCCTTCATCCACTTTCCTGGTAACTTCCTCGAAATACTCTAATAGATTGGTTAAACATGACCCACCATGCACAAAGCCATGCTGACTGTTTCTAATAAGTCCCTGTCTATCCAAATACTTGTAGATCCTATCTCTTAGTATTCCTTCCAATAGTTTACCTACTACTGATGTCAAACTTACTGGCCTATAATTTCCCAGCTTACTTTTTGAGCCTTTTTTAAACAACGGAACTACACGAGCTATCCTCCAATCCTCCGGCACCTGACCCGTGGATATCGACATTTTAAATATTTCTGCCAGAGCCCCTGCAATTTCAACACTAGTCTCCCTCAAGGTCCGAGGGAATACCCTGTCAGGTCCTAGGGATTTATCTACTCTGATATGCCTCAAGACAGCAAGCACCTCCTCCTCTTTAATCTGTATAAGTTCCATGACCTCCCTACTTGTTTGCCTTGTTTCCATAGACTCCATTCCAGTTTCCTTAGTAAATACAAAAAAACCATTTAAGGGCTCTCCCATTTCTTTTGGTTCCATACAGAGCCGACCACTCGGATCTTCAAGAGGACCAATTTTATCTCTCACTATCCTTTTGCTCTTAACATACCTGTAGAAGCTCTTAGGATTATCCTTCACCCTGACTGTCAAAGCAACCTCATGTCTTCTTTTAGCCCTCCTGATTTCTTTAAGTATCTTCTTACTCTTTTTATACTCCAAGCAACTTATTCCCTCCCTGTTGCCTATACATGTTATAAATCTCTCTCCTTCACCAGAGTTTCAATATCCCTCGAGAACCAAGGTTCCTTATTCGTATTCATTTTGCCTTTAACCATGACAGGAACATACAAACTCTGCACTCTCAAAATTTCTCCTTTGAAGGCCTCCCACTTACCAATCACATCCTTGCCAGAGAACAACCTATCCCAATCTACGCTTTTTAGATCCTTTATCATTTCTTCAAATTTGGCCTTTTTCCAGTTTAGAACTTCAACCCAAGGACCAGATCTATCTTTATCCATGATCAAATTGAAACTAATGACGTTATGATCACTGGAACCAAAGTGTTCCCCTACACACACGTCCGTCACCTGTCCTAACAGGACATCTAATATTGCATCCTCCCTAGTTGGTACATCTATATATTGATTTAGAAAACTTTCCTGAACACATTTCACAAACTCTAACCCATCTAGACCTTTAACAGTATGGGAGTCCCAATCAATGTGTGGAAAATTAAAATCCCCTACAATCACAACTTTGTCTCCTGCAACACACACAAAATGCTGGTGGAACACAGCAGGCCAGGCAGCATCTATAGGGAGAAGCGCTGTCGACGTTTCGGGCCGAGACCCTTTGTCAGGACTAACCGAAAAGAAAGATAGTAAGAGATTTCTGTCTCCTGCAGTTGTCTGTTATCTCTCTGCAGATTTGCTCCTCCAATTCTTGCTGACTATTGGGTGGTCTATAATACAACCCTATTAATTTGGTCATACCTTTCCAGTTTCTCAGTTCCACCCATATGGCCTCAGTAGACAAGCCCTTTAATCTTTCCTGCCGAAGCACTGCTGTAATATTTTCCCTGACTAGCAAAGCCACCCCCACCATGCTTCATCCTTCTGCCTCTATCACATCTGAAACATCGGAACCCTGGAACATTGAGCTGCCAGTCCTGCCCCTCCTGTAGCCAAGTTTCACTAATGGCTATAATATCATAATTCCACGTGTCAACCCAGACCCTCAGCTCGTCTGCCTTTCCCACAATACTCCTTGCATTGAAATATACACACCTCAGAAGATTGTTACCACTACACACAACCTTACTATTTATGACTTTGCATGAAGGTTCTTGTGCCTATGAACCTCAAGCACCTCTATCATATTTGACTCTGCTACCACTCTAGGCAGCACACTCCAGGGACCCACCACGTTCTGCAAGAACCTCATTCGGCAGATCTGCTTTGAATTTTCCCCTTAAATGCATGCCCTCTAGTATTAGATATTACATCCCCGGGAAAGATGCCAGCTCCATGCCCCTCAGAATTTTTACAAACCACTGTCACTCGAGGAAACAGCCCAAGTTTTGTCCAACCTCTCTATATCACATGCCCTCTAATCCTAGGTAGCATCCTGGTAAATCTCTTCAACACCCTCTCCAAAGCCTTCACATGCTTCCTTTAATGGGTGACTAATTGAATGCAATACTCCAAATGAGGCCTAAGCAGTTTTATAAAGTTGCATAACCTTCTGACTCACTGTCTAAATTATGAAGGCAAGCATGATATGTGCCTACTTTACCAGGCTAATAATCTGTGCAGCCACTTTGAGGCAGCTATGGACTTGGAACCATCTGCACATCACTGTTAAAGAACCTGGCATTAACTGTGTAATGTCTCTTTATATTTGATCTCTCAAAGTGCGACACACCTTTCCCCATTCTGTCTACATCTTTTCCTCAATATCCCAGTGACTTTTAGATAGTCAAAAGCAAAACCTTAACAGAATTTATTTAGTGATACAACAAGGAGTAGGCTATGCCACCCCACAGCCCTAATAAATCCTAACCTTATCATGAAACTATTTACAATTGACCACTTCACTACCCAGTACAGCTTTGAATCGAAAGGGGAAACTGGAGCACCCAGGGAAAACCCATGCATTCCATAGGGAGGACAGACAGATTCCTCACAGAACAGCGTCAGAATTAAACTCTGAACTTCAGAACACCCCAAGCTGTAATTGTGTCGCAGAATGATTGAATATCTCTAGAGTCCTACACTTATTGACTCATTGGCTGAGACCTCTAATTGTCTTCTTTGAAGTGTATCTGTGATATTGTTCTTGATTAGTAGTACAACTCCTCCTTAAAACATCAAAACCCTGGAACATTAAGCACCCACATATACCTTTCAGGTGGATTTCATGTACCTCAGGGAAGAATGCAGGCAATATCTTACTTAACAAAATATAGAACAGATAATATCATGTGAAAACAGTACACAAGTTTTACTTCCGCCAGCTCAAGCCTGTTGTTCCTATTAGTGATTAGGCAATCAAAATGTGGAACATCAAATGGTGCAACACATTCAGGAAGAATGGCTAACGCCTACTTTAACAGGGTTGAGAAGCTGAATGGGAAGACAATCTGTAATCCACAATTCCACCCCCCCCCCCACTCCTTTACTCTTAGAAGTACTAAAATGCAAGAGCTCCAGCGCCATATTCAAGTTTGCTGACAATACTACTGGCATAGGCTGAATCAAAGGTGGTGATGAGTCAGTATATAGGACACAGGCTCTAAACCAAAGGGGATAACTTCACTCAACTTCACTTGTCCCATCACTGAAATGTCCCCACAGCCAATGGACTCACTTCCAAGGACTCTTCTTCTCATGTTCTCAATATTTATTATTTCTCCTTTTTGCATTTTCACAGTTTGTCTTCTGCACTCTGGCTGAACACCCTAGTTGGGCAGTCTTTCATTGATTCTGTCATGGTTATTTTTCTATAGATTTATTAAGTATGCCCACAATAAAATAAATCTCAGTGTTATATATGGTAACATTTGAACTCTGAGCTGCCTATTTCCCCAGGTGTTTTATGACAATATGAATTTAACTGATTTCAATGAAATCACAGGTGTTGGGAAGCCATAATGTTTCTTTTTATTTTCTCCTTCAAAATGTATCTCATTGTGAGTGTAATTGGAATAAATTACTTCACTCCAACTACCACAATCATTTACCATTTAATTCAAAATGGTATTTATTTTGACCTTTTTATTATGACCTTTTAACATTAAAATTTGGTATCACACAGCTAATGCAGATATAAACAGGAGAGGGGAACAAGTACCGACTCCTCAGGCCAAACTTAGCTTAAGATCAAAAGAAACTACAAATCCTATTCTTTGAGACAGAGTCTCTCAGCTACAGCAGTAAAGAACAGAAGTACAGTAATTTAATCACTAAACACCATCAGCAGACTGATCCCCAGAATAACTAAATATATGTAAATGACAGCTCATAGCATACGGGATAGAAGGGAGTTGTGCCCTACTGTTAGCTGTTTTGGAAAGATTACGATAATCTTTCAACCTTAAGTACTACAGCAAAAAAATAAGGACACAAATCCCACAAGCAAATCAACTGTTGCATTTCCAACTTTTAAAAAGTGCCAAAATTAAAACATCAATGGCACCTTTGGATGACTACGATCATAAAAGGTTACACATAACATAGCTTAAAAATTGCAGTTAACAAATATGCACATCCACAGGATGTAGAGTAGCACTTCAGCTGCTGGTGATGAGGTGTCCCACAACGATTGGTGTTAGGACCGCTTCTTTTCATATTATGTCATTAATTTGGATAGCGGAATTGATGGCTTTGTGGCCAAGTCGATACAGGGACAGGTAGCATTGAGGAAGCAGGGAGTCTGCCGAAGGACTTAGATTAGGAGAATGGGCAAAGAAATGGCAGATAAAATTCAGTCTAGGGAAGCGTATGCACTTAAGTAGAAGGAATAAAGGTGTAGACAAGGTTCCACATGGTAGGCTTATTCAGAAAGTCAGAAGACATGGGATCCAGGGAAGTTTGGCCAGGTGGATTCAGAATTGGCTTGCCTGCAGAAGGCAGAGGGTTGTGGTGGAGGGAGTACATTCAGATTGGAGGGTCGTGACTAGTGGTCTCCCACAAGGATCTGTTCTGGGATCTCTACTTTTTGTGCTTTTTATTAACGACCTGGAAGTGGGGGTAGAAGGGTGGGTTGGCAAGTTTGCAGACGACAAAGGTTGGTGGTGTTGTAGATAGTGTAGAGGATTGTCGAAGATTGCAGAGAGACATTGATAGGATGCAGAAGTGGGCTGAGCAGTGGCAGATGGAGTTCAACCCGGAGAAGTGTGAGGTGGTACACTTTGGAAGGACAAACTCCAAGGCAGAATACAAAGTAAATGGCAGGATACTTGGTAGTGTGGAGGAGCAGAGGGATCTAGGGGTACATGTCCACAGATCCCTGAAAGTTGCCTCACAGGTAGATAGGGTAGTTAAGAAAGCTTATGGGGTGTTAGCTGTCATAAATCGAGGGATAGAGTTTAAGAGTCGCGAGATAATGATGCAGCTCTATAAAACTCTGGTTGGGCCACACTTGGACTACTGTGTCCAGTTCTGCTCGCCTCACTATAGGAAGGATGTGGAAGCATTGGAAAGGGTACAGAGGAGATTTACCAGGATGCTGCCTGATTTAGAGAGTACAGATTATGATCAGAGATTAAGGGAGCTAGGGCTTTACTCTTTGGAGAGGAGACATGATAGAGGTGTACAAGATATTAAGAGGAATAGACAGTGGACAGCCAACACCTCTTCCCCAGGGCACCACTGCTCAATACAAGAGGACATGGCTTTAACGTAAAAGGAGGGAAGTTCAAGGGGGATATTAGAGGAAGGTTTTTCACTCAGAGTGGTTGGTGCGTGGAATGCACTGCTGAGTCAGTGGTGGAGGCAGACACACTAGTGAAGTTTGAGACTACTAGACAGGTATATGGAGGAATTTAAGGTGGGGGGTTATATGTGAGGCAGGGTTTGAGGGTCAGCACAACACTGAGCCGAAGGGCCTGTAATGTGCTGTACTATTCTATGTTCTATGTAAATGAGGAGAAAATTCAGAAATCAGAGGTGCAAAGAGACTTGGGAGTCCTCATGCAGGATTCCCTAAAGGTTAATTTGCAAGTTGAGTTGGCGATGAGGAATTATGTATCGCAAGGTACTGTGGCTGCAGAACTGCAAATTTCACAACATATGTCAGTGATATTACACCCAATTCTGATTCTAGATAGACCACCTTCAGACAAAATAGAATAGCTTAAACTGATATAATGATCAGCACAAACATCATGGTTTGAAGTACCTGTTCATGCGCTGTGTTCATATAACAGAGCTCACACGAACAGGCCCTTCAGCCCATGATGCTGTGCCAATCTATTGAACCCCTAAATAAACTAATCCCTGTTGTCTGTATAATGTCCATATCCCTCCATCTTCTGCACATTTATGTGTCCAAGAGCATCTAAAAAGCCTGTTGAACTTATCCCCCACTGCTGTCCCTGGTAGCACATTCCAGGCACCTAACACTTATAAAAAAAAAACCCTGCTCCAATCATCTCTTTTAACATCACCCTCACCTAAAATGCATGTCCTCTGGTATTAGACATTTTGACAGTGGGGAAAAAATGCTAGTTGCCTATTTTTTTTTTTTTTAATTTTTTTTTTTATTAGTTTTTCAAAACATTTTACAAAATTAAAAACCCCAAATCCCAATGAGAAGCATTAATACAGTGCAAGATTAAGCATACAACAATATGCTACAAAGGAAGAGAATTTAACAAAAAAGCACCTAAATTAAAGACAAGTGAGCTTAGTGTCATCCCCAAGCCCTACAACACAAGAAAACAACAACAACTCCAGACCAACCACCACACAGTATAAAGAGTATAAGTCCGGACAGTCAAACTCCCAGACTGTGAATACACTTAGTAACAGAGGATAATAATGCCTACTACCAGAAAAAAAAAAGGGAGCTGAAAGCAAGGGACCGAAAAGAAAAAGAAAAAAACCCTAGTCAAGAGGAAGGTTATGAAAGTACTCGATAAAAGGTCCCCAGACCTTATGGAACTTTAGATCCGAATTAAGAACTGAATAATGAATTTTTGCGAGGTCCAAGCAGGCCATAATGTCGTTAAGCCATTGCGCATGAGTGGGCGGGGCAACATCTCTCCATCTAAGGAGGATCAAGCGTCTCGCCAGGAGAGAGGCAAAGGATAGTATTTGGCATTTGGTCAGACCCAGACATAAATCTGTCTCGCCCCAAAAACCGAACAGAGCAATTAAGGGGTTAGGTTCTAGGTGCCGATTCAGAATACCTGATAATGTAGTGAAGACATCTTTCCAGAATTTCTCCAAACTAGGACAGAACCAGTACATATGGATGAGAGAGGCCACACCCCTCTTGCATTTATCACAGAGTGGACTAATGCCAGGGTAGAATCGAGATAGTTTAGATTTAGACACATGGGCTCTATGAACAATCTTAAACTGTAAAAGGCAATGGCGAGCACAAAGGGAGGTTGAGTTAACCGATTTGAGAACTGAGTCCCAGCTCTCCTCGTATAACGAGATCTAGTTGCCTATTCTATCTTTGCCTCTTACAATCTTATAAACCTCTAACAGTTCTCCCCTCAGCCGCCATCGCTCCAGAGAAAACAACCAATGTTTGTCCAGCGATCTCACTGAAACCTACCAAATGGTGAAAGGACTAGATAGGGTGGATGTGGAGATGATGTTTCCTATGGTGGAGGTTTCCAGAACTAGAGGGCACGAAGGGATGGGGGTGGGGGGGAGAAGATTGGGGCTGAGGGGGAAAATGGATCACCCATGATGAAACAGCAGACTTAACAGGCCAAATGACCTAATTCTGCTGTCACAGGAAAACAGTATCTATTATCAGGGACCCCCAGCACATGCTCTCTTCTTGCTAATGCCATCAGGAAGGTAGCACAGGAGCTTCAGGATTCACACCACCAGGTTCAGGAATATATAATACCTCTCAACCATCAGGCTCTTCAACTATAGGGGATAACTTCACTTGCCCCATCACTGAACTCACTTTTAAGGACTCTTCATGTCATGTTCTCCATATTTATTACTATTTCTTTCTTTTTGCATTTGCAGTTTGTTGTCTTTTGCACACTGGTTAAACACCCAAGTTGGTGCAGTTTTTCATTAATTCTTTTATGGTTATTATTCAATAGATTTACTCAGTATGGTCACAAGAAAATGGATCTCAGGGTTGTATATCATGACAGATATGTACTTTGATAATAAATTTACTTTGGAAGAACAGATGTTAACTAAAACACAAGTAGCTGATGGCATAGATAATGATAGAACATGCCAGGAGCAGTCCCTTCCCAGATGGAACATTACAACAAGATGTTAGGTGATGAGGTTATCATTCAGCTGTAGGCTAGTCAAGAAGAGCAAGGAATAGGAATAGTTTGCAGCAATTTATCATGTGACTTCAGGAGTTGGTCCGATATTATATCATTCTTAGCTCATACAAAATAGATATTTTTACCAACTCCTCTTGCATCATTTATCTGCAATGATGTTCTTTCAGTGACAGGTTGCAAAATGCCACTTGCTGCATTCCTAAATTGTATGTTGTAGAGAGTTAACTCATGTCTTATTAGTCCTAGCCTGCTTACAATGAAGAATAGGCACAAGACTGACCTTTATCACACTTAACACCTTCCACAATTGATTTGTTGCAAAGCCAGCAATGAAGATTTTAGCTCGACTTGCAATATTGACACCATTCAAAATGCACTTGTAAGTGCTAGCCTACATTGGAAAATAAGGACCAAAAAAAAATTCAAGACAGAATCAATAGCATGGTACACCACCATAATGTAGCAGTTAGCACACCCCTATTACAGCTCAGAGTTCAATTCCGATGTCATCTGTAAGGGGTCTGTATTTCCTCCCTGTGGAATGAGCGCGCTTTCTCTGGGTGTTCCGATTTCCTCCCACAGTCCAAAGGCGTACTGATACATGGGTTAATTGATCATTGTAAATTGTACGATGATTAGGTTACGGTTGAATTTAGGGTTGCTGGAGTAGCGTGGCTCGAAGGGCCTACTCCACGTTTTATCTCCAAATAAATATTGCTCCCTTAAAACAATGATGAAACCAAATATTAAAATTAAAATATCCGAAGTACCAAAGGAAAGAACACACTTTTCAAATGACTTGTGTATTGCGATTGTGTATTTAGTATGCAGTTGACACTACATGAGGAAGATCAATGACATTTGAAATTTTATTGTAAATCACATGTAAAACTCAAACAGTTGGTCCAGAAATATAAATTACTGTATTAAAAGGTGGATTAATGAATAATAGAAATCAGATTGATTTAACATGATTTAAAGTTACAAGTACATGCATCACATGGTGCCCAGGAAGTGTGATCAAAGAACATCTCAGCAATTAATGCTTCAATGGCAGAGCAAGGATTTTCTGCTTAATGAAAAACATTCGACAATGTTTTGAAATGCTACAGACCCATTAGCTTTCCAAGAGTTTAGCGTAGTATTAGCCATCAAACACTGATGCACGAAGTGTCACCATCATAGTTGTTCCTCGCATAGCTGTACAAGTATATTTCCCACTGAGGTACAAAAGTGTCAAGAACCATATTAAAACATAGAACATCACAGCACAGGAAGAGGTTATATGGTCCATGATATAATAAACTTTCCATTCCATAACAAAGACAATAGACAATAGGTGCAGAAGTAGACCATTCGGACCTTCGAATAACAAATCATGAAAGCTTCCTGTGATGAGTGTCCTGATAATAAACTCACTCTACAGTTGAAGTCCGTATTAAAAAGACTACAATCCTCACCTTTACACGCTGTAGGTTTGACAAAGCAGTACGTCAAATGTTTTCGTCTTCGCAACCTCCGAGTTAAAGTAAAAGTGAAGCTCAAAGCGGTTGCTCTGACAAGAACCTCAAGAGGACAGCACTGTCTGAAATTTTACACAAGTCCTATTTATCAAGCAAGATTCAAACTGAAATCATTTATTTTTTTTGTGCTTATAAGGAAGTCGCTTCCAAAAAGCACCACGTTAAGATTTTAAACACCTAAATACTAATATAATTTAACTGAAGGGCAGTTCACGAGAACAGGAGTCGTTTTACTGAGACAAGGTTTCATTTACAAGCCCCGACTCTCACTAGAAACTCGGCCCAGGTTTAGTCAACTATCCTCCAAGAGCAACTAGGAGTCGGATACCTCTTTCCCGATCTCCCAGGACATACAGGGTCCGGAAGAAGGCGGGGGGGGGGGGGGCTTGGGAGGCTTACCCCAACCACCAACCCCGGTGAGGTGTACGTCCCAGCGGCCCAACGCCAACAACCCCTCCAAGTCCCGCGGGTAACCATCTCACCGGTTTATTTGCTGCACCCAGCCTCTCCACCAACGGTCGCCTCCTTACCCTGCACGTTCGCTGTCAGGTTTCCACACCCAGTTTAACCCGAACCCGCCCGATTCCACATCAACCGCTTCTTCCCATCGAGTCCGCCGATATCCCAGGTCACAGCGCGTTGACAACATTCCTCCAGTATCCCATCATTCATTTCTGTGGTCAGCCTGTGCCCTGAAGGACCGGTGCCATCTAGCGTCAAATGAATGTCAATACCTCACATGGAAAGAGGAATAAAAAAAATAATAAATCAGCAATGCCGGAAATCTTTTTTTAAAAACTAAAACGAGAGGGCACCGCTTTAAGGTGTTTGGAAGTAGGTACAGAGGAAATGTCGGGGGTAAGTTTTTACACAGAGAGTGGTGAGTGCGTGGAATGGGCTGCCATCAACGGTGGTGGAGGCGGATACGATAGGGTCTTTAAAAGAATCCTGGACAGGTACATGGAGCTTAGAAAAATAGAGGGCTATGTGTAAGCCTAGTAATTTCTAAGGTAGGGACATGTTCGGCACAGCATTGTGCTGTAGGTTTTCTATGTTTCTAATTATTGATTTATTTAGAGATACCGCGCGGAATGCTCCCTTCGAGCCGCACAAACCAGCAAACACCCTAGGCTAATCACGGAACAATTTACAAAAGCCAATTCACGGACTCATTGGTATGTCTTTGGATGAGGAGGAAACCAGAGCACCAGGAGGAAATATGAAATAAAAACAAAAAAAATCTCTAGTCTATTTTATCTGACATCTATTTGTACCAGAATGGCCAAACCATCCATGCCTAAACTTTTTCTTCTTGCTTATACAGCCTCACCCACTGGACATTTCCTACAGCTCTGCATTTTGCAGCGTGTACATTTTTTGCATTTCACTGCTTCTGTCTTCAATTCAAAGCTTTCATCTTTTGTTCATGTTCTACAAACATACCAACTAAATGCCTCATGGCAATTCTTTCCTCAACCCATCAGAGACATTCCCTTTGTTCTGTCCTGCCCTCTTCCATCCCCTCTGTAATTGAAAACAAACTGTTTCTAAGGGTCTTCCACCTTCCACAGATAATGATTGACTTGCAAGTGATCCCAGAACTTCTCTGCTTTTATTTCACAATAGACATAAGTTGTAAGAATGTATTTTCATTAAGACTGTCAATTCTAAACATTGTCATGGATTTTATTCTGATTTCAAATACTATAATTACAGTAGTTTTCTGTCTAGTTTTTGCTTTGCAGCCAGAGACAGGTAATCTTGGGTATGTTCTGTTTTAGGCCATAAGATATAGGAGTAGAGTTAGGCTATTTGGCCCATCAAGTTTGCTCCAACATTTCAACATGGCTGATCCAAATTTCCTCTCTGCCCCAATCTCCTGCTTTCTCCCCGCATCCCTTCATGCCCTGACCAATCAACAATCTATCAACCTCTGCCGTAAATATACATAAAGACGTGGCTTCCACAGCTGCCTGTGGCAGAGAGTTCCACAGATTCACCACTCTCTGGCTAAAGAAATCCCTCCTCATCTCCATTCTAAAAAGACTCCCTGTATTCTGAGGCTGTGTCCTCTGGTCTTAGACTCTCCCACCATAGGAAACATCCTCTCCACATCTACTCTATAAAGGCCTTTCACCATCCGATGGGTTTCAATTAGGTCATCTCTCATTTTTCAGAATTCCAGTGAATACAGGCCTAGAGTCATCAAACACTCTTCATATGACAAGCCATTCAAACCTGGAATCATTTTGAACCCTCTCCAGTTTCAGCACATCATTTCTAAGATAAGGGGCCCAAAACTGCTTACAATACTCAAAGTGAGGGCTCACTGGTACTTCATAAAGTCTCAACATTACATCCTTGCTTTTATACTCTAGTCCTCTTGAACTGAATGCTAACATTGCATTTGCCTTCCTCACCACAGACTCAACCTGCGCATTAACCTTTAGGGAATCCTGCACAAGGACCCCCAAGTCTCTTTGCACCTCAGTTTTTTGTATTTTCTCTCCATTTAGAAATGTACATTGCACATTTAGACAGATGTAACGTAAAGATTTTTACTCCTCATGTGAAGGATGTAAGAAGTCAATTCAATTCAATAGTGGCTTCCACGGTGAAGACTGATACAAAATACTTATTCAGTTCATCCACCATTTCTACCTCTCCAGCATTGTTTTCCAGTGGTCCGATAACCACTCTCGCCTCTCTTTTACACTTTATATACCTGAAGAAACTTTTGGTATCCTCTATTGGCTAGCTTCCTTTCGTATTCTATCTTTACCTTCTTAATGGCTTCTTAGTTGCCTTCTGTTAGTGTTTTAAGAGCTTCCTAATTTTCTAACTTCGCTAATTTTTGCTCTGTTATATGCCCTCTCTTTGGCTTATGTGTTGGCTTTACAGTTATGTCACCTTGCCTTTAGAATACTTCTTGCTCTTTGGGATGTATATATCCTGTGCCTTTCGAATTGCTTCCAGAAATTCCAGCCATTGCTGCTCTGCTGTCATCCTGCCAGTGTTCTTTTCCAATTAATTTTGGCCAACTCCTCTCTCATGCCTCTGTAATTCCCTTTACTCCACTGTAATATTGATACATCTAACTTTACATTCTCCTTCTCAAATTTCAGGCTGAATCACTTGTCCCCTGAGGCTTCTTTTACCTTAAGCTCTCTAAGCAATTCTGGTTGATTACACAACACCCAATTCAGAATAGCTGATCCCCAAGTGGGCTCAACCACAAGCTGCTCTAAAAAGCCATCTCAGAGTCACTGGAATCCACTACCAACCTGATTTTCTGAATCTACCTCCATATTGAAGTCACCCATGACAATTGTAACATTTCCTATGTGGTATGACTTATTCTGCAATGGTGTATCAGTCAATCCTTTTATATGAGTGATGTCCACTGTGAATAAGGATATATGGATAGAAACTCCATCCTAGTTACTTTTGATAAAGAACAATAGAGAAAAAACCTAGTAAATGGAAAGGGTGAACATTTTCAAGTTTCTGGGTGTCAACATCTCTGAGAATCTACACTGAGCACGGCAGCACAGTGGTTAGCACAACGCTTTATCGTACCAATGAAAAGGGTTCAATTCCCGCCGCTGCCTTTAATGAGTTTGTACATTCTCCCCACAACCGTGTGGGTTTCCTCCCACCGTCCAAAGATGTACCGGTTGATAGGTAATTGGTCACTTGTAAACGGTCCCTTGATTAGGCTAGGGCTAAATTGGGGGATTGCTGGGCAGCATGGCTCAAAGGGCTGGTAGGGCCTTTTGCATGCTGTATCTCAATAAATAAATAAAGTAAGGGCTATTCAAAGAAGGCACAACAGTGGCTATATTTCATTAGGAGTTGGGGAGACTTGGTGTGACACCAAAGACTCTCACAAATTTTGACAGATGTACCATGGAGAGCATTCTAATTGGTTGCATCTCCATCTGGTATGAGTGGGGGGTGGGCACTGCACAGAACTGGATAAAGCTGCAGAGGGTTGTAAACTCAGCCAGCTCCATCATGGGCACTGGCCTCCCCAGTATCCAGGACACTCAAAAGGTGATGCCTCAAAAAGGTGGCACCCATCACCCAGGACATGCCCTCTTCTCATTGCTACCATCAGGAAAGAGGTACAGGAGTCTGAAGAAACACACTCAACAAATCAGGAACAGCTTCTTTCCCTCTGCCATCAGATTTCCGAATGGACATTGAACGCGTGAACATTACCTCACTACTTTTTCTCAGTATTTTTCCTCTTTCTGCATGATTTATTTTTTACATATACTTTTTATTGTAATTTACAGTTTTTATTACTATACATCTTGGATCAAGTTCTCTATTCTCAGGAGGGTGAGCAGCCAGATGTCGTGGTCCATGTGGGGACCAATGACATAGATAGGAGTAGGAATGAGGTCCTGAAGGTGTATAGGGAGTTAGGAAAAAATTTAAAAAGCAGGACCTCAAGGGTGGTAATCTCAGGATTGCTGCCTGTGCCACGAGATAGAGGGTAGGAACAGGAAGTTATGGCAGATAAATGCATGGCTGAAGAGTTGGTGCAGGAGGTAGGGTTCAGATTTCTGGATCATTGGGATCTCTTCTGGGGAAGGTATGACCTGTACAAAAAGGACAGGCTGCACTTGAACTGGAAAGGGACTACTATCCTGGCAGGCAGGTTTGCTAGAGCTGTTGGGAGGGTTTAAACTAGTTTGGCAGGGGGATGGGAATCAGAATGTGAGTGCAGAGATTAGGGTAGAAGGACAAGGTACGATGCTATGTGTTCAGGCAGGGGACAAAACATAAATGTAGCCAGTTAGCGGGGTTGAAATGTGTATTTCAATGCTAGGAGTATGAGGAATAAAGGGGATGAACTTAGAGCATGGATCAGTATGTGGAACTACAATATTGTGGACATTACTGAAACTTGGCTGGAGGAAGGGCAGGAATGGCTGATGCAGGTACCGGGGTTTGGGTGTTTTAAAAGGAATAGGATGGGAGGTAGAAAAGGTGGGGTGGGGAAGAAGTAGCATTACTGGTCAGGGATAGTACCACGGCTATAGAAAGGGAGGACACTGCAGAGGGAGTGTCCACTGAGTAGGTGTGGGTGGAAGTCAGAAATAGGAAGGGATCAATCACTGTGCTGGGAGTAGTCTATAGGCCCCCAAGTATCCCTCGGGACACCAAGGAGCAGATAAGCAGGCAGATTTTAGAATGGTGCAGGAAATACAGGTTTGTAGTTATGGGTGATTTCAACTTCCCTCATATTGACTGGCACTTCCTGACTGCAAGGGGGTAGATGGGGTTGAATTTGTCAGGTGTGTTCAAGAAGGATTCCTGACACAGTGTGTGGACCGGCCAACGAGAGGAGAGGCCATACTGGATCTAGTTCTGGGTAATGAACCTGGTCAGGTGACAGACCTCTTGGTGAGGGAGCATTTTGGTGAGAGTGACCAGAAATCCCTTAGCTTCAGCATAGCTATGGAAAAAGATAAAAACAGACAAAATGGGAAAGTGTTAACTGTGGAAGGGCTAACTATGAAGGGATGAGGCAGGAACTAGCAAGAGTAAATTGGAAACAGATGTTCAAGGGTGAAAGCACAGAAGTAATGTGGAGGAAGTTTAGGGACCACTTGTGCTGGGTTCAGGATAGGTTTGTCCCATTGAGACAAGGAAAAAGTAGTAGGAAAAGGGAACCGTGGCTGACGAAACACATGAGGCAACTCATCAAGAGGAAGGAGGAAGCATATGTTAGATATAAGGAAGCAGGAGGGGCTCATGAGAAATATAGGGTAGCCAGGAATGAGCTTAAGAAAGGACTTAGGAGAGCTCAAAGGGGACATGAGAAGGCCTTGGCATGTAGGATTAAGGAGAACTCCAAGGCATTCTATGCATATGTGAAGAACAAAGGATGACAAGAATGAAGGCAACATGCGCCTGGAGGCGGAGGAGGTTGGGGAGGTCCTAAATGAATACTTTGCTTCAGTATTCACAAGTGAAAAGGACCTTGATCAGGGTGAGGTCGAAATAGAACAGGCCTGTGTGCTGGACAATGTGGAGATTAAGGAAGAAGTGTTGGATCTTCTTAAAAACATCAAGATTGATAAGTCCCCAGAGCCGGATGTGATATACCCCAGGTGACTGTGGGAAGTGAGAGAAGAGATCGCTGGAGCAGTAGCTATGATTCTCTTTGGCTGCAGGGGAGGTGCCGGAGGATTGGAGAATGGTAAATGTAGTTCTCTTGTTTTAAAAAGGTAATAGGGAGAATCCTGGGAACTATAGACCGGTGAGTCTTACGTCAGTGGTCTGCAAACTATTGGAAAAGATTCTCAAGGATAGGATATGAGCATTTGGAGAAGTACAGTCTACTCAAGGATAGTCAACATTGCTTTCTGAAGGGAAGGTCATGCCTCACTAGCCTAATTGAGTTTTTTTGAAGAGGTAACAAAAGAAATTGATGAGGGTAGGGCAGTAGTTGTGGTCTACATGGATTTTAGCAAGGCATTTGACGAGGCCACCCATGAGAGACTCATCCAGAAAGTCATGAGGCATAGGATCAGTGGAACCTTGGCTGTTTGGATAAAAATTGGCTTACAGGAAGAAAGCAGAGGGTAGTAGTGGAAGGAAAGTATTCTGCCTGGAGGTCCGTGACGAGTGGAGTGCCACAAGGATCTGTCCTGGGACCCATGCTCTGTGATTTTTATAAATGACCTGGATGAAGAGGCAGAAGGATGGGTGAGTAGGTTTGCGGATGACACGAAGATTGGAGGAGTTGTGGATGGAGCTGTAGGTTGTCGAAGGTTACAAGAGGACATAGATGATGCAGAGTTGGGCAGAAAAATGGCAGATGGAGTTCAATCCGGATAAGTGTGAGGTGATGCATTTTGGAAGGACAAACCAGAAGGCTGAGTACAGGGGTAATGGTCAGTTACTTAAGGGTGTGGATGAATATAGGGAACTTGGGGTTCAAATCCATACATCCCTCAAGGTCACTGCACAGGTTGATAGGGTAGTTAAGAAGGCCTATGGGATGCTAGGCTTCATTAATAGGGGGATTGAGTTCAAGAGTAGAGAGGTCATGTTGCAACTCTACAAATTTCTGGTGAGACCACACTTAGAGTATTGTGTACAGAGAAGATTTACCAGGATGTTGCCTGGATTGGAAAACAAGTTTTATGAGGCAAAGTTGGCAGAACTGGGACTTTTCTCTTTGGAGCATAGAAGGATGAGAGGGGACTTGAGAGGTCTACAAGATTATGAGAGGCATAGAAAGGTGGATAGTCAGTACCTGTTTCCCAGGGCACCAATAGCAAACACCAGAGGGCACATGTACAAAGTTAAGGGAGAAGAGTTTAGGGGAGACATCAGGGGTAAGTTTTTTCCCCCCCACATAGAGGGTTGTGGGTGCCTGGAATGACTCGCCAGGGATGTTGGTGAAGGCTAAAACATTCGGGGTATTTAAGAGCCTCTTAGACAGGCACATGGATGAAAGGAAAATAGAGGGTTATGGGGTTGTGTGGGTTTAGTACTTTTTTTTTAAAAGGAATATGGGTCGGCACAACATGGAGGGCCGAAGGGCCTGTACTGTGCTGTAGTGTTCTAGTGTCTTCTAGTGTCTAGTATTGCTGCTGCAAAACAACAAATTTCACAACATGCCAGTGATATTCAACCTGACTCTGTTTCTGAATGCTTTATTGGTGACAAGGATAAGATCTAGCTGCTGGGGAAGTGACACATGGGCAATCTAAAATGCATGGGAAAGGAGAATGTTATTCTCAAGCTAGGGAAGTAAATAATGCACAAGATTAATGTGGGGGCGATGTTGATGAGTAAGTATGAAAGGCATGGAGTTAGGTACATTACAAGGAATGTCTGGAGATCTTCCTGGGAAGAAATTAAATAGCTGAGGTCCTGCAGAGGTCTCAGAGAAACATTGCCAGATGTGAAATGGGGAATGTTACACTATGCGTGATAGCAAGGCTGGAGACATAAGAAACATTAGTGAGTTTATCAGTGGTACAAACTTCATGAGATTTCACACAAAGCTATTGTAAAAATATTGAAAGGGCATTTTAAATCAGCTCGTTCAGAAATTTTCAAGGGTTACACATAGCGTACGTACAACCGGGAACCAAAGAAACAATGGATGAGTATGTCACAAACGAGAAAATCTTCAGATGCTGGAAATCCAAGCAACGCACACAAAATGATGGGAGGAACTCAACAGGCCAAGCAGAATTTTGTGTTGCTTGGATGATTATGTTCTCAGATTAAAGACACTGGCTGAAAGCAACTTTTAACTTAGATCAACTTTTAATTTAGGTGCTTGGGATCTCTTGATGTGAGACTGGCGAACAAGATAATTGAAGGAAATATGTTTGGCGCATTGATACTTGTTGTTCAAGGGAGCTTGTGGAACAGCCATGAATATGGAAAGGGCATTGATAAAAATGAAAGGTTTTGCTTAGGGCATAATGCTGAGAGAGGCTACACAGCAAGTAATGGCAGCATGATTGTTGACTTCACAGATTGGGATCGTTGGTTGATTGAGTACCTTATGGTAGCATAATGGCTATTACAGCACAAACTGTCAGAGTTCAATTCCAGTGTCCCATGTACGGAGTCTCTATACGTTATCTCTGCGGAATGTGTGGCTTTTCCCCAGATGCTGTGGGTTCGTCCCACAGTCCAAAGGCGTACAGGCTCACCAGACCTGGAATATCTAGCAGTTAAGTGCCATCCTTTTTACCTGCCATGGGAGTTATCTGGGGTCATTTTCGTAGCGGTTTACATTCCACCTCAGGCCAATGTCAATCTGGCTTTAGTTCATCTGAGCAATGGGATTAACAAGCACGAAACAGCACACCCTAATGCCTTCACCATTGTTTTGGGAGATTTTAACCAGGCCAGTCTGGAAAAAAAAAAATCAAAGCAATTTCCATCAACAGATCACTTGCAATACCTGAGGAAACACACTGGACCATTGTTACACCACCATCAAGAATGCCTACCGTGCTATTCCACGCCCTCACTTTGGGAAGTCTAATTACCTGGCTGTACTTCTACTCCCTGAGTATAGGCAGAGACTGAAGACTGCAGCACCAGCAGAGAGGACCAAGAAGGTTTGGACAAGGGAAGCACAGGAGCGTCTACAGGACTGCTTTGAATCGGTGGACTGAACTGTATTCAGGGATTCATCTTCGATCCTGGATGAGTATGCTGCAATTGTTACCAACATTATTAAAACCTGTGTGGATGAGTGTGTGCCTACAAAGACTTGCTGTACATTCCCAAACCAAAAGCCATGGATGAACCAGGAGGTACGTCATCTGCTGAAGGCTAGGTCTGTGGCATTCAAGTCTGGAACCACAGGCCTGTACCAGAAAACCAGGTATGATTTGCGAAGGGCTATTTCAAGGAAGAAGAGGCAATTTTGAACAAGGTTGGAGGCAATATCAGATGCATGGCAACTCTGGCGAGGTCTGCAAGACAGTACTTCTTGCAAAGCAAAACCCAATCATATGAATGGCAGTGATGCTTCACTACCAGATGAACTCAACACCTTCTATGCACGCTTTGAAAGGGAGAACGCAACTACAGCTGTGAAGATCCCTGCTGCACCTGATGACCCTGTGATCTCTGTCTCAGAGGCCGATGTTAGACTGTCTTTAAAGAGAGTGAACCCTCGCAAGGCAGAAGGTCCCGATGGAGTACCTGGTAAAGCTCCAAGAACCTGTGCCAACCAACTAGCGGGAGTATTCATGGACATTTTCAACCTCTCACTGCTATGGGCAGAAGTTCCCACTTGCTTCAAAAGGCTACAATTATACCAGTACCCAAGAAGAATAATGTGGGCTGCCTTAAATACTATCACCCAGTAGCACTCACATCGACAGTGATGAAATGCTTTGAGAGGTTGGTCATGACTAGACTGAACTCCTGCTTCAGCAAGGACCTGGACCCATTGCAATTTGCCTAAAACCACAATAGGTCAACGATAGACGCAATCTCAATGGCTCTCCACACGGTTTTAGACCACCTGGACAACACAGACACCTACATCAGGATGCTGTTTATCGACTATAGCTCAGCATGTAATACCATCATTCCCACAATCCTGATTGGGAAGTTGCAGAACCTGGGCCTCTGTACCTTCCTCTGCATTTGGATCCTCGACATCCTAACTGGAAGGCCACGGTCTGTGCAGATTGACGATAACATATCCTCCTCGCTGTCAATCAACACTAGCACACCGCTCTACTCTCTATATACACATGACTGTGTGGCTAGGCATAGCTCAATACCATCTATAAGTTTACTGAGAATGCAACCATTGTTGGCAGAATCTCAGGTGGTGACGAGAGGGTGTACAGGAGTGAGGTTTGCCAATAAGTGGAGTGGTGCCACAGCAACAACCTGGCACTCAACATCAGTAAGATGAAAGAGTTGATTGTGGACTTCAGGAAGGGCAAGACGAAGGAACACATACCGATCCTCAGAGGGATCAGAAGTGGAGAGAATGAGCAGTTTCAAGTTCCTGGGTGTCAAGATCTCCAAGGACCTAACCTGGTCCCAACATTTTGATGCAGCTATAAAGAAGGCAAAACAGTGGCTATACTTTATTACGAGTTTGAAGAGATTTGGCATGTCAACAATTACACACAAAAACTTCTGTAGTTGTACCGTTGCATCACTGTCTGGTATGGGGGTGGGGGGCTACTGCACAGGACCAAAAGAAGCTGCAGAAAGTCATAAATCTAGTCAGCTCTATCTTGGGCACTAGCGTACAAAGTACCCAGGACATCTTCAGGGAGCGGTGTCTCAGAAAGGCAGTGTCCATTATTAAGGACCTCCAGCACCCAGGACATGCCCTTTTCTCACTGTTACCATCAGGCAGGAGATACAGAAGCCTGAAGGCACACACTCAGCGATTCAGGAACAGCTTCTTCCCCTCTGCCATCTGATTCCTCAATGGACTATGAAGCTTTGGACACTACCTCACTTTTTAAAAAAAAAAAAACAGTATTTTTGTTTTTGCACATTTTAAAAATCTATTCAATATATGTGATTGATTTACTTGTTTATTTATTATTATTGTTTTTTATATTTTATTTTTTCTCTGCTAGATTATGTATTACATTGAACTGCTGCTGCTAAGTTAACAAATTTCATGTCACATGCCAGTGATAATAAACCTGATTCTGATTCTGAGGTAGGCTATTTGGCCATTGTAAATTGTCCCATGATTGGGACTACCTGAAGTTTCAGAAATCAATGTTCATGCCATCAGGTTGGAGGCTACCCAGATGGAATACAAGGTGTTGTTCCTCCAACCTGAGTGTGGCTTCATCACGACAGTAGAGGAGGCCATAGACTGACATGTTGGAATGGGAATGGGAAGTCAAATTAAAATGGGTGGCCATTGCGAGATCACACTTTTTCTGGCAAATAGCGTGTAGGTGCTCGGTGAAGCATCATCATACAGGTGGTCACACCAGGAGCACCTGATATAGTAGATGATCCCAAGAGACCCACAATGAAGTGCCATCTCATCTGGATGGACAGTTTGGGGCCCTGAATGGTAGTGAGGGAGGAGATGTAGGGGCAGCTGTAGCACTTGTTCCGCTTCCACTTGTTCTCAGGAGGGAGATCAGCAGGGAGGGAAGAGTGGAGAAGGGAGTCATGTAGGGAGTGATCCCTGCAAAAAGCAGAAAGTTGGGGGGGAAGGGAACGGAGGGGAAGATGTGCTTGTTGGTGGGATCCTGTTAGAGATAGCAGAAGTTACAGAGAATTATGTGCTGGATGCGGAGGCTGGTGGGGTGATAGAGAAACACTATCCCAGGTGGGGTGGCGGGAGGACGGGGTGTGGCAAACGTGCATGAAATGCAAGAGATGGGGTTGAGGGCAGCATTGATGGTGGAGGAAGGGAAGCCCCTTTCTTTGAAGGAGGACGCCTGCTTCATTCTGGAATGAAAAGCCTCATCCTGAGAGCAGATGCAGTGGAGATGGAGGAACTGAGAGAAGGGGATGGTGTTTTTACAAGTGACAGGGTGGGAAGAGGTGTAGTCCAGGTAGCTGTGAGAGTCATCGGTGGATAAGGTGTCTCCAGAGACAGAGAGATCAAGAAGGGGAGGGAGGTGTCGGAAATGGACCAGGTAAATTTGAGAGCAGGGTGGAAGTTGGAGGCAAAGTTGATGATGTCGATGAGCTCCGTATGAGCACAGGAAGCAGCACCAATGCAGTTGTCGATTTAGTGAGGGATAAGTGGGGGACAGATACAAGTGTAGGTTTGGAACATAGACTGTTCTCTGTAGCTGACAAAAAGGTAGGCATACCTGGGACCCATGCAAGTGCCCATGGCTACACCTTTTGTTTGAAGTTGGAGGAGCCAAAGGAGAAATTATTAAGAGGACCAATTCTGCAAGGCGGAGTAGAGTAGTAGTGGAGGGGAACTGATTGGGTCTGATGTCGAGAAAGAAACGGAAAGCTTTGAGGCCTTCCTGGTGGGGGATGGAGGTGTGTAGGGACTGGACATCCATAGTAAAAATAAGATGCTCAGGGCCAGGGAACTTGAAATCGTTGGAGAGATCAAGAGTGTGTGAAGTGTAAAGATATAACAATCACAAGGGGGCACCTCCGAGTTGGAATTAGGGTGTGAAAGAATGCAGACACAAGAGGCTGTATGTGCAACAAACAATCTGCTGGAGGAACTCAGTGGGTCGAGCAGGAGGAGATAAACGAAGGAAAGGGCTCTACTAGTGCTGGAGGTTGATTAGGACAGGAGGTTAGAAAGTGAACCATCAATGGCAGATAGAACCAGACAGGGGAGGGACCTGGGGTTTGGGAACCTGGGAGTGATTTCTGTATCAAGTGGGTGGATGAAACCAGGAGTGAGGGGAGGTTACAGAACAGGATGAAGGATCTGGTGGAGGGGACAAAATGGGAAGACTAGAGGAGGATCAGAAGGAGAGAGAGGGGAAAGGGGAGGGGTAAAACCCACCACCAAATGAGGGGGTTACCTAACATTGGAAAACTCAACATTCATGCCACTGAAAGGATTGACTAGGTATATTAAATGGAGTTTGTTTTTCACCTGCTGACTCACATTTGTGCCCTCAACAACTGAAGACATCACGATTGACATATATATTGAATCTTCAGGTTGGTCAGTTATAGAATGGGTACCATGCAAATCTGAGGAGCTTTCTATTAGACAGTAAACTTGTGGTATGCATTTGCAGAGAAGGGGACTCAACAATTTCAGGAATAAAAGCCTGATTGGTGCCAAGTTGTCCTGGTCCAGCTTGTTCTTTCACTGAGTGAACACCGGAGGGCAGCACCAACAGGAAGGGCAGATTCCTGCAAGGGCTCTTCTATACTGCCTAGCCGTCTCCTCTCTTGGTCAGCTGGAACAGGTGACCGCACGGCCTCTGCCTAGTCCTTGCCACATCCAAGGCATGGCAGTACTCCCAACGTCAGTCTCATCAATGAGCCAGTGAACTAGACTTGCGGTATTCTACGTTATCAATGTCCACAGGGTCGTGCAATCAAAATAAATACATCCAAGACAATCACTCAACGATACATGACAAGTACAGGGAACAACGCAACAATGGTACACCGTAAGTCCAGCTTCATCACTATTGAGTAACTTGCTGATCTGATAGGCATGCAGTACTTCATATTCTTAGTATCCAGCAGTACCTTGTAATCATAAAAAGACATACAAGATGAACAAGTCACTTGGTGCTCCCCTCCACGGTGCGTCAGCCCCCGATGGTGCAACAGGTAGGGCTCTAAAAACCTGAGCCAGCCATCTGGTGGGAGTGATGAAGGACATCTTCAATCTCTGTGCTGCTGTCTGAGATTCCCACCTGCTTCAAAAGGACGACAATCATACTGGTGCCCAAGAAGAGCAGGGTGAGCTGCCACGATGACCATCACCCTGTTGCACTCGCATCTACTGTGATAAAGTGCTTTGAGAGGTTGGTCATGACCGTAATCAACCCCTGCCTAAGGACGGACCTGGACCTGGACCTGCTGCAATTTGCCTGTGCCACAATAGGTCCACAGCAGATGCCATCTCACATGGTATCCACTTGGCCTTGGATCACTTGGGCAATTGTAATACTTGCATCAGGGTGCTGCTCAGTGTTCAGTACAATCACACCCTCAGTTCTAATCAATAAGCTCCAAATCCTAGCCTCTGAACCTCCCTCTGCAACTGCATCTGCGACTTCCTAATTGTGAGACCGCAGTCTGTGTGGATTGGAAATAAGATCTCCTCCTCGCTGCAATCAACACTGGCACACTTCAAAGATGTGTGCTTAGTCCACTGCCCTACTCTATTTACACCCAAGATTGTGCAGCTAGAGACAGCTCAAGCACCATCTATAAATTTGCCGACACAATAATTGTTGGCAGAGTTTCAGATGATGATGGAGAGGAGGCGTACAGGAGCGAGATAGATCAGCTGGTTGAGTGGTGTCACAGCAACAACCTTCCATTCAATGGCAGCAAGACCAAGGAATTGATTGTGGACTTCAGGAAGCAGAAGTCAAGGAAACACACAAGCAAACTCACAAAACACACGAAGTCCACATCGAAAGATAAGTGGAAGGGTGAGCATTTCGAGTTCCTGGGTGTCAACATCTGAGGATCTACCCTGGACCTAACATACTGATACGATTATAAAGGCAGCATGACAGTGGCAATATTTCATTAGGAGTTTGAGGAGATTTGGTATGTTATCAAAGACAAATTTCTGCAGGTGTACCGTGGCGAGCATTCTAACTGGTTGCATCGCTGTCTGGTATGGGGGGGGGGGGGGTCCACTGCACAGGAATGGAAAAAGCTACAGAAAATTATAAACTCAGCCAGCTCCATCATGGGCACTAGCCTCCCCAACATCAAGGACATCTTCAGAAGGCAGTGACTCAAAAAGGTGGCATCCGTCATTAAGGACCCCCATCCCTCATGACATGCCCCCTCTCTTTAATACTATTAAGGAAGAGGTTCAGGAGCCTGAAGACACACACTCAACATTTGCGGAACAGCTTCTTCCCCTCCACCATCAGATTTCTGAATGGACAATGAACCCAAGAAAGCTACTTCAGCATTTTTCCTTCTCTTTTTGTACTACTTATTTAATTTATGTCTAAAAATACATCTTATTGTAATTTGCCATTTTTATTATTATGTATTGCAATGTACTGCTCCCACAAAACAATTAATTTCACAACATGTGTCAGTGATATTCAACTAGATTCTGATTCAAATACACCTTTCATTGGACGTAGAGTGACCACTGTGTCCAAGCATGTTGCCATCTTACCAGATCCTCGACTTCCTTATCAACAAACTACAATCAAGTTCAAGTTTATTGTCATTCATCTACACTAAAATGAAACATTGTTCCTCTGGGGCCAAGGTGCAAAACACAGTACATACAGCCACACACAGCACAGAGTTACAATCCAGCACATACTGTATAGTTACAAAATTCTATCAGCACAAGCACCTGAGTGGCATGGCCTGAAGATTGACAGGTTGAAGATGTCCTGTGATAGGCAGCAACACCTCTGCCACAATTATTCTCAACACCAGTGCTCTGCAAGGTTGTGTCCTCAGCCCCCTACTCTGCTTCCTGATCACTCATGACTGCGTGGCCAGATTCTGCTCTGACTCCAGTTAGGTTTACAGATGATATCACCAGAGTAGCTCACATCTCAAAGAACAATGAATCAGAGTACTGAAAAGAGATAGAGAACCTAGTGACATGGTATCGTAACAACAAACTTTCTCTCAATGTCAGCAAAACAAATGAGTTGATTATTGACTTCATGAAGGGGGGTGGTGCACACACTCCTGTTACAAGTGTTGAGGTTGAGAGCTTCAGGTTCCTGGGTGTGAACATCACCAATAGCGTGTCCTGGTCCAATCACATTGATGCCACGGCCAAGTGGGGGAGTCTAGGACCAGAGGGCACAGCCTTAGAATAGAAGGACGTCCCTTTAGCCAGAGTGTGGTGAATCAGTGGAATTCATTGTCACAGTCAGCTGTGGAGGCCAAGTCATTGGGTATATTTAAAGGAGAAGTTGATTGATTCTTGATTAGTCAGGATGTCAAAGGTTACGGGGAGAAGGCAGGAGAATGGGGTTGAGAGTAAATTACCCATGATGGAATGGCAGAGCAGATTCAATGGGCCAAATTACCTGATTCTACTGCTATGTCTTATGGTCTAATGGTCTTGAGAGCTCACCAACACCTATACTTCCTCAGGAGGCTGAAGTAATTTGGAATGTCTCTCCATTGACTCTCACCAATTGTTGCTGATGCACCACAGGAAGCATTCTGTCTGGATGCCTAGTGGCTTGGTACAGCAATTGCTCTGCATGTGGATGCAAGAAACTGCAGAGAGTTGTGGACACAGCTCAGCACATCACAGGAACCAACCTGTATCATAATGATACACTAATTTCTAAAAGGTACCCTAATGTGAATGTATACTATGATGAACAAAAAGTTAAAAACATGCAAACCATTAACTTTTATTTCTACCAAGTTATACTTTTTGTTAATTAAATAAATATGAAATTACAACATTAGCTAATTAGTTACAGATTCACTTAGTCTCTTAGGCTTCCGGTTTCCACTACTCTTCACTCCTGATTATACTGAGCACTCCTGAAGTATTCCCCACAGGATTTTATTATTGCAGCATATCCGTTCTCCAAGAAAGGCTTATTTAGACAGATTGTATAGAACTTCCTGTTATGCAATTGTCTTCACAGCTATGCAAAACCAAGAATACATTTTATTTCATGTTCTAAACATCAGCTGTTAAGAAAAAACTTAACACAGGGCTAACAACCTTTATCTATTTCAGAAGTTAGTGAAACATTCCATTTGTTACATTGCTGGAAATAATTTCTAGCTTGGTTGCTTTTTAAAAACATCTTTTCACTCTGCCTTCACACTGTCTTCTATCTTGATGCAGAATCAGAATTAGTTTTAATATCACTGGGATGCGCCATGAAATTTGTTGTTTTCAGGAGCAGTACATTGCAATACACAAAAACTACTGTATAAATTACAATATGTATATATAAAAATAAATTTAGTGCAAAAAGAGAGGGGGAAAACATACTGAGGTAGTGATCATGGATTCTTGCAAATACCACAGTTAATCTGACCTCAGTAGTTGGGAAGATGTTGGAATCAATTATTAAGGATGGGGTCTCAGGGTACTTGAAGGCATGTGATAAAATAGGCCATAGTCAGCATGGTTTCCTCGAGGGAAAATCTTGCCTGACAAATCTGTTTGAATTATTTGAGGAAATAACAAGCAGGATAGACAAAGGAGAATTGGTGGATGTTGTGTACTTGGATTTTCAGAAAGCCTTTGAAAATGTATCACACACGATGCTGCTTAACAGTGTAGTTATTTTTTTTCCTCGTTTTTTTTACGTAGTTCAGTCTAGTTTTTGTACTGTGTCATGTAACACCATGGTCCTGAAAAAACATTGTCTCATTTTTACTATGTACTGTACCAGCAGTTATGGTCAAAATGACAATAAAAGTTACTTGACTTGACAAGTTAAGATCCCATGGTATTACAGGAAAGATACTAGCATGGATAATGAGTGAGACTAAAACAAAAAATTTCTGGCTGGTTGCCAGTCACTAGAACTGTTCCAGAGGGGCCTGTGTGGGGACTTGGATTATGGAATTGATGGCTTTGTGTTTAAATTTTGCAGATGATACAAAGATAGGTGGAGGGGAAGGTAGTTGAGGAAGTAGAGAGGCTACAGAAGGACAGACAGATCAGGAGAATGAGCAAAGAAATGGCAGATGGAATACAGTATCAGGAAGTGTATGGTTATGCACATAGGCAGAAGAAATAAAGTGGGTAGATTATTTTCTAAATGGAGAGAAAAATTTTAAAAAATCTGAGATACAAAAGGACTTGGGAATACTTGTGCAGGATTCCCTAAAGGTTGATTTGCAGGTTAAGTCTGTGGTGAGGAAGGCAAATGCAATGTTAGCATTCATTTAGAAAGGACCAGAATATAGAAGCAAGGATGTAATGTTGAGACTTTATAAAGCACTGGTGAGGCCGCACTTGGTGCATTGTGAGCAGTTTTCTGCCTCTTATCTAAGAAAGGATATGCAGAAACTTGAGAAGGTTCAAAGGAGGTTCATGAAAATTATTCCAGGATTGAATGGCTTGTCATTTGAAGAGCGTATAATGGCTCTGGGCCTGTATTCACTGGAATTCAGAAGCGTGAGGAGTGACTTCATTGAAACCTATTGCATGTTGAAAGGCCTTAAGAGAGTGGATGTGGAGAGGATGTGCTTTATCCATGCTAGAATCTTTCCTGTAATACCATGGGCACATAGCTTGTTAAGCAGCCTCATGTGTGGCACCTTGTCAAAGGCCTTCTGAAAATCCAAGTACACAATGTCAACTGATTCTCCTTTGTCTATCCTGCTTGTTATTTCTTCAAAGAATTCCACCAGCTTAGGCAAGATTTTCCCTTGAGGAAACCGTGCTGACTATGGCCTATTTTGTCATGTGCCTCCAAGTACACTGAGACCTCATCCTTAATAATCGACTCCAGCATCTTCCCAGCCACTGAGGTCAGACTAACTGGTATATAATTTCTTTCTTCTGCCTCTCTCCCTTCTTGAAGACTGGAGTGACATTTGTAATTGTCCAGCCTTATGGAACCATTTCAGAATCTAGCAATTCTTGAAATATCACTACTAATCTCTCCACAATCTCTTCAGCCACCTCTTTCAGAACACAGGAGTGTACACCATCTGGTCCAGATTACTTATCTAACTTCAGACCTTTCAGTTTCCCAAGAACCTTCTCTCTAGTTATGTTAACTTCACACACTTCATGATCCCTGACACCTGGAACCTGCACCATACTGCTAGTGTCTTCCACAGTGAAGACTGATGCAATATATTTATTCAGTTTGTCTGCCAATTCATTGTCCACCATTACTATCTCTCCAAAATTATTTCCCAGCAGCCTGATATCCACTTTTGCCTCTTTTACACTTTATATATCTGAAGAAACTTCTGATATCTTGCATTCATATTCCATCTTTACTGTCTTAATGACTTTTTTTAGTTACTTTCTGTGCATTTTTAATCCTGAGATCGCAGCTCTGGAGTCATGCCCTTTAATTTAGCACCCATCTCCCTGAAATTTCTATACAGAACCACGTCATTTGTCCTACCCATGTCATTGGTACCTATGTGGATTACGACTTCAAGCAGTTCACCCTTCCACTTAAGAATGTTGAGGACTCGATCCGAGACATCCTGGATCCCGGCACCCGGGAGGCAACCTACCATCCGGTAATCTCGTTCTCGCCCACAGAACCTCCTGTCCGTTCTCATAACTAATGAATCCCCACAGCTTGCCTCTTCTCCCCCCTTCCTTTCTGAGTCACAGAGGCAGCCACTCAGTGCCAGTGACCTGACCACTGTGACTTTCCTCTGTTAGGTCAACAACCACCCCTCCCCAACAGTATCAAAAGTCTTCACTGGCTCCTTAACCCCTTTTTCTTCCTATCACCCAGTTTCCTGTGTCCTTCACCTTGGATGTAACCACCTCTCTATATGTTCTAACTATCATCCCCTCAGCCTCGTGAATGATCTGGAGTTCATCCAGTTCCAGCTCCAACTCCTTAACGTGATTTGTTAGAAGCTGCAGCTGGATGCACTTCTCAGTTGTAGTCATCACGGACACTGGAGGTCTCCCTGCCTTCCCACATTCCAGAAGAGGAGCATTCCATTATCCTGCCTGTCGTTTCGACTGTCCTCGCTGAGCAGATATAAAGGGAAAGGGAAAAAACACAACCTAGAGCTTTTTTTTTTGCTTTCTCTGAGTGAAGCCTCTCTTCACTGAAGCCTTGAACTGCTAAAGCCTCAAGATCACCACTCTGACCCTGTCCACTCAGATGATGGCTGCTGTGCTTGCCCCTGCCCTTCTTTAACTTGCTCTTGCTAATCAATCCCAAACACCAATTGGTCACTGACCAATCACAAATAAGAGAAAATCTGCAGTGCTGGAAATCCAAGCCACACACAAATGTTGGAGGAACTCAGCAGGCCAGGCAGCATCTATGGAAAAGAGTACAATCGATGTTTTGTCCCAAGACGTTGACTGTACTCTTTTCCACAGATGCTGCCTGGCCTGTTGAGTTCCTCCAGCATTTTGTGTGTATTGCTCACTGACCAAAGCTCTTTTTTGCTGTCATGACCCGTTTCTACCTTTTCTACTTGGGCACTGGACCTGATTGAAATCTCCTCCTCAAAACTTCCGATGTCCAGATTGGTCACTATTAGCCAAGTCATCTTCAAGCAGCAGTGTCTCAAAAAGGTGGCATTCATTATTAAGGATCCCCACCATTCAGGATGTGGTCAATATTCTCACTGTTACCATCAGGAAGGAGGTACAGAAGCCTGAAGACACACACTCAGCAATTCAGGAACAGCTTCTTCCCCTCTGTCATCAGATTCCTAAGTGAACATTGAACCCTTGAACACTACCTCACTTTTTTAATATACATTATTTCTGTTTTTGCACTGTTTTTAATCTATTCCATATAAATCTACTTACTGTAATTGATTTATTTAGTTGTTTATTTTTTCTATATCATTATGTATTGCATTGAACTGCTGCTGCTAAGTTAAGAAATTTCACGATACATGCCGGTAATAATAAACCTGATTCTGGTTAAAGCATTGGCTGATTGGTAGGAGGCAGTGAGTGGGAATAAATGGATCCTTTTCTGGTTGGCTGCCAGTGAGTAGTGGTGTTCCACAGGTGTTAGTGTTGGGACCACTTCTTTTTATGCTGTATATAAATGATTTAGATGATGGAATAGATGGCTTTGTTGCCAAGTTTGCAGATGATACAAAGATTGGTGGAGGGGCAGTGTTGTGATGGAAAATAACTGGTTCTTTGAGTCTCAACAGTAGAGGCCTGGACATACAGTTTTAACAATAAGGAATTTATTTACAAGGGGAATTCAGGTCAACACAAGCAACTACAATACACAGGAAGCAGTGTGGGGACAGGGTACAGTAGCACAAACAAAGAACAAGGGAAAAGCACTACAACAGCTATCCCCCTTGACCTTGGATAGCTGCAGCTCCCTTACCAGGACAAACGATAGACCTTCCCAAATATAAATCAATGCACTTACCTTCAATGAGGTGGTCTGTAAGAGAGAGTGAGCCAGGGCCAAGTCTCACCTTTTAAAGCATGGGGCTGGGCGAGATAATCCAATTAAGGTGACCAATAATTTAGGTGTGCATTGATTAGTTGGGAGGGACCAAATGTTGATTGGCATGTGGTGTGTCCTCCGACCAGCCAGGTGGCAGTGCATCTGTCACGTGGCCGGTATCTCTGGATACAGGCAGGTAGTGTGGAGGAAACAGGTAGGATGCAGAAGGCCTTAGACAGATTAGGAGAATGGGCAAGAAAGTGGCAAATGAAATACAATATTGGAAAATGCATGTTGATGCACTTTGGTAGTAGAAATAAATGTGCGGACTATTTTCTAAACGGGGAGAAAAGCCAAAACTCTGAGATGCAAAGAGACTTGGGAGTCTTTGTGCAGAACACACTAAAGGTTAACTTGCAGGTTGAGTCGGTGGTGAAGAAGGCAAATGCCATGTTAGCATTCATTTCAAGAAGCCTAGAATACAAGAGCAGGGATGTGATGCTGAGGCTTTATAAGGCAGTGGTGAGGCCTCACCTTGAGTATTGTGAACAGTTTTGGGCCCCTCATCTTAGAAAAGATGTGCTGGCATTGGAAAGGGTCCAGAAGAGGTTCACAAGGGTGATTCCATGAATGAAAGGGTTATCATGCGAGGAATGTTTGATGGCTCTGGGTCTGTACTCGCTGGAATTCAGAAGGATGAGGGGGGATCTCATTGAAACCTTTCAAATGTTGAAAGGCCTGGACAGAGTAGATGAGGAAAGGATATTTCCCATGGTGGGAGATTCTAGGACAAGAGGACACAGCCTCAGGATAGAGGGGCGCCCTTTCAAAACAGAGATGCGGAGAAATTTCTTTAGCCAAAGGTGGTGAATTTGTGAAATTTGTTGTCACATGCAACTGTGGAGGCCAGGTTGTTGGGTGTATTTAAGGCATAGGTTCTTGATTGAACACGGCATCAAAGGCTACAGGGAGAAGGCCGGGATCTGGTGTTGAGGAGAAGAAGAAAAAAGAATCAGCCATGATTGAATGGCAGAGCAGACTTGATGGGCCAGATGGCCTAATTCTGCTCCTTTGTCTTATAGTCTAAGGTTCTTTTTCGCTGTCATGACCCGCTGTTGCCTTTTTTATTTGGGCAGTGGATTTGATTGAAATCTCCTCCTCTCAAAACTTCCAATGTCTGGATTGGTCACTGGTCAAAGCTCTTTTTCTAAAACATGTTGTAGGAAATGATACAGTATATTCTTGTGTATTAAATATATCAGATCTGAGTTGCATAAATGAATTAATAAATTCAGGGATAAGCATTTTGTATTATATTAGTGTATTTAGACAAAAGGAACTAGCTTCACTAGCTTTGTCTTTTTGGTGTAGACATGATGCTGGAATGGCCCATTAATTCCACCACTCTAGAACCAAGACTTAGCATTCGATCCATTCTATGTTACTTCTTAAGCTGCATGTTTTAAGTTGCAAGTGATTAGTTCCTTGCAGCCTGTTTGTTGTCAGTAGCATTACTGGAGGAGGATGGGTTAGGGGAGGGTCATAAGTAGTGTAGGGGTTTGCCACGGTAATACAACAGTTAGTATGACACTATTACAGCTCAGGGCATTGGAGTTTGGAGTTCAATCCCGGCATCCCCTTTAAGGTGTTTGTACGTTCACCCCGTAGAATGCGTGAGTTTTCTCTGGGTGCTCCTGTTCCCTCACACATTCCAAAGGCGTACCAGTTAGTAGATTAATTGGTCATTGTAAATCGTCCCATGATTAGGGTAGCATTGAATCGGTAGGTTGCTGGGTATGTAGCTCAAAGGCTGGAAGAACCCGTTCCACATTGTATCTCTAAATAAATATAATAAAATAGCGTGTCTTTCTGAAATTCCAAATAAGGCTTACCATAATCATATCACAGTCAACAGGATCAGCAAATTGTTAATATACTAGTCTCGTCATCTTCCTCTTTCTGAGGATCATATGATCAAAGATTAAAGCTGTGTGACTTGTTCCTCCTGCAGGTCCAAATCACACTGATGCACAATGTTGTGCAAGCATCACTTATGACATCCAGTTCAGTTCCCTGAAGAGTCACATCAGCATTGTTAGTTCACAGATCAGTTGGTGATGTAACTTTCAGTGGAGGATTGTTGGCCTTTTTAGTCAGATTTCTGAGGAGTGTTGAATAAATTTAAAACATATCTCCATATGACCTTTTGCATTCACCACTTAGCCTGCTTCCAGGTTTGAAGATCGCAGCAAGTGTGGTTTATCACAGGATGAAAACATCATTGCAATAATTTCACCCAGTGGTGACATGCTAGTTTCATAATGATGGGGTGAAAGTTATTGCAGTTAGACAGGTACTCTTAGTAGATGTGGTTGTGGGTTGGATTCTAATGTGGGTACGATTGCTTGCATCAATGATATACCAGAATGAGACACAAATTTGAGCAAATGCTCATCCAGCAGCTTCTGTCTTGTGCCATTGTGGATGAAAATTAGTTCATTCTGCTCCTCTTATAAAGTCTACAGACCATCTTTTGCATTACCACAGACTTGTCTGTGATTGTATTTTTTTTGCCCTAAAATCTTGTTTTGCACAGTATGGTATAATTTATACCAAATTTATGTTTAACTTATGTTCTGTGATGTTGCTGCATGCAAGTTTTTCATTGCACCTGTACTTGGTACATATGAAAATAAACTCAAATGGATCTATCTGTTCTTGTTAATGCTGACTAACTGCAGTATTTTCAATATTTTCACTGTTTTTAAAATTCCAAGCATTTATCCCTGCTGACCCAGATCCCACACAACACATACCTCAGACTGAGACAGCACAAGGGCCCAGCAGCCAAATGATTTCCTTTCCATAGGCTGCAGCTGTCCACCAGCACTTCACGTAACACCACAAGCACTTTGAAACAACGTTCCATAGACATGTTAGGAAAATTCCTTTTAGTGTCTAGACCCTGAGTTGCAAGTGATGTTCCTTGGGCACTGCTATCTTCTCTCTGCTAGTTCCCACTCTGCTATACAGCTTCAGATATTTAAGGCAGAGGGTGATAGACTCTTGATTGGTCAGGGCATGTAGGGATGGGGGGAGGTGGAGGAAGGATATTGGGGCTGAGAGGAAAAAAGAACCAACCATGATGAAATGGCAGAGCAGACTTGAAGGGCCATATGGCCTAATTCTGCTCCTATATCTTATGGTCTTATAGTCAGATCTCTTCAAAGTTTAATCCAGGCAGCCAATGTTCAACTCACCATCCTTTCACTGTAATCCCCTTACCACCACATTCCGCATGTGAGTTTCAAATTGGTGAAACAAATACATTACAACGGCAATTAAGAAAACGGCTTTGAAATTTTATATTTATTCTGTCTCCAGCTGTCACTTTATAAGGCAATTGTTACCTTGACAGCATTGATCTGCACCTTATTACAGCCATCTCCACTGCTCTTTGCACCTCTTCATTTCTGCAACTTAACAAACTTGTTTGCCATTTTTCCAGTTCTGAAGCAGGTCCTTAACTTAATTTCCATTTCTCTTCACAGTAATGCTGCTCCAATAGCTGAGTGTTTCCAGCATTATCTGAGTTTGTCAGGGTTCAAGAATCCTTAGGAAAATTCTGATGTGGTAAAATGTGCTCAATAAATGCATGTAGGCATTTACAAAGTATTTCTTAAGCTTTAAATAGGATCTCATGTTCATTTCTTTGGAAGATATCAAAATCCAGCGTGGAATAAAACACAGATTTCCTAGAGTACTTCCAGTCCTAATGCATCGACCTTGAGGAGGGAGAGAAGACGCTGCAGCTGTTCTTAAAGCAGGGAGGTGAAGAAGAAATTTAATATTGGAGTTCAAAATTATGATTCCTTTTAACAGCACAATCAAGAACAAATTCAAAAGAAAAATACTGTCCTGTCCTTTACCTTTCACACCCACCTGGCTTCATCCATCATCTTCTGGCTAACCTCCTTCCCCTCTCCCCACCTTTTTATTCTGGCACCTTCCCCTTTCCTTCCCAGTCCTGAAGAAGGGTCTTGGCCCAAAACATCGACTGTTTTTTCATTTCCACAGATGCTGCCTGATCTGCTGACTTCCCACAGCATTTTGTATGTGTTGTTCTAGAAAAAATGGACCTAATCAGCAGGTCAGACAGCGTCTATGAAGAGAAAAACGTAGTTAATTTTTCAGGTTACAAACACAAGAGATTCTGAGGATGATTCTGTGGAGAAAGTAAGGAGGCATGGGATCCAAGAGGATATTGCTTTGTGGATCCAGAACTGGCTTGCCCACAGAAGGCAAAAAGTGGTTGTGAACGTGTCACATTCTGCATGGAGGTTGGTGACCAGTGCTGTGCCTCAGGGATCTGTTCTGGGACCCTTACTCTTCATGATTTTATAAATGACCTAGATGAAGAAGTGGAGGGATGGGTTAGAAAATTTGCTGATGACACAAAGATAGGGGGTGTTGTGGATAGTGTGGAGGGCTATAAGAGGTTACAGCGGGACATAGATGGGATGCAAAAATGGGCTGAGAAGTGGCAGATGGAGTTCAACCTAGATAAGTGTGAAGTAGTTCATTTTGGTAGGTCAAATATGATGGCAGAATACAGTATTAATGGTAAGACTCTTGGCAGTGTGGAGGATCAGCGGGATCTTGGGGTCCGAGTCCATAGGACATTCAAAGCAGCTGCACAGGTTGACTCTGTGCTTAAGAAGGCGTATGATGTATTGGCCTTCATCAATCGTGGAACTGAATTTAGGAGCCGGTCAGACCCCACTTGGAGTACTGTGCTCAGTTCTGTTTGCCTCACTACAGGAAGGATGTGGAAGCCATAGAAGGGGTGCAGAGGAGATTTACAAGGATGTTGCCTGGATTGGGGAGCATGCCTTATGAGAATAGGTTGAGTGAACTCGGCCTTTTCTCCTTGAAGCGAAGGAGGATGAGAGGTGACCTGATAGAGGTGTACAAGATGATGAGAGGCATTGATTGTGTGGACAGTCAGAGGCTTTTTCCCAGGGCTGAAATGGTTGCCACAAAAGGATACAGATTTAAGGTGCTGGGGAGTAGGTACAGAGGAGATGTCGGGTTAAGTTTTTTTACTCAGAGAGTGGTGAGTGCGTGGAATGGGCTGCCGGCAATGGTGGTGGAGGCGGATGTGGTGATGTTATCTAGATAGGGAAATGTGGCCGTCAGTTTGTACTGGTCCACCATCCGGTCCATCTCCCTCTGGAAGACTGAGACCCCATTTGTGACACCAAATGGGACGCGCAGAAAGTGATAGAGCCTGCCACCCGCCTCGAAGGCGGTGTAGGGGTGGTCCTCTGGGCGGATGGGGAGCTGGTGATAAGCGGATTTCAGATCAATTGTCGAGTACACCTTATACTGAGCTATCTGGTTGACCATATCCGCGATGCGGGGTAGGGGGTACGCGTCAAGCTGCGTGAATCTATTGATGGTCTGGCTGTAGTCCACAACCATCCTATTTTTCTGCCCAGTCCGAACAACGACCACCTGGGACCGCCATGGGCTTGTGCTTGGCTCAATGATCCCCTCCCTGAGCAGCCGCTGCACCTCTGAATGAATAAAGGCCCTGTCCCCCGCACTGTACCTCCTACTTTTAGTTGCCACAGGTTTACAGTCGGGGGTCAGGTTGGTGAACAGCGATGGGGGAGGGATCTTGAGGGTGGAGAGGTTGCAAATAGTGTCAGCAGCACAGCTATCGGCATGGTGCTGGGCGGGATGTGGGGTTCGGGGTGTATGTGCATGTGGTAACGGAGTATATGGCGAAGTCCCACCAAACTGAGGATTCCTGACAGTGAGTGGTGGGTGGGGCCCGTCATATGCCATAGTCACACTTTCGAGGTGGCTCTGAACTTCGGCACTCCACGGTGGAGAAAGAAGCCCAAGCCATAGTGGAAGCTATTCGGCACTGGAGGCACTATCTCGCCGGCAGAAGGTTCACCTTGCTGACCGACCAGCGCTCGGTTGCGTTCATGTTCAGCAACCAACAGCGGGGCAAAATCAAAAATGATAAAACTCTCAGTGCTGCCCGTGTCAAACTGGCAGCTAGTCCTGTGCCCCTCCACCAGGATGTCCATCATCGACCTTGCGAGCTGGTGTGGGGCGCTTTGCGTTCCTGGTCATGCCTCGGCTGTGCGCACCTGTGCTATTGGGGCTGGACTTCCAGAGCCACCTCGAAAGTGTGACTATGGCATATGACGGGCCCCACCCACCACTCACTGTCAGGAATCCTCAGTTTGGTTACTCGCGCGGACTTGTGACTGCCAAGCGCTCACAGCGGAACAGCATAAGGAACTCTTGGTCCGAGACGCTTTTGTGGGCTTCTGAAACATGCCAGAAACAGCTGTCCGGCTCGCGACACGACTTGTTCCAGCTGCGGGAAGAAGGGCCATTTCGCCAAGGTCTGTAAATCTAAACCGCGCCCGTGGTCGAGCAGCGCTGCGTCTGAGACCTGGGGGCCGCCATTTTGCATGACCGGATGTGGACAACCATCTTTGCCGGCGTCACCAGGCCCCGCCCCCGACACACCCCGTTCAACGCTGGCTTCCGTGACCCTCGACCAAAGCGCCCCACACCAGCTCGCAAGGTCGATGATGGACATCCTGGTGGAGGGGCACAGGACTAGCTGCCTGTTTGACACGGGCAGCACTGAGAGTTTTATTGACCCGGCCACAGTGAAACGCTGTGGACTCGTGACACGGCCGGTACGTCAGAAGATCACCTTGGCTTCAGGGTCGCATTCCACAGACATCCGGGTGGGTTGTGTAGCGACATTGGTGGTGCAGGGCACAGAATATCGGAACTTTGCGTTCCTGGTCATCACCTCCGGCTCCTGTGCAATTGCAGCCGGAGCTACGTAGATCGCAGCGAACGATTCGACCACCTGATCGACTTAACCTGTAAATATGCTTGGGAATTTTTTTTTAAACAAAGGGGGGGTGAATGTGGTGAACTAGATATACCTGTCTGACTGCTCCTGTGGCTCCTCCCAAGACCCTGCTGACTGCCCCTGTGGCTCCTCCCACAGACCCCTGTATAAAGGCGACTGTGGCCTGCTGCTCTCCCTCATTTTCCCAGGATGTAGTTGTTCTTCAGTCAATAAAAGCCGATATCTCACTTCCTAAGTCTCGGCGTGAGTTATTGATGGTGCATCAGCGGATACGATAGGGTCTTTTAAGACACTTTTGGATAGGTACATGGAGCTTGGAAAAATAGAGGGCTATGTGTAAACCTAGTAATTTCTAAGGTAGGGACATGTTCGGCACAACTTTGTGGGCCGCAGGGCCTGTATTGTGGTGTAGGTTTTCGATGTTTCTATGATGGAAATCTTGAGCAACACAAAACATGCTGGAGGAACTCAGCAGGTCAGGCAGCCTCTATAAAGGGTAATAAACAGTCGATGCTTTGGGCTGAGACTGATTGCTTGGTTTTAACCAAAAAATTAATCAGTTGTAATTATGACCATGACACCTCTGGGTTGTTGATAAAACTCATCTGGATTACTAATGTTAGATCCAGAATCTGGATCATGTTTTTTGATTTCTCAAGTGCCTTCAATACCAAAGGTTTCAAAGGTTCAAAGATACATTTAATGTCAGAGAAATGTATACAATATACATCCTGAAATTCTTTTTCTTCGCAAACATCCACGAAACCAGAGGAGTGCCCCAAAGAATGAATGACAGTTAAATGTTAGAACCCCAAAGCCTCCCCAGCTCCCCCGTCCCACATGTAAGCAGCAGCAAAATGGCAATCCCCCTCCTCCCACCAGCAAAAAAAATCATTGGCACCCCCCACGAGCACTCAAGCGTGCAGCAAAGCATCAGTAAGGACACAGACTTGCAGTACCCCAAAGACTACTCGTTCACCCGGTAATTCAACAGGCTCTCTCTCTCCCTACAGGTATATCAGTTTCACAGTGAGAGGGGAGACATAACAAACAACTCACTGACTTACAATGTTAAAAGCCCATTGCGTTGCTTTTTCCAAGCTCTGTGCCTAAAGAACTCAGGTCTCTGGGCACACAGCCATCTCCCATGACACAACGATTTCCTGCAGAGGCACCGACCTTAAGTCTGCCCGCCTCCAGAGCCACGAAATCCTGAAACTCTGAAGGCAAGCTAATCTTCTAGGCCACGTCCTTGGATACAGCCCGCATTGCTGGGGAAAAAGCTCCGTTCCATGCAGGCTGGCACTTGCATTGTGTCTTGAATAATGGACTACGTGACAGGCAGACTAGAGTTTGTGCAGCTTCAGAGCTGTGTGTCAGACATTGCTATAAGCAGCAATGGGGCCCCACGGGGGACTGTATTGGCTCCCTTCCTGTATACCCTGTATACCTTGGACTTCAGATACAACACTGAGTCATGTCATCTGCAGAAATTCTCTGATGACTCAGTAATAGTTGGGTGTATAAAGGGAGGATGGGAGGATGAATACAAGACCCTGGTGGAAGACTTTGTCAAACGGTGCAAGCTGAATCATCTGCAGCTCAACATCAGTAAGACAAATGAGATGGTGATGAACTTTAGGAAGACTAAGCCTGCAATGCTCTCTGTTGCTATTGATGGTGAGGATGTGGATGCAGTGAAGACTTGCAAGAACCTGGGTATGCACCTGGATGACAGACTTGAGTGAAGCACTAACACAGAGGCTGTGTACAAGAAGGGCCAGAGTCACCTCTACTTCCTGAGGAGGCTGAGGTCCTTTGGAGTATGCAGGCCTCTTCTTCACATGTTCTACCAGTCTGTTGTCACCAGTGCAATCAGTGGTGTACTGGGGCAATGATATCAACACAGATGATGCCAACAGGCTCAATAAACTGATTGGAAAGGCTGGTTCTGTTATAGGAATCAAACTGAACTCACTGAAGGCTGTGGTAGAACAAAGGACCCTAATGGAAAATCCTGGAAATTCTGGACAATGTTTCTCACCCTTTGCATGCCACCTTGGCTGAACAGAGGAGCACTTTTAGTAATAGACTAAGACAACTGTGCTGCTCCAAAGAGCGTTATATGAGGTCATTTTTCCCCTCAGCCATTAGGCTCTATAATAAGTCAACCTACAGCCAGGAAGTGACGACTCCCTCCTGTTAGACTGTTTGAGGTAACTTACTTTTTATTCTTTCTTACTTCACTTCTAATATTTGTATATCTGTGCACTTGCAATGCTATTGTGACATTGTAATTTCCTTTGGGATCAATAAAGTATCTATCTATCCATCCATCTATCTAATGGCCTTCATGAGAAAAAAGTTGCCATCTTTACCTGTTAAGAATCCAGTCTTACTACTGCAACCAACTCTTAAATGGCTCCATATTTGGATTAGTGTGCCCATGCTCTCTGTAGAAAGGGGCAATAAATACGGCCTTGTAAAATGAACAAAGAAAAAATCTGAATATTGAAATATTTAAGCATAAATGGGAGAGATTGCTGACTTTCTAACTTCCCTTGTATGAATACTTGAAACTAATCTTGCTGTGAACCCAGAAAGTTTTGCTGAATCATCATGACTTAATTCTAGATCTTACATGAGACCCTTCACAATAAGATGCTGTCCATTGAAAACTGGTTTCATTTATGTTATTATTTTAGAAATGAGCAATTTATTTACAATGTGTAAATTGTCACTTTGTTAAACATTTGCATTCATGAAATCCTGTTTTTCTGATTAGTCATGAAACATGAAGCAAACTTAACTGCAGTTTTCAGCATAGCTGGTGTATAATATTCTGCCAGGGTGTATTTTGGAGATGAGTGAGAAGACCAGCCCACAATTTGAATGTGTGTTTTTTGATCGCTCTTGTGGGGAAAGCACAGCGTCCCTCCCTTGGCTGTAACCAGTCAGTATTTTCACATTAACTGTTATGAATATAACAGCTCTTGTGAGGAACTGCCCAGAAAAACTACCTTTGGCTTTCTGATGACTCAGAAGTGCATCTTAACAGAAAAGGAAACTGTCTATCATTCAAGTTTCGGCCACTGATATGGGACCTGCTCCAAGAAGAAACATTGTCGGAAGTAATTATTTTTAAATAAAAAAGATAAACTTAACACTAGCAGTATGCTGGATGTTCGAGTGTCAGGGGTAGAAGTGAGTGTAGTCGATATTACTAAGGGGAAGGTGCTTGGGAAGCTGAAAGGTCTGAAGGCAGGTAGATCACCTGGAGTAGATGGACTACACTTCAGGGTTCTGAAAGAGGTAGCGGAAGAGATTATGGAGGTATTATTAATGATCTTTCAAGAATCAATTGATCTTGGCATGGTTTGGGAAGACTGGAAAATTGCAAATGTCACTCCACTCTTCAAGAAGGGAGAGCGGCAGATGAAAGGAAATTATAGACCAGTTAGTCTGACCTCAGTGGTTGGAAAGTCGATTATTAATGATGAGGTTTTGGGGTACTTGGAGGCACAGGCTGTAGTCAGTATGGTTTCCTTCAGGGAAAATCTTGCCTGACAAATCTTTTGGAATTATTTGAGGAAATAACATGCAGGATAGACAAAGGAGAATCATTGGATGGTGCATACTTGTATTTTCAGAAGGCCTTTGACAAGCTCCCACGCATAAGGCTGCTCCACAAGATAAGACCCCATGATATTATAGGAAAGATACTAGCATGGATAGAGCATTGACTGATTGGCAGGAGGCAAAGACTGGGAATAAAGGGAGCCTTTTCTGATTGGCTGCTGGTGACTATGGTGTTCCACAGGTTTGGAATTGGGACCACTTCTTTTTGGATGTACGTCAAAGATTTGATTAATGGAAGTGATGGCTTTGCAGGGAAGCTGCAGAATAACTTAAGATAGATTTGGTGAATGGGAAAAGAAGCGGCAGATGGAATACAGTGTTGAGAAGTGCATGGTCATGCACTTTGATAGAAGGAATAAAAGGGTAGACTATTTTATAAACGGAGAAAATTCAAAAATCTGAGGTGCAAAGAGCCTTAGGAGTCCTCGTGTGGGTTGAATTGATGGTGAGGAAGGCAAATACAATGTTAGCATTCATTTTGAGAGGACTGGAATGTAAAATCAAGGATATAATGCGAAGGCTTTGGTGAGGCCTCACTTGGAGTATTGTGAACAGTTTGGGCCTCTTATCTAAGAAAGGATGTGCTGACATTGGAGGTAGTTGAAAGGACATTCACAAGAATGATTCTGGAAATGAAAGGATTATCATAAGGGGAGCATTTCATGGCTCTGGGCCTGTACTCACTGTAATTTAGGCCTATGCTCACTGTAATTTAGAAGAATGAGGGAGGTTCTCATTCAAACCCATCGAATGTTGAAAGGCCTAGATAGAGTGTATGTGAAGAAGATAATTCCTATAGTAGGGGAGTCTAGGACCAGAGGACACAACTTCAGAATAGAGGGACGTCTATTTAGAATGGAGATAAGGAGGAATTTCTTTCACCAGAAGGTGGTAAATCTGTAGAATTTGTTGCCACAGGCAACTGTGGAGGCCAGATCATTGAATGCATTTAAAGAGGAGAATGATAGCTTTTTGATAAGTCTGGGCATCAAAAGTTACAGGGAAAAGGAAGGAGAATGGGGTTGAGAGGGAAATGGATCAGTCATCATCAAATGGCAGAGCAGACTCAATGAGCCGAATAGTCTAATTCTGCCCCAATGTCTTATCATCTTAACATTAAACATATTTTACCAATGATCTATCTCTGCACTTCTCGGCTCTGTACTCCCTAGTAGTTTGTCCAGATTAATAGTTAATCCTCTTGTCAGACACACTTTGCGTATATGGGCTCAGTTTAGGAAATTTTATGGTTTCCATGGTTTTTCCTTTTCTAGCCCTATCTTACATAATCACCCTTTTTTTTACCTACTACGTATGACTCAGCCTTCCATGATTGGTATAGGAAGGGCATTAGACATTTTGAAGATCTTTTTATTGATAATCGCTTCGCCTCTTTTCAACAGCTCTCTGCTAAGTTCAATCTGCCTAATGCTCATTTTTTTAGATATCTCCAAATTAGACACTTTATTACTCCTTTAATCCCTAACTTCCCTGAAATGCCGGAGAAAAATGTTATGGACTTATTTCTTTCTATTAATCCACTAGGTAAAGGTTTAATATCATTTATTCGTGATAAATTAGCAACCCTACGACGTGCCCCTGTGGATAAAATTAAAATGGCATGGGAGCATGATTTAAATACCTCTTTATCCGATGAGACTTGGGACTCGATTCTCAAATCGGTTAATTCAACCTCTCTTTGTGCTCGCCATTGCCTTTTACAGTTTAAGATTGTTCATAGAGCCCATATGTCTAAATCTAAATTATCTCGATTTTACCCTAACATTAGTCCGCTTTGTGATAAATGCAAAAGGGGCGAGGCCTCTCTCATTCATATGTACTGGTTTTGTCCTAGCTTGGAGAAATTTTGGAAAGATGTCTTCATAACGTTATCGTATATTCTGAATCACCACCTAGAACCTAACCCTTTAATTGCTTTGTTCGGTTTCTGGGGTGAGACAGATTTACGTCTGAGTTCGACTAAGTGTCGAATATTATCTTTTGCCTCTCTCCTGGCTAGACATTTAATCCTCCTTAGATGGAGAGATGTTGCCCCGCCCACGCATGCTCAATGGCTTAACGATATTATGGCCTGCTTAGACCTTGAAAAAATTCATTATTCAGTTCTTAATTCGGATACAAAGTTCCATAAGGTCTGGGGACCTTTTATTGAGTACTTTCATAACCTTCCTCTTAACTAAGGTTTTTTTTTGGTCCCTTGCTTTCAGCTCCTTTTTTTTGGTAGTAGGCATTAATATCTTCTGTTGCTAAGTGTATTTACAGTTTTGGGGGTTTGATTGTCCTGATTTATATTCTCTATATTGTGTTGTGGTTGGTCTGGAGTTTTTTTTTGTTGCGGGGCTTGGGGAGGATACTAATTTTACATGTCTTCAATTTGGGTGCTTTCTCAATTATCTTTCTTTGTATCATATTATTATTGTATGTTTCTCTTTGCACTGTATCAACGTTCTTCATTTTGATCCGGGGTTTTTTTAATCTGTAGCTATGTAGAAAATGTATAAAAAAACTAATTAAAAAAAAAACAAAACATATTTTACCCTATAGCTGACATGATTAACACACTCATTGCTGAATCATAATAACTGTGGCATAGATGGTCAACCAGCTGACTGCAGAAATGTTATTTACTTTGTTTTGGTGTGTTTTCCCTACATTCTTTTTAATACATTTCTCTATCTTTCCAATATTGCAAACTCTCATGTAATAGTTGCATTCCATATGAGTGAAATAGAGTGCAGTAAGATTGATTATGGCAACAAGAACTATTGAAGTACAGACAATGATCAAATCAGATTCACCGAAACTGATTCCACCTACCACCATTCCCTCATGCTGCCTTGAGGCATATTAGATAAATCTGACCCTGCACAGTTACTGTTGTACTTACATTTGATCCCTCTAGCCTCCACTGCAAGATTCTGAGCAACATAGATCCACCTCTGCTGAAGTTACATGGTTACTTTGGAGCTGTTGGCGTGTGGCCAAGTGGTTAAGGCATTCATCTAGTTATCTGAAGGTCGCTAGTTCGAGCCTTGGCTGAGGCTTGTGTGTGTGTCCCTGAGCAAGGCACTTAACCATACATTGCTCTGCGACAACACCGGTGCCAAGCTGTATGGGTCCTAATGCCCTTCCCTTGGACAACATCGGTGGCATGGAGAGGGGAGACTTGCAGCTTGAGCAATTGCCAGTCTCCCATACAATCCTGCCCAGGCTTGCGCCCTGGAAACTTTCCAAGGTGCAAATCCATGGTCTATCGAGACTAATGGAGGCCTACACACACTTTGGGCATCAGCCACCAACAACAGCTCACTAGAGTCCTCTGAAGGTTGATTGTCCCTCACATGAAAGTTGTTTCTTGATACAATTTCCGGTCTGGAATCCTTTAATTGCTGGAATGTGACTTTGTATTTTACATGGAATGGACAATTTATTGACTGATACTCAACAATAGAAACTGATTAGAGAAGGGCATGCTGAATTCAAAAGAATGAGGGGTGACCTAACTGAAACCTATCAAATGGTGTAAGGCCTTGATAGAGTGCATGTGGAGAGGATGCTTCCTATGGTGGGAGAGTCTAAGACCAGAGGATACAGCCTCAAAATCGAGGGATGTCCTTTTCGAATGGAGATGAGGAGGAATTTCTTTAGCCAGAGAGTGGTGAATCTGTGGAATTCGTTGCCACAGACAGCTCCAGAGACCAAGTATTTATGTATATTTAAGGTGGAGGTTGATAGATTCTTGATTGGTCAGGGCATGAAGAGAGAAGGCAGGAGACTGGGGCTGAGAGGGAAATTGATCAGCCATGATCAATAGTGGAGCAGACTTAATTTTGCTCCTATACCTTATGGTCTTATGAATATACATATCACTAGATATACATGAAATATGCTGGAACATACTGATGTACTCACTATATGCATGAGATGTGTACAAGAAGCTTTGTTCTTTATTTTGTTTCTGACATCTTACAGTCTTGGTGAAAATCTAATTTTACAGAAAGCTTTGTCCAATGCAGTGGATTATGGTTAACTGGGCCATCTGTTAACCAGGGCAGCCGCTTATTTGGGGCAAGTCTTAAAGATCAAAAACTAATCAAGAAAATAGGTTGGATTCCCTTTGTTTATTTGGGACACTATGCCGGTTAATTGGGACAGGAGACTGTTGCTGAACAGTTTCAAAACTAGCACCAATCACATGCATGTGTTGGCCATTAGACACTACACCATACTTAAAGTGAACAGCTTTTAAAAAACATTGGTTGCATGTGTTTGTGTTCAAGAAACAATGATGTTTTCACTGATAGTGGGCAGGAAATGAGTAGTAAGACAATTCAGAACTGTTTTGCTCACTGTGGCTTCAAGCATTTAGGCTTAGAGATGCCAGAAACAGCGAGGAGTGAAAATAAAATTATTTCACTACTTCAACAAGTTAGGACCTACAAAGAATTTAAAGGTATCAACAATCATCTTGAATATTACAATGAAAATGAAGATTTGGAGAATGGAATTGTTGAAAGAACTGTTTGAAGCCAGTCCATTATCTACGCTAGGTGATGCATTGATTTCGTTCATTTACAATCAAAAGAACACGACAGCATACACTGGATAAATTCCTCCATCGATAACCAATACGGTAGTAGTATTGGTAGTGTTCTAATTTGTTTTGTATTTCATTTAAATACATAATTTGTCACTCAGTTAAGCAGTAGTTTGTCTTTTTTACACCTTTTTAACTATTTCCATAAAAATTTGGCTGATTATGGCAGCTGCTTAATTGGGCCCAAATGTTCTGGTCCCGATGTGTCCCAATTAACTGGAATTCGCTGTTTTTCAAAGGAGATGCTTGGAGGAGGGGTATGTTGTTTTAGCTTTGTGCTTTCATTACAACAAGCTTGTCTGTCCTTCTTAAATAAAATATTATGCAAATATTTCAAAGCAATTCTTTATTATTTAATTTTGTAATAATGATTAATTTTCACTTAAAATATAAATATTGCACAGTTAATACACATAATTAAATTATTTTGTTTAAATATAATTTGAAGGCTATTGAATTAAATGAGATTATTTTGTCTAAAGGATCTTCCATTTGAGAGTGTGGCAGTGGTACAAATGTTGGAAGAGTGCTGCAGAATGTCATTTGACATAAAGCAGTTTCATGATCTAATAAATTACATTTATTAATTACAATGGCCTGTCATTCAATGAATCATGAAAATGTGGTACATATCACTCTTTATCCAGTTCTCAAGTAAAATACTGCAGATGTTGGAAATATGATATAAAAAGAAAACTTTCTGGAAATACTGGAAACAGTTCACACACCATATGTGGAGAAAGAAAAACGTAGTTAACCTACACCACTTTTCAAGAAAGTTCTCCTCTGTCTCCATTGATTCCAAACAAACTCATCTCCAAACTCCTAGACCTCGGGCTCAGCACCTTAATCTGTAACTTGTTCTTGACTTTGTGACCAAGAGGCCATAATCAGTATGGATAGGCAGGAATAGCCTTGCCACAATTATTCTCAAAACTGGTTGCCTGAAAGGCTTTGTTCTTGGGCACTTACTCGACTCTCTATACACACAGGATTACATGCTTGGACTCTGCTCTAACTCCATCTACAGCTTCATAGGTGACACCACCATTAGTGGGCTAGATCTCAAACAATGATGAAACTGAGTACAGGAACAAGATAGGGAGTATAATGGTATGCTGTCAAGTCAATAACCTTCACCTCAATGTCAGCAAAATGAAAGAGCTAATCATTGACTTCAGGAAGTAAGGCAGAAAACATGGCGCTCTACGTACTAATGGGGCAGAAGTGCAGATGGTTGAGAGCTTCAAGGTCCTCGGTGTAAACAGCTGGCTTGTACAACCATGTAGATGCTATGGCCAAGACAGCACACCAGTGCCTCAACTTCCTCGGGAGGCTGAGGACATTTGGGATGTCCCTGATGATCATCACCATTTTTTATAGCTGCACCAGAGAGAGAGCATCCTATCATGGTTTGGTACGGCAACTGCTATGCCCAAGACCACAAGAAACAGCAGAGAGTTGTGACAGAGTCCAGTCTATCATGAAAACCAGCCTCCTCTCCATTGACTCTGTCTACACTTCCCACAGTCTCAGGAAAGCAGCCAACATATCAAATATCACTCCACCTGCTCCCCAACACCTTGGTCATTCACTCCTCTCCCCTCTTCCATCAGGAAGAAAATAGAAAAGATTGAAGTATGCATCACAAGGATAGCTTCAATCCTATTCTTATAAGACACTTGGGTTGCCCTCTTGTATAATAAAAATGAACTCTTGATCTCTTTATCCATCTCTTTATAGTCTTTACACCTCATTTGTCTACATGCACTGCACTTTCTCTATAAATGTTACAATATATTCTGCATTCTGTCATTGCTTTTCCCGTTATACTACCTCAATGTATCTATGTTTGAAATTCTGTCTCAATGACATTCAAAACAAAGTTTTCCACTGCATCTTGATCCATGTGATAAAAATAAGTCTATGACTAATTACCAGAACCAATGACAAATTATCAATTACCATGATGCTGTGTGACCTGCTAAATGTTTCCAACATTTTCTAGTTTCTATCATCTGATATTCATATCCATTCTGGAAGCAATTTGGAAGGCACAGGTTATATACATCCTCAAGACGAAGTATTCTAAAGGCAAGATGACACAACCGTGACTAGCAAGAGAAGTCAAAGCCAACATAAAAGCCAAAGAGAGGGCAATTATAAGAGCAAAAATCAGTGGGAAGTTGGGTGATTGGGAAGCTTTTAAAAATCAACAGAAGGCAACTAAAAAAAGTCATTAAGAAAATAAAGATGGAATATAAAAGTAAGCTAGCCAATAATAAAGAGGATACCAAAAGCATCTTCAGATACATAAAGGGAAAAGAGAGATGATAGTGGATATCGGACCTCTGGAAAATGATGCTGGAGAGGCAGTGATAAGGGATAAGGAAATGGTGGATGAACTGGATAAATATTTTGGATCACTGTGAAAGACCCTAGCAGTATGGTGTAAGTTCCAGGTGTCAGGGGTCATGAAGTGATTGAAGTTACAATGACTAGGGAGAAGATTATTGGGAAACTGAAAGGTCTGAAGGTAGAAAATTCACCTGGGCCAGATGGTGTACCCACCAGAGTTCTGAAAGAAGTGGCTGAAATTATTGTGGAGGCATTAGTAATGATCTTTCAGGAATCACTAGATTCTGGAATGGTTCCGGAAGACAGAAACATTGCAAATGCCACTCCACTCTTCAAGAAGGGAGGAAGGCAGAAGAAAGGAAATTATAGGTCTGTTAGTCTGACCTCTGTGGTTGGGAAGATGCTGGAGTTGATTATTAAAGATGAGGTGTCAGGGTACTTGGGGGAATATGATAAAATAGGCCATAGTCAACATGGTATCCTCAAGGGAAAACCTTACTTGACAAATCTGTTGGAATTCTTTGAAGAAATAACAAGCAGGGCAGACAAAGGAGAATCAGTGGATCTTGTGTACTTGGATTTTCAGAAGGCCTTTGACAAGGTGCTGCAGACGAGACTGCTTAACAAGCTATTAGCCCATGGAATTTCAGAAAATGTTCTAGCATGGATAAAACAGTGGCTGAATGGCAGAAGGCAAAGAGTGGGAATAAAGAGAGCATTTGAGACTAGAACTAGGGGTCATTGCCTCAGGATTCAGTGGAGAAGATTTAGGACGGAGATGAGGAGAAACTGTTTCTCCCAGAGAATGGTGAATCTGTGGAATTCTCTGTCCAGGGAAGCAGTTGAGGCTTCTTCACTAAATATATTTAAGATACAGTTAGATAGATTTTTATATAGTAGGGGAATTAAGGGTTATGGAGAAAAGGCAGGTAGATGGAGCTGAGTTTATGGACAAATCAGCAATCTGGCTCTATTGGCTGGATGGGCCTGCTCCTGCTCCTATTTCTTATGTTCTTATGTTTTCTTGTTGGCTGCCGGTGACTAGTGGTGTTACACAGGGGTCTGTGTTGGGACTGATTCTTTTTACCTTCCATGTCAATGGCCTAGATGATGGAATTGATGGATTTGCTGCAAAGTTTGCAGACGATACAAAGATAGCTGGAGAGACAGGTGTTTTGAGGAAGTAGAAGGCTACAGAAGGATTTAGATATATTAGGAGACCGAGCAAAGTGGCAGATGGAATACGGTGTCAGGAAGTGTATGGTCATTCACTTTGGTAGAAGAAATGAAAGGGTTGACTATTTTCTAATTGGAGAGAAAATACAAAAAAATCTGAGGTGCAAAGGGACTTGGGAGTCCTTGTGCAAGATTCCCTAAAGGTTAATTTGCAGATTGAGTCTGTGGTGAGGAAGGCAAATGCGATGTTAGCATTCATTTCAAGAGAACGAGAATATAAAAGTAATGAGGTAATGTTGAGAATTTATAAAATACTAGTGAGACCTCGCTTGGAGTATTGTGAGCAGTTTTGGGCCTCTTTATCTTTAGTCAGAGAGTGGGGTATCTGTGGAATTCTTTGCAACAGGCAGCTGTGGAGGCCATGTCTTTATGTATATTTAAGGCAGAGGTTGATAGATTCTTGATTGGCCAAAGCAGGAGAATGGGGCTGAGAGGAGAATGGATCAGCCACGATGAAATAGCAGAGCAGACTCGATGAGCAAAATGGCCTAATTCTGCTCCTATATCGTATGGTCTTATGGGTTTATGAAATGTAGATTCGATTTTGATTTTTGTGGTTTCATAATGTGGAGTTAAAATATATGGAAAATATGTGAAAGTTTTCCTCCAGAAAGTATAGTTTTATGAGGTTTCAGAACAGATATGGGAATTTGTATAAATCGTCTTTATAGTGAAAGGACTCTTAAAGAGCAGGAGATGTGGCTCACACAACATTATTACACACTAACAAAAGAGATACTCCAAGTTACTAACACTTTCAAGAAACCTTTGCATGCTATTGCCTAAGGACTGATGTTTGTGGCAGTACTTAAAGCACACATTGAACTGGCAATTAATAGGATGGGAAGATAAGATAGGAAAAGGTGGAAATATTGAGTTGCCTGTGTTTTATGCATTGACCACCGTAGCAATATTTTTTTGTTCACGAGGCATCAGATGCTATGAATAAAAATCTGGGCCTTCAATCTTAATCTACGCACAAAAACCATTAATTCTGCTACTATGAGGTTAGCATTGCAAAGTTACAGTGAGGGGCCAAGGTGGAATGAACAGGGAGGGGTGGCAGGACAGACTTCACTTATTTAAGTTCCTTTTAAATTTTAATTCTCATTTAAATTCCTCATTTTAGGAAGGGGTGGAATTAGGAAAAGGGTTACTTGTATTTGAGATGCAATTCTCTTTGGGAAAATAAAAATGGAATTGAGCTAAAGCCAACTAGTAACCTACTGAAGCACATTTGAAGTAAGTAAGTAACCATGATTAGGTTAGGGTTAAATTGGGATGTTGGGTTGCTGGAGCAGCATGACTCAAAGGGCCAGAAGGGCCTGTTCTGTGTTGTATTTCTAAATAAACTAAAATAATTAACTTCTCAGAATGCACTTCCAGCAAGTACACCCGCACTAGAAATTGAAATCATGGATCCACATGTCTAATATAGTATATAAAAATAAATTATTACACCATTTATTAGTGGATATGAGATGCTAATTTTCATTCTAAGACAATTAAAACCATTTGGCAGGACAGACAACATTTCTGAACAGAATCAAAATTAATGCTTCAATTTGATAGCTTTTGTTTGGACCCTGAACCTGAAATGTCAACTCCATTGCCGGACTCCAAAGATGCTGCCTCATCTGTTACAAAATATACAATATTATCAGTATTTAATTGAATCTTATGATATCCTTGGCCGTTTTCTTTCACCTTCACTAGCACATCAGCATCACAAACTATAAATAAATACATGAATATAGTTGTACTGTTGAATTAAATATCTTGGAATTTTGAGATTTTTGCATAAATAATTTATTCCAGTAACTTGGCGATATTTTCAATCGTTCTTCGGGTTTCAATTCGGATGTGTTCCCAGGCACATAGACTGTACTCCTGAAAACAAAACAAAATCTAACATCAAATATAGCCACTGACAGAAAATGAATGGATTTGTTACTTTTTAGCTAGGACATTTATTTTATCAAAGATATGAAAAATGTAAATTTACCTTTTTTTCCAAAAACCTTCCAATTTTGGCAAAGTACTTGGAAATTCTTTTCTTTTTGGTTCTTTTAGATTTTGACAATCGCACTTTTAGATCATATTTCAGTTCCTCAATCTGCCGATGTAGAACTACTTCAAATTTTTCCATGTCATTCTTGTTCCAGCGAATAGAACTGACATTTGTTCTGTAAAGGCTGCTGATGTGATGCAGAACTTGATAACCAATCAGAATTCTGTCACCTATCTGTAGAAAAGACACAATATAGTCCTCAGAGAATGTTAAGAATGTGATTGCAGGAGTAGCTGAGGCAAGGAACATAAGAAACATTATGGATGAAAGCTTACTGTTTATGGATATGGATGGATAAAGTTGGACCAACAGCCCAACTATGATAAATGGGATTAATATAGATAGGTGCTTAATGATAGTATGGACTTGCTTGGGCCAAAATTCTGTGGAATTTGTTGCCACGAGTGGCTGTGGAGGCCAAGTCATTGGGTGCATTTAAGACAGAGATAGATAGGTTCTTGATTAGCCAGGGCATCAAAGGGTATGGGGAGAAGGCAGGGGAGTGGGGATGACTGGAAGAATTGGATCAGCCATGATTGAATGGCAGAGCAGACTCGATGGGCCATATGGCCTACTTCTGCTCCTATATCTTATGGTCTTATGGTCAAAGTGTCTACTTCTTTGGCCTATGACCTGTGATCCAAAGAACAGAAGCTGGAATTGGCCATTCAGACCCTTCTTCCACTTTATGAGTGGCTGATCCTTTACCACTTTCAGCACCACTACCCTGTATTTACCCCATATTCCTTCATTTCCTCATTACCTAAAAAATCAATTGATTTCTGTCTTGAATAGAGTCAAACACTGAGCCCCTAAATCATGAATTTCAAAGACTCACCATCCTCTAGATGAAGAAATTTCTTATCATCCCTGCCCAGGAGAGATTGCACTTGCTGCTCCTGACAGTCATATAATTTGTAGAGCTTTTGCAAACTGATTCTCCAATGTACCTGCTGTAGAAATGTCACATTTGCACTCTGTTGCTGCTCTTCACAAGGAATGCATTGTGATATAGCTGGTGGAGAGTAGCTGCACATTTGTGACATTAATATTTATGCTCGAATCCTAAACTCTGAGGCAAAAAAAAGCAAAGAAATGAAAGCTACTTCGTTGCCAATACTCGCCCTGCAAAATCCAGCCTTTGCAATTTATTCTTTTCAATGTTAAAAATACGAGGTGTGATTGATAAGTTCGTAGCCTAAGGTAGAACGAGATGAGTTATACAGCTCTCTTTACATGTACGTGGAGTTCAATTCTTTGAGTGATTATGCAGAAAGTTTGAAGTTAATAACTCATCGGGGTGATTGATAAGTTCATGGCCTAAGGTAGAAGGAGACGTTATTAACGTTATTACATGTGCATGTAATGAGAGCTGTATAACTCATCTCCTTCTACTTCAGGCCACGAACTTATCAATCACCCATCTGTGGACACTTCCTGGAGGTCCAAGATCCGTATGCTCCACGATCGCTGGACTAAGTGTGTAAATGTAGGAGGCGACTATGTTGAAAAATAAATGTGCTAGGTTTTCTAAAATTGACTCCTTCTATGTTAGGCCATGAACATATTAATCACCCCTCGTAACTCTCTCCTCCATTTTCTTTCACTGCTCTCCTGAAACAGTTCTTTCTTACATCAAGTGTTAATTCTGAGACATCACAGCTCAGTCAGATTTGTATGCACATACTGTATTTTATCATCTGAAGAAGAACCGAGTCTAACTGTTTCCTTCATTTCTTCTTTATTTACAAGATTGATTTACCCTACATGTTGAATATATTTAAAATCACTATGCTGTGAATAGGTTATATTTTACATTAAATAGGAAAAATATAATCATGATGCATAATGTAAGTTTGCAAGTCTATGCACAGAATAATATATATTCTATCAGCCTCTGGCACAGTTCTTCCACTTCTTAAGCCTATCACCCCTACTGGGGCATAGGCCACTGACAGCAGCGCCCTGGGCCAGCCTTCAAAGTTGTCCCCAGGTATAGCCCATCTTACATCTCCTAGATGAAGAGCCTTCCTCTTCCAGGGATGAGCTGCTTAGAGCTTCTGTTGGCATTACATTAGCTCTTTGCTTACAGAATAAGGTTACTAGACCCACACCCAACACTCCTCCCTTTGCAAGCCGGGCTTGGGTCAGTCCATGGTGAAATTCTCTGGCACAACTGGAAGGTCCAAATTCATCTAATTCTAGTGAGTTAAGTACAAAATTGCAGGCTGCTTTTTGACTGATTAATGAGGGAGGTACCATCAGAAATGCTATTTATTTTGAGGCAATATTAAACTAACAATCACTCTCCTCTCTCAGGTTCAAAGTTCAAAGTAAATTTATTATCAGAGTGCATATACTGTATGTCACCACATACAACCCTGAGATTAATTTTTCTTGCAGGCATTCACAGTAGAACAGGGAAACACAATAGAATCAATAAAAAACTACACACAAAGACTGACAAACAGCCAATGTGCAAAAGAAGGCAAACTGTGCAAATAAAAATCCAAATAAAATAATACTGAGACCATGAGTTATAGAGTCATTCAAAGTGAGTCCATGGGTAATGGAATCAGTGAGTGTTGAGGTGAGGGAAGTTATCCATACTGGTTTAGGAGCCTGATGATTGAGGAGTAATAACTGTTCCTAAACCAGTTTGTGTGACTCCTGAGGCTCCTGTACCTTCTTCCTGATGTCAGCAGCAAGAAAAGAGCATGTCCTGGGTAGTGGGGGTGCTTGATGATGTCATCAATAGACACCCCAAAACTTACTGTCTAGTTATTATCACTTTTTTTATTTATGGGAGCTTCTTTGGTGCAAGTAATTTGCTAATTTTCTTAATACAACGATTACACTTTGAAAATAATTCACTAGCTACAAAGTGTTTCAGTGCACCCTGAATTTGTAGAAAGTCGTACATAATGTAAAACATTTCCCCCCAAAAAATGACACAGATTTAACATTAGGATTAAGAGTCTTGTCAGAAAGGATTCTGCTCTTTTGCTTTTAAAATTAGCTTAAACTGAGATGATAACATGTTTTGCTTTTTGTTGGCTGTTAAAGAGCTCAGCATTTAACACCATCATCCCCTCAAAACTAATCAGTAAACTTCCAGACCTGGGCCTCAACACCTCCTTGTGCAATTGGATCCTGAGTTTCCACACTTGTAGACCTCAGTGAATTTCGATTGGCAAAAGTGTCTCCTCCACATTCTCTACCAGCAGGGAGCACCGCAGGGATTGCCTACTCACTTTACACCTATGACTGTGAGGCTATGCACAGCTCCAACACCATATACAGGTTTGCTGATGACACCACTGTTTTGGGCTGTATCAAAGGGGCTGATGAATCAGCACACAGGAGGGAGATTGGAAATGTGACTGAGTGGTGTAATAACAAAAACCCTCACTCAGTGTCCATAGAACATAGAACATAGAACAGTACAACACAGTACAGGCCCATTGGCCCACAATGTTGTGCCGACCCTCAAACCCTGCCTCCCATATAACCCCCCACCTTAAATTCCTCCATATACCTGTCTAGTAGTCTCTTAAATTTCACTAGTGTATCTGCCTTCACCACTGACTCAGGCAGTGCATTCCACGCACCAACCACTCTCTGAGTGAAAAACCTTCCTCTAATATCCCCCTTGAACTTCCCTCCCCTTACCTTAAAGCCATGTCCTCTTGTATTGAGCAGTGGTGCCCTGGGGAAGAGGCGCTGGCTGTCCACTCTGTCTATTCCTCTTAATATCTTGTACACCTCTATCATGTCTCCTCTCATCCTCCTTCTCTCCAAAGAGTAAAGCTTTAGGTCCCTTAATCTCTGAACACAATGCATATGCTCTAAACTAGGCAGCATCCTGGTAAATCTCCTCTGTACCCTTTCCAATGCTTCCACATCCTTCCTATAGTGAGGCGACCAGAACTGGACACAGTACTCCAAGTGTGGCCTAACTAGAGTTTTATAGAGCTGCATCATTACCTCGCGACTCATAAACTCTATCCCTCGACTTATGAAAGCTAACACCCCATAAGCTTTCTTAACTACCCTATCTACCTGTGAGGCAGCTTTCAGGGATCTGTGGACATATACCCCCAGATCCTTCTGCTCCTCCACACTACCAAGTATCCTGCCATTTACTTTGTATTCTGCCTTGGAGTTTGTCCTTCCAAAGTGTACCACCTCACACTTTTCCGGGTTGAACTCCCATCTGCCACTTCTCAGCCCACTTCTGCATCCTATCAATGTCTCTCTGCAATCTTCAACAATCCTTTACACTATCCACAATACCACCAACCTTTGTGTCATCCACAAACTTGCCAACCCACCCTTCTACCCCCACATCCAGGTCGTTAATTAAAATCACGAAAAGTAGAGGTCCCAGAACCGATCCTTGTGGGACACCACTAGTCACAACCCTCCAATCTGAATGTACTCCCTCCACCACAACCCTCTGCCTTCTGCAGGCAAGCCAATTCTGAATTCACCTGGCCAAACTTCCCTGGATCCCATGCCTTCTGACTTTCTGAATAAGCCTACCATGTGGAACCTTGTCAAAAGCCTTACTAAAATCCATGTAGATCACATCCACTACACTACCCTCATCTATATCCCTGGTCACCTCCTCAAAGAACTCTAACAGGCTTGTTAGACATGATCTGCCCTTCACAAAGCCATGTTGACTGTCCCTAATCGGACCATGATTCTCTAAATGCCCATAGATCCTATATCTAAGAATCTTTTCCAACAGCTTTCCCACCACAGACGTAAGGCTCACTGGTCTATAATTATCCGGACTATCTCCACTACCTTTTTTGAACAAGGGGACAACATTCGCCTCCCTCCAATCCTCCGGTACTATTCCCATGGACAACGAGGACATAAAGATCCTAGCCAGAGGCTCAGCAATCTCTTCCCTCACCTCGTGGAGCAGCCTGAGGAATATTCCGTCAGGCCCCGGGGACTTATCTGTCTAATGTATTTTAACAACTCCAACACCTCCTCTCCCTTAATATCAACGTGCTCCAGAACATCAGCCTCACTCATATTGTCCTCACCGTCATCAAGTTCCCTCTCATTTGTGAATACTGAAGAGAAGTATTCATTGAGGGCCTCGCTCACTTCCACAGCCTTCAGGCACATCTTCCCACTTTTATCTCTAATCGGTCCTACCTTCACTCCTGTCATCCTTTTGTTCTTCACATAATTGAAGAATGCCTTGGGATTTTCCTTTACCCTACTCACCAAGGCCTTCTCATGCCCCCTTCTTGCTCTCCTCAGCCCCTTCTTAAGCTCCTTTCTTGCTACCGTATATCAATAAGACCAAGGAACTGATTGTCAGCTTCAGGAGAGGGAGACCAGAGGTCCATGAGCCAGTAATCATTGGAAGGTCAGAGGTGGAGAGGGTCAATAACTTTAAATTCACGGGTGTCACTATCTCAGAAGACCTGTCCTGGACCCATCATATAAATACTATTGAGAGGAAAGCACGACAGCACCTTTACTTCCACAGGATTCTACGGAGGTTTGGCACCGCTCAGCCTCTCTGTAGAAGTTTGACATGTCATTGAAAACCATAGCAAACTTCTATAGATGTGTGGTGGAAGGTGTGCTGACTGGCTGCATTATGGCCTGGTATGGGAACACCAATGCCTTTGAGCAGAAAATCCTACAAAAGGTAGTGGATTCAGCCCAGTACATCACGGGTAAAACCCTCCCAACCATTAGACTATAAGACCATAAGACATAGGAGCAGAATTAGGTCATTTGGCCCATCGAGTCTGCTCTGCCATTCAGTTATGGTTGATCCTTTTCTCCCCTCCAATAAGACCATAAGATATAGGAGTAGAATTAGGCCATTTGGCCCAAACCATTGAGCACATCTACATGAATTGCCGTCGCAGGCAAGCAGCATCCATCATCAAAGATCCTCACCACCCAGGCCATGCTCTTTTCTCACCGCTGCCATCAGGTAGAAGGTACAGGTGTCTCAGGACTCACACCACCAGGTTCAAGAAGAGTTACTACCCCTCAACCATCAGGCTCTTGACCAAAAGGGGATTGCTAAACTCATTGAAGGACTCTGTTATATTGTTATTTCAAGCTTGTTATTTATTGCTATCTATTTATATCTACATTTGCACTGTTTGTTTACAGTTTACAGTTCCTGATGTTTACAGTTACTGCTCTACAGATTTTCTAAGTATGCCCGCAGAAAAAGAATCTCAGGGTTGTACATGGTGACATGTATGCACTCTGATAATAACTACTACTTTGAACTTTGAACTCTTATGTGAATTCTGTTTCAACTCAGTCCTGTAGTTTGATGTGCAATCTGAAACCAGAGTTTAATATTAACAGCCTCAAATTTAAGCATTTCTCAGAGGTTCTATCAAGATAGGTGAAGTTGTAACTGGAAATATTCCAATTGGGCACTATGAATGCTCTGTTTACCTGCTCTGGTGTGATAAACTTAATTTTAAAGATCAAAGTACATTTATTATCAAATAATTTATACATTGTAAAACCTTGAGATTCGTCTCCAAACACGCAGCCATGAAATAAGGGAACCCCAGAAAAGAGCCCATATATATAAAAAAGGCCGTCAAACACCCAACGTGCAATGAGAAAAAAGCATCATGTAAACAGTAACTACAAGCAAATAGTGTTTCTGAACTGAAGTCCGTAGAGACCCATAGTTCAGCGCAAAGCCTAGGAGCAATTATCTGAAGCAGCCCCCCACCCCCTTGCCTCGGGCTCCTACACTCTGACTTTTTCAGTCTGTCCCAGCGCTTTCTCTCAAACAGAACATTGGGTTCTGCTGCTTCAAACAGTGATCCGAACCAGCCCCCACCTCGCCTCGGGTCTCAACAACCTGACCTTTTCAATCTGGCCTGGCACTTAAATCTCCATCTGAACAATAGGTTCTGCCACTGGGAGACTTGATCAGCCTGTAAATCTCCATCCAAGCAACAAGTTTACTCTGTTTCTACCTTAAATTTCAGTCACAAAAAATCTTCCTTTTCTGAGTTGTGGTATTTCTCATTATCAGAATGCTCCTGGGTTTTCCTCATTTCTTTGCTCTCTGTTGATTAAAGATCCATTGTATGGTGTCCATTCCATTGCTGTCTACCTCAGAACCATGGAACTCTTTACATTTTCATCTTCTTTATCTCCCTTTTTTTTACAACTTTATAAGATATTAATTCTCTTCAGTTATTTTCAAATAGTTCATATTATGTGACATTCTGGAACATAACTCAATTCCTCAATTTTAGAACAGAACTCAGCCAAATACATTAATGTTGTCTCATTGCTTAAGTCACTATGGAGGAGGATAGAGCTTTATAGATTTATTGAGTATGTCCACAAAAAATTAATCTCAGGGTTGTATATGGTGATATATGTACTTTGATAATAAACTTACTTTCAACTTTGATTTTGCAATATGCTCTTCCAATATACTTCAAATTATACTTATATAATTGCTTGTTAATCAACCTGGCATTTTCTTCCTTGAAACAGTCCCTTTATAAGATTATTATAGAGGTATTTTCTGCTTTGAAGTAATCTGTTTAGAAGTTTATTAAAAAGGACACTGTATATCAAATCTACTACAAAAGCATGGCAAACACAAAGGATTTAGTTCCACCAGTTAAGATGGCCAAAGAGACTGCATTGTTCCAGTGATATATAACCTTGCAGGTACACTGTGATGCTGGAGTACCGTATCTGAGGAAAAAGAAATGGCAATGGGCCCAGCAAGACCATAGCTAATTCTGATCTTTCAACTGACATTTCTGATGAACCTAGCATGAAAAGCAAGATAGATATTTACACAAAAAGTGAGACAGACAAAATAGTGATGCAACAGAAAGTTCTGCTCCAAGTTTGATCCCGACCTTGGGTCTGTCTGCGTGCAGAGTGCACATTCTTCCCATGGCCTTGTGGGGTTTCTCACTCTAATTTCTCCCACATCCCAAAGATGTGCTGGTAGGTTAATTGGGCACTGTGAATGATGCTAGTGCTACATACAAAGGAAGAGAGTCCAGGAGAGGGAGAGAGGGAGAGAGGGAGAGAGGGAGAGGGGGAGAGAGAGAGAGAGAGAGAGAGAGAGAGAGAGAGAGAGAGAGAGAGAGAGAGAGAGAGAGGGAGAGGGAGAGAGAGAGAGAGAGAGAGAGAGAGAGAGAGAGAGAGAGAGAGAGAGAGAGAGAGAGAGAGAGACCCATGATGTGATTAAATCTGTAGCTGTGATATGTCAGTAAATAATATATTTCTGCCTTTTCCTTCTTAAAGAGGGAGCTGTGTAGTGTGGTTCATATTGGTTGTATAGGGATGACTGTTATGCTGAGAGTGTTACCTCATAAAAAACAGTCATGTGACTGGCTGCAATTATCTAAAGGGGAACACCCAGCCAGACCAGACATGCTTTTGGAGAAACAGATATGTGGTGCTGTGCCTGTCATTTCCTTATTGCCAGCATTAAACATAGAACTTAAGCATCACCCTCCCCAGTCTTCCACTCCCCCTCTCATCCAACATAATAACTGTCTTTGTCAGCAGCAACTCTAACCTCGTTCTGAAGTTGCATTTGGTGGTCAAACAGACACTGTTCATTCTGAATGGTCCTGGTCATGAACAAAACTCATTTACCTAGTATTTCTTTTGTTCTCAAGACACATCCGCATAGATTCTGAGGAATGGAACTTGCATGCACACAGTTTATTTTTATTAAGAGTTGGGCAATGCACATCACCTACCACACAGACTGAGGTCTTGGTCCAATGGCTAAAATGACTGGAGAGTCGTTTCTACTGTGCAGACAAAGCATGTACAGCAAGTGGACTCATGGATGGGCACAAACACACATACTATAGATGTATAGACTCAGTGCATTGGGCACCTCACTGGTACAAGGAGGCGGAGAGCCATCGGCAACATCACCGAGTCAGCCGAGAAATCCTCAAGACAGCTCTGGATAAAGGGAGCAAGTCCATGGAGTTCTGCAGCAAATGTTACCTGAACACAAGTCGTGGCTTGATCAACTATGGTTGGGTCGCCAGGGTGCGACTGTCCGATGTTGACCCGATAACCCCAGGTTACATCACTGATGATGCGTTCAGAGCATCGTGAGATGTATTCTTAAAAAATTATATACATTGGTGCACTCTAAACACACACACACACACACACACACACACACACACACACACACACACACACACACACACACACACACACACACACACACACACACACACACACACACACACACACACACACACACACACACACACACAATCTTGCCAAGCTCTCTTCCTCGACCAACATCCCTCATCTTGTCCTCTTCTATTTCAATAAATGAAAATTTAAAAATAAAACAGCTGGAAAACTGAAATGAAGCAGAGAATTCTGGAACACTGCAGCATCTCTGTGAAAAAGAAATAGTGTTCATATTTCAGGGTTAAACACCTTAATCAGAAAAAAAGATAGCGTGGAGTCGCAGGGAGGGTTGGGAAAAGATGGATAAACTCGTCCTGCAACAACACCGTCCCGCAGCACTACCGCTCCATAAAGCAATGATGAAAGAAGTTGCGAGAGTGGGAAGTCTGTCGGCTTGTCATTGATCATGGATCATTAATGCAATATATTCACCAATAAGTTCAATAGAAAATTCAAAAAGATACTGCTTGTCCAGAAAGCGGGGAGAAGGTTCGCTTAACAATTTCTTAAGACATAGGAGCAAAATCGGGCCATTTGGCCCGTCCAGTCTTCTCCACTCCATTCAGGAATGGTGAGGCGCCTGAGTTACTAAGTGAAATGCAGTAAGTATATATAGTGTAAAGTTATTTTATAATTTATATCTTTTATTTCAAGATACGTTGTTAAAAGTGTCAACGAGGTCATGGAAAGTAGAATTGTTCTGTTCGACCTGCGATGTGTCATTGCACCTGCATATGCATCGGGAAAATTCTTTGTCCTTCTTTCGTTTAAAACCCGAATCTTGATTCACTTCTCTCTCTGGTATCTCGAAACAAACACGTGTCACCCACACTTTAATGTTTCGAGGAGTCCGTCTCACGATTTGAGTCTGCCGGGAATCCCGCAGCCTTGCATCCACCACCACACCCACTGGTGCACTGTCAGTATTGGGCTTCCAATAGTTGTCCATATTAAACATCCAAATGGCTTCTAATTGTGACTCAGCTGCAACTTCTGAGCAAGAAATGTGCCGTTCCCGTTCTTCCGCCTCGTGACCCATTATCAGACCAACACAGACAAAATGCTGGAGAAAGTCGACAAGTCTGGCAACATCCATGGAAGGGACTAAACAATCTTCAGGTCACCAGCCATCTTGTACTGCTCCCCCTCCGCCTAACCCCCTCCCCATCGTCTTACTCCGACTTCTGCCCCCTTCCTTTCCGGTCTTGATGGAGGGTCTCGGCCATTGACTGTTTACTCCCCTTCATTGCTTCCTGACTTGTTTCTCCAGCATTTTGTGTGGATTGCTCAAGATTTCCAGCACCTGCAGAATCCCTTGTGTCCCTCTCAGACCAGTAACCTTTCAAGATAACGCGTAAAATGTACTTTCTCTGAAAAAGGTGAGCAGAGAAAATCACTCGTTATTATTTAAGCGTAAGGCAGAGAAGTTTGCCCAGTGTCCTGCCCAGAATGAACGAGCGTTCGCATTTTCTACCTTACAACATTGAGAATAGTTACATGTTCAATTAGTAGGGACATGTCCAGGCGTGTAAAAACTAAGCTGATTTCTTATACATATACTAATTTCCTTCAAAATCCTCTGGAATGACACCAAGTCTAATGCTCCACACATTTTACCTTTGCATTTGCTGCAATTCCCATCAGGTCGAGGGCTTTGATTCCTTGCGATCTGCATTGAATTGGGAAGCTGCAGCGCTGAAATCAGAGAGATTCTTCGTTAATATCATGACACGCTGCGTTGATAAAGTAATTGAGACTGCATTCTGGTTTAGAAACTCACGATTGAATCGAGCTTTTTCAAGGTTTCTTTGTTGAGGTGTCGGTGCAAGTCCAGTCTAAAATCGTCACTCAATGACACGCACGACAGGGCGAATAGAAGGACAAGTTGCCAAGCGCAAGTAAAAGGCATTTCCACAGCACGGCCACTCCGGAATAGCGCAGCACGGCTCAGGTTCGGTTCGAAAAAGAAAACCACCGTTCTATCAATTTACCAAATCAATCATCACTGAAGTACTGTATATCACCAACTGGAGACGAATTCAATGTTGAGAAATTGCATCGGTCTCCTGATAAAACCATAAAAGCCACATATTTACATCTCAAAAGTGAAAACTAAATCATACTCATTTTCAGATCGAGGGCGACAGTTAAATAATATCGAGGAGAAAAAAGTACCATGAGTTACCTCATGCAATTAACTAATAACCGAAGTGTTCTGCAACAAGTAGAAATTACCCGAACGTTAATCCTAACCAGTTCAGGTTTCGTGAACCAGACGTATACCGAAATTGTCTGGTGAGTAAGATTATGATTTTCACAGCTGTTGGTTGCCCTATCTGAAAATAAAACTTTAAATTTCTCTTGAAACTAAATGTACCTGATATGCATGAAGCATCAATGGACGAGGAATCTCAGCTCCTTCCTCAGCTCCGTATGGACCCACTGGGGGACAGCAGTTGATAATCCTGGGTTCCTCCTCATGGGATTCTGAGAGCTGCCTGTTCCCATCCTCTTCATTGGAGGAGGAGGGTGCTGAGTCGTGAGCACTATGGCTCGTTGTTGCAACGCAAACATAATGCTGGAGGAACTCAACAAGTCAGGCATCACCAAGTGGGGGGAAATGAACAGTCGAAGTTTCGGCGCAGGATTTCCAGCATATGCAGAACTCCCCTGTCTCTGTTTTAGATCATAAGACTTGGGAGAAGAATTAGGCTATTCGGCCCATTGAACTTGCTCTACCATTCCATCGTGGCTGAACCATTTCCCTCCGAATCCCATTCTTCTGCATTCTCCCCATAACCTTTGACGTCCTGACTTATCCAGAAACTATCATCCTCCACTTTAAATCTATTCAATATCTTGGCCTCCACAGCGGTCCGTGAGTGGCAATGAATTCCACAGATTCACCATCTTCTGGCTAAAGAAATTCCTCCTCATCTGTATTCTAAATGGATGTTCCTCTATTCTGAGGCTGTGGCCTTTGATTCTAGACTCGTCCACTATAGAAAAATACTCCCCAAATCCACTCTATGAAATCCACCCCTCCCTCGACCAGTCTTCAAAGCTCACAGCCACCAAACGCTCCTCATACGTTAACTTTTCATTCCCGGAATCATTCTTGTGAACCCCCTCTGGATCCTCTCCAACGCCAACACAACATTTCTTAGATTAGAGGCCCAAAACTGCCTCAGCTTTACATTATTGTTTTTATATTCTTGTCCCCTCGAAATGAATGCTAACATTTTATTTACCGGTGACTCAATCTGCAAGTTAACCTTTAGGGAATCCTGCACGAGGACTCCTAAGGTTGTTTGCACCTCTGACACTTCCAACAACCGACGTGTCCAGGCAGATTGACGGCTTTCTTCTTTCGCTGAGCGCACAACAACTAAATACTAATATAAACGTAAGGTCCGTGTGAATTGACAACCGTAGTCCCGTACCGACAGGAAATATGATACAGAAATATTAAATCACTCTTCCCTGATTCCGATTTTCTAAGCTGTGCAGATCATGTTTATTTTTACACAGAGAGCGGTAGATGCGTGGAACTATCTGCGGTGAGGTGGGTGTGGTAGAAGCAAATACCATAGTTGTGTTTAAGAGACTTTCAGATGGACAGATGAATGGCGGTGATGCGGTTCGCCTGATAATTAGTGCATAGTGCACTGTTGCAGGCATTGTGAGCTAGAAGGCCTGTTCCTGAGCTTTACTGCTTTGGTTAGATTGAATTATTCCCAGAACTTGGCAATCCATTTGCAAACGTTTCGTCACCATGAGAGAAGACATCATGAGTGCACTGTAAATTTGTGGCGTGTCCTCCTACTATTTGGACTTTATAACACAGTCAGATAGACATACTTTATTGATCCCGAGGGAAACTGGGTTTCATTACAGCCGCACCAACCAAGAATAGTGAAGAAATATAGCAATATAAAACCATAAATAATTAAATAATAATAAGTTAATCATGCCAAGTGGAAATAAGTCCAAGACCAGCCTATTGGCTCAGGGTGTCTGACAGTCCGAGAGAGGAGTTGTAAAGTTTGATGGCCACAGGTAGGAATGACTTCCTATGACGCTCAGTGTTACATCTCGGTGGAATGAGTCTCTGGCTGAATGTAATCCTGTGCTTAATCAATACATTATGGAGTGGATGGGAGTCATTGTCCAAGATGGCATGCAACTTGGACAGCATCCTCTTTTCAGACACCACCGTCAGAGAGTCCAGTTCCACCCCCACAACATCACTGGCATTACGAATGAGTTTGTTGATTCTGTTGGTGTCTGCTACCCTCAGCCTGCTGCCCCAGCACACAACAGCAAACATGATAGCACTGGCCACCACAGACTTGTAGAACATCCTCAGCATTGTCCGGCAGATGTTAAAGGACCTCAGTCTCCTCAGCAAGTAGAGACGGCTCTGACCCTTCTTGTAGACAGCCTCAGTGTTCTTTCACCAGTCCAGTTTATTGTCCATTCGTGTCCCCAGGTATTTTTAATCCTCCACTATGTCCACACTGACCCCTTGGATGGAAACAGGGGGTTACCGGTGCCTTAGCCCTCCTCAGGTCCACCACCAGCTCCTTAGGACTATTTGGACTTTATAACAACTCAACGCAACCATCAACCACCCGAGCTACACATTTTCCGAGTTATTCACTGTTTTATATTCTATGCTTGGTATTTTACAGATTAGAATTTAGTAAATTCAAAGACCACCAAGGTATGATACAAGAATGCTACTAAGTATAACGATACAAAACACCACAGAAGAACAATCTCTAAACCAGCTATGGTTCTGTTTCTTGTAGCTATACACACACATATATATACAAACGTGTATATATATATGTGTGTGTGTGTGTGTGTGTGTGTGTGTGTGTGTGTGTGTGTGTGTGTGTGTGTGTGTGTGTGTGTGTGTGTGTGTGTGTGTGTGTGTGTGTGTGTGTGTGTGTGTGTGTGTGTGTGTACTGTCTATCCCTGTAAACCAAAACAAATTATTTGCTAATTCATTTTGGCAGAAGAAACCTGCTAACCTTATTCGGTTACCCTATGTGTGGTTCATGACTCACCCCTTGTAGTTGCCTCTTACATGTCCTCTGAACTGACCCAGGAATCCACTCATTGTGGTCCTACTGGTTCTGAAGAGTAGTTCACTGTCACATTCTCAAGGACAGTTGGGGATGTACTGTACCTTAAATTACGATCTTGCCAACAATGACTAAATCCCAAAAAGTGGAGGAATAAATGGATAGATAGGTAGATAGATAGATAGGACTTGATTTAGGAGAATTGAGGCCCTCCTTTGTCAAGGTCGACCATGGATATTGTGTCCCAGTTGTCTACCCGATTCGCAAGCCAGCAGGCAATCCAGGGCAGTACGATATGGAAAGAAAACTGTTGCCCAACTAGCAGCCTCCCCCTCTCCGCGCAGCTGTTGAATCCAAAGGAACAGCAGAGACTGATACAGTTTGGCATAGCAGAAGTTGCCAGTCAGCGTTGAATTCAACGTAGCTCCAGCTCCGATTTTCCCTCGGGGTTTATTCTCGATGCCTTGCCCATGAGTGGGTATAGCCGCGAGGCAGTGGAGGTTTGAAATCAGAGCTCTGCTTCTCCTAGATGAGCTGCCAACCACGGCTGACGAGCCCCATCTGTCCGAAGCGACTGGTTTTAACGCACTAATAACCCGCCTTTGTACCTTCTCCTGTCAGTAGAAAAGGTTTCACGGGCTTAGTAGTTAAGCTACACGTAAAAACCAGGAGCTAGACTTGGTTATCAGAGGCTACTTGAGACGCACGCTATTAGGAGCTTATCCGCACTACTACCCTCCGGCTATAGCAACCTTATAGGAGAATGAACGAAATAGAAAAAAATATTGAATTGAATCAGTGAGGTACAAAATACTTTTCTAATTATCCGTACTTTAAATCTTGCCTGAGAAAATTGGAAAGCTGCAGATTTCAACTTCCTTTTTCACGGTTTATTTCAAGCCATTCATAAATTGGATCAACATATACTCTCGAAAGGAGATGTCCAATTCCCAACCCGGGTCCTTTAAAGCTATAGAAAAATACCACCCGTCTTTTATTTAAACCTTCAGGAATAAACACCAGACTTTGGAATTTTTTTGGCTGACATTTTTGTGATTTGTCCTCAAAATCTCGAACAGCAATTAAAAATTGCAAGTCTATATTTTCTTTGTTCTAAAATAGTTCAGTTAGCAGCTGTCTCAGTGGAGGACACTTGGGTGATTTGTAGATGATGGAAAGCCTTTGGATTTTCAGGAGATGAGTCGCTTGTTGCAGGAAACACTACTATGAACTGCTGTTGCAGCCTGGGTATTTGACTGGTCCAGTTGAGTTGTTTGATGTTTGTGTAACAGCTACAATCAGCGAGGTCAATAAAAGTTGCAAAGTTCATTGTATGTTGACTGGTTGCATCATTGCCTGGTATGGAAACACCAATATCCTTGAACGGAAAGGTCTACAGAGAGTTGTGGATACAGCCCAGACCATTATAGGTAAAGCCCTCCCCACTACCGAGTGAGCAAGTGGCCTAATTGTTGTGCTCCTCAATTCCTCAGGGTGGCAATGTTCTATTATCACTTAAAGCAGTAAGAATTGGTGGATGAAACAAACTTAGCCGGTTGCATTTTTCTCTTCCATTTTTCCAGTCTTGCATGATACAAAACATAATGAGGTCGTTGATTAATTCCTGATATTAGCCACTTAAAATTAGCCAAAACAGACTCAGAGATGGAAAGCTCATTGTAGAGCAACACACACAAAATGCTGGAGGAACTCAGCAGGCCAGGCAATAGCTATGGCTCATTATAGAGTCCAGAATAGGAGTGGAAACTCCTCTCCGGTTTTGTTATGGATACAAGGAAGAACCTTGAGCCATTTTGGAGGAAGTGGAGACCCCCCCCCCCCCCACGCCTTCATCTGCGGAAAGAAGTACATCATGTTACTGTGAAAGACCTTAAATGACTTTCTAATTTATAAGCATTCTTCTTGAGACTGTTTTCAAAGATTTGCAGCGGACTGGTGACTGAGCTTTTCAGAGTTTGAATGTGTTTCAAAATACGTAAGTGCTGAATAGTGTCTGGAGTATTATAAAATGTTTTCAAATCATTTGGGATTGTAGAAGTTACCCTTTAAAGGTTTATGAATACTTCAGACTTTCTTTGAGTCCCTGAAACATTTAGTATTTAACCAGTTTGCAGAGTTCTAGTCAAAGTCAGGGTCAGGATATAGAAGGTTCCAGCTTTTGCTCCATCTGAGACCAGGGTTTATTCTGACCACTTCATGCAATACTTTCTTTTGTTCACTAGAGAATTTACCCAAGCCTTACATTTATTTCAGATGTGAAATTTTATCCATTTTTTTGCAATTAACCAAGTATGCAAAATATATCAAAAGTCGTAAATGCAGGAAAAGCACTCCATTGAATGGCCAGACATGACATGCAATGCAAATGTGGGTTGAGAAAGAATAGTGCACAGCTGAGGAGAAACAATTAGTTCAGAAATCCCAGTTAATGCTGATGATCAAATTCGTTTTCTACTCCAGTGACTTTGGAAACTTCTACACAGGTACATCCTGCATCACTTTGAATGACACACACATTCCAGTCTGAAATATTCTTAGTACAGTATATATCTCAAGATCTATTACAATTATGCTCATTGTAAGTGTTTTAAAACATGTGCAAATGTCCACCCTCCTTTATAAATTGTTATCTGGAAAGGTTTTATTTCATGGTTCATATATCCACAATTCTGTCTGGCCGTCATTACAGTATGTCAGAATAGCACTGGGGCAAAATACTGTGATTTCTGCTGTTTAAGTCAAGCCCGTAACATTTATGAATGGGAATTCACCGTAAACACATTTCAATAAAAGATATTCAATGCAGTTTATAGCTTCCAAATGATTATTATTTTAACAGCCCATATGATACATATGTTCACTGCCACAATATTTTTCAAAGACTGGTAATAAATTTTGAGTAATATCACCAGTTATGACCAATATTCAGGCCAAGATTCTGTAATCTTCGATTGAGGACCATTCACATCATTCTAGTCATGCAAATTGTTTGGTGACATTTGTCTCCGAATTCAAAGTGCGCAGTGCCGGTTGTATCACATGTTTAAAGAAACTGAACATTTCAATAGGTGGCAGTTGTTAAAACAATTACAGTACATGTTTTGGAGCTGATGTTGATCCTTTGCAATGCTGTCTAGCTCTGCAGTCCTTTGTCATGGTTCCTAATCTGTGTGAAATTCCCACTGTTTGGATCACTACTACTCCGATCATGTGAAAGCATCCCCATAAGTCATAAATTTGATTCAATTCTTGGTTTAGATTAAACCCATCACAGTGTTGCATTCCTTGTTGTTAAAGCAACCATAAATGATTTTACGGTCAAATTCTTAACATTCGTTTCTAAATATGATGTAACCGAAGCTGCAGAAGTATTTAATGTAGGGTGTTTATATTATCAGAGGATGCACATGTGCAGTGATGTCTGCGAATATGTTGAAATCACACACAAACCTTACAGTGGATTCCAAAAGAAAACTAGCGTAGAACCATTTATATTTATTTAAAATTATATTTCTATTTCTTGGTTCTAATTATTTGCCGTATTTTTTCATAGAATTCGAAATCCGTTTGTTATCTTGGCTTCCCGAAATAATGTGAACGAAAACAGATTAACCCATATTTTGTGACTTTTGTGACGATAGAGTGCATTCCACGCACTGTATGCAGGGTTCAATACTGGGAATAACATCGATGAATTGTTTATTTTTCATAAGCGGGTTATATTCGCTAAATGGTCGAATTATTTCGATCACAGAAAATGATCTTAGCAAACAGGAAAAAGTCATATAGAAAAGAAAACAATATATAGCAAAAAAAAAATCAATAAGGGCAAAAAGAAAGAAATACCTATATATACCTCCGTATGGCAAACATAGAAACAAAGAACACCTACAGCACAATGCAGGCCCTTCGGCCCACAAAGTTGTGCCGAACATTTCCCTACCTTAGAAATTACTAGGCTTACCTATAGCCCTCTATTTTACTAAGCTCCATGTACCTATCCAAAAGTCTCTTAAAAGACCCTATCGTATCCAGAATTGTTTAATAGCTGGAAGGTGTAAAGTCCTCAATGAATATGAGCGGACAGACAAGGGGTAGGAAGATACTGAGAATAAAACACCAAACTTCACGTTATTCACCATTAAACTTTGCCCAATGATGTCATCAGCGTTCATGTTCCAGTGTTTTACAAGCGGCAAGCATTGATAACGTGAAAAGGTGATAATGTGAGAAGCAGTTTTAAATATTGTCACCCAGTTGTAACCGGAATAGTCTTAGTGTCTTGGTAGAGAAAATTCACGATCACATAAACATACACCTTACAACGGATAAAGAGTGCATTCCGCAAAATTAATTGTAGCTGAGGTTATACTGCAATCGAATCTCCTCCAGCCGTGCTTCATCAATCTACCTTTCACGTTTACTCTTTTCCATAGATGCTTCCTGACCTGCTGAGCCACTCCAGCTTGGATTTCCATTATCTGCAGACCTTCTCGTGTTTGTGGTTCTGTCTTTCTTTCTCCAGTTCCATTCGCTCCCTGTACTTAATGCTTTCTCGTCTTGATTGTTCATTGGTCAGCAAGTTCCTAACCTTAATCCAGGTAAAAATGAATGGCCAATGTTCTGTATATTTTATTAAGTACAAGTAGCTCTGACCTGTCATCGCTGTAATAACAAATCAGGTGGAAAACTTCCGAGAAACGTAATTAACCCTGGTTAATAGCCTGATGAAGGGTTTCGGCCCGAAACGTCGTCACTACCTCCTCCCATTGACGCTGTCTGGCCTGCTGAGTTCTACCAATATTTTGTGTTTTTATTTATTTCCAGCATCTGCAGATTCACTCGTGTAACCCTGGTTAATTACCGCCTACAAAATTTGCAATTGCCATTTACAGATTGAGGAATATTGTTTCGGTCAACGGATTTGTTGCCTCATATGTAGATGCACATAATACTGAATTAATGGGAAAATGTACTTGTTCAATAAACCCAAAATATGTGTGTTCACTTTTATTTATACATCATACTTACTTCAACAGGCGAAGCTGGATCGATAACTAGTCTACTGCAAAGAGACATTAGTGCAAATGATTTTATTCTTTAGACCAAATTTATACATCTTGATATTCATGATGCTAAACATGAATTGCACATCAGTATTTTTATAATTTTATGTTTATTACATATAATGTTCATATATCTAACAAAGGTGGACAGAATACAGTGTTTCAGTTAAAACCAGATATCGTTGCACGATTGATGGTTATTAGGTTATATAGGAATAGCCAAATGCCTCATTATCTAAAGGTTTAATACCTTGGCCATCTTGCTGATTTTGAAATTGTAGTGTAGATTGACTGCTAATAGTTAAATAAAAATCAGAGCTTTGAACAGAGCTTTAATCAATACGTCATCCTTTGCCATTTCTGCAAGCTCCAGAATCAGTCATATCTATCCCCTCCCCCTTCCACCTTCCACGCCCACCAGTTCCCTTCACCTTTCAGCTTACCACAGGTGTCACTCTTATCCAGAGTCATTGGTCTCTTCGAATCTTCCCAGCAACTCCACCCCCTCCCCTTCACCTCCTCTCTCACCACCATCTGTGGACAGAGATTAATGGGGCAGAGATGAACCTGCACCTCGACCAATCTGGTTGAACTGCATTCAGTGTCTGTGGCGTGGCCTCCTGCGCTGGAGAAACCAAATTTAAACTGGGCGACTGTTTTGCAGAGCAACCACTCTCTGTCTCCAGTGGCCACCTCGAGATTTCCTTTGCTTGTTATTTCAGGTTTCCTTGTCATTCTCATATTCCATTTTGGTGACTTAAACCCAATGACATAAACACTAACTGTTATCATTTCACTACTTTTCTCCCACACACCTGCCCACTCAGATTTCTTTATTTGCCCTTCCAATCTCCCTCCCCTCCCCGCCCCCCCCATCTGGTTCCATCTATCTGTCATTTCTCTCCCCCACCTGATACCATCTATAACCTAATCTCTGTCTTGCATCTCTCTTGTACTGCTCTATACTCTCTTTTTCCTTCTCAATCTGGTCACAACACAAAGCGTTGATTTACACCTTTGTACTTCCACTGATTCTACATGACCCATTGAGTTTTCCAGCCTTCCGGTTTTTTTTGGTCCTGGATGTTTAAACTAATATGGTTGGTTTCTGTGAAGTGGGAG